>NC_045760.1:8893750-9545833 GCF_009193385.2 Nasonia vitripennis | reverse complement strand
ATAAAAATATTAACGCAATAATAAATGGCATTTGAACGAAAATTGGCACAGTGATAGATGTTTATAAAAGGAAGGGCAACTAACTCTTGGTTTATCATAATTCATTGTATTTATTTAGTTTCAAGTCATTTTTTTTCATGCATCTGTTCAGTCGACTCGGTCGGTAAAAGTTGGGTTTGAAACCCCCTTGAATCGTGAATGTTTTTACAGCGGAGCTGGATAATTCTAACATTAGAAGCATTTGATCAAGAATAACGTAAAAACCTTAGATTTCGCACATGAATCAAGGCATCGCGGTGCAGCTCGCTGTGCCAACAAGTTTGCCGGCTGAGATTTTCTAAACAAACTCAATATATAAAACAAGTCCAATAGAAAATTCAAGCAGAAATATCGTACACCAACTAGCGCGTCACGCGCGGCCATGACGGCCGCGGTGGCTTGCCGCCTTGTATCGCAAGGCACGCAAAACACTTCGCGCTCGTCATGCACATGATCGACGCTCGCTATATCTAAAATTTGTGTTGGTTATCTCCTTTAAAAACCGTTATTGAGGACTTGTCCTTCGCTAAAGCGTTTCGACAAAATATTTGTCACCGTAGAACGTCGAGTTTTAAGAATATCTACAACGTTTACATTCGTGCGCGAAACGCGGTTTCTCAGGATCGTTAATTTCCATGCTCGAAACACTATAGATCATTTGACGTTGCACGAAGCATATAATATGGCGTGTAACATGCCGTTGCTTTTGCACATGCTACACAAAAAACGAGCCTGCTAAAAAAGCGCGTTTTCGCGCACGTCATATTAAAAAATATATGGATCAATATACAAGTGCGCGAGGTAAGCGATTCTCGTATGGTTGCAGTTGCAGACAATACACACCTGCACCGAAAGTACCACATTCCCTCCTGGGCGCCTGGAGGGGACTGTGCATCTTCGGTGCTGGTGTGAAGAAAAATAGTATACACACCACGGAAGAAAAATTGAACAGCCCATACCTCGTGTTTGCAATCATCGCCTTCGGCTCGGGTGAAAATTTACACGAGATATAGACTGTCCAAGTTTTTTCCTCCCTAGGCACATAATATCTGTTACAATGCCGCTACCCTAAGCGGGTTTAGGGCCTTGTCGTCCAGATCGGACGGGTGGGTGCCTATCACCACTACACAGCGCGTCCTTAGGTTGCGGATAGAGGAACAGCCCCTGAGAAAGAGGTTAGCTGCGAATAAATTGAATAAGCAGCCGCGGACAGCCGATAGGAACAGGCGTGGGTGTAATGAGCCCACACTATCGAACAGATTCATCTAGAAACACTACGCAAGCACCACAACAACAAAAACACTTCACATTATCTCATATCTCTCAATCTATCTCTTTCATCACACATTACAAAAATGGGCAAAAATCCTGCTGCCGAGGAGGATGCGGGAGCGATGACAACTGCCCCGAAAGGGGGTGTGTAGAATGATTCGTCACCTGGTCTTACGCGGTAACGATGCCAGCGAAGGCGCGCTGCCTTGCAGGGGGGCGTTAGGATGCGAGAATGAAACCGTAGTGTGTCTGACGACGAATTGACACTGTCCTCGTCAAAGTAGGAAAGCTCTCATACTTAGTTCTAGAGAGGTATGGGGGTTATCACTTCTAGAACGGTGGACTCACCTGCGATCGGAACAGGATCCGAAGCGCGCGGGTTTAACATAACATCATGGCTCAAAAAAATCAAATCCGAACCAAAAGGGACTTAAGGGTCGGAACTTGGAATGTTCGCAGTCTATACAGAGCAGGTGCGTTTAAAGAACTCGTAAAGGAAGCTAATAGGTACAATCTAGATTTGGTAGCAATACAGGAATCGCGGTGGCCAGATGGCGGAGTACTAGCATCGGGTAACTTCACGTACCTGTATGGGGCCGGGAGTGGGGGATCTCTAGGCACCGGATTTCTCGTAAGCAAAAGCATCATACATTCGGTTAAAAGTTTCAAATCCGTCAATAGTAGGCTCTCGTACATCATTATCGAAGGTGAATGGTATAGATATGTATTTATTAATGTACACTGTCCTACAGAGGACAAAGAAGAAGAAGCTAAGGATCTCTATTACGAAACTTTAGAGCAGGTAATCGACCAGTTCGCGTCTTACGGCACAAGGCACAAGAATAGTATTAGGCGATTTCAATGCTAAAATAGGTAGGGAGGAAATGTTTAGGCCTACTATAGGTAAGGAAAGCCTGCACGAAGCCAGCAATGATAACGATATTAGGGTCATAAATTTCGCGGCGGCAAAAGATCTTATAATCAAAACTACGTGTTTTAAGCACAAGAACATACACAAGGCAACGTGGACATCGCCGGACGGGGCCACACAGAACCAAATTGATCATTTCCTCATTGAAAAAAGACGTCATACTAATGTTCTTGACGTAAGGGCTTACAGAGGGGCAGATAGCGACTCGGACCACTTCCTAGTAGTAGCCAAATTAAGAGCTAGACTAGTAGCGAATCAAAATAGTAAGCGAGCAAACAAGGTAGAAAGCTTCGATATTGAGAAACTATGAGATAGAACAGAGCGAATTAGGTACCAGATAGAAATTAATAACAGGTTTCAGGCACTTGAAGAAGCAAACACATCGCCGGAGGGGAATGACGAACCGAATAGCTTATGGGGGGACATCTAAAAAACGGTAAAAGAGGCCGCGAACAAAGTACTGGGTAAAAGGAAAAAGCCAAAGAGCAAACCATGGTTTGACGAAGAGTGCGAACTCTGGTTTGAAAGGCGCAAAAGGGCTAAATTAGATAGCTTACAAAATAGAAGCGATAGGACCGTAGAAGAGTATTCTAACGTCAGGAAACAGATGAGCGCGATCTACAGAAATAAGAAGCGGGAGTATCAAAAGAATCTTATTAGGAGAATAGAAACTAACAGTAAGGAAAATAACCCCCGCGAAATGTACAGAGGGATTAACGCCATCAGAAAGGGTTTTAGGAGTAGAGCGCAATTGATGAAGGACGAAAACGGGGACCTCGTAACAAATGACAACGAATTACTGTCGCTGTGGAAAAATTATTTCGATAAATTATTAAACGTGCACGAAAATAGCGAAGAATTAGGGGACGAAATTAACACTGCTGAACCCCACGTGGAGGAACCGAGCTACCAAGAAGGAGAGGCCGCGATTAAAAAACTAAAAAACAATAAAGCAGCGGGAAATGACTCTATACCAGCTGAGTTACTCAAATATGGGGGCGTCGAGCTCACTTTCAAAATCTATAAACTAGTATGTGCCATCTGGAAAAATGAAACAATACCCGAAAATTGGAAGGAATCTATCATTATACCGATTTTTAAAAAGGGGGATAAGACAGACTGCAATAACTATAGGGGTATTTCACTTTTAGCAACGTGCTACAAAGTTCTGTCAAACGTAATACAAGCTAGACTCACTCCATTCGCGGAAGATACAGTAGGAGATTATCAGTGCGGATTTCGGCGCAACAGATCGACGAGCGATCAAATGTTTACCATAAGACAGTTGTTAGAGAAAAAGTGGGAATTTTGCGAAACCATACACCAACTAATTATAGATTTTAAAAAAGCGTACGACTCTATTAAGCGAAGCAAAATGTATCAAATTCTAGTACTTCTCGTTGTACCGAAAAAACTCGTGAGATTAATTCAAATATGTCTGAACGGAAGCACGGGAAAGGTCCGAGTAGGCGGTAATGTATCAGAACCCTTCATGATACGCGATGATTTAAAACAAGGGGATGGGCTCTCTACGGTGCTGTTCAACTTAACGTTAGAGTATGCCGTTAGAAAAATGCAGGTTAGCCAGCTGGGCCCAACGCTTAATGGAACAACGCAGATACTAGGCTACGCAGATGATTTGGATATACTGGGGGATTGTAGGGAAACGGTAGCAAGAAACGCGGAAATCCTCATAAAAGCGGTGGAGTATACAGGGTTAGAAGTGAGTGAATCAAAAACAAAGTACATGATTGTGGATAAGCTAGGCATCTGCAGAGGGGAGGAAGATCTCAGAGTTGGGAATTTTACTTTTGAAAAGGTTAGGGAATTCAGGTATCTGGGTACGACTATAAATGATAGAAACGAGATTAATGTCGAAATAAATAAGAGACTCCATACGGGTAATGCTTGCTTCTACGCCGTGAGTAATTTACTTAAGTCGAGGCTGTTGTCTAAAACCGTTAAAATAAGAATATACAGGACAATAATACTGCCGGTGGTTCTGTACGGGTGCGAAACGTGGGCTCTCACTAAGCAGGCGAACAACCGTTTTAGGGTATTTGAAAATAAAGTGTTGCGAAAAATATACGGGCCGAAGAAAGATGAGGAAACCGGGGAATGGAGGAGACTACACAATGATGAGTTACACATTCTGTACGCGTCACCAAATATTAACAGAATAATAAAATCGCGCAGATTGGGATGGGCAGGGCAGGTAGCGAGAATGGAAGACGACCGAACGGCAGCGCGTGTCATGAAGGGTAGGCCGATGGTAACGCGACCTCTAGGTAGACCTAGACGTAGATGGCAGGACAAGGTAAAAGCGGATCTAGCAGAAATCGGACGGGTGGGGGTTGACCGGAGAGGTGCATCTTGGGTGGGGTTGACACAAGATAGGGCAGCGTGGAAGGCTTGCGTAGATGAGGCGATGAACTTTCGAGTTCCAAATGCCATGTAAAAAAAAAAAAGGCACGTAATATACCATTCAACGCAGATGATTCTTATTTACTCAGTATAGTGCATATCTCCAGTTTCTCCCGGCTCAATAAGTTTTTTTTAATTCTGATTTGAGAGAGAGAGAGAGAGAGAGAGAGAGAGAGAGAGAGAGAGAGAGAGAGAGAGAGAGAGAGAGGGACAGGTGTAGGTAGGGAAATTTTTGCGTCAATTTATTGCGTTCTCTATCTATCTATCTCTATCTTTCTTTATAGCTTTGTCGTTCTAATCCCTCTATAGAAGGTGGATGTGGTATCTAGAACTTATATGACGGCTTCAACTTAATAACTTCTGTCCAACGTCCCAGATGTCTATACAATGCAGTCCCTCGAATTATGTCATAAATTTCTAGTCAAATTTTCCATCCAGGGTTTAAGAAACGCTTGCGCGTTTTTAGGCACGTCCGCGGTATGCAAGTGCCTTATACTTAATTTTTTAAGCGAAAAATGTGTGAGATGCGATATTTCATCGCAATTTTCGACCGATCGGGCTGAAATTTTAGGAGTTTGGCTCTTTGGCTCTAACTCGAATCCTATAAGCATTCTACAAAAAACGTAAAAGTAAGAAGTTGTACCCTCGTAGGAAATTGAGGCTAATATGGCCACGAAATGCCAAATTTTATGCCCAGTAGCCAGATTATGTGGCATATCATGGCCATATGTCCCCTCTGTTAACAGGCGACGGTAAGTGGGCATAATATGCCATAAAATTATGGCGAACGTTTTATACATGGCAACCTAACCTTGCACATGTACAAACATGACCACACTCAACACTCACACTTAAATGTACACTTTTTATGTGGGTTTAGATATTAGAAACATTAAGTAAAATTTGCGTGTTCAAGATTTGATCAACGATGAAGTGTAAAAGTGATGATCGTGATAGATATTCCCAACTCAGTGTTCAAATCAGTCGCAGGCAGTATTCATCATTATAGTGCCTTATATGCCGTGTATACGTTCAAGATGTTTAATTTATAGTGTAGATGCTTATTTTATTATGTAGGAACAGGCTAGCGTAACAATTTTTGCTTGTCTGTCTTTACTAGCTGACCCACACCGAACCCCATGGCTCCGGGGGCAAAATTTACACATGAGTGTTCATATGAAAATTTAAACTACAGTACTTGAGATAAAGACAAGTGGGTATAAAATTTCAACAGCTTGAAACAAATCACCATGAAAAATTTCAGCCCTCTAAGTATGATAGATTTTAATTGAGAGCTAAATCAAATCCTGAATGATTGTACGATTACTTTTTTCAATTTTTCTTTTTGCTCTAAATAAAAACCTATCATACTTAGAGGGCTGAAATTTTGCATGGTGGTTTGTTTCAAGCTGTTGAAGCAATATACCCACTTGTCTTTATCTCAAGTGCTGTAGTTTAAATTCTCACGTAAACACTCATGTGTAAATTTTGCCCCCCCCCCCCGCCCCAGAGCCATGTAGTTCGGTGTGGGTCGGCTAGCAAAGACAGACAAGCAAAAATTGTTACGCTAGCCTGTTCCTACATAATAAAATAAGCATCTACACTACAAATTAAACATCTTGCACGAATACGCTGCATAAAATGCACTATAATGATGAATACTGCCTGCGACTGACTTGAACACTGAGTTGCGAATATCTATCAAGATCATCACTTTTACACTTCATCATTGATAAAATCTTGAACACACAAATTTCACCTGATGTTGTTTCTAATATTCACACTTTCATAAAAACATGCATGCCAGAATAATATACAAATATGTTAGTGAGTTTTGAGTGTGATTATATGTAAATTTGTATGTATGAATATTCAAGGTTAGGTTACCGCTCTTAACACATTGCCTTGTATTTTCAAAATTTATTGTAAAATCCTTTTTTTAGACGTAAATGATTTTAGAATTTACTGCGTTAAAAGAATTTTGATTATTAAGTTTATGGATTTTAGGTTATAAACCTATTGCTGGAGTTAAGCACTCAACATAATGTGGACATATTATGTTGACATATTACGCTAAGAAAAATATGGCCAGTAGTTATTCACCGGCCATATCTTATGGCGTATTTTCTACGAGGGTAAAAAAATATTCATATCTGGTTTTATTTTATTAAACCATAATCCACATGTCACTAGTTTCTGCATTCGGTCTTGTTTTGGTAACTCATTTATCATGAGATACACAGGCCAAATAGAATATTGCAAGCATTCAAATTTTGGTGCTCCATCAGTATTCAAGACAGTGGTTACGTAATTATATTTATTTTCTGCAGATAACTGATCTATGAATTTGCGGTATTCCTTTCCGTCATAAACATCTTCTATTTGTCCAGCTTTATGAATTCTTTGTTTAACTACGTACTCGTAGTGATTTTCATAAACTTTAAGTAAATCTCATATCTGTGCAGATGGATCAAGGATCAGAAAGAAACTCGTGTTGCTCGGGTTACTTAACTCCAGTTTCACTTCACAAACAGAACAAGTTTTTTGAGATTCAATTTCGCCGAATTTACCAATGTATCCCGAACAAACATGGTATACTGCATGAAATTCGGCACTTTCTTTAGGGTTTAAGAATTTGTCAACTGCATACTTTGAATCAGGCAAAATCGGAGTTTCAAAAAATGTATTAACAAATTTAAATAAATTGTTAATGCCATTTACTGATAAATGATTAGATAAACAAAACTTTAAAGCCATTAATAATAATTCCCCCTTTGTTATGTTAACTGAACTTGTAATAGGTTTGAAAAAATCTTCACTTTCTACCATCTCTTGTAAATTTTCAGGATATTTACTTGACTGAAAAACCCTAAGTTCTTGGTTATCTTCCGTTAAAAAGTGGGGTAGGTATTCAGCTAAATTCAGATCATCCGATTTATCATTACAGCAACTCTGAAAAATGATATATACATTCATGTTATAAATTTTGATAAGTTAAAAGCAATAAATAGATTTTTAACATTATTGTGAATTATTTATAAATTGGATTGAAATAAATATAGTATATTGTGTATCCACGTCGCAAAGTGAGCGTGATTTTTAGAATGAGTGTAAAAATTTCGGTTTTGAGACGTATGCATGGATTTTTGCATTTGTCATGATTACGAAACGAAAATTTTCAAAATTTCAAACAATAGAATTTTCAATATATAACAGAAAACTTGCAGTTAGAAACCAACTTTCATCAACGGGCAAAGATGTTGTCAGCAGGAAAAATAAATATTTTTATTCCACATCCCAACCGAAAGGCCACCTTTTGCACCTGATAGCGGGGCGAAAGTAGCATATTTTTCCCGCAAACTGGTTTTGCGGGGCGAAAATAAAATTTAGCGGGGCAAAAGTAATTTTTTTCAAAAATTTTCAAAAATTACAAAAATTTTCAAAAATTTCAAAAATGTCAATAAATTCAAAAATTTTAAAATTTTTTCTACCCCACTTTTCAGGAACAAAAAGTGGCCTTTTGGTCGAGAGTGGAATAAAATACTATATGCAACACGGGACAAAAGTAGAGTTTTCCCTTGGTTGGTTGTACTGCCCTTACGAGAATATTTTTCCAGAGGGCGCGTTTACTGCCTGAGCGAAGCGAAATCTTCTACTTTTGCCCCTTGTTGCATAATGTACTATTTTTCTACAAATTTTCGAAAATTTCGAATAATGTGAAGTTGTTTTGACCCCGCTTTTTAAGACTAAGAAGTGGTCTTTCGGTCGAGAGTGGAATAAAATACTATTTGTAACAGGAGGCAAAAGTAGATTTTTCTCCTAGGTGATTGATGATATATATTTGATTATACTGCCCGCGGGAAAAATCTACTTTCGCCCCTTGTTACATAATGTACTATTTCCGTGCTCAATACGACAAAACAATGCGAACGCCGTGTTTGAGTTACCTCTGCTAACAGTTGGAGATAAGAACAGATTAAAATATCAAAATGGAGCACGAATACCGATTAAAATAGATTAAATGCCGATTAAAATCAATTAATTTAATCTATTTTAATCAGTATTTGTGCTCCATTTTGATATTTTAATCCGTTCCAATCTCCCGACTGTTAGCAGGGACAAAAGTGTTATAATTTGTAATTATATTTGTAATTTCGTGATTAATCACGTGAATAATTCTCTATTATATTATCATATAATCAATTGATCGATAATATTACGTGATTAATCACTTCCCTGTCAATATTTACATCAAATTTTACATCAAATTTTACATCAAATTTTACATCAAATTTTATGTAAACATTTTAAACTGTTACATGTACAATTTCACATGCACAAATAAAATTGTAAAACTTTACATAAAGTTTTATAATTTTGTTGATGTTTGTGAAACTTTACATGTAAAAGTTCAAAATCTTTACATAAAATTTGATGTAAAATTTGATGTAAATATTTTTAACAGGGTTGATTTTTTTATTAGGGTTAAGGGTACCTAACCACCTTAAATTATCAACAAATGAAAATTCGAAATTTAATTTTAAATGTAACTGAAGTTATTTAAATAAAAAATGTTAACTTGATAAAACTATGAAAACCACTTTTACATACACCGTATACAAGGTATGATATGTTTTCGGAGGCCACAATTCATAATTATTTATTTTTCCGGTCCATAATTAGGTTAGGTACTAGAGACTTACTTCAGTTTTCAGTACCGAAGAGCTCTTAAACTTAGCTATACAGTATTAAATAATTATGTGTAAAATATTATAAGGAAAACATATATCTTAATAAATTTATCAAACGTGAGAGTTAAACTCTGATTAATAAATAAAATAAGCACAACACACTTTATTAGCTGGCAACGTTTTGTCCATGAACGTAGACCTTCTCAAGCCATTAAAATTATGTTAAATTATATAAATAATGAATTAAAAACTAAGTCATCGTAAAACATTATCGATACAAACAACGTGTCAGTCAGTAAGTCAACTGACTGATACGTTGTTTGTGTGTGTGTTTAATTTATTTATTAATCAGGGTTTAACTCTCAAGTTTGACAAATTTATTATGATATATTTTTTCCTCACAGTATTAATTAAATATACTTTAAAATTGGTAGTAAATGTCAAAATTTGAAAATTAAATTAATTTAAAAAAGTTATCTGTATTTTAAATATGTCATTTTGTTATTTTTTTTTACAAATTTTTTGCTTGATTTGTGATATATTATGGATGAATTTTTAAAATTATTAAATTAATTTTCAAGTTCTAATATTCACTACCACAGTTTATCTGCTTCAAATTGAACTGCAAAGTTTTAGTGCTCCACGATGCCTCTAACTCAAATAAGTCTTGGGCTGGAAAATATCAAGCTGATATAAGTATAAATTTACAACTTTTTTATGAACAATTGAAGGTACGTAGAACAACTTTTTTATCAACAATTGAAGGTACGTTGAAATTATTAAAATCTATTATTATATTAAAGTGCTTAATGTCCCCGTGTGCCGTGACCTTTCACATCTTTTCCCAATAACTTAACATCTAGGATATAATTTTGGGCCTTAAAATTTTTTGGCATCAAAATTTTTGGGCCTTAAATATTTTAGAGCCTTAACAGGTTTAAATCTTAAAATTTATAACCTTAAAATTTTTAACCCTCAATAATTTCAGGTTATTTAAATATTCCTGTGTGCCGTGAAGCCATTCATATCTTTTCTCAATAACTGACCTATTTATATCTATTAGTATAATTCTTATCTCATTTGAATTTTTTGAAGTCCTATAAACTGTATAACAACATAGACTTAAGGGTAACAATTTCAGACCCGTCTCAACGATCTACGAAGCGAACAGCGCCCCTTCACTGAAACCCATAAAGTCGACAGTCACAACAAGTTTGTAGCACAAAAAGTTAAAATGAAGAACTATATAGAAGACCAAAGCTAATATGACAATACAAAGCAAGATAAAAATTGAAGATCTTCCAATTTCAAAGGCCAGAGCAGACTGAGCAATCAAAACAATTTCCCCGGCTATCTAATTATCGTACAAAATTATTATAATTTTTCCGAACTGGCCACTTCTAAAATTTAGGGCAGACTGAGAAATCCAAACCACTTTCCCGGCTATTTATACATATTGGTACGAATGCGCAGATTGCATTTGTGAATATCAGAAATATGTATAAATATATATATTTAACTTACACTGCCTTCCAAAGTTTAGTCGGCTTTGACACTATGATTTTCTGCGTCAAATACTATATTAGAAAAGTATTACACATAAACTTATAGGAATATTATCGTACAAAATGTTTATAATTTACTGTTCATACTATATCGAAAGATTCGAGCAGACTGATCAATGGAACAACTTTCACTTTATATATATATATACATATTTTATATATATTATATATTTATATATATATATTTGTACGCATGCACGGACTGTTATTGTAATATATAAATATTATCGTACAAATGTTACATGTGAGAGTCGATGGTTTTGTTCTTCGTGTTAAGTTTACGATTCTTGCGAAAATATCGGGGCGATGAAATGAGTACAATAGATTATCGGTAAATGAGTTCATTTATTAATCGTAATTTACAATGTATGGTTTAGTTTTTTTAGATATATATTAGCAACATGTGAAGCCTCTCATATCTTTTTCGTGCAAATAATATAATAGTGCGTATTAATCTAATCACGCGCCGCGACCCTATTAAAAATTTTACTCAAGATCGTATGTAAGAACTTACGTAAAATCATATATCAGATCTTGTCAATGATCTTGTGTAAGATCGTACATAAGATCTTATCAGCGATTTTCGACCAAGAACGAAGATAAGATCTTACAGAAGATCTTATATAAGATCTTATGTTCATGATAAAAAAAATTATTTTCATCAAATATTCATTCAAGATCTTACGCAAGATAGTATACAAGATTTTACATAGGACATTACGTAATATCTTTTCCAATTTCTTACATAAGATCTTATGCAAGATCTTACCGCCATGATCAAAAGAAATCTTTTTATTAATAATTAATTCAAGATCTTATGTAAGTTCTTATCTAATATCTGATATAACACTTAAAGGGATACCGTTTTATTGATCACTAACTCAAGATATACATAGGATCTTATAAAAGAACTTGCATACGATCTTGAATAAATTATAAATTAAAAGATTTGTATTGATCATGGTGTTAAGATCTTGCATAAGATCTTTGGGAGTGAGGTGGTGCAGGAGAGTGAAGGAGAATGTGAGGTGAAGAAATCGAATAACGCGGAACTTGATGTTTCGGAGTGGTCGTTTTATTTGTCGTTGATTTGCGTGACAATATCTGGAGGTGATGCGACTCGTGTCGTGGCTCCAGTTGAACTGTATCTGGTCGGCTCCAGCGTCGACCGTCGAAGGTCTCGATCGTTCCGCCTCCTGTACCGATCGCCGATCAGATTGGCAGGGACGGAGCACGCGCAGTCCGGATAGCGCGTCGGTGGCGAGGGCAGCTGGCCCAAACGGCCGGCCGTTTACTGTTTTATTACACCAGGGATTACCCGCGCCGGCGAGCTTTAGCTGCCCGCGTCGAGGTGCGGATGACCGCAATAAAAGGGTTCGAGCGCGGGCCCGAGCGTTTTACTGCCTCCTCGATGCGGAGGACTTAATTGTCCAAATGCGCTCGGCCGGGCCGGAAAAACCGAGTTCTAATCCGGGCCGCGTCGTTCGAGGCACGAACGCTGGAGTCTTCACGTGCGCGTGCGCGTGAGGTTTGTATATGTGTGCACGCGTGTGTGACTGCGAGTGTGTGAGCGTGTGTGTGTGGGCGAGTGGGTGCTGTGTGGCCACCACAGTACCCCCTTGCCAGTGATGAAATCACGATACAGTAGAACTTAACCTAATATTTACAATTCTGTATAATGATGTTCGTGTGAAGTTACGTATATTACAATATATACATGTGCGTGAAAAAAAATCTGTCGGTGTATAATTAACCTACTTTCTAGAATATAACTAATAATATAATGACAAAACAGAAATAACATTAAATTAATTAAAACCCGCTTGGTAGCGTTCCGCGAACGAACCGGATCGACGAACTGCTGGTTCGTCCGACGTCCTCTCGTTCTGGATGGCCGTAGGCTGGATTGGCTGGTTCGCTGTTGAAGTACTCTGCGGTGGCTGTGGTTGCATCTTCGGGACTGGTAGTTCATCGTCTGCCTGGTCCTCCGGCATGATGTACGCTGGCTTCAAACGATCCACGGTAACTGTGACGTCCTTGCCGCGGATGTTTACGACGAACGTCTTGTCGCTTCGGCTAGTGACTGCGTACGGACGGTCGTACGGCATTTCAAGCGAGTTCTTCACGCCGTCGTGCCGGATGAAAACGCATTTCGATGTTGCTAGCTGCTTGAAAATGAAGGTCTTCTTTGTGCCGTGGCGTGTGACGTCTGCGGGCCGTAGCTGCTGGAGGTGGCGGCGTAACTCGTTGGTGAAGGCCGCTTGGTCCTCGTTCTGACGGTCGTTGGTGGTCAGAAACTCGCCAGAGAGTCGCAACGGCTCTCCGTAAACGAGTTCTGCTGCGGTTGCCTGCAGATCCTCTCTCCATGCTGCCCGGATGCCAAGTCGGACGGTGGGCAGAATGCGCGTCCATTGGTCATCCTGGTGGCAGCGGATTGCTGCTTTGAGCTGCCGCTGGAGACGTTCCACCATGCCATTGGCCTGCGGAAGGTACGCGGTCGTGCGGAGGTGAGTCGTACCTGTCAGTCGACTGAGCGACTTGAACAGGTGCGACTCGAACTGCCGGCCCTGGTCGGTGGTGATTCGCAGCGGTGTGCCGAATCGACAGATCCATCCTGCGTAGAATGTGCGTGCGACGGTCTCTGCTTCCTGGTCTGCCATCGGGAAAGCCTCTGGCCAGCGTGTGTACCGATCCACGCATGTTAGGCAGTATCTCTGGCCCTCCGACGTTGGCAGGATGATGATGTCCGTGTGCACGTGCTCGAATCTGGCCGTTGGTGGTTGGAAGTCGCCGATTGATGATGTGACGTGCCGAGAGACCTTGGAGCGCTGGCACTGGATGCACGCCTGCGCCCAGGCTCGACAGTCGGCCTTGATTGATGGCCAGCCATATCGTTGCGTCATCAGCTTGACCGTGGCCTTGATCCCGGGGTGTGCGAGGTCATGCACTGCCTCGAATGCTGCCCTCCGGAAGGTCTTCGTGAGGAACGGTCGCGCGGTGTTAGAGGAAACGTCGCAAAGTACTCGGGCGTCTGCTCCGTATAGCTCGACGAGTTTCAGTTGCAAGTCGGTGCCTGAAGTCTCTAGCTGCCGTAACTCGGCGTCATCTCGTTGTGCTTCGGCTAGCCTGGCATAGTCGATGGGTGTAGAGATGCCCTCGATGCGAGACAGCGCGGCAGCCACGACGTTGTCTATGCCGGAGATATGCCGGATGTCCGTGGAGTACTGTCCGATGAAATCGAGGTGCCGTGCCTGTCGTGGTGTTGCCTTCTCCGGTTTCTGTTTGAAAGCAAAGATTAGCGGTTTTTGGTCGGTGAAGATGGTGAACTCTCGAGTCTCGACCATGTGGCGAAAGTGCTTGATCGCTAAGTAGATGGCGAGTAACTCGCGATCAAAAGCACTGTAGCGAGTTTGCGCTGGGCTCAATTTCTTCGAAAAGAAACCTAGCGGCTTCCAACGTCCGTCGATCTTCTGGTGCCAGGAGTGTTGCTCGCTCGAGGTCGGACTTCGCCTTCTCGAAGGCCGCGGACGCGTTCGTCGTTCCAGTTTATCGGCGCGTTCCCCTTGATGTTGCCCTTGAGAAGTTCGTTGAGGAGTGCTTGCGTCTGCGCCGCGTCTGGCAGAAGGTCCCGGTAAAAGTTGACAGCTCCGAGGAAACGGCGAAGCTGCTTGGCGGTCTGAGGCTGTGGATAGCCTCGGATGGCCTCGGCCTTCTTCCCGGTCGGTCGGATTCCATTGCTCGTGACGGTATAACTCAGGAACTCTACCTCCGGCTGCCCGAAAACGCACTTGGCCGGGTTGATGACAATCCCGTATTCCTGCAGGCGTTCAAACAGTTGCTGCATGTGCTGGTGGTGCTGCTCCTCGTCGTCTGATGCCACCAAGATGTCATCGATATACGCGTAGCAGAAATCCAGCTCCCGTAGCATCTCGTCTACGAAGCGCTGGAAAGTCTGTGCCACGTTGCGAAGCCCGAAACTCATGAATGGAAATTCAAAGAGTCCGAATGGCGTGGTGATGGCCGTCTTGGGGATGTCGTCCTCGGCGACGGGGATCTGGTTGTAGGCTCGGACCAAGTCGACCTTGGAAAAGATCTTCTTGCCCCGGAGCCGCTGTGCGAAGTCTTGGATGTGCAGTACTGGATACCGGTTCGGTATCGTGCGTGCGTTGAGGCCTCTGTAGTCGCCGCATGGCCTCTCGTCGTCCTCGCCCTTCGGTGCCATGTGGAGTGGCGAAGCCCAGGAGCTGTTGGACGTCCGTGCCGTTCCGAGGCGTAGCATGAGGTTGAACTTCTCTCTGGGTCTCTGGAAACGGTCTGGCGCGAGGCGGCGGGGGCGACTGCTTACCGGCGGTCCTGGCGTCGTCTTGATGTAATGACGCGTCGTGTGCCGCGTCACTGGTGCTCGTCCGTCAGGTCGCGTGATGTCCGGGTATCGGGCTAGCAACTGGTGGTAGCTTGACGATCCGGAGATGACCTTGACGCTCGAACCTCCGTCGGTGAGGATCTGACCTCGTGACGTGCGTTTCGTCTCTCGGTCGATCAGCTGGCTGTCTTGGAGGTCGATGAGTATCCCGTAGTGCGACAGGAATTCCGGCCCGATGATGGCCTTGGGCACGTCCGCGATCTCGAATCGCCACAAGAATGCGCGCCGGAGTCCGACGTTGAGCGACAGCGTAAGCGTTCCGTACGTAGCAATGACCGTCTCATTAGCGGCCGAGAGCTCGTACGTGGTTTTTTTGAGCTGCCCGCGAATCGCGTCACGGGGATAGATGCAGAGGTCAGCGCCCGTGTCGATCAGGTACTTTACCTGGCTGTCTCGGTCCGTGACGAAAAGGCGGCGCGTGTGTGGGCTGGGGTCGCTCGCCGCCATTAGCGACGACCCGTCTCGTTTCCCGCGAACTTGCAGGGCGCCTTGCACTTAGTTGCCTCTGTTCTGAACTTTCAATGGTACCAACATTGGTCGTACTCCCGATTTCTGCACGACGGCGATCGTTTCCGAGATTGTGAGCGGCTGCGCGTCGGCCGCCAGGATGACCGTTCGCGATCTTCGCGGACTTATCGACGTATCTCGGCGATTTCCTGCCGAAAAGCTGTCGTGAGTTGAGCAATCTGCGTCGTCAGCGCCTCGAGCAGCAAGTTGGACTGCGGCGTCACTGCGGCGATCTGCGGCTGGTGTACTGCTGGCGCGCCGCGCATTGTCTCCACGATGCTGTCGGCATCATTGAACATAAGAATTTTGAGTTTGTGTTATATTATGTTTGCAAAAATATTGTTATAAACTCGAATTACTTTGATTAATCTCACTTTATTTTTTATATGTAATTTCTTTTTAATTGACATACATACAAACTATTATATTACATTTGTAACTCATTACACAAATTTAACAAACCTTTTAATTTTTTGTGTATATCATTACAATATCATTTTCTTTAAATTTTCCTTACAGCTATGAACATTTATAGCTAAAATCAACCGAGCGACGTTAGGAGTGAGGTGACCCTGCTAGTAAATATTAAACTTGTAAGCAGAAATATATAAATTATTTTTGATTGTGTCGTATCTTTTACATTATATAATAAA
The DNA here is from genome assembly GCF_009193385.2 of Nasonia vitripennis. Taxonomy (NCBI): domain Eukaryota; kingdom Metazoa; phylum Arthropoda; class Insecta; order Hymenoptera; family Pteromalidae; genus Nasonia; species Nasonia vitripennis. Next base: position 9,529,328 of record NC_045760.1, on the reverse strand, counting down.
ACAATAAAAAAAAACAAAGGATTATGATTTTAACATTGTAAATAAAGATAAGCTTATAAATATAAATTAAAAAATACATCAACCCGTGACTTGCAATATGAAAGTGGGATATTTTTTAGAATTATTCTTTCAACTAACTTATATTAAATTTTGTTCCTACAATTTTCTTTTTGAGAAATTGATATCTTTGTATAAAAAATCAATAACTTACATTATCAATGTTGTTTGCTTTATCAGAATTGTAATCATGAACATAATCTATTAAAACTTCCTCGTCTTCATAGGAACTGTCATTCTTAACCTCCTCCTGTAAAATTATAAAACTTAATTATAAAATAATTTAAAAATATACATTTTTTTAGAATTTTAATATATAATTGCAAATATAATAATATATTAATAATAAAATTTACCTTAAATTGATGCAATGCATGAGGATTGATGGCTGCTTTATACCTTTGGGCTGTTCTTTTTGTGATGCCTTCGTCACCAATTTCTAACTGTCTTTTATATCTGTCCATGTTATAAATTTTTAGACTTTTTCTGCTTTTCTCTTCGTACTTCTTAACTTACTTTTATTACAAAGAATCATCTATGTACATAGAAGCACTGGAATTTCAATAAAATGAAAATAGATTAAATTGTTGCTACTGTTCTTATTGTATTTTTTCCTGTTGTATGAATCAATGCAATTAACATACTAAATAAAACCCTTTTTTATAAAATTTATTATTGCAATCTTCTGATAATAGATGATAAGTACAAGATATATATATATATCTTCCTATATTATATAGTCATTTTGGCAAGACTCCCCCCACCCCCACCCCCCCACTACCCCGCCCCCCCACCACCCCTCCACCACCCCCCCCACCTTGGCCCCCCCACCAAAACACGTAAAATTCTTTCATTTTTCTGTTATTTTCGAAAATCTCAAAAACCCCCCCACCCCCCCCCATCGCCCCCCCCCCTCATCGCCCCCCCCCCCCCCACCCCCCGCCTGCCCCCCCACCTGGCCCCCCACCAAATAACATGACTGCTCTCTGCGTTATCGGGCTTGAGACCGTCATACTTTCACAACGCTATTGCGTAGTAAAATAAGGCCGCATTAACAGTCCAATTAAATACAAATTTATAACATATTATGATTAAATAGATTTAAATTGGATAATATTAAATAGAATTAAGGTTTAGGTTAAGGTAAGAAGTATCAGTTCCAAGAGAACCAGATATTGAAGATCTCTAATTTTATTTAAGTTATAAGATTAAAGTTAATTATTAATAACGTGTAAATAAGTTAGGGAATAATTGAGTTCAAAGAACTCAAAGAACCATCAGAAAGTATAATCATTATAGATGATTCACTGATTGAATAAACAACAAAATGGACAAGATAAGCGAGATCAAAGACCTCGATGAATTTTCAGGTAATATGAGTAGTCAGACAGAACTAGAGAGACAGAATAAAGAGACAGTTTTCCAAATAATTTAATTTTCAGGATCACCTCACGTCTCCCAATGGCGCGCAACTCGAAAAGTCTATCATTTTATAGATGCCTTTTGCGGCACAAAGATTTAAACATTAAGAACATTAAAAAAAATTAAAATTAATTTAAAAAAAAATATATATATAAATTCAAATGATGAATTTCAAGCGTCAGAAAACTTCAAAAACTAGCTAAAACTATTTTAAATGCCATTAATAGTAGAAGTTCAATGTTAAACAATACTTTTACTTCCAGTAACAGGTTTTCTTATACAATAAGATCGATCATTTTCAACCATCCAGAACATAATTATCAGTTCATGAAAATAAAATTTTGAAGATAAAATCACACAGAAACTACAATAGGGGGTTGGCGAGCGAAGCGAGCAGGGGGGCGGAGCCCCACTAGTATATATATATATATATACAGATCACAACACTAGAGAATAGAGACATGAAAAATAGCACTAGGTACCAGGACACAGGACTCCAGGAGGCAGAGCCGCAGAGGGCGTTCTCAGCGACATTAACGGCTGGTGTTCCCGACTGTCAGGGCAAGGCAAAGTAAAGACGGAATGACGACGAAACACGGAACACAGAACACGGAATTGCTATAAGAATTTCTGTTTACTGGGTGCAAGTGGTGCTTTTAAGTATGCATAGTGTTAGCTGGTGTTAGTGTGTATATAATCAGTTCATACCTGCATGTATGTATGTTGGAATAGTTGAGATGAATAAAGATCTAAGGTTTAATACGATATTAATAAAAACATAAAAATAATATATTAAACAATTATAGACAATACAGATAACAAAGTTGCCAAAATGTCTACAGACAAAATTTTTTATGCATGTCTACGCTATGTAGACGATAAGTGGAAGTATTATTATGCACCAGTGTCTTCAATTTTTGATAAACGTCATGATAAGATGCATATTCGACCAAAGAATTTAGATGATTTTGATCCAAAGCATAGATATCAAGTCTTGTGGAATTTTGAAAATACTAGTCTTGATGAAAGTAACTTTATTTCAAACGAATTTTATGAAACATTTATAATATGTTTAGCAGGTAAATTATAGTATTATCTTGTAAAAATATATATTTTTATAGTTTTTTTGTGAGTATATTTAATTCTTAAATTGCCTGACATAGCTGTTATAATACAGCAGATACCATTTACGAATGAAATTTTAACTAAATTAAATTATTAACAAGAGGGTTTTAAATAATCACTACGAGCAAAATGTGCTCATTTTGCTCGTAGTGATTATTTAAAACCCTCTTGTTAAAATTATAACGAGCATTAGAGTCTCTTATTATTATAAATTAAATTATTGTACAGGTTAGTTAAAAATATTGAAAGTCACTGTTGTAAGATTATATGTATCGTAAAACAGATATGTCAGTACTTTTGTGCGTTAGCTTTGAATCTTTAAATAATATATTTGAACATATTAGAAATAATACTACTTTTTTTTTAATATCATTGTATTGCAGAAACAAAAAAAGATGCTCAAATCAAGGGCGAAACAAAAACAAAACGACTTATAATGCCAAAAAAATTGTCTTCAACTGATTCTAGTGAAAGCGTATGTGACGATGAGGATGATAAGGTGCATAAATCTGTGAGTATATACAAAATACTTAGCATTTTAAATATTAATACCATAGTCTTAAAGTGAATTCCATGGATATTGGCATCTGAACAGCATGCAAACGAGTCATGACTGCAAACTCAAAAATTCTAAATTATTATGATTGCTTGTTTCATCAAATTTGGATCTTATTAAATAATTATAATCATTCATATTATTCTAAACTTCATTACAGTAATATACTAATTTTATATTTATTTTCTGTACTTACAGCAGTGTACTAAAAAATTTAAACAGCAGATTCTAATAAACAGTAGAACAACAATAAATCAAGAGAATGAAGAAGCTTTCATGTCTTCATCAAATACTATTAACGGAAAATTAAATTTAGAACCAAAAGTATTAATAAACAGGATACAAAAAGAAAATAGGAGTTGTTATGCGTCCAAAAAAGGTTAGTTATTATCAGATTTTATCACATATACTATTTTCTTTCTCATAGACATAAGAGAGATAGACTGCGTGTGTAGGTTAGCATAAGTGGCACCCTGTTAGAGAAAGACAGACTCTCTTATGTCAATGTGTAAGACAAAGACACCATACCTTCTATTAATGCTTGGTATATGGAAAGAAGGTATGTTGTCTTTCTCTAATAGGGTGCCACTTTTGCAAACCTACACACGCAGTCTATCTCTCTTATGTCTATGGTCTTTCTCTAACAGGGTGCCACTTATGCTAACCTACACACGCAGTCTATCTCTCTTATGTCTATGGGTTTTACACATCAAACCTCACCTAACCTCCAAATATCTTCTTTTCGGCATTGGAAATATAAAATGTCCTGTGGCGGCATTGCAAAGCTTTCGATCCGGCCGCCCCTAAAAATTCTTCCATTTTTAAAACTTTTGAAATTTTGAAAATTCCACAATATTTAACATTTTTTAAATTCAGTAAATTACAAGACAGTACAAGATAAAAAGTACCAAGAGTGGAATTAAATAATTTTTTTAAAATATTTTTCTAATTAAGTATACATTTTTAAACCTCTTGCTGATCAAATTTGATAGAATAAAATACGTTAAAAATAATAAGTTTTCACTTTTCACGATTATGATGACTTTAGTTTCGTGTTGCATACAGGACTTTATCCACGACTTAACTGTGTAGCCACTTTGTTGTCTGAAAAATTGGGACCTACACATCCGTTGTTAATGCAAACTAAATTTTCAAAATTTTAAGTTTTTAAAATTAAATGTTTTTTTTTATTCTTCCACAAATTAAAAATTTTTTGAAATCATTAAAAATTGTATTCCCGCAAATGCGGGAAAAAAATCGATGAGAGAATATAAGGCTACTTTAGTCCCGCTTTTCGGGGAATAAAGTGTCTATTATAGTTAAGCCGTAAATAAAAAATATTAATATCAAATATCAAAGAAACTATAATGATAACTGTGTTTCAATATTACATTAGCTTTGCTCAGGAAGGTAAATATATGTGAAAAGTTGAATTTATCGTTTTCTTTTAGATTTATTCAAGAAAAAAAAAGACTGATAAAGAAAATGAGAAATCTTTGGAAAAATTTATACTTTCATCACCATTGCCACTTCGATGCTCGACACCAGTAGACCATATGTCAAAACGCACGTATGCACAGGGGTCGCGTGCATCTATTCGTTCACCGCATACAAATGCACGTTTAAATTCCTTATCAGGATCGCAACCGTCTCGACGTAAATCACGGTCACCTATTTCGCGGCAAGAATCACGGACATCAAAGTCTCAGCCTGAGCGACATTCGACAACTACTCGTTGCCGTTCACGTTCGAATACACCTCGGCGTCGTACATCAGAACCGTTAATGTCCAAGCGTGAATTACAAGTAAAATCTACACAAAGCAAGCCACCGTCACCTCCGTCGCATACACTTCAGCATCTCTCACAAGCAAAATCTCAGGATAAGTCACCATTTTCACAGCGTCAGTATGACAAACCGAAACCTCCGCTGCAACATAAGTCAGTGTCGGCTAAATCTCAAACTGCACCGCAGATATCCCCACATCACTCACGATCTTATACATCTCGGCGTCACTCCCGATCGCAGTCATCTCGGCGTCACTCGCGCTCAAAAACATCTCGGCGTCACTCCCGATCGCAGTCATCTCGGCATCACTCCCGATCGCAGTCATCTCGGTGTCACGCACGGTCGCAAACCCCTCGTCGTCACTCACGATCGCAGACACCTCGGCGTCACTCGCGCTCGAAAACATCGCGGCGTCACTTCCGATCGCAGTCATCTCGGCATCACTCCCGATTGCAGTCATCTCGGCGTCACTCACGGTCGCAAACCCCTCGTCCTCACTCACGATCGCAGACACCTCTGCGTCACTCGCGCTCGAAAACATCTTGGCATCACTCATGATCCCAGTCATCTCGGCGTCACTCGCGCTCGATAACATCTCGGCGTCATTCGCGCTCGAGGACATCTCGGCCTCACTCACGATCGCAGTCACCTTGTCTCTCTCTTCAGCAGCTAACACAATCGCGATCTTCTCATGATAAATTACCAGTACCTCAGCCTCAGCATAATGTACCATCACCTCAACCGCAGCATAATTCAGGTTCACCTAAATCTCAAACTTCACCACAGAAATCCCCACATCACTCACGACCGCAATCACCTTGTCTCTCACTTCAGCAGCTAACACAATTATCTCAGCATCAGCATGATGTATCATCACATCAGCCGCAGCATGATTCAGGTTCACCCAAATCTCAAACTGCACCACAGAAATCCCCACATCACTCACGATCGCATACAACTCGGCGTCACTCACGGTCGCGTTCGCGTCCACACAGTTCTCATCATTCGACCCCACGTTCGCATATTAGAGATCGTGCACGTCATCATTCACGTAGTGCTGGTCCACATCACGGTAATTGTTTTAAACAAAGATTTCAATTATTTTTATTGGTTAAATTGTTTCATTTTTTATCCTTTAAAATATGTTATTTTGCAGAACATCCTGAATGTGCAGTGAAATTTTTAAAAGAGTTTAAGCCAAAGTTATATCGCATGTATAAAAAGAAAGGTTTCGACTTAGAATCAGTAATTCCAGAAAGATACCGAAAATATCAAATGTTAAGATACGATAAGGTATATTGTCTATTATTTTATACTACCATTAAAACTCATTTAAGTAATATTTTAATTATATTTTGAAAATATTCTAAATATATTTAAGATGTGGATTATCTGTCGGTAAAAAGACATGGAGAATAGCACAATATAAGCGCCGAACAGGCTTTTTATGTGATCTTGGGTACATATTATGGAAAAGGAGAGATTTGGCAAATCGTTGTTTAAATTTGTCTAAAGTTAAAACGCAAATACCAAATAGAAGTCGAGTAAAGCTGTGTACTCTAAGAAAACTTAATTTGTATTTAAGTAAGTATTACATATGTACAGAATTGTCTGACAAAATATTTCTTACTTAGAATATGTGAAAAAATATTTAATATTTTATGTATGATACAAATTTATACGAAGATTATCTAAAGGCTCATAAATCCTATGCGCGTATATCAACAAAAACAAGAGATTTTCTGATAAAAGACTGTACTCAGCACCTCAGCGCTCGTATACGAGATGTAAAAGCAGATTTAATCAAATCAGCTAGCCAAGCTGCCTAAATAAAGGTTACCATACTTTATTTAAAAGATTTTAGATTTCATCAAAAAAGCTAATCAAGCTTCCTAAATAAATGTTATCATTTTTATACTTTATTTAATAAAATTAAATCATTAAAACTAAATTAAAAACATTTTTTGTGTTCCCCTTTAAATGAAATAAATTGTTGAAAGTTATTTTAAATGGATGTATTTAAATATCATTTTTTATACTTCATTTTAGTTGTATGAGAATCGTATGAGAATCGTATGAGAATCGTAAGAGAATCGTATGAGAATCGTATGAGAATCACGTACGATTTTGGCGTGCTTTTCACATGAGAATCAGATGAGAATCATCTGATTCTCACCTGAGGTTTTTCAGTAGGGTCGTCCCTTAGCAGCAACTGCCCGAACTTCTTACCAAAGTAATTTTGTGTATTTTTCTGTTATCTTTATATCTACGTAGTTTATAATGACAAGAAAACGTGCCAAGGCACCGAGAAAGCCCGATAAGCGCACCCCAGAATTACGCGATTTTCGAGGTCAAATCGGAGGCAATGTTTCGTCCCTTAACAGCAACTTTCCGAACTTCTTGCTTACGTGATTTTGTATAATTTTCAAAAATTTCAAATTCTTCATAATTTTTGAAATTTTTGAAATTTTCATAATTTTCGAAATTTTTGAAATAGGCGCCCTTGACTCCCACTCGTGCTCAAAACATCACCCTCCCTTGAACAAGCTAATTTTCTCCCCTATTTGCACAATATACTATTGTTTAGATTTCTTGTAAAAATCTAAGAAGAAAGTGTTTTTATACATTTTTCCGTAAAATGCATTGTTTCACGTAGAAAAATTATTGAAGTTTCGAAAATTCATATGGGAAAAGTACACTTTCCAAGTTGCATTTCTAAAGCTTTAATCTTGTTTTAAAAAGAAACGATGCATTTTACGGAAAAATGTATAAATACACTTTCGTCTTTAACTTTCGCCTTAAATTTTACAAGGAATCTGAAAAAATATTTTTTGTACGGAAAACTAAAAATTATGCAACATTTTCCGGAATTGTTTATAACAAATAACCTGCCATTTTTTTACATTCTACCCTCGAAATTCTGATTCTGCAGGAAAAAATACATTAGAAAAACCTAGGTGAAGTCGTTCCGTTTGAAAAGGCTACTGAAACCTATAAAAAAATGTATATTTTTTTTAAGGTCCTTTGGATGTAGCAGTTGTATCATCGCTAAGGAACGATGTGTTTTTTCGTTTACTATATATTTATAGCGATATGCTCGAGGGCCCTAAATTCAGCTGCATATAGGACGTCAATTTATCGAAGCTTCCTTATAGACCATACCTACATGGTCAGAGAAAATAGGTATTAAAAGATCAAGTTGATACATTTCGGTTTCGGCCACTCCTCATATATATGCACAGCTCAGGAAAAATGTACGATATCTCTTTAGAGACAAAGGCGGAATCCAGACTGCAAATATTCATGCATTCCCTCGACTTCCGTACCCTGATGCTATACTGCGTGCTAATACGACGAGTATGATAAATCGTAAGCTACGAGGCGACGATCTGACGGGAATTCGCCAAAAACGCGATTATTTGGCTCTAATTAACCTGTCTGGCGCCGAATATCGCCTGTAATAAGAATTTTAACGGCGCACGGCGTCGACGCAGGCGGTTTTGAAAATCACAAAAGGAACCTATGTCTTAAAAATTGTTTACATATGTTTTTTGAAATGCGTCTCGAATATATGCCATTGAAAGATATCTGGTTCAGAAAGAGTCTTTTTTTTCAATATACACGTATAATGACCTGAAAAATTCAAGCTTGCATGGATTAACTTCTAATGCACAATGGATTTGGTTTAAACAAGCGAGACGATCGAATTTCAATTGCATAGTTCAGTTTATGTTAACGATTGCATTATTAATGCATTTACTTAAAAATTAATCTAAGTAAAGATATTTTATTAAATGAAAAACTCGATAAGGATAGAGAGTGAAAAGATTTTACTAGGACATAGAAATGAGATGTTGGCTAGTCGAGCCCTTGTTCCACACTGATTTTCTTTCACGCTTTCTTTCTTAGCGCGCTACATTGCATCTTAGAAACTAAGGAAGGGATAACGTAAACATGAAAGTACTTAAAAGATTGACGTCACACATATACTGTATAGAATTCACACATGCATCAACTATTTCTTATAGCGCGTACATACAGGGTGGGCCATTTTAATCAAACCAGTCTAATAACTCCTAAATTAAGCCATGAACAGAAAAATTGTTCAGATGAAAGTTGTCCAGCATCAAGGGGGACATCTTTTTGTGCAATTATTTTTGACCTTGAACTCAAATTTCAAGGTCATTTGAAGGTCAATTTTTTTATTAATATAGGAACCCCTATTTTTGATAGCAGATTCGGAAAGAACAGGAAATTTTACGTCCGAAACGGTATTTCAAAATTTTTTTCATGACCTTCACAAGGTTATTTCAAGGTCAAATGTTAAGAAATACTGTAATTGCTATTTAATCACATTTTCTGATAGAATAATCGTAGTTAATGTACTTTTATGATGAATATTCAAACCCAATGTGACAATGACCATGAAAATATTTACCTTGAAAACAAAATAATTCCCTAATTTCAGCGCTACCCAGGAACAACGACGTGGACGTATTAGGATTATGTTCCCTTTGGGGTGCTTTTTTAACGTGAGTCCCCTTGCCTCTTACTGGGGTGCTTGTTTACTGTGAGTCCCCTTGCCTCTCACTAGGATGCTTGTTTAACATTCGTTAACAAATTTTTAGTGGTCAAAAGTAAATTTTGAAGTAAACATGGTAATTTTAAATATCTGCGTTCTTAATGGGAGTGGGAAATGGAACGTTAAAAGTCAATGTTGTCAATTCATTCACGGTCGAAGCAGAGTCAAGTAAAAGTTTAACGTTTCAAAAGCGTAAAAAATGGTTAAACAATAAAGGTAGGATGTTAAAAAATACATTATTTAAGATAAAATATTAAACATCATTTTGCTTTTGTAATATTAAAAAAAATTGTTAATAATTGTATTTGCCAAAGTGCATCATTTCCAGTTTAGGTTTTTTTTTAAAGTTGAATTTCTAATCTAATATGAATTGTAACGATTGTTCTCACGCTGTCTTCCATTTAAATCACAATGTCTTAACGTAAGAAAATAAGAAGTTACAAATTTGATTTAAAAATTATACAGTTTGAAAATTTCTTCTTTTTTTGTTGTCACTTTCTTATTTTGGTTTAGTTTCAATTTCAATAAAGGGTGAATGTAAATAAAATAGTTTTTCTTATTATAAACAAAATTTTCAACATGGGCGATTATCAATCCAATGAAATTGTTGATATGATAACGATCTTAGGCGAAACCTAAAACAATGTCAGAGCCGCGGTGCGACTCTACGCTGAACGCTTTCCTCTAAGAAGGCGTCCTACTCACGACACATTACTCAGATTACTTCGAAGAGCTCGTGATGGACATCTTCGTCGCAACGCAGACACCACGAATACAACGAAAATGATCCTAATGTTATAGCCGCCTTAGCAGCTGTTCATCTCAATCCACAAATTAGTAGTCGACAAATTGAAAGAGAAATCGGTATACCACGAAGAACAGCATTGAGAATTCTCAATAATCTCCACTATCACGATTACCACATAAGATTAGTTCATGAGCTGAGGCCACGCCATTTTCTAATGCGTATTAACTTTTGCCAGTGGGCTTTAGGAGTTTTACAAAATGATCCAGATTTTTTCAGATTTGTTATGTTTTCTGACGAGGCTATATTTCGCAGTGATGGTCAATTAAATAGGCACAATAGTCACTACTGGTCACCTGTAAATCCCCACTGGTACAGAGCTATTGACCATCAAAACCGATGGAGTTTAATGGTGTGGTGTGGGATCATTAATGGTTACCTGATTGGGCCATATTTTTTCGGTCAAAATGTTAAACAGAATAGCTATTTGGCATTGCTCAGAGATCGACTGCCAGAGCTTTTAGAGGATGTTGACTTTCGGACGTTTCGGACGTAAAATTTCCTGTTCTTTCCGAATCTGCTATCAAAAATAGGGGTTCCTATTTAAAAAAAAATTGACCTTCAAATGACCTTGAAATTTGAGTTCAAGGTCAAAACTAATTGCACAAAAAGATGTCCCCCTTGATCCTGGACAACTTTCATCTGAACAATTTTTCTGTTCATGGCTTAATTTAGGAGTTATTAGACTGGTTTGATTAAAATGACCCACCCTGTATACGTAATTATACAGAGATAATAATAATCATATTTGTTATTTAAACTAAATTATCAATAATAATAAAACTTTTGATTCTTAACAGTTTACTATAAAAAAATACTTCTCTCAGTGTATTACAGCGGTGTATCTGCTTAAAAGCAATCGAATGCTATCAATCTGTACGATGAGCTACTAAATTTTATTATCAGTAGCCATGCTCCTCAGATAATAATCGCAGGTACGAGACGGATGATGGCTTCCCGTAATTTGAAATGCAGACAACAAGCTAGAATAGTTTGAGAAAGTAAATTAATCACATTCAGCGATATGCATTTATATCTGATGTACAGAGCAAAACGCACGGAGAAATAACGTAATATAAATGCCATACTATATACACGGCGTGCATGTATGGAGAATTCTGCGAGAAAAATACATTTTCTTAACTTCAAAAACGGTGAAAAAATCTTTTTGGGGCACGCGCCCGACTCACTGGTTTTCATATTTAAAACTAGCCATTGTTCAACTGCATGTGCACAATGCATGAGGGCACAAACATGATGAAAGTACGGGAAAAGAGCTTTAATTTAAACAAAAAAATGCGTTATACTTAATTTGGTCAAAAGTTACTTGCAATTGAAAATGTGGAAAAATGATGAAAAAAGGTACAAATTTTCTTGACTCAGAAGAATCCTGCAATTTTTATGATTTTTCCACAAAAAATACTACTATCTAAAAAAACCATTTATAAAGAATCGCTACACCTGCGATTTATTAGATAAGATACTGGTTCTTGACCCGAAAGTTCGTATTGATGCTAACAATGCCCTGGATCATGATTTCTTTTGGAAAGGAGAAGAGCCAAGGGATCTTAAAACGTTGATATCCAAGTTCAGTGGGAGATCGTACTCGACGTTGACACCATCGCAGCGCCGTGGCATGTTTCTAAAAGCGCATGCGACTCACACTTTAAGTCACACGTATCGTAATGTACTATTTTCCACACAATCCTCAACGACACCTTGCTAAAAGACTGCTATGACTAGAATATTCTCTCTTCATAGCAGTCCTCTGCAGGTGCTGCAGTCGCATGCGCTTTTAGAAACATGCCACGGCGCTGCGATGGTGTCAACGTCGAGTACGATCTCCCACTGAATAATAAAATTTAGTACCTCATCGTACAGATTGATAGCATTCGATTGCTTTTAAGCAGAAACACCGCTGTAATACACTGAGAGAAGTATTTTTTTATAGTAAACTGTTAAGAATCAAAAGTTTTATTATTATTGATAATTTAGTTTAAATAACAAATATGGTTATTATTATCTCTGTATAATTACGTATATGTACGCGCTATAAGAAATAGTTGATGTATGTGTGAATTCTATACAGTATACGTGTGACGTCAATCTTTTAAGTACTTTCATGTTTACGTTATACCTTCCTTAGTTTCTAAGATGCAATGTAGCGCGCTAAGAAAGAAAGCGTGAAAGAAAATCAGTGTGGAACAAGGGCTCGACTAGCCAACATCTCATTTCTATGTCCTAGTAAAATCTTTTCACTCTCTATCCTTATCGAGTTTTTCATTTAATAAAATATCTTTACTTAGATTAATTTTTAAGTAAATGCATTAATAATGCAATCGTTAACATAAACTGAACTATGCAATTGAAATTCGATCGTCTCGCTTGTTTAAACCAAATCCATTGTGCATTAGAAGTTAATCCATGCAAGCTTGAATTTTTCAGGTCATTATACGTGTATATTGAAAAAAAAGACTCTTTCTGAACCAGATATCTTTCAATGGCATATATTCGAGACGCATTTCAAAAAACATATGTAAACAATTAGTACATTACGATACGTGTGACTTAAATGGCTCTTTTTTGCACGGCGCAGTTAGCACCCGAGCGCAGCGAGGGCGCTAAGCGCCGTGTAAAACTGAACCATTTAAGTCAAGAGTATCGTATAAAATTTTATAGCACAGACTGCTAAAATCCGCAAGTCTCGCCTATTCGCGACTAAAGTAATCCTTATTTGCACCGTGAGGTTAGCGCATGAGCGTAGCGAGTGTGATAAACAGGGTGCAAAAAAGGACTACTTTAGTCACAGATAAGCGTGACTTGACAGCGGGTTTTAGCCACACTGTGCTATAAATGTATATGATTATATATTTCATGGCTGTGATACGATTTTGTGCAATATACTGTTATAAATTTATTGAGACAATAAAGAAAAACTAATTTCTACAAATTTGCTGTTCGATTTTTAATTATTCATCGTTTTATGGTATATAACTATCAAATCAAATATAATATAACTATCAATATTCGTTAGAATATGCATCACATTCATGATTCAATAATGTACAAATTATCTTATTATGAAAAATTAATAATCACAAATCACACGATTACACATAACTATTTACAAGCGTATTTTTATAAGATTATTATACAACGTCTAATTAGATGCTACATTCAGTTTTATGTACAATCATGTGTTTGCATGCGAAGATCCATCGTCAAGGCGCTCTTCTTCGCGATCTCGGTTATAAATGCAGTTTTTCTTGTGCTTTTGGAAGCATATTTCATTCCTGTATTTTTTATAGCAATGTGAACACTTCATGTATCCTTCTTGTTGTCTGTTTGGGCAACTATATCTTTGATGATTTTCAAGACACTTTTTATTTTTTAAAACGCTGATACCGCAATCCGGGCACTTGATGTTGTTCGACGGCTCGTGCGACTTTATGTGATGTCTCAATGAAGATCTTAGAAATGTATTATAGTCGCATTGCGAACATTTATATCTTACGTCGTTAGGAGCACATTTGGTCTTCAGGTGGTAAACCATATTTTCGTACTTGTCAGATTCTTGCTTGCACTTGCAACAACGGAGCGTAACCTTGTTTTCGCAAGTTGAACATTTTTGATCGCTGTAGTATCGGGGGGTCCAAGGACTCTCGCCACATTTGGCACAGTAAAGTTTGATGAATTTGGGAAAATCTAAAATCACAAAAAGTTGATTTTTTAATATTTTCATTGTTTTTTATGCAATCGATGTGAATAATTATAAAATTATAGATATAGTACAAAAAATTACATTTTTTTTGAGCCATCGATGTTATAGATGTAGATTTCGCAATAGGAACAGTCGAAGTACCTGCACATGCAAAAATTATACAGCCGTTATTATTTACAAGTGCGTCTTTACTTGACAAAATAGTACATTGTGCAAAAAGGGAAGAAAATAAGCTATTTCTAGCGATGTTGAGGTGCTCAGCACGAGTTGGAGTTGAGTGCTGAGAACACCTCGCCCGAGTCTGAAATAGCTTTACTTACCATGTTCCACATCGTAGTTTTTCCAACGAGCGCATGAAAAGTCCTTTTTCGTTCCTGAGAGTGGGAGAGGGAATTGTACATTTCGAGTCGTGTACAACATTAATTGGAGGAAGAAATAATTAATTTCTCATTTCTAAACCGGTGAGAAATAAATATTTCTTAACACTTTTGAAAACACGCTCGAAACAATCAATTGTCTCCCAATTTCAAGCATGAAAAATAACCTATTTTCATGCGCGTGTTGGAGAAAGGTACTTTAAAAAAGTCTAAAATGAAAATAAAACTAAATATTTACCATTGCTGTGTTCAATCGAATTCAAATTTGGAATTAAGGAGCCTGATGCTTCAAAATTGGTCATTTGAACATGAGCGTTAATAAAATACGTATTGGAATCGATCTTAACTTTGCATTGTCCATCTGAAGTAAAAAGAGTCGTTATAATCGCAAATCGCTATATTATTTGTAAAAATAATTGTATAATTAAATTCACTGGGATATATCAAAAGTATTTTCATATTTTTTACCAGATTTATTGCCAACTTTCACAATGAAATTTGGTTCTTTTAATGCAAGAGACACATCTGATAAAGAAGATACATTCAAATTATTGTTTGCCGGATTTTCAGGAGTATTTATGCTTCCATCGCTTTGGCCATCTAAAAACGAAATCAATTATTTGTTGACTTTTACATATTGTAGTTTTTTCGAGTATTAAATGTATCTAGATATCTTTAATTCTCACCAACGCCAGTCCCGGATATCGTTGACAAATTCTCTTGATTAAAATTGATGCTTGAAGTGGTTAATCCATGAAAAGCATTGGAAATACCATCTACTGGTGAATACAAAATTTTATAATTGTTGTAGTATTATTGATCAGCTGAAAAAGTGTTATTATGAAGTACAATAATAATAATTTCTCCTCTGTACGCACGAGTGTTATTCTCCATTGTGATAAAATTATCGATATTTAATAAATCTTCGAAACTACTGTAATCGTTGCACTCTTCATTACTCTCGCTCGTTCTTGCGATCGACCCGTTGGTTTCGATCACTGACGACTTGCTGACTGCTGAGTCATCTATGAAACAGTATGTAACATTTTAGTACCTTGTATACCATTATCTTTTGTAAATACATTAGCATAAATATTCATAAAAACGACTTGAAGAATGACTTTTAAATGAGAACATCGATCCAAGCCTCGTAAATAATGCACTGTTGTTCATCTACTACTCTTTTGGAAGAATCGCGAACTTCGTGTTCTGGCCTACTTACCGGTCGGTGGCTTGCCTGTCTGTGCGAATTCATTATTATGCATCATGAATATTATGTGTAACAGTTAATGACACAAGTATTCAATGTTAAAAAATAGTATAAATTGAACTTGTTGAATTTTCTTTAAGAAAGTTTCGTGATATGTGAAAGAATACTAATTTATTGAACGCTATATTAACGATAAAATATATTACATAAAAGAAGGTATATAAATAAATACACTATTATTAAAAAATAAATGAAAATTCAAGTCTAATGTGCACACCGCTTGCCTGTCACTTTCGGAATGACGCTTAGGCCGTTCCAACGCTACGCCAAACCGTTCCGGGACAGCGGAAGAAATCTTCCGCCCCCCCCCCTATCTCTCTCTCTCTCTCTCTCTCTCTCTCTCTCTCTCTCTCTCTCTCTCTCTCTCTCTCTCTCTAGCTCTCTCTTTTTCTCTCATACCTGCGCACTTGTTTTTCCCTTTACTTTCTAATCACTCGGAGTCTCAGAACAGAGTCAGTATCAGAGCTATTGAAGACGGGAGCAGTAACTTAGGTTGTGGACAAACGGTCGGTCCGACAAGGCCCGCTAGGTCTGCAGCAGCGCATGCGAACTCTGTACCAACGCGCCGCCGGACGGTGACGGTTGTATTTCTCTAGACCCTCATTGCCGATTTGCTAGTTTCTCGTTTGTGAAACCTTCGATGCGAATTCGATCCCATTTTAATTGATATTTGAAAGATACGTTCGAATACGCCGAATATAACATTGTAGTACCTTACAAAATTATTCGTAAAAACGACTTTGATAAAAAATAATATAAAACGTATTGGCAGCATGCACATCAAAATTTAAATTCGAATTTACAGTATGGTCATTAGTCACTAGAATCAATGGCATTGAACAAAAAGTTATTACAGAGGGACATCTTGTTTTGAATAGGAGCCTATACTAACTGAGCCAATACAGACTCGCACATAAGCAACATTGATCTTTCGATTTAGTCTCTCAGCTATGAGTTTAAAAAGTGTATATACGAGTTCGATTTAGTCCAACTATGTTATGTTTTGTTAGTTAAACTCGAAATGGATAATTTATTCACAAAAGGTATGAGATTAAATAATCTAGACGCTATTCACACGTATAAAAGTTAGTTAAATTCTATGCAATTTCAATCAGATGTTAAATCGATTACAGAAACGAACCACCTGTGGCAATATCATGAACATTTTGGTTTAGGCTGCAAAGAAAATGATGATATTGACGACGATTTTGTTTTGAAATTTTCGACCGATGAATCCGGTATGTGTTACGTATTTATAATAAATATATATTGTTGCTGATGATGTAGCAACATTTTTACTACAATGTTTATAACGTTCTAGATTGTGACGATGCTACGCATAGCAATGATAATTATACCAACAGTCCTATAATAGCTGATGACGATTTAGGTGATGGAGTATATTCTTATATAATAACATATATACAAAATTAATAATAATAATTAAAAGTAAAATAAAATTTCAGCCATGAAATGCAATGCCAGGTCATCGATGCAAAAAAACGTAAGATTGTCCACTTATGCCTTACGTGACGATAATACAATTACCAACACCACTCACAGTGCTAAATGGAGCCATATGAAAAGCAAAGTCATGAAAAATCAAAGATCCGTACTAACTTATTTACGTCAACGCGATATCCCTGACGACCAGGTTGCAAATAAAATTAAAAAAGGTATAACTTTTTATTTTAGTACGCATTAGTTTGACATAACTCTAATTTTCAACAATGACTATCATTTTTAGATCCAAATCCCGATCTAAGGTCAGAAACTCAAAAATTAACCCGTCAATTGCCGAGTGCAAGAGTAATTTTAGAACGGCTGCCAGACTCACTTATGGTAAAAAACGGTAAACTCAGTGATAACGACTGTCAAGGTATACAGACCAAGCGCTGCTGCGCTGGCTGCGATCGAACATGTCTCAAGCGCGGCCGCTGTCTTGTTTGCAATTCGGTGCTAAAAAACGAATGTGCCAAATGTGGCAACCGATTTTCATCTTATAATAAGCACAGATATCACCTAGAATTGAAGTGCTCCATCAATGCCCCCACTGCAACTACTCCAGCTTAATGAGAAGTTATTGCCTTATAGAAAGCATGTCAAATCGAATCATGGTTTAAAACCAAAGTCGTACTTTTGCCATTATTGTGACGACGAATTCTCTTTTTGTTGGGAGTACGTAAGACACAAACAAGTTTGTAATCAGACAGATCCTAAAGTTACAGGTAAGCAAATTCAAAATTCAAAATTTATATATCATTGATTAGCGAGGACAGTATAAAGCTCGAAAGCAATCAGTTTATTGATATACGGCACTTTGATATAAAGTTATAAGCTATTCTTTAATCACGTATAGACCTATAGCACGTTTACGAATTATAACGCTCACTTCATTGCAGATGACAGCAGAAAGCGCAAATTAAGTTCTTGCTATTCTTCAGACGTAAATGCTTGTAAAAAATCGAGACTCGGTAAGCGTGTAAGTTCATAAAAATACTCCCTGCAAAATTCTACAGATTTTTAAAACATTTTTTTATAATTAATTCCAAAGACGTTGCATATCCGGAAACGCTGAAACGCATAAAAGTCATCTGTCCTAAATGCGCGAAGACGAAAGTTATCCAGGATAGCATACTCCATCGTATATGTTGGGATCGTAGATGCAGATCTGCCTTGTGCTACGAGTGCACAGCTTGCGGAAAACAGTACCACTCGCCTGTTGGCATTAAACGGCATATGGAGAGCGACTGTCCGAGTACTGATCCGCCGCGAAATAAGATACAGTGTACCAAATGCGCTTACGTTTCTTTTAACACGGTAAACATGTATTCCCACATGAGGTACAGTCACCCTCCGGACGATCAAAGTGCCGAGTTTTCATGTAAAACCTGTAACAAAAAGTTTAACACCAAATACAAGATGAGTTGTCATCAGTATTATTGCAAATCAAAGCAGATATACAATTGCGAACTATATGCAAGTTCAGGACTAAGTACTTTGAAAACTTCAGAAGACATTCTAAGGATGTTCATTCTATCGGGAAACGTGATAAGTCCATTGTCTGAGGATATTGGTATTTCTAATTAGTCGAACGGCGCGATATGGCATAAATTTTTATAGATAAAACCATTTTTTTTTAAAGCGAATTTGGGGAAAATTTGAATCTTCGAAGGCCTCTTTGCTAACTTAATAGTCTAATTTTACAGCACACATGCTGTCATAAATTACATTACTATCATAACAGCACCCTTCAACAGAGTGCCTAAATGAACGCGTTTTACGAGAACTCATTAGATTTAACGAATTTCACCGATGGAGAATGATTAAAGCTCGCATGATAAATATTATAACCAATAATTCGATCTTCATATAAAATTGTATTTATTTATCATTTTATGTATTGAAAGTATTGTCTAATAAAAAATATATTCAAATAATTCTCTGTCGCTACGATCAATATGACGTTGTAATATTCCTTTTTTTAAGTTGTAACATTGTTCTACGACAATCATAGATTATATGGAATATATTAGACATGCGTACATTAAAACTTATTCTAGAATTCGGCTCTACGGTCGACGCTGATCCCTATAGGTCGATGGCATTTATTAAAGGAAAAGTATTAGAGAGGGACACTTTGTTTTGAACATGCGCTGCTGACTCAACATCGCCGGCTTAACCGAAGTTCATTGACAACGAAGCGCAGCTCAGCATATTCGCACACTAGGCTCGTGCAAAAAGTAACGTCTATCCATCGATTTAGTCTCTTAACTGCGTGAGTATAAAAAGTGTATTCGAAAGCGGTGTAGTTCAACAGTTAATAGTTTTGCTAGTTCAAATCAATATGGATTATTTATTCGTGACAGGTATAATAAGATTAAGAAATCTAGTTGCTGTTGACATGTGTATACAATTATTGAAAATTTTACGTCATTTTGATTAGATTTCAAACCGACTACAGAACCGAACAGCCTGTGGCAAATTGATAAACATGTCGATTTAGCTGGCTACAAAAAAGAAGAAGACGATATTGATGACGACTTTGTTTTGAAATTCTCGACTGATGAATCTGGTGCGTATTACTTATTTATAATGTACCGTTGCTGACATGTAAGAACATTTTCGATTATATAACAGTCACGACATTCTATAGATTGTGAAGATGATGCTACGCATAGCAGTGACAATAATTATAACAGTCCTCCGGTGTCAGAATATTTAGGTAATGGCCTTTCGCCTTTTATTTACTTTTCTTATACATCGTGCAACTATATATGTCGAAAAAAAGGCAATAACAAAAAAATTGCATTTCAGCCAAGAACTGCAATGACAGTTCATCGATGCAAAATAAAACGAGATCAATGACTTACACCTTGCGTGACGATGATAAAATTACCAACACTACTCGCGGTGCTACACGGAGAAATGTGAAAAGCAAAGTGATGAAAAATCAAAAATCCGTACTAGATTATTTCCGTCAACGCTATACTCCTGATGACGACCAGGTTGCAGATGAAATTAAAAAAGGTGTAACTTTTTATTTTAGTACGCATAAGCCAGACATTTACATACATAACTATAAATTTTAGATCCAAATCCCGATGTGAGGTTAGCAACTCAAAAATTAATACGTCAATTGCTGAGTGCAAGAGTAATTTTAGAACGGCTGCCAGACTCACTTACGGTAAAAAACGGTAAACCCAGTGATAACGACTGTCAAGAGTATCAAGGTATACAGACCAAGCGCTACTGCGCTGGCTGCGATCGAACATTTCTCAAGCGCGGCCGCTGTCTTGTTTGCAATTCGGTGCTAAAATACGAATGTGCCAAATGTGGCAACCGATGCTCATCTTATAATAAGCACAGATATCACCTAGAATTGAAGTGCTTCAACCGAGCTCTCCATCAATGCCCCTACTGCAACTACTCGAGCTTAATGAGAAGTTGCCTTAGAAAGCATATCAAATCCATTCACGTCAAATCGAATAATGGTTTAAAATCAAAGTCGTACTTTTGTCATTATTGTGACGACGAATTCTCTGTTTGGTGGGAGTACTTAAGACACAAACAAGTGTGTAATCAGACAGATCCTAAAGTTGCAGGTAAGAAAATTCAAAATTCAAAATTTATATATCATTGATTATCGAGGACAGTATAAAGCTCAAAAGCAATCATTTTATTGATATACGGCACTTTGATATAAAGTTATAAGCAATTCTTTAATCACGTATAGACCTATAGCACGTTTATGAATTATAACGCTCATTTCATTGCAGACGACAGCAGAAAGCGCAAATTAAGTTCTTGCGATTTTTCAGATGTAAATGCTTGTAAAAAATCGAGACTCGGTAAGGGTGCAAGTTCATAAAAATACTCCCTGCAAAATTCTACAGATTTTTAAAACATTTTTTTTATAATTAATTCCAAAGACGTTGCATATCCGGAAACGCTGAAACGCATAAAAGTCATCTGTCCTAAATGCGCGAAGACGAAAGTTATCCAGGATAGCATACTCCATCGTATATGTTGGGATCGTAGATGCAGATCTGCCTTGTGCTACGAGTGCACAGCTTGCGGAAAACAGTATCACTCGCCTGTTGGCATTAAACGGCACATGGAGAGCGACTGTCCGAGTACTGATCCGCCGCGAAATAAGATACAGTGTACCAAATGCGCTTACGTTTCTTCTAACATGGTAAAGATGTATTCCCACATGAGGTACAGTCACCCTCCGGACGATCAAAATGTCGAGTTTTCATGTAAAATCTGTAACAAAAAGTTCACTACCAAAAACAAGTTGAGTAGTCATCTGTATTATTGCAAAAGGATTCTGTTATATGTATACAACTGCGAACTATGCGAGTTCCGGACTAAGTACTCGGCAAGCATAAAGATCCATTGTAAGCGGATTCATTCGATTGTGAAATACAATGTGTCAAATGTCTGAGAATATCGGTATTTTTCGTTATTACTTGGACGTAACGTCGTTGTGAAAATTCGTAGCGATAATTGATTGGTCCACCCTATGATGGGATTTTTAATTATTTAATTTTATTCAAATTAAGCTTTATATTATATAATGAGAAGTATTATTTAAAATGCATAAGTGTATCAAATATTTTATACATACCTGACAGGAGGCAAACACTATTCGAATTTAATATTTTATATGTAAAGCTTTTCATTCGATAATAAAGGATAATGTACTATTACCTATATGAATAATCAATTTTTTTCCTGCCACAGAAAGAAAGTTCCTGATGATGATCGCCTTGTCGGCAACGGATATATACACCTCCGTCGGTAACTATAAAAACGCCCGTGTCCGATCGCGGGATAACGTAGGTACGCACGCAACATCAGCAGCTCTCCCGTCCAGCTCGCTCGCTCGCGCTCTCTCTCCCCAATCGAGCACATTGTGTTTGTTTACTTCCTAGCCAAAACAGCAACGTCGTCCGCGCGTATTTCGCTCTATTATTTTCCTTTCGTTTCCTCGTTTTTCGCCTTTTCTTACCGAGACGCGCACCTCGGCCAAATCAAGTCCGCGGAATATGTGAACGCCGTGATAGAGTAGCCGGAGTCTCTGACGCTGCATAATAAATGTCGGGTTCCAGCCTTGCAATATTGCCCCGTTTTCGAGCATATTTTAAGCTCTGACCGCTTATCTCGAAAGTTGTGGTTGTTGATTTTGTTGTTCGCTCTAACGGAAAAGAAATCACTCGAGAATTGGAATGAACGTCTGCAGTTGTTGCAGATAGATAGCTCGATGAGACACTTGGATTTTTTTAGGTTATTTATTGTAACTGTAGTTTAACTGTTGGAAGAAAATAAAGATTTTGCTGGAGGTACGATTGATTTTGGATGGAACTCAGGGATTCTTCGACTGGAAAAATTGAGAAGCTACTGAAGATTTGAAAGATGCCAGTTACTTATATTTGTTTTGGTGAGAATGGCTGTTGTTATCGTTATAATATTTTATGTTTTAGTCATTCGATTCGTGTTACATCACATAAAAAAATTAATAGAAAAAGTTCAGATCTAATGTTTTGCTGTTGATCTAACGAATCTACCATGCAAAAATCTTAACTTAATTAAATTTCACATGACTCATCGCATAATTGAGACAATACGGATTTTGTATACAAACTGAATGAAATTGTGATATATCTTATAAGTTATGTTTTTTCTGTTTCAGAAAATCATTTGGTTTGATAATCACAAGCAATTTTATGTTCAACACCGAACCACCATGTCTACCTGTTCCGGTTAGTACAGTTTGTGTACACTGTTTGAGCCATATAATAAAATTTACCAATAAGTAAAGAATAACTTTTGGCATATTATTACAGATGATGACCTATTTCGAAGAAATGAACAAGCAACAGTTTATTCCAACTTGGGTGAATATTGAAATTATTTAGATGGTTCAATTTTAATGTTTATATACATAACCAGTAACATACACTATTTCTTATCATAGAAAATGATTCCGTGGCATTACAGCAATTATACCTCAAAGGAGACTTTGCGTTTCCTCAGATAGCTACCAATACTACTACCGATAATTCTGGTGGGTACAGATAAAAAAAAATTAAACTAATCCAATTTAGAACACAATTAGTTTACTCAATTTTCCTACAATTGCGTTTTCTACAGCCAAACGACGAATAAAGAATTTCTCGCTCCAAGAAAAGGTCAAGGTACTCGACGACGTCAAATTAGGCCGGTCAAAAGCTGAGGTTCGTAAGGAGTACGGAATCGGCGAGAGCACACTGCGAAGGTGGGTTCACGACGAGCAAAAGATTCGTGATGCCTTGCACGAGGAAAACGCAAGCCGCAAAAAGCTGCGTCCCGATGACAACCCCTACGTCGGCGAGGCGCTCATCGCGTGGTACAACCGATGCAAACAACAAAATGTGCAATTATCCGGCCTAATGCTTAGAGGTAATAAACAGAATAAGAAATTTGTAAGCTAAAGATGTATCTTGTTATTATAGGCTACATAAAATATTTTACGATTGAGAAAACTAAAATTGTTTCCATTCATCCAGAAAAAGCCTTAGAGCTGAACAAACTACTCGGGGGCAAAGAGAACTTCACAGCGAGCAACGACTGGTTCAACAATTGGAAGAGAAAATACGGCTTGCCCGACCTCACTTTCGCCGAAGAATGCAACAATAAACCCCTAGAGGACAGTGCGGTGAGTCAGCTCACCATGACTTTGTCCAACGCCGTCGAGGAGGAGTCTCTCCTTCGTTGCCAGATCTTTAAGTGCGACAAAACTGTGCTGAACTATAAATCCCTGCCGAACCGAAGGTTCGCTGGTGATAGGATAACCATAATGGCTTGTGGCAACGCCGATGGCAGTCTCAAGCTGCCGCTAGTAGTCCTAGGCAAGTCCGTCAAGTCGACAACGCTGATGAACCTGCAGAATAGCCTGCCGGTATTTTACGCGCACCAAACAACTCTCTGGATCGACAGCGATGTACTGAACGAGTGGTTCGACAACGAGTTCACCCCGCGGGTCACGGAGTTCCTTAAAGCGCGAAGCTTGCCGCTCAAGGCAATTCTTATAGCCGAGAACGTGCCGACCGACGCATTCCAGAACCGGCCGACCAGTGAACTCCAAATTCACTTGATATTACACAACCTGAGTCTGGTAATTGGTCCAATGGACAATGAGAGCCTCGAGAGTATCAAGATGAACTACGAGCATAAGCTACTCAGATCCATCATCAGCGCCCAGGACGACGGTGAAACGATGGCTGATCATCTACAAAAAATCAACCTCAGGGACTTTATCTACTGGATCAGTAATGCTTGGGACGAGGTGAAACCTTCAACCATCGTCAAGTGCTGGAAGAAGCTTCTGGCGGACAACGAAGAGTCGAACGAGGTGTTCTTTGATGATCCGCAGGAAGTGAACCCCGCGGTGATTCAAGACATGCTCAGGAGGATCAATGACTACAGGGATATTAGTGCCGACGACGTGGCGAAGTGGATCGCCGAGAACCACGAGACCTCGAGGATATCGATCGATAATCATATCATCGAAATTGTTGTCAAGGATACAAATGAAGACTTGGTAGACGGTAAATTGGACTACTGTTGATAACTTATTAGTTGAATGATCGTTTGACTTAAAATCTTCCAAATTCTAGAACAAGTGATTAAATTTATGGCCATTTTTTGCAGATGCGGAGAACATGTGCGAGGAAAATAAGACTTTAACGGCTGCCGAAGCGATGAATGGCTTGAACGATGCCATTCGATTTTTCGAGCAGAACGGATGTGCTTCAGTTGCAGAAATGATGACGCTCGTGAAACTGAAAGAAAAAGCACTGTCGATAAAAATTAACACAAAGTGAATGGATCATCTATGTTATAAGACATTTAGCAAATTGGCGGTTTTGTAAAAGGAGATATGTACTAATTTAGTTTATAATTTATTACGTGAATTTTAATGTTTTTGTATAAAAATTTAAAATAAAAGCTTTATCAAAAACTCTATTTTATTGACATGGATCAATAGCACGTCTATAATGCTTCTGTAATTTGTTACATTTATTTTGAAATCCTGCATATAAATTGCGTTATTTCTGTATATAAAAGTCAATTTCGAAATACAAAGAAATTAACAAAAATGTATTCTGGGAATGAGAGCCATGGTTTTATAGTTTACTTAATTATTTGTGTCGTGTATAAACCAAAATATAAAAACGTAACAAGACAATTATGAAATTCAAAAAAAGAATTAAAGAGTCGGCAGTGAATACTATAATACAGTCAATAAGTCAGAAAAAGAAGAATGCAATACTAATTTAGCAGTTGAGATAATTGTCAACAAATTGAAATGTTTTCAAAATATAAACAAAAACAATTTTAATATTGCTTCCAGTTTCAGCAAATTTCTCAGAGGTAAAATTTTTAATAAAATACGTCATACTTGCCTTATTTGTTGTATATATTAATAAAATTCATCTTTCTAGTTGTTTTGCAAAGATTGTCAATGAAGGTACAAAAAAAAATTGTGCATTGACAACAATGAATATTCTTTTCACAATAAAACTGAATGTATGTATTACTCACAAAGTTTCATTGTTAAGATTCATATAAGACTTTACCAAATGACGTAATCAACTTTGATGAATACGCAGTAAATAATCAATTGACAGATGAGTGCAATAGTAATGATAAAAGCATACAAGAAAATACAAATGAAGAAACTAATTTGAAAGAAATGCTTAAACCAGAAAGTAACGTTAAAAAATGTGCCTTAAGTGAAAGTAAACAAAACTACGATAAAATAAAAAATAACATTGATGGGCGGAGATTATTTAGATTTGTTAACAAATTGAATTATTCAAATTATATATTTATTATTATTATTAAATACTTTAAATATACTTTTAAAACTCTCATAAATATTAATGAAGATTTTATTAATAAAAAGGATATAGATAATGCTATACAAATAGAAGTTAAGAAAAAAGTGTATAGAGTTAATAGAAGTACTGGAGATAATGCTAACAAGAAAGATACTGATAATGATATAAAAATAGAATTTGAAACATCATTAAATAAATATTATGAACATACCGAAGTTTTAAGTACTAAAAAAGATATTAATAATGTAGTAGTTATTGAAGATTATGAGAAAAAAGAGGATGTTGATATTATAATTACAGAAAATTTTTTAACACAGAGAATGTTAGTGATGATACACAAATAAAAGAAGTAACTTTTTATTTGTTTTAGATATAGCACCAAATTTTACCAATATTTTACTGTACATAAATATCTCAAAAAAATGTGAATTACGTATTATTTGAATTTCAGTTTTAAAAAGAGAGGATTTAGCTATAAACCACTGAATTTCAATTCAAATTTACAACTTATAAATAGAATTGAATTTGCAGGAACAAGTATAGTAATTGATTTAATTACTAACTTATTCATAATATTTTAAGAATCATCAGATATAAGATTATTTGTTGTGAATGAACTGTAATATTGTGCAACCACAAAATGAAACTAGAATAGAGAACAGACATGATTTTTAAAACCTTTTTTAAAATAAAGTTAAGAATAAATCTTACACAAAAGTATAAGAGTTACGATTTTTACTGCAATATTTGTTAAGTAATCTTGTTTTGAAAATTCAGTTTGCTAATAATACGTTTAAACGATTGAGAGCTCACGTCATCAATATGGCGGCGCGAAGGATGAAAATATATATAGATGCATAAAGGTATGTAAATTTTAATACATAAAATAACCTTATTGTTTTCTCCGAAATCATAATAGAGATGAGAGATAATGCTGCAAAATCAAAATAGATTTATGATGATTGAATTTATGCACTCAAATTCCCGCACGTTAGGTTAGGTCTTTATCCTTTGAGCCGCCATATTGGAGAGCTGCCGTTTTAAAAACTACTGAAACATATGAATTTTTAACTAATCATATTAGAGCCTAGAGGTACTAAATCAGCAAAAAATTGGTGCATAACGTATTCTTATGCTATTTTCTACTGTATGTGAGTATTTATATGTATATAGCAAAACCATGTCTGTTCCCTATTATAGAAAACTGCAAAATATGCAATACAAACTTGTATTATGAATATTTGATTTGCCAAAATAAGTATCAAAGTATTTACTCAATGTACAGTCATCTGAGTAGAAAGCATCAAGTTGAAAAAAGTGTAGTAAACAGTAAGCATTTCAAATTGAAAGTCAACGATCACTAAATACCTATATAAAATACTAAAACTCATTTGCAGAATTTAAAAAGAGTCAATTAGCAATAGTAGTCATAGATTTGAACAATACAACATATTCCTTATGTTAGTATGGAATTAATAGAAAGATTCCAAATCATCAAGCAGTTTTTTATTCAAAATCTGATCTAATGCTTACAGGCTTGGAACAATATCATGATAAAAGATATAAAGAAATTTATAGCACAGTGTGGCTAAAATACGCTGTTAAGTCAGGCCTATCTGTGACTAAAGTAGTCCTTTTTTACACCGTGTTTATCACACTCGCTACGCTCGTGCGCTAACCTCACGGTGCAAATAAGGACTACTTTAGTCACGAATAGGCGAGACTTGCGGATTTTAGCAGTCTGTGCTATAAAATTTTATACGATACTCTTGACTTAAATGGTTCAGTTTTACACGGCGCTTAGCGCCCTCGCTACGCTCGGGTGCTAACTGCGCCGTGTAAAAAAGAACCATTTAAGCCATACGTATCGTAATGTACTATTTACATGCAGTACCAAATCCTATCACCGCCTACTGCCTTGATTTCCACAAACATGTTTTAGTATCGAAACTAAAAAAAATGAGAACCGGTGTACCACCTGCAAGGCCAAGTATATCTTTCTTTGTAATGGTAGCAAGTATATTCGCAAAAATCATTTGTTATAAAAAAAGACTCATACACTGTAGGACGTTTCTGCTAATCAGATATTCATGTATACCTAAACCATTTACAATATCGTGAACAATTATAGTACGTATTTTATAATGTGTTGAAAGTAAATAAAAATAAAAATATTATTTTTTTATTTATATATCTACACCTACCAGTAATTGAAATTCTGAATTACGGAAATTTCTAACAGCGCCCGCCACTGGTTAACTGGGATCGATGCGCATGCGCTCTATATGAGAACGCACCCGACTAGAATCAATCCTACGGGTAAGATCAGGGCCGGATCAGGAGAGTTAGGGTACTGATCCGGGCCAAGCCAGGAATCGGGTATGGGCCGTAGCACGGGTGTAATGATGCGCAAATCCGGCCCGAGAAAAAACGAATATGAAGAGAAAAAAATTGACAAATCAAATAATGTTACGGGCTTTATCATGCATAGTTTACCCTACCTGAAGTTTACTTGTATAGACTACTACATTACCGGATCTGGGCCGGATAAAATCCTGAAGTATGCTAAATCATTTTCTTATTATCATCTTACTCTAATATAATAAATGCCAAATAATGTTGTACAAACGTTAAACTATTTATTTGTTAATTTATTTATTAAGTACGTCATGAGCAATTTATATAACATAAATTACATTAAAACGTATACGTAACTGAAATATATAAAAATATTCAAATTTTAATTATTAATATTTTAAACGTCATTGCCATCACTATCTTGATCGCGAGTTCTTTTTCTGCTGTCACGACCTCGATCCCAATCAGCAGCATTGTTTATAACAGTTCCAATCAGTCCCAGTAAATCAGCATTTGTCACTGTTTGTCCCTTCTTACCATATGCATTCTGCATTGCATCTGAAAAATATTATACTTATTTATGAAGAATATTTTTATATAAATACATGAGCCAAAAATAATTTTTTTATTTCCTGTCTTACCAAACAAGCAGTCGTAAAACTTAGAATCTTTAAAAATGTACTTTAAAATAGGAGTTATAACGTTGGCAGCTACATTTTTCTCTTGAGTATTTATATTGCAGCCAAAATAAGTTTTCTGAAATGAATAAATATAGATTAAATTTGAATTTTTTTTTCTTTGTGTAATTTAACATCTATAGTTCTTCTAAGGTTTTTAGCAATACCTATGTAAACAAATTTGGCTTCATCTTCCGGATAATTTTCTTTAAAATTCTTAATTTCAAATAGTTTTTTTTTACCTGTTTTTAAAAATGTGTTTGCACATGCAGGAAGTTCAGAATAATACGTTTTCAATGTTTTCAATAAAGCATCTAGATGAGTATTAGGAATGGTAAACGTAAAAAACCATTTCTTCAAGTCTTTCGCCTATTCTACTAATTCATCATTATTATACTTCTTTGCTATAACAGGTGCATCTGTATCTGATTCTTTATTCTTAACAATGTTTTCTATGTCTTCTACTTCCTGAACTTGTATAAATTGTATCGTAGTAGTCTGCTACAGTTTACATGTTTTCTAAATCTAGGCAAGCAAATCCGGGCCGGGTTAACGCAATTTCCTTTGCTCTGTAGCAGAAAAGGAGTCTCATAACCTCTGAAAACGCTAGCATACAAAATTGTGATTGATTTTGATTGTTGATTTTCGTGATATTTTAAATAAATTAATAGTGAAAAATGCCGAAAGTATGTTGTGTACCAACCTGCAAAATGCGGAGCGACGATTTCGATAGTTTAAAGAAAACTTTTCACACGTAATTAGTTCGATTTAAACAATATTACTTTTACTTGTGTTTTCTTATTATTTTAATTTTGCATTTTGCATTTTCGCATGCATGTTTCCAGCAGATAAAGATTTGAGACAAAAATGGAAACAACAATTGAAAGCGGAGTTTATGGATTTGTCGTTGCCAAAATATTCATATGTGTGCAGTTCACATTTCAAGCCTGATTGTTTTTATTTTTCTGGACTGTGTACAAATCTGAGATTAAAAAAAAGGATCTTATCCATCAATATTCTCAAGCTTGGAAGATAATAAGTTGTAAGTACCTGTTGATAAAAATAATAATTAACTTATGGTTGTAAAAAAATTATTATTAAGTAGATTATTATCATTTACAGAGAAAAACAGTTTGTCGAAGCAGATACAAGTTTAAATCATAATAATTCACAATTGATGGAAGCAGAAGACAGTAAGCAGGTTGATATTTGTACCAATGAAGCACCTGATAGGTATATGTTTTAATATTTAATGCCTTATCCGGTCAGGCATGTTCTATGTTGATGATTTTTATAAATGTATTTTTAGTCGATCAAAGGATTATCAAGCAGAATCAGATGGAGAAAGTGACACGAGTCCTCTCATGGATGTGCCAGACTTTGTGGCAGCAGAATTACCGACCAAAGCTAATGTGTCTGAAAGGTAATATTCAAAGTATATTTGATGATACGTGTAATGTATAATCTCATTGAACGGTGTGTTATTTTTATAAAATTTTTAGCAACAATCCAACTGATAAGATGATATCAAAGTCTCGAGTGAAATCTTTGACGAATGTAGATGTTGAAAGTTTAGATGCACCAGTAGATGTGAAAGACATTCTGCGAAATGCAAAGGCACAAATAATATCTCTTCAGCGAAAAAATAAAACTTTACAGACAAAACTTTATCGCTGGAAAAAAGGAGTTAAAACGGGAAATTCTTTGCTGTCACACCTAAAGCACCGTAAATATATAAACGAGAATGTTGTCGATTCACTAAAAGTAAGTAAATTGTTAAGTAATTCTTGACTTCTGTAGTATTAAGTAATTGGTTATGTACTATGTAAACCTTCTTTCATTTATTTATTTTTTTCTTTATTTCTAAATCTCATATTTATATGAAAGTTATGTAAAAATATTATTGTATTGCATAGAAACCGATTTTTTATGACCTAATATATAGGAACAAGTGTGTGTAGGTGTGAGTGAGAAAAGTTTAAGAAAGAATGCACATAAGTATATAGCCTATAAGATGAATTGTAATTCATTATTTTCTACACAGTCGGACGACAATTGATATTTTAATTCCATAACAATTTTATTGATTTGAAATTATTTTTTGTCAATTCTTGTTTTACTTCGATGCAAACTATTGAAAATCATGTAAGTGTGTTAAGGATGTATGCGTATAAATTAATCGCATCATATTTTATGTTTAAAAATATTTTATTGTATATTATAACAAATCTCTAGTCACGAAAGTATAAAATATCATTTTTAATCATGTACATAAATAAACATCAAATGAAATTCTTATACAAACAAATACAAAAGTTGATTTCTATTCGTTGGATCTATTTCTTAAAAATTGCTTGATATTGAAAATTCTCTTGTCTAGAGTTTGCTACGTTAATGTAAGAAATTTTAGTTTTAATTTTGCATTTGTCGATTTTTTAATAAAACATTTTTGTACACAATAATTGTATATAATTTTCTAAAAGATTCATTAAAATATAAAATATAATAAAGAATTCTTTGATAATTTATTAAAACCTCTTACAAGTTCATAGGTAGTAGTGGATAATGGTCTTGTGTTTCGCATCATTTTTATTTAAAGAATTTTTTATATGTTTACAAACGAAAAGAAATAATAAAAACGTAAAATTGAATTTCAATAGTTTATAACAAACAAATCACAATAATAATAATCATTGTAAAATTTTTATTTTTTTTTTACATCATTAATTGTTTTGTACTCTAGGAATCGTTACCTTCTCACGCATATCAAATTTTCCGAAGGCTCCTACGCAAACCATCCACGAATTGTCCATTTCCACCTGCTTTAAAATCATTTGCTACCACTCTCCATTTTTACTCTCCAAAAGCCTACAATTATGTTAGGAATGCTTTTATGAAATGCTTACCACATCCTATGAATATCAGCAAATGGTATAAAAACATAAATTGTTCGTCTGGTATAAGTCAAGCGTGCATTGACGCTGTTAAACGAAAAGTTGCATTTCATAAAAGCACTAATAAAGAAGCAGAAGTGTTATGTAATTTGGTTATGGATGAGATGAAGATAAAAAAGAAAGTAGAAGTGATAAATGGAAAGGAGTATGGATATATTGACGTCGGAAAAGATTATGAAAAGGATGAAATGCCGGAAGCAGAGAATGCATTAGTTTTCATGTTAGTCTGCGTTAATGGAGGCTGGAAAATTCCAGTTTCTCACTATTTCGTTAAAGCTTTGAGCGGTCAAAAAAAAGCCGAATTAACGAAAGAAATATTAACCCGGCTAAGTGAAACTGGTGTAAAAATCACATCTGTAACTTTTGACGGATTACAAGCCAATTTTACAATGTGTAAACATTTAGGAGCAACGATTTCTGCAGAGAATCCCATGGATGCGTACTTCCCTCACCCCGTATCAAAAGAGCCGATATGTATAGTACCCGACGGTTGTCATGTTCTAAAATTAATTAGAAATGCTTTTGCTTACGACGACATGTATGATGCTGACGGCAACATCATATCATTGAATTTTTTTAAAAAATTAGTTGAGTGCAAGATTGTCAGGGACTACATTTAGGTACAAAAATCAGACAACAACATATAGATTTCGAACAAAATAAGATGAATGTACGGTTAGCTGCGCAAACTGTAAGTGAAAGCTCTAGCGTTGCTTTGCGATATATGCGTGATGAGCTTCAAAGCTCTGAATTTCAAAATGTCGAAGGAACAGCTAAATTTTATTCAATTATTAATGCAGGTTTTGACATCTTAAATTCAAGGGAGCGTTATAACAAAAATAAATCGAAAAATGCTATAGATTCAAAAAATATCAAAGAGATAAGGGAAAAAGTTGATAATATAACTGAATATATTAAAGGTTTACGCACTTCAGACGGCACTCCAGTCATCGACTGTGCAAGGAAAACTGGATTTGTTAGTATGATAATCTCCTTGAACAATGTTTTAAGAATCTACGACACTTTTATGAAGCCGTTAAATGGTTATTTATTAACGTACAAATTATCACAGGATCATCTCGAGATGTTTTTTAGTGCTATAAGGAGTAAAGGAGGATACAGTAATAAATCTACCTGCTATCAGTTTATTAATATTTTTAAAAAATTGTTAGTGCACGCTGATGTAAAAGAATCGAAACATGCAAATTGCACGTCTTTAGATGAAACGAGTCTTTTGCAAGTATCGTTGAAAAAAAAGAGACTAAAACAGAGAATTCATCGAATGATAACTTATTTATTCAAACAATTCAAACAGACAATGTTTTATCAGAACACGACGATTTTTATGGAAAAGGAAAAAATAAAAAGTATATAGACAATACTGTCATTCATATTGCTGGATTTGTTACGAGAACAATTTTAAAAAAGAGTAGATGCTTCCAGTGTCCTTTACTATTAACTTCAGAAGTCAGTCACTCTAGTCTAACCGAAAAAAAAAATCGAGGAGGTTTGCTTTCACCTTCTGTAGATATCATTAATATCTGCAAAATCGTTGAGAAAAATTTCAAGCTGTTTTATACTTCTAAAAAGGGCATGTTTAATACATTATTTCAAAGTATCTTAACTAATATACCAGATTCTCTCTTTCAAATCCAGCATTCTGAGGATCCCGCTAAACATAGATTATTTATACTAAAACAAATAAGCTTTGCGTATTTAAGAGTAAGAGTTAATCACTACGAGTCAGAGAAAAGTCGATCAAATAAGAAAATCAGAAGAATTTACACAAAGATGATTTTATTTCGCAACGAATAAACAACTTTTTGGGTTCAGACAATAACAAATAAAAATTTCTATTTATTATAATTTAACTATTTAAGTACAATTATTCAGTTAATATTGTGAGTAAGTGGAAGATTTATGTATTTATTACTGCGTTCTGTAATATGATTTTCAAAAATATCGAAGTATTTATGTTTGTCACTTAAGAAGCGGCTTTTTGTGAAATGTTGTATTTTTTCATTTTTCTATGAATCTTATAAATAAATATTATTTATTAATTTATTTATTTTATTTTATTGAAATGCGTAAATGTATCAAATAATTAACTTATATAAATTTTAATTAGATTATTTTCCATTTTTTAAAAAGAAAAAAAAATTCATTTTATTACCAAGCTCTAAATTATAAACAAAAAGAAGAAAAAAAATACTTGATCAGGAATCGAACTCCAAAAAAAAGCATTTAGCCATGCGCCTGAAACCTCACGACCACCGTCGCATTCATATTGCAATCAACTCGAAATGGCTCATGATCATCACCCCCTTGACGGCTTAAGTTTTATTTGTTGTCGTAGTTTAAGTTTAAACATAATATTTTGGTGACTACGCTATTAAATTTGATCATTCAATAAATTCAATAAACGTTGAAAGAATTTGTGGTTATATTGTTGTGTCAGGTTAGGTATGCTCGCCACCATTCGCGCGAGGGGCAGAGTCTCCCCACTCTTTCTCAACGATTAGAGATTAGATTAGATTAGATTAGATTAATTGCTCTTTATTTTTGTACATTTTGTTGTACATATAACAAATATAGTGTATTATGATAAAGGAATAAATAAAATTTGTGTAAGGGTATATAGTATAAGGTGTGTGTGATGTTGAGAGATGACATGAGATGAAAGAGATTGTATGTATGTTTGTGCGATGTTTATGTGTTTTCCAAATTAAAGAAATAATTTTTAGCTGCTTGTTTGAAGTGTGATATGGATAGTGTGTCGCGAAGTTGAGATGGAAGGCTATTCCAGAGGTAGGAGGCGCTGATGAAAAATGAATTCCTCAGCGTCTCCGTCTTGAAGGACGGGATGTCCAGTGGAGTCACCTCGCCCTTGACAGGCCTGAGTGCGACGTGTTAGTCGAAATAGGCTAGTAGATAAGCTGGTATTGAGGTGTTGAAAATTTTTCTAAGAAAACAGGCCATGAAGTACTTCCTACGTCCGGCGGTGGTGAGCCATTGCAACTCACGCCTGTAAGGGGAGATGTGCTCGTCCCTCTTTACACCATAGATGTATCGGATTCCCGTATTGACAAGCATCTGCAGTTTTAAGTCAAGCTCTTGAGTCAGGTCGCAGTAAACAAGTGAGCAGTAGTCGATGAGGGGAAATAGGAGTGCTTGCACCAAATGTTGGCGCAACCTGAGGCTAGTGCTCTTCCGAAAGAAATATAGCCGATACATTAAAGAGTGAGCACGTTTACAAGTTTGTGTAACGTGCTCTTTCCACGTAAGTTTTGAGTCAAGCACCAGCCCCAGGTTGCGCACAGATGATTCAAAGTTGACCTGGGCCCCCCCTATATTTATATAGGTGTTAGCAGTAGAAGGTAGAGCATTGATATAGTAGGGTGAGCCCAGGACGATCGCCTTAGTCTTACTAACATTCAGCTTAAGTCTGTTTAGTGCTGCCCAGCCCATTATCCTCTCGGCGTTAGCACTCATCTTGTCAGAACAGGAATCGAGCTCCTCAAGGGGGCATTGACAGTAGATTTGCAGATCATCCGCGTAGACTAGATGGGATACATCTGAGTCAAGGCAGAGGCCAATGTCATTGATGTATAACGCGAACAATAAGGGGCCCAAGACTGACCCCTGTGGGACACCGGTGTTTAGTGGTAGGAATGTAGAGAGTTCGTTGTTGTCACCAATGACGGCCTGTTCTCTACCAGAAAGGTAAGATGCAAGCCAGCGGATAACCTGCTTGGAGAAGCCGAAGGAGGGTAGCTTTCTGAGTAGCCTGACGTGACACACTGTATCAAACGCCTTGCTAAAATCAAAAAGAAGCAGAAGGGTGACCTTCTTCCTGTCCATTCCAAGCCTGACATCATCAGTCAGCTTAATCAAGCCGGACTGCGTGCTGTGGCCAGTGCGAAAACCAGTTTGGAAACTATCAAGATAGAGTCTAGTTTCAAGGTATTCAGAGATTTGAGTGTGCACCAGCCACTCCAGCGCCTTGGATAGAAAGCAAAGTAGGGAAATCGGTCGGTAGTCAGTTACAGCTGTAGGAGAGTTGATCTTGTTTAATGCTCTTACGAGCGATGATTTCGAGGCAGAGGGAAAGCATGCCTCACTCAAAGACAGGTTGAAAATTTGACAGATTAAAGGAGTGAGTATTGGTAGTGCTTTAGAGATTACAACCTGTGGGATGCCATCGCTTCCCCTGGCCTGGGTATTGAAATGTGAAACTGCAGCTAACACGTCCGATTCTGTGATGGCCCTGAAGATAAAGTGTTCAGGGAGGTCTAGACTCTCGAGGGTCCGCAGATACTCCTCGACAGATGGAGCTTGAGGGTCATTTGAGATGGAACTGAAGTGTTCGTTGAGAGCATCTGGAGAGAACCGAGCAGGCGGAGAAGATCTAGAGGTGGTAATGCCAAGATTTTCAAGTTCTCTCCATATCTCTGCAACGTCGGTTAGAGTAGACAAGCGTGAATAATAGTAATTCAGCCTGGCTTCCACGACCCGTTGATGAGCGTCATCCCTTGCGATTCTATAAAAGTATAGATCCCAAGGTAGACGACTTCTGCGAAAACGCCTGTAGAGCCTATTCCTTTCAGTTAAAAGGTCACGAAGAGCCGCGGTGAACCACGGGTGACGTTTACGTCCAGGTGTCACAGTCTTTAATGGGGCGAGATGATTTATGGCTTTTGTGATGTTTTCGTTGAGGATGGTGATGCATTCGTCAAGTGATGGTGTGGTGAAGGATGACCAGGCGCATGCGCTAAGGAAGTCCCTTAGCTTCTCAGCACATATTCCTTTGTAGTTTCTGTAAGTGTAGGTATTAGGTACGTAGCGTGGAATATGTACGTCGAGTGTGGCTGTAATAAGGTCATGTCCATTAATGAAAGGTGTGTCAGTCTTCCAGTATGAGAGCAGGCGATCCTGCTCATCGATTAAGCAAAGGTCAAGCCAGGTGTCAGAGTCTTGTCTATGATGAGTTGCACCGTATGGCACAAAAATAAGGGAGTTCTCGTCGATGAAAGCCTTGATGAAATTGGCGTCTTCAGACGAGGAAAGTTGGTCAGCATTGAAATCACCCATGATGACCTTCGTGGAGTATTTGTGCATGTGTGTTGTTAGTTGCTCAATAAAGTTAGATCCCTGGATAAAGAGAGAATGAGGAGGGCGATACACAACCCCCACGAAGATGGGCGATATTCCCTTAGCTGTGATTTCACAGAAAAGATACTCCGGCTTACCTGGTTTGCCCGACCATTCACCATCAGATGACGAGATGATACAAGCTGTCAGTGAGTGATGGATGTAGAGAGCCACACCTCCACCGTTCCTGTTTCTGTCCCGTCTGTAAAGAGTGTAATCGTCCAGTGAAGGGATGGACGATATCTTGTCGCTTAGCCAGGTCTCGGTCACAGCCACTACGTGGAAGGGGGAACGAGTGGACAAGAAGAACCTGATCATCTCAATGTGACCCGTAAGGGAGTTCGCATTGAGATGACAGACCCTGAGACCCCCAGACAGAGACGCTTTAGATGTAGATGTGGATGTGTTTGATGTTTTAGACGGTGGTTTTGGTGGAATGATGTGTAAGTGTTTTAGAGAGAGAGAGAGAGAGAGAGAGAGAGAGAGAGAGACAGAGAGAGAGAGAGTACCCAAAGTATCGCCCTCTCACTCTACAGCGTCTACACTTTTTAACACGCAGTGCTTCCTCCACGTAGTATATGCT
Organism: Nasonia vitripennis; assembly: GCF_009193385.2. Classification (NCBI taxonomy): domain Eukaryota; kingdom Metazoa; phylum Arthropoda; class Insecta; order Hymenoptera; family Pteromalidae; genus Nasonia; species Nasonia vitripennis. Next base: position 9,491,512 of record NC_045760.1, on the reverse strand, counting down.
CTAAGCATGTAGTCCAGTAAAATTAGCTGTGAAATCGCCCTGCGGTAGAAATGGCTGCATTTTGGATATTTGGTAAATCGGGGTCGGAAAAGCCAATTCTGAAATTTGCAGCTTCCTAGAACGAGGGGTTCTATGCGAAAACAGCGTGCGAAAGATATTTTTGCTTATATCTCGAGATCGGCTTGACCTATGAAAAAATGGCTGGCATCAATGGAAAGAGCGTTAAATTTTGCATTGGAAACAATTTTTTACTCGATTCCGATGAGCGCAAAGTTCCGAGATAATTAATGAAAAAGAAATTTGCTTGGTGTAGAGGCAGGGGAGGGGAGCGCGCAGACGACATGGCCGCCGCCGCTCTCTCCGCGCGCAGCGGCGGGACGGCGGGAACCGAGCCGCGCTTGAATGCGTCCTGCGAAAATATCATTTTTGATTTCGCGGCGACATCCGGAAAACTTATTGTATGAACTTTTTATTAATATTATCGAAATTAGCTATATAATTATTAAGTGTGTATAGTTAATTATGAATTAATAAGTAATAAATGTTCTCAATAATATAGCTATCCAATGAGCGGAAAAATGGCATTACCTTGCATCCCAAATTTGATTTAACCGGTGCACCAATGACGCTGAAAAAATGAAATAGTCATATTTCATATACTTTTGTATGCGCGGAAGCGATTTCTTTAGTTTCAGTGACCCATAGTACATTATGATACAAGTGTCGTATGAGGCACAGTCGGGCACGGCGAGCGTAGCGAGGGTGCTTACGCCGTGCTGGAAAGTGAACATACAACTCGAGTATCGTACAATATTTTATAGCACTGCTTGATTAAATCCGCCAAGTCACGCAAATCCGTGGCGTAAGTAAAATTTATAATTGCAAAACAAGTAAAAAATGAGGTGAATACAACATTACAAGATCTTCGAAATCAATGTTCTAAATTTAAATCGTCCGTTTACGGAATAGAGTTAGATAATATGTATAAAAGTCTTTATTGAATTCAACAAAAAATTGATTCTTTAGTCTCCTTAAGCGGTAAGAAAAGAGAAAAAAGAGGGTTATTTTATTAACTATATTAGTCGGAACAATTTTATTTGCTCATGCGTTTGCTGGATGTGATTCAACAAGTGCTATATATAATAAAGGTAAAAAAAGTATTATAACATTATTACAAAAAAATGAAGACTTGCAACAATTGATATCTATATTTTATAAGCCATTCCAAAATGTCGACGATATATATACAGTTGCTAAAAAAATTATGATAAGAATGTATGGTGCAGATGACCAAAAACTGACTCTACATGAATTAAGATATAAAACATTTTGCACATCTACAGCAATTGCAAAATAGTATATTGTGTACCAAGGGCGTAAAGTGGGCTTTTTTAGGCCGAGTGTGGATTTTGTAGTACTCGTCTGCGACTCGTAAACGCCCTCGCCTTCGGCTCGGGCTAACTCGCCTTGACTCGTACTGCAAAATCCACGAGGCCAAAAAGCCCACTTAGCCCTTGGTGCACACCATATTTTATGTAACGCGCGGACGTATTTTCGCGTTTTTTCGTACGTGTTAAGAGGGACTGATGTGACTATTTTTTGACACGGCAACCGTGCTCTTGTCTTGTTCAAACATTATATAAAAGTCAAATTCATTTTTGTTTTTTTTTTGTAAATAAATAATTGATTTTAACAGTACCGAATTTATAATGAGAAAATTGGAAAAAAATGAAATAAAGTATTATGTAAAGGGTTTTAATGAAAAAAATAAGAAATTTCGACAATGTTAATTTATATTTAGTTATAAATTATATATTATTCAAGAACATAACAGTTTGTACATTTTTTATTTAATAATAAATAATGCGAATTTATCAAAATCAACTTTTTCTTTTAAATTACAAAAAAAATTTTGCGGGCAATAAAGACTTTTTAGCGGGCTATAAAGGCCATTATTGCCCGCTGGTTGAATATGCGGGCAATAAAGGTTTTTATTGCCCGCTAAAATAACTTTTTTGCCCGCTGGTCAAAAAAGAGTCACTTTAGTCCCTATTAATAGGTACGAAAAACGCGAAAATCGTTCGCGTGTTACATACAAAGAATTATCTTTATCGTCTTTACCGCCTACCGATTCGGTATTAAGAGAGCATGCTAAAAGAGTATATTACCAAATGCAGATTTGGCTTGGATTCGATTTAGATCCAGTATTATGGGGATGGAAGAGAACGAGTAATATGCTACTACCTATTATGAATCCTAAACCAGTTGCACCAATCGAATTACTAGAGATGGTGAGTTATTATGAGTGAGATGAGTATTATATGTTATCCTAAAATATATTATATGAAATCGTCTAATTTTTCTTTGAAAATAATTTCCAAATGACGTATTTAATATTTATTTTAGTGAACTATTCGATATTTTCTATTGTAATATTTACTGTGATAAGAAAAAATAATTAACTTGATTTTCAGATATTCTGTGGGTGTAAAACAAACTGTAACACATCCCGATGTTCGTGCAAAAAGGCTGGAATAAAATGTAGTTACAGTTGTAAAAATTGCAATGGCCAAAGCTGTGAAAATGCTTCAAATTTGCATAAGGTCATACTTGAGAGTGGATACAGCAGAGCGACAAGATGATATAGATGATATAGAAGATAATGAAAATCTGTGGAATGATGAAATAAATGATTTACAAGAAGAAGAAGTTGATGAATCACTGAAAATTAAAAAATTTTGCTGAAAAATTCTGTCAATTCTATTTACTAGAATAATATAACCATTTTATTATATATTAAATTTTTATAATAATCATATTTATTTATATTTTGATAGTTTTATCCTTGTCTTATTGATGTTGCTTCATAATAACATTAAAAAATGCTATCGTAAATTTTTCAACAATAATTTATTTACAGGTAAAAAAACACAAATTCAAATAATAATTTTTATAGCACTGGGTGGCTTAAATCCGCATTTAAGTCACGCAAATCCGTGGCGTAAGTAGCCCTTTCTGGCACTGTGTATATCGCACTCGCTACGCTCGTGCGCTAACCTCACGCTGCCAGAAAGGGCTACTTACGCCACGGATTTGCGTGACTTGGCGGATTTAATCAAGCAGTGCTATAAAATATTGTACGATACTCGAGTTGTATGTTCACTTTTCATGTGGAATCTCCCTGATTGTACTTCCCTACCCCTTACCCTGTAGCCGTACCACGTCCGACTTTGTCATCGAGTTTTCATCTACATGATTCTGTGGTCATTGGAGAATTCGATCTGTGAACGTGAGAAGCGCATCTATGTAATGTTTGTATTCATATTCCTTGCTCCAGTTCGTTTTGTCGACATCGTTCGTCGTCGTTTCCGTTTTTCTGTTTTGCTGTTGAGCAACTATATGTTTTTAGAAATTTGCTTTTTAACTACGCCAAAGTCATTTCGGAGCTGAACAGAAAAACACAGAAAAACGGAAACGATGTCGACAAAACGAACTGGAGCAAGGAATATGAATACAAACATTACATAGGTGCGCTTCTCACGTTCACAGATCGAATTCTCCAATGACCACAGAATCATGTAGATGAAAACTCGATGACAAAGTCGGACGCGGTACGGCTACAGGGTAAGGGGTAGGGAAGTACAATCATGTGGAATCTCCCTAACCTGCGAGGGCTGCGAGCTCCCCAGATAACAACGTGTCGGCACAGAGACGTCCCCGTGACGGCACGAGATGGCGGCATCCACGACAGCACGCGACGTCCAGCTGCCGCAGCACAGAGACGGCACGTGACGGCACGGCGAGACAGCACGACGTGCCGTCTCTGTGCCGTCTCTGTGCCAGCAGAAAACGCTACCGGCGGGGAGCGATTTTATCGCATATAAAAATAACGCTAAATAAAAATTAGTTAGAACGCATAACTAAGCATCTACATCATAAATAATTAATAAATTTTGTTATATAGTATAAAAAAAATTTTATTTAAGAAAAAAAAATCTGCCGGGTGTAGGGCTGGAACTCACGATCTTTGGATCAGAAGTCCGAAGCTCTAGCCTCTGAGCCACAACTCTTCTTACAATTTGATGCACAATTGCACCTAATAATCATCGCTAATAATTAGAATTATGTAATAAAATAATGTTTAAATGTAATTCGGTTTGGAGAGAATAAAAAAAGTAATAAATGTATGCTCTTTACTAATTAAAGTCCATAATTATTAATAATGCAACATTCTGAGCACGCGGCACGCGTGCTGTCGCTGTGCAGTCTCTGTGCCGTCGCGTACAGACGCCCTAGGACGCATGTCGAGACAGCAACTGGACGGCACACGGACAGCACGCCGTGCGGCACAACAAGTCTCGGTGGAGACAGCACGTGCTGTTATCTGGGTCTCTAAGGGATATCACACGTAAAAAGAAATAGAGAGGAATAGCAGCTGACAGCCAATCAGAAGTAAGCGTTAAACGGACTTGTTCCTTATTGAGGTGGTGGGGAGAGAACATGAAGGAATGAATCCGTTTAAAGATTGCTTCTGATTGGCTGTCAGCTGCTGTTCCTCGGTGTACCTTTTTACGTGTGATACCCCAAAAATCCGAAGTCCAAACGAAACGATTGTCCGCGCGCATGCGCGTACTTTGCTCCGCCCATTAGAAAGAGAAAGAGCGATCTCCTTAATTGTTTTTGTCTCTCTAGTACGGGGGGACGCGCTCGCAATAAATGACCTGCAGTCTATACTTCTTATGTCTATGTGAACAAGCCAGAATGTTTCTAACCTAAAAATAATAGTTTTCTTTTGAAAGGTTTATTTGAAATAATCGAGTATCCATAAAACGATTAAAAATGAGTAATATTACGGAAGCTAACGTTGATCAATATAAAACAGAACACGAGTGTGATGAGCACTGGGAGTTACGAAGAAAATTTCTTTTGGCGCACAGCGACAAGTTCTCGGTGGATGAACTTATGTGCCATGCACAAGTTTTCACAAATGTTGAGTTCTTAGGATGCAAATATCCGCAAGAGACAATGCGAACAATTGCTGAATTGTCTAAAGAGGTTGTAGGAGATTATAGAGATAAACAAAAAAATAGGTTGCAGAGAACTTTTGTTGGAGCCTCTGATGCAGCCAGTTCCAAGGTTAAAGGTACAGCCCGAAATTGTGAGTTTCTAAACACATGGATAAATAAGGAAAATGCCCAATACTTGGACAGATATTGAGACAAAAGTAGAAAGTTATTGATTATGTATGGACAAATTGCAGTGTATCAAAAACTTTATCATCAACATTTAGCTAACACAATTATCTTTCACTTAAAAAAAACCGAACCTCAAACAATCAGTTTTTACAATAAAATAAATTTTCAAGAGTGACATCAAAATACGGTATAGTTGGACACTATTTGACGTGATTGGACCAGTATTTGTACGCGATTTTAACCCAGTAGTTGGACATTGAAATTAAATGTGTCCAACTACTGCTTTATGGAAATCGTGTGTTCGGTAAACTTGGACAATCTTGAAATAATTTGCTGTTATTGAACGCCAGAGCAAACTTTCAAATCGTCCTTTTGAAATTTTTTTTTTTTCGTTAAAAAGTTTTAAAAATCATAAATATATATGATTCGTAATGATGCTTACAAAGCTGATCCGCCTTAGTTTTTGAGGTTATGTTTTTTATTTTATCATAACAGCAAATATTTGAGTGTCCAAGTATAGGGCCAAATTTTCATTTTGTCCAAGAACTGGGCATTTTACTTTAAGTATTTCTTGAAAGATATATAAATGCAATTTTATTTATAGGACAATCGAGACAAGAAAAGTCTAATAATCCAGCAAATCCTGGAGAATCTTCACAAAACACACAGCCACCGCACTATACAAATTTTAAGAGAAAGCAAGATTTATCATCTGAAGAAAGGTACCAAGATGCAAAGAGACCAAAATCAAACACTGATCAACAATCCAAAACTGCGGACATAGTCTTATTTGAACATATTAACGATACACCACAGGGTATAATTGCTAGAGCTGCCAGTAGTTATGATTTAAATATGGAATGGAAGTATGATAAAGTGGGCGATAAATATTCATGTACAATATTTCTATACAATAAAAAGGTTGGGGAAGCTATAGCAGACACCCAAAAAGAAGCTAAAAAGGAAGCATCAGCAGTAGTACTTGCTGAAATGCAAAAACATTACTACACAATTAAAGTCACAAAGAACTTGACTCCTAATGTTTCTGACAACAATCTAGGCTTGCAAGGAGATTTCAAGTCTGAAGCTCTGGACAATGATAACATTGGCTCTAAAATGATGAAGTTAATGGGTTGGTCAGGTGGTGGACTTGGAAAGTCATCTCAGGGAATCACAGAACCTGTCAAAGTCCAAGAGCAGATGACCAGAGAAGGACTTGGCCTTAAACCTGGCATTTACAATATGGCAGTGTTCAAGAAAAAGTGTATGGAAGTATTACAGAACTACGCTAAAGGAGATACATCCGTTGATATGGTATTTTCTCCAAGTTTCAGTAACGATGAAAGAGGATTAATTCATCAACTTGCCAGAACAATCGGACTTAAATCTCAGAGCTATGGCCCAAAGAATCAAAGAACGTTGACAATCTCAAAGAAAGTAAATCCTCAAGAATTGGTTAATGAATTAAAGGAACTTGGTGGTTCAACTGAAAAATATCAACTTATTGAACCTACTGGGTACTAATCTTCGCTCAGAAATAATAAAAAAATCATTGTATATCGATCATTATACATATTATTACAGTATATCGTGTATTATATTGCATCGCAAACAATTGTATAGATTACATTTCTAAAATATAGACTATGAGACGTCAAAAAAAATATTATTTTTATTTTAACCTACCACACATTTTCCCAAAAATTAATAGACATTTATTGTACATATCTCTATTTATAAAAAATTATTGATATTATTATCAATATTATTATTATTATTTATAATACTGCAACTACATTGTTAAAAATCAACTTTTATTCTGTTTGAATGTTATTAAAAAAAAATTTGTAATAAAAATATAGATCTTTGTTATTGTATCATAAAATAAATCGAAAAAAACTTCAGGAATCAGAATAGCATAGAGTAGGAGGGGGGAGACCAAACTTATGGGCCGAGGCATCAAAAGTGGCTAGCTTTTTCCGACAGAGATCCACTCAGCAGAACTGCCGAAACAAGCGAGTTTCAGAGGCCCCTTGCGGCAGCTTGAGAACATGGTATACGTAATGCCACGATGTTGGTAATTGACAATTGCAGATATCTCTTCTCAATATTTTGAAAATTAATACATGCGTATCCAAATTATAATATTTAAAAGTTTATGAGCATGTAGATTTGTTAATATAAGAACATTGCTATTAAACAGTGTGAAATCATTATTTTCCAAATTAGACTTGTACCTCAAAGATCATATAAAAATCTTAAGGAAATAAAAAGCGTTTCGCAATGTTCTATTTTAATAATATACGCTCTTTACACACTTGATAGTTTAAAAAAATGTACGTTAATGTTGACTGTAATAAAACAGTACATATATTTTTTGATACTACTGCGAAAGAGATGATTCATCCGCGAGAACGAGTAAGAATCTTTTGCACGTGCATTGAATGTTATTTTTGAATACCAAAGGTGCAAAAGAATGCAATGTACTACTGCTTCTAGAACGAAATCTAATCAACGCAAGAAGTGCTAAAAAAGTAAATTGATTATTTTTTTAGTTGATTTAAATAGTCCCTTTATGGATTTTTAATTTTTTCTTTAACCTAAACTATAATTGCTAAAACGCGGATTTACGTCGCGTTCAAGACGTGTCTCATACACCGCACTAAATATCAATATTTGCGAGTGTAATCGCAGATAATGACAATGAACATTTTTAAATATAAAAAGGTAGTTAAGTGAATTGGCATACGCACCGAATCATGCAAAGGATTTGGGATTACAAAATCAAATGCAGTGAAGAATTGCAAAAGAAAAAAAATTTGATGGTTGACCATTCTAAGTCAAAAAAATGTAGAAATTGATGAGAATTGTTGATATAAGAGACGTAAATTTTTATTTTATTATTTAGTTTTTAATTTATGTTCACATATAAAAGATAACTTTATTTAACTTTAAGATTTTAAGATTTTTGCTAAAAATAAATATATTTTGTAATTTACGTCTACATATATTTTGTGATATAAAGTGATACAAATAAGCTTGTGTAAAAAAAATGTCGGCACAGTAAATTTCTCTGCTAACGGAGGACTCTGTTATGGTATCTCTGGCCGAAAAAGTAAGCCGCACTTTCAAAACACGGAGTTTGGTGAGTTTGGTCTCCTCCTCCCATCCTACTCCGCGCAGAATACAGCAGGATATAAGCTACTACACCAGTGCCGCCAAATGGAAAAAAAACTAACCAAACCTGACCTTTCACTTCACCCGATAAAAATTTCTGTAGTTTTGTTGTTAGTTGTTGAATGATTTTGGATCTGACAGAAGCGTATACATGTGTGTTTATTCAGCATAATTGTGGGGTTACACAGGCTTTTGGAAAGAAAACACGAAGACGTATTTATAAACATGCAGAGACGAATAATTTATCGCTTGCTTGTTAAAAAACGTGTTATTAATGTACATTGAAGGTTGGAATAAATGTACATGATAGTGACAGAAAATTCAACAAAATGACTAGAGGTGAGTGGAAATTTTCACCTTTTATAGGTTAATTGATTTAATGTGGACTTTTCAGGACAGTTTGAGACTGATTACTATTAGTTTTGGTTAAATTACTATGACTATATGTGAGGTTTTTACAGATGTCTTGCATCAAAGAATTGGTTTGGTTTAATGTCACAAACAATGATTTTATGGTTTATGTGGACAACGTTGGCCCTACTATGATTCTATTTCAAAATTTTTTAATTATTTTCAAGGGTTGATATACAAAAGATATGTGCTTGTAAATAGTCAACAATAACATCTGTATCTCTCTTGTTTCAGGCAAACGTATTGCATTGAGAAGAAAACATAAGGCATACACAAATAAAGCTAAACTTGATAAAAGTGTATCCTTAGGTAGTATAGCAAAAATGAAATGCATATATACAATTAATTATGAAATATCTTAGCAAAACACATAATTTTATGTACATTGTAAAAACGTTTTAATACTTATTTTTTTAGTGTCTCTAAAAAAGTCAAACAGTAAAAATGAAAAAATTTGTATCAAAGAGAATTCTTCTGGAAGAAACATTTCTAACTATTTAGGTTTGTTGACAATCAATAAGAATAAATTTGTTATTATTTTGTCATCATGATTCATATTTCAATTTTTAATTTCATTTTGCAGGTAAGAAACTAAGGAATTCATGTGAAGATAATTTTATATCTTTGAATTTAAGAAATGTATCCCCTGTAGATAACAAGCAAAATCATGAAGAGGTTAAAAATCAATCGAGTTTGGGTAAAAAATAAATTTATTTAACCAATTTATTCGGGTTTTATTTATTATACAATTATGATCATACATGTATTTATAATTTTGTTACAGGAAAAAGTGAAATTACAAAAAAAAAGATGCCAGATAAGGTTCAAGATGAAAAATTGCTTGTATCACCAATAGGTAACTTTTTAAATACACAATATTTTTAGTTCTTTTACTATTTATTAATTAATAACTATTCTTTTTTCTTAAGTTCTTTTGGAAATATTGTCTGAAGATCGAATAAAGAAAACTACTGTTTTTGAGAAAATCAATGTTCCAAGTGTAACCAATAGTGCTAGTGAGTGTAATTATCATACAAGTTAATTTGATATATTCTATTCAATAAAAAGTTATGCTTATTATGTTTCACTTTCAGGCATTGGTACTACAAAAAAATCTAGTCATAGAAATTTAAGAAAATATGTTCGTAATAAGGCTGAAATTCAAGATATTTTTGGTAAATTCATACCTAAATTTATTTCTGAAATGTGTACATATGAGCAAATCCACGAGCGAGTGGATAAAATTCGGGTGTTGAAAGTTGAAATTTTTAAATTGAGGGCACACCTACCAGACCAACTTTTTTTGGATCCTTGGGCTGTCTGGAGTGAGAAAATGCGCGCGTGCATAGCCGATCGCTTGCCAAACTTTTCTGCGGGCACTTGAAATTCTCTTACGGGAATTTAATACGGGGAAAATTAAAGAACTCCAGAAAATTGCCACTTTTTGTCTGAAGGCGAAATCCAAAAATGTGTATGACTAGGATGGAAGTATCAGAAGAGAGCTTTAATTTAAGGGGTGGTGAGTTAAAAATAGTTTTCTGAGTCAAAAGTTGTCTAGGATTGAAAATAGAAAAAATCACGAGGAGTAAGATGTTTTACGAAAATCAGCGATTTTTCTCTTTTTTTTTTTAAATCCTTATAACTTTTGATTTAAGCGGTGGATTTCAACCATCCGGGGCTCAAATTGTAGCTCTTTTCTTCTACTTTCGTTTTAAAAATTTGGATTAACATTTAAATTTTACAATCAGCTATATATTTGTTTATCAATTATGGCCGTTTTTTGACCTTTTTCATCGTCGTATATAAAACGAGAAAGATGGATCTAAAAAAACAATTAATACTGATAAAATGGTATTAACTACAGAAGAAAAAGATGTTACTACTGCTCAGTCTAAATTAAGTGTAAAAAATAAAACTTTAGATGATAAAGTGGCAAAGATGGAGAAACCTAAGATTATAGACATTTATCAGCCTAATATTAATAAAAAAAATGAAAATATGGAAGTTAATGTACGTGAAACTATTGCAAATGATGATTCTATTGATATTATTCAGCCAATAAATACTAATAGTGTTGCAAAAATTATTGTTAACCAAACTGTAAATACTACAAAAGATAAGACTATTATTAATAATGAAACGTTTACTAGAGAAAAAGAGAGAACGATTAATTTAAGCCAGCCTACAATAGTTAAAAAATCTAACCTTGTCAACATCTAACTCTTCGTGATTTTTGCTATTTTCAAGCCTAGACAACTTTTGACTCAGAAAACTATTTTTAACTCGCCACCACTTAAATTAAAGCTCTCTTCTGATACTTCCATCCTAGTCATACACATTTTTGGATTTCGCCTTCAGACAAAAAGTGGCAATTTTCTGGAGTTCGTTAATTTTCCCCGTATTAAATTCCCGTAAGAGAATTTCAAGTGTCCGCAGAAAAGTTTGGCAAGCGATCGGCTATGCACGCGCGCATTTTCTCACTCCAGACAGCCCAAAGAACCAAAAAAAGTTGGTCTGGTAGGTGTGCCCTCAATTTGAAATTTTTAACTTCCAACACCCGAGTTGTTTCCAGTCGCTCGTGGATTTGCTCATATATAAACAAGTAGCATTTAAGAATTTTCTTCATAGGCCTTGCTAAACAAAATATAAGCCATAAATTTGCATTCGAAATATATATTTGTACATCATGCCGTAAATAATACATGCAGTTATTCTGTATATGTGCATGTAAATAAGACCTATGAAGAAAAATCTCAAATGCAACCTTTGTTTTTAGTCAAGGAATCACTTTCCATTGTTCAGTCAAATCTACAATCCCATATGTGCAGGTACTAATACTTGCTAGTCTCCAATCATAATAATCATTAATTTCGATTACTTACAGATAAACAAATCTGTATTAGCAAACTAGGATCAAATGCAAATGAAAAACAAAAACTTGCAAATAAATCAATTGGCAAATCATCAACAAGATTCGAACTGAAAATATCACATAATCCGGTATTGGATGAACGAATAAATAATGAAGACACTGATGATCCAAAAGTTAAATTAAAGAATAATGAAGTATTTAATGTAAAAGAAACATTATGTCCTGTGAATAAAAATGTGGAATGTGACACTAAAAAGGAAAGGCATTTAAAACAACAAATAGAAGATAAACAAGAATATTTTAATCAATCAACAACTAACATTCAAGAAAATTCTACTCATAGAACAAATGCAAAGATTTCAATAAATTGTGATGAACAAAAAAATTGCAAAGATAAGCATATGCCTACTGTAAATGAAATTATAAAAGATTTTACGAAAGATGAACAAATTATATTTGAAAAAAAATGTGCAATTGATTCAACTTTAAGTGAGAAAAGTCAAAATTTGAATGAATGTTTTACAGAATATGAGTTATGCATAAATAAGTTAAACAAAGATTTACTTGACTCAAAAGTAAACAATGAGACCAGTATTATTGATGACAAATCAATTGAAAGTCATGGAAATGAACAAATAGGAGAAGAAGTAATTTCAGATAATGTTGTAAATGATACTTGTAATGATGATGAAGATGACGAAGAGATAATATTTTACTATATAAATTCCGGTATTATATATTGATTAAAAAACTTATTATAAAAAGTAAGCCAGTACTCTACAAATACTAATGATATTGTTGTTTAATTTTTTGTTTTAGCCAATGAAGTAGTGAAAAAGGTTGATGTAAACAGAAAAAGTTCCAGTAAAATAGAAAAAATAAAAGGTAATCTAGTCGTCAACTAGTACATAAAAATGTTGCTATTTAAAAATAATGTATGCATATTTTTTTAGATGATAAAGTCATGTGTAGTATTCTACCTGCAGTTGATAATTGTCTACAAAATATCAGTATAAGTCAACCTGCAATAAATAACAGCAAAGTAATTATTAATGTTGAAAACCAAAACGAGAAAGATGGATCTAAAAAAACAATTAATACTGATAAAATCGTATTAACTACAGAAGAAAAAGATGTTACTACTGCTCAGTCTAAATTAAGTGTAAAAAATAAAACTTTAGATGATAAAGTGGCAAAGATGGAGAAACCTAAGATTATAGACATTTATCAGCCTACTATTAATAAAAAAAATGAAAATATGGAAGTTAATGTACGTGAAACTATTGCAAATGATGATTCTATTGATATTATTCAGCCAATAAATACTAATAGTGTTGCAAAAATTATTGTTAACCAAACTGTAAATACTACAAAAGATAAGACTATTATTAATAATGAAACGTTTACTAGAGAAAAAGAGAGAACGATTAATTTAAGCCAGCCTACAATAGTTAAAAAATCTAACCTTGTCAATATTAACCTCCCTATAGTCGTTGATAATAGTGAAAATATGGAAGTAGAGCACTGTGTAGTTATTGAAAAGGATCAAGGTAAAAACGTTTATCAGTCTGAAGTTATTGATAAAACCGATGCCATCAACAATGAAAAACCAACAGTACACAAAAAAGATGCAGTAGTAACTATTAATCAACCTGTAAATACTACGAAAAATATTAAAATGATCAAAGAGACTATAGTAAGAGAAGGCGAAATTAATTATACTAATTCACCTGCAACTATTGACAAAGCTAAAACCATCAATCTGAAAAAACCTGTAATTTCTAATGTAGGTGAAAATATTGATGTTAATCAGCTTGTAACTACTGAAAATAATGAAATTTTAAATATCGATCAGTCAGTATATACTGAAAAGTATGAAACTCTTAATACAAGTCAGGCTATGGCTACTAAGAAAAACGTCTTAGAAAAATATCGGCTCATTATTGAAAAAAATGAAAATTTAAAATTCAAACAGTCTGCAGTAAATGAAAGAACTGATAGCATCGAGATCAATCACATTGCAGTCACTGAAAAAGATAAAACTAATACTCTTTATAAACTTGTGAATACTGAAAAAGACAAATGCATAACAATTGAATCTATAACTTCCGAAAGTGATGAAATTCCAATTGTCGGCCAGCATATGGCTTCTGGAAAAGATATAAAGATGAAAGCCAATAAGCCTTTGATTACAGAAAATGAAGAAAATACGAACTTCAATCGGTCTTTGATTATCGAGCCTGAAAAAAATATATACATCAATCAATCTTCGATTATCGAAAATGAGAAAAATACAAGTTCCAATCAGCTGGTAAACGACGAAAATATTATATGTATTGAAATAGATCAACCACCAATCACTCAGCAAAATAAGATCATAAGCACTAAGAAACTTACAAGTGTTGAAACAAACCCCTCTACAGTTAATGAAACTGACTTGGTTGATATAATTAAAGTTGAGGAAATAGCGAAAGTTGGAACTGATCAAATTGCTGATGATGTGAATTTACACAAAATTAATGGAGATATTACAGGTGAAAATATTATGAGTGAAAATATTAAAGGTAAATTATCATTATAATTTATTTTTTTAAATCTCGTTTAATCCCTGGTAGAAATGACCCTAAGAACTAGCCAGTAACTAGGTTAAATCCTTAGAACTGGCCAGTTACTAGCCTGTTCTTAGACTCATTTCTACCAGGGATATAATGTATATTTCTCACTTTCATTACAATTTCAGTTGAAGTTGTGGATATTCCAGAAGACAACATTGATACCGAAATTTATTTAATTAATGATGCAATAAGCAATCAAAATACATCAATAAATGCAGTATCGACACAGGATATCAGAGAATCTGACACATTAACAGCATCAGAAGATGAGAGAAATGACGCATCTATTCGAGCGTACGATAACGATGAGAATAACCATGAACAACAGGAGGATTCTGCGCTTGGTAAATACATCAATTTATAGAAATAATAATTTTTGTAAATAGTAGTAGTTCAATTATTTTGTTTTTCTAGATAGTGAAAGTACAAACGACGAATCAATGGATAGAAGTAAAGCTATGTTTATCAATTTTATGGAAGCCTATCAGAGAATGAAAAGGGATATAGCCGGTAATAGAAACTTACAAATTTTGATATGCGTATGTGTTTGCAAGAATTTAAAAATATCGTTTCGAACATTTCAGTAAATAGCCTGCTTTCATTAAACGGAGCATTCAACGACGCCAACTATGCTGATATAGGCTCCGAAATATTGCACATTTCCGATAATTCTGGTATACTTAATTCAATTTGTATAATTTTGATTAATTTATTATACTCTCAACACGTTATATTTATGTTTTATAGATAATGAAGACACGGTTGTAGAACAAGAGAAAGAAGATATATTAGCTATTCAGAAACCAAGTACTGTAGCTGCAGTAACTCCTGTTCTCTCTATAAATCCGGTAAATTCTGTGAATCTTGTAAATCCAATTAGACGTAAAATTTTATTACCTAATGGAGGAGCAGTGATAAGCGCTTCAAAACTTTATGGATGCGGCGGTAAATATAACTACGTTAAATTTTTGGATAAAGCAAATTTAAGTTGAAACTAAATGACTATTAAATTAAATATCGTGCAGATGGAATCTCGGTCAAGGAGGGAAATGAACGTTCGTTTCCGTGTCCGAAATGTGCTCGAGTTTACAAAGGGGAAACCACTTACAGGAAACATAAGAAAAGGTGCACTGAAGACCCAGTACTTTTGTCATGCATATTATGTTTGAAGAAGGTAAAACATAAACGGAGCCTCGTTGAACACTTGAGAAGAGTCCATAAAAATCAAGTAATGGATCATGAAATTAAGGAAATCGTGAATGACGTAGTCAAAGAAGCAAAGTTCAGAAAAAGTATACAATATATTTGTAATTTATATGGTTAACCACAGTTAAAATAGAAATTCATTTTGTCAATTTTTTTTAGATACGAAAACACCGATTGCATCGTCTATAATCGGTAAGTTTTCAAATCAAGACTAAAATTATGGATCTTACCCGAGTACGTATGCCTATAACTAAATGTAATTAAACATCTTTTCGCAGAATTACCGGAGTACGTCAAGCTATTCTGCAATAGATGCGGTAAAATATACGATTGCGTCGACTCGAGTTACTATAGAGAGTGCGGGACCTGCAGCGTATCCCTGCTTATTTTTTGTCAACGCTGCGATACGCGCTGCGTAGTTTCGCCGAGAATATCCATACACTTAAACGGTGACTGTAAGGTCGGTGAGCCGATCAAGTGTCCTCATTGTGATTTCGTCTCTAGCCAACGTCATCACATCTATCAGCATATCGAAGATGCACATAAAGCAGTCCCACCGACAAAAGAGCCCATGCTCTGCAACAAAGGCTGCGGTCGCAAATTCGACCGCGATTTGGCTTTGCGTAGGCACGAGAAGCACTGCGGCACCAAACCTAATCTACGCTGCAAGTTCTGCAAGTACAAGACCAGACACAGGTCTGCCATTAAGATGCACATGCAACAGCACGTCTTGAGAAACGATACTAAGTTGTTTGAACGCAGTTGTGAGTAGAGAAAGATTTTGATGAGCGTTTGTGTGTGCACTGAAAAAAAAACTCAGCCATTTTAACTGAAATCGCACCAGTAATCCGTCATTGTACGAAGACTCGCCAAAATGACCGTAGAGTTCAATAGTTTTAAAGAATCAGTTCGGTCGTTTTTGCTGGTGTCCCGCGTAAGCAACCAATTTTACGAGTCGCGACTCGCCAAAACTACCAGTGGCAGACCGTTGTTCTTACTGAACACTCGTTACGGTGACAGAACGGTTAAAACTACCGGACTTTACAGCAGAAATGACTGTTTTTTTTTTCAGTGTGAAGTTAGATATTGTATGTGATGAAGCTGTTCTTTTTCAGTTTCAGATAGCGACACTTCTGATTCTAACAGGATACCTGCTTTGGAGGTTGATGAAAACAGTAAGTGTATAAATAGAATGCCTTGAATATCAACCGTCGATGCAGTTATCTTCGTCGATTACATTGAAACTTTGTGTCCTTAGGTGTGCGAAACCTGATGAAGGCGTATTGCTCGACATGCAAAGTAGCAGTGCCGATGCCACCGAGGTATGTCCACGACTGCATAACGTGTAGAACACGTCTGACGTACAACTGCAACAGGTGTTACCTGGTGCCATCCAGGAGCCACGACTATCGGCACGTACGCGTCCATGTGATTCGCTGTCACGCGGAAAAGGTATATAAATGCTCCTCGTGCAATCGTCGCTTCGCCTACTACTACGACTACAATTATCACAAGTCGAACTGCGACAAGAACATGAGCTTCCGGTGTAATCTTTGCCCGTACAAAAGCAATATGCTGAAGGGACTTCAAGGACATATGAGACGCATTCATCCAAATGGTCTGGTGGAAATCCATCATTGCAGTCAGTGCTCCAAAAATTTTAGTACTAAGGACACCTTGCAGAGACACCTGCGCTTGTACTGCGGTGTCGAACCCAACTTCTCATGTGCTCATTGCGAGTTCCGTACTAAGTCCAAGTTTAGTCTGATCAGGCACATTCAGAATAAACATAGCGAAATCTTCGAGCACTGTCGGTTTCAGTGCGTCCACTGTCAAAAAGTGTATAGTAATTTGTATGCCCATGATACGCACGTCACAATATGTCCTGAGAAACCGCATTAAACTTCAATGTTTCAAAGTGGCTCATTTGGTTTTTCTAAAATCATAATTGTATTTGTTTTAACAGTAATTCCGTAGCGCCAAAGTTTCTGATTCCTCCCGACGAGCTACTCGCAATCTGATGAATTTGGTTTTCATTGTGACCAGTCTTGGACTTGTATCTTCGTTTTTGTAAAATCTCACCAATTTATTTAAATTTTATAGCATGGAATTTATTTAGATGTTTTATGAAATACGAATTAGTACAAAAATTACTGTTATTTATTGAACTATCATTACAATACCATAGCCTTATATAATAAAAAGTAAGATTATCTTATTTTTAAAGTAAATTTCTACAGATTATTTAATTAATAAGAATGCCTATACATGAAAATTTGCTTGAAAATTATTACATATACGGATGTTCCGAAAATCCGATCTAGAAATAAACAAAATTTTATAAAATCATTTAACTGTCTACCTTTATTCACATCAATTTTTCTTATCAGCGCGCCAGCAGCAACGACTTTTTCGCAAAATCTACATTTTTTAAATATTTTCTCTACATACATACTTCGATCGTATCATGCATAATTTGCATTTATGTAAATTTTGCAATGTTTGAGTTCATCTGAGAATACAGTAGGAAGCTCGATTGCCTCCTGGAATTCTATAATTATGTCTTGCCAAATTAACAATCAGCCTCTATTAACCATCTCGGTCACAAATCGCCTCTGATCATCCATCCCGCAAATTCAGAAGCCAAACCCATACGAACCACTCGAGTCAATTTCCTTCGAACATCATCTTTTCCCGCCGCGATTATCGCATCTATCCTCCCCTCCCACCCTCCCATCCCTTTCCACGGGCGATTATGTCCCAATTTAATGAAAAATTCCTGGCCACCTGCCCTTCGACATATCCCCCCTCTCGTCGCAGCAATTAGCCACGCTCGATCACTGCGCGCGGAGAAAGGAAAAAAGCGCCGCCGCATCAAACGATAACAAGATAGATGCGAGAGAGAAAGAGAAAAAAAATCAAAATTGCTCATTCCGGCCGACGGACATCAATAACATTTTTCCCTCCCCCGGCGCACGGCGCAAAAAGCATAACTACGGCTCATAATGCACGTGCGGCTCTTTAAAACTCGAGGGAAAGGAGGAAGAGAGCATTCATAACATCGCGCTGCAATAAAAGTCACTGCCACCCCTGCTAGGGGTGCAAACGCAGGAATTCAAAACGCGCGGAGATGACGAGCGTGGCTGCGTATTGTGTGCATGTGTATGTGTGTGTGGGTGTGTATGTATGTGTTCGTGTAGAGGATAGCTCGTTTGATTTGCTGTTTCTTCTTTTTCTTTCTTTTTTTTTCGTTTCGAGGTAGCTGCTGGTCGATATCGAACGCGAAAAAATAAGCGATTAGTGTTGTGTACTTTTTCGTCGTTGATGCGGGCTTGTGCGGGCGTGCTATTGAGGAGATGTTATTTATAGTAATGTTCCATGCAAAATATTTATTTTTTTGTAATCTTAAATAAGCAAAGCTTTTAATTGTCAAGAGATAATCAAAAATTATATTTAATGGTACACCAAAATGAACATTCAAGATCAATTGATTCAGTGAAAGGTATCACTTTTTAATATCAATAAAAAGTTTCTATATTTATAAAGCTTTGGTGACTGAGCGACATTTTATGCAATCAACTCGAAGGCTGATAAAATCAATTATGCGAATATAAGTCAATTTGAAGATTGAATTACATTACAAGAATTATTTAACTTTCACTTGTACATCACACTTGTGACATTTTTTTTGTCTTTTGAAATTCTCGTAAATTCGAAATGTTTGTCAAGATGATAACGAATTATTTATGAGTGTGATAGACTGACTTTAATTACAGTGTAGATTTTATCGTGGAAAAATACATGAAACAACAAAAGGTTTTATCTCTGTAAGTCCGGTTTTACATCGAAAAGGAGTAAGATTGTTTAATAAATTCATTTCACAAGCGTAGTTATATTAGGTGGTTTCATTGCAGTAATGCGCATTGCAATATTGTATTTTAATAGAATTTTTGACATAGTTTACAAATTAAAAAAAAATAATATATAATATATATCCTATAAATTTAAAAACAGTTACTAGTATGAAATCTTGTGGTTAAACTAAATATTTTTCAATAAAACAAAACTATTATTTCGATAAATAAAAGTGGCGTATACTTGAAAACGTTTTCTTGTTTCTAGTATTGCTGACTAAATTTGCTTTTACAAGTAAATTAGTGTTATACAATCAAAATAAATATATAGTAAGTAATAACAAACTATACTTGTGATTATATTGATCAGCCTAATATTTATCTAATACGTGAAAAAAGCAAACTGCTCTCTCAAATTATTCGATGTACAGCTGAAACTTCGGCAAAAATTTCGGCCATAAATCGAAGATAATTTTTTTCAAAACGTACGACATTGTTTATTTATCTGTCGACGTATATGCAAATTAGATGATGCCAGACTTTCAAAGCGCGATCATCGAATCAAATATAAAAGCCACCAGACTCGGCGCACTCTCATTCGATAAAGTAATGCTGACATCTTCACCAACATCATGAGATAAACTTTGTAACTTGTAAGTAAATTGTACGATACAATAATGAACTATAATAAATTATAAAACCATGCATTAACCATATATATCGTTATTTATATATGCAAGATTACTGCAGAAAACCCGAAGCTTACATTTTCTTTGACTAGCGAAAGGTGCACCACAAGCGATCGGATTGTTAAAAATGACGTGGATACCAGCAGGCGCAACTGGACATTGCTACCAGAATTTGTTCATGTCAACTTGTGAACCATCATTTCTGACTTTTTTGACTTTCCTTACACATTATTTGGGATCTTCAAAAGACGATAGATTCAAGAAGACGGAAAATAAGAATAAATTAAAAGAGTTTGATTTCATTGTCGTTGGAGCTGGAAGTGCTGGATGCGTTGTAGCCAATCGAATTAGTGAAATTAAAAACTGGAAGGTAAGCTTTCTATTAATCTTTCATAATCACGAACCATTTTTATAAATATCTTATAAGCCATGTAATGGATATACAATGGAATGTAATAAAATGTATAGCTGAGTATGTTTTTCAAAAAACTCGTTGTGCAACTTAACTTCATCATGACATTTTCATTATCAACTTATTACAATCGCATTATTGATCAAAACGTATAATAAGGATAGCTGTAACGATCGTAATTATTTTACTTAAATTTCCATGAAATAAAATGACATAATTATGTCTAACGGTATCTCGGATTACATCGTTTCAGGTACTTTTGTTGGAAGCAGGTGATGAACAACCACTAATCGTAGACGTCCCTGGATTTGCGGGTCTGTTAGGGAATAGTAGCATCGATTATGGTTACACTTTCCAGACAGACAACGAAGTCTGTAGGGACAATCCGAATTCCTGCTTGGAGCCAAGGGGCAAAGTCATGGGAGGAACTAGTTCCATCAACGGCATGGTTTACGTGCGTGGTAACAAAGAAGATTACAATGACTGGGCCAAACTTGGCAACCGCGGCTGGAGCTGGGACGAGGTCCTGCCGTATTTCAAGAAATCAGAAGACTTGCAAGATGTAAGTTGTTACTTTATGATACCGCTACATCGTTTAACTTAATTACTATTTCTATGGAGACAAGCGAAATTATAACGAGCATTTCATTTCTAGAAAATACCGCATGGCAATCCAAAACATCATTCAACTGGCGGTTACTTAGGTATTTCTCTGCCCGAGAAAGATAGTAATATTGACGTAATCATCGACTCTTGGAAGGAACTGGGTTACGATGAGATTGATTACAATTCCGGTAGCCAAGTAGGTGTTAGTAAATTTCAATACACTATCAAGAATGGAGTTCGCCAGACTACCAACGCAGCCTTCATCAGACCCATTCGCGGTAAGAGGGCCAACCTTTTCGTCAGGCCTAACTCCCACGTGACGAAGATCATCATCAATCCAAAGACCAAGGTAGCAATCGGCGTGGAGTACGTCGAGGCCGGTACTAAGATAACCAAAAGAGCGTTCGCCAAGAAAGAAGTCATCGTTTCAGGAGGTGCCATTGATTCGCCCAAACTGTTGATGTTATCCGGAATCGGACCAGTTGATGAGTTGAAGCAAGCCGGTATCAAGCAGATTCTGGAGTTGCCGGTTGGTAGGCATTTACAGGAACACGTAGCCGCCAGCCCCGTCACAGTGAGTTTGAAAAACTCGCCTGCTCCTTTCAAGCCCTTCGATGAAAAGGTGCAAGACGTTAAACAGTGGTTGGCCAACAGAACTGGTCCCTTGAGAAGGAGCGGAGGTTGGGGTGTTATCCCATTCATCCAAACTTCTTACGAGACTCGACCAGGTGTACCAGACATGGAAATTCATTATCTGACTTCCTTTGACGCTGAAGAATTAAATGGTTCTACTGCCTTATACAATCTCTGGTCCTACTACAACAAACTGACGGTGTATACCACACTTGTAACGCCCAAGAGCCGTGGTTGGATCGAGCTCAACAAGACAGACCCGATCTGGGGTAAACCTTTGATCTACCCCAACTTTTACGAACATCCTGATGACATCAAAGCTCTGGTCGAGGGTCTTAGTCTCACCAAAAAGTTCACCGAGACCGAAGCCTTTAAGCAGAGCGAACTAAGCGCGACGAGAACTCCAGCACCAAAGTGTGAGAAAGATCTAGGAGACGAGGATAAGTACCACGAGTGCATAGCTCGAAATTACTTTCTTCCTTTGTATCATCCCTCCTGCTCGTGCAGAATGGGCCCGAAGAACGACGGCAACGCCGTGGTAGACCCGAGATTGAGGGTCCACGGTATCAAACGTTTGAGAGTCATCGACGCATCCGTTATGCCTGTAGTTATCAAAGGTAACACGAACGCGCCTACTATCATGATCGCTGAAAAGGGCAGTGACCTCGTCAAGGAGGATTGGCTGGCCCCGCGAAGACACGAGTGGCATTAAATGTTTTACACTAAATGCATCAGATTGTTTTTCGTAGTTTTCAGTTGCACTTAGATGTAAGATTTACAGTGTTCGATCATTATGTATGTATATAATCTTCTAGAATTACGTTTGGTGTGAAAATGTTGAATAAAAAATGAGATTAAAAAAGCGCTCGCACGCGCAGCATGCAATAACTGACTCGTCTGCTCTCTTGCCATAACAAAACCAAAGCGATCGCATCCATATCTTCCAAAAACTTTCCGAAATCCGCCCTAAAACAGCAGCGCCATCTATATGCCAGGACAATTCGTCCGCAGGCGAGAGCTCAGGAACGAGCTAATAATCGACCCCGAGCAAGCGCGTAGCGAACTCTCGGAGGCGTCTTAAGTAAGTTTTCTAATTATCAGTATATCATCCGCGTCTCGTAACTCCTGAGGAAGACAGTAAAGGGGGTGAATAGCCTAACCTCCAAACCGTGCGAGAACACGTCTCTTGCACTGCACAAAAGATAGAGGAACTATAGCGTTCAAGCCAATAAAGAGGCGAGGGATGAAAGCAGCATCCGCAGCTCTTCTTCTATTTCGGAGTTCGGAGAGAGTACAGAGACGCGCAAAATCAATGTTGGCGCGCTCCGCGCACGCACGACACAAAGAGCGTAGCTGCCCTTTGCCGGGATATCCATTAGCTGAGCTGCGCGCCTCCTTTCCGCCATCCCTCCGCTATAGCTATATAGCTGCCTATACTCGCGCGCGCGCACACAGAGCTTTCGGGAGGAGAACGCGTTCAGGGGAGGTATAGAGGAAAACTTGGGCGCAAGCTCCATTGCGATATTAGAACGGCTCCAATTAACGTGTACAAGCGCTACGTGTACAGGTATGTACGCTGCCGGCTATAAAATCTATCTGCGCTTTACGGCGTGGTACCCGCAGGTAAAACAAAATTATTGTTGCGATTACTGCGTCTGTATTACATTATACACCGTAAACATTTTTTTTTAATATAAAGAGCCACATCATTAAGAAACAGTAGAATGATATAAAATTTGAGAATAATATTTTTTTCGATTCGACACTGGTAATGCAAGCTGTTTGCCAAAGACGTGCAGTGGAATAAGTGTTGAACTAACATGTATACAAGGAAAACTCTAAAAAGCTTATATTTTGGAAACTTCAATCTGAGCGAAACCCAAACAATCTTGAGAAAAAAAATCTATACTAAATTAACCGAGAAACCGCCGGCTAATAACTTCAAAATCGCCAAAGCCAAAATGAAGCTCTCGATCGCTAAAACTTTTTGCCAGCAGTGTATGCCCGATACCTGTTAGCGCTAACAGCACAAAAGCTAATCACGAAGGGGTGGCGGGGACCCGGCGAATATGATTCGCCGTCGACGAGCTTAACGTTGGGGTTGTTGGCTCCACCCCCACTCCCTCCCTCTCTCTCTCTCTCTCTCTCTCTCTCTCTCTCTCTTTCACCCTCGGAACGTCTCAATATACCTTCCTATGCTTCGTACAGCAGATCTTTGCGACGTGGGTGGTAGGATTCCTTTCTTTATGTCGCTAAAGGCCTGGCCTTTTTTACTCAATTTTCTTTTTAATTTTTCGCTGATATCTATATGTGTATATGTTGATATACTGGTGCAATTTACATTGTTACTTTTGAATATTCAAATAATATAACAGTGTGTATAATAGTAATTTAAAATGCTGGTACTTACCTTCGCAGAATTTTATCCAAACGCCCGATCGTAGAGAGTATAAGTAACCAATTCACCTGAAAATAAATACAAAATTTAATGCCATGTAAGAGCTTTCCAAACTGCATAATAGCTTCATTTATTTTAAAAAAGAAAAAATGACAAAGCAGACAAATACGAGTGTAGCACGCTCGACGACGAGAAGCGAATTCCTTATCCACGTCTGTATAATAGTCGCGCTCGCGCATCGACTCGCGGAGAACGGAAACACAGAACAAACCCTCGACAATTATCCTCGACCAATCCCTCCTGTCCACCGGCCATCTCTCTCTCTCTCTCTCTCTCTCTCTCTCTCTCTCTCTCTCTCTCTCTCTCTCTCTCGTTCTCTTCCTCTTCAAAACGAGAAAGCGCTTATTATTTTATATTCCGCGTATACATCTCTTCGCGAGGGCGGCGCTTTTTGCACTTGATGAACGTTTTCCGTGAGAGGTAGGGGAAGCTCGGAATTATGGGTATTTGAATTCACGAAAAATGGCGTGGAGAGAGTAGAGAGGGTTGGCTAGCCCCGTGTACATACATACATAGTAGTAGTGCAAGTCCGAGGGCCTTTTGTCGTGTTTTTACGGGCGAGTTTACGCGCGTGTGCGGGAGTATAGAGGCAGTCCCGGGGGAGTTTAAGGGACGCGCGCCGCGAGGCTCATTGAAATTTCACTGCTTTTAATATGAAAGTTTGCTCTTCTTACGCCGTCGACGCTGCTCTTTTTAATTAGATTAGGGCTTAGCTGCGGAGAGCGTAAACAAGCTTGTCCTTTCATTAAGTCATTATAAAAATGTTTAACGAGAAAAATTAACTGGCTTGCTAGCAATAATTGGTTGTACACTATTAGATAAAACGTATACAATATACTTTTGGGTTAATCGCTCTTTTTTTTCAAAAATCGAATTAGTTTTATGTTGAAAGAACAGAGGAGAATTTTAATTGGTGTCCTGTTTATTTAGTTGCCTCGTTTAGGTTTTTTTTTCTCGCCTGAAGGTTTATATATTACGGGAATCAAAGTATGTACTTTACCAAAAATCATAATTACAATTTGTATAGAAGACCTTCAGCCTAAAAAATTCATAACTTTATTCTCCGCTCATTTTCCACTTGTACATAAAAAGCCACGCATTTTTGTTTAAAATTCATTCGCTTGGCTTTTTCATACCTCCCACTCTGCAGCGCTCTAATTACTTTTTCAGTTATGCGCGCGCTCGGTCGCGGCCAATTTAGCCGAGAATTTTTATCTTTTGCTGGATTATTGATGTTATAACTCGGCGGGCCGCGCGTTGGGGCATGCGTACTTCTCCCGGCGTGTCTCGCTCCCTCATCCCTCTTTGTATCTCCCGCGGCATTTATATAGTGCACGGGTATTACGCGCGTATACATACCTGTGTTTGAATACCGCGAAGCCACCATTTTATTCCGGGGAAAAATGAAACGCTTCGAATTTTTATATTGGAAAGTGTTTTATTATTATTATTATTATTATTATTATTATTATTATTATTATATCCGAGGGAAGTATTATCGGGATAAATATTCAAATGATATCGTGCGTGTTCGAGGCTGGATTTCAATCAGTCATAAAATATAACGAGGAAACGCATCGATTTCATACTTTGCAAGGAGTCCCGGTTTAATGTGCAATATTAAATGTATATAATGTATAGCTTTGTTATAATTTTGAAGAATTTACAATGAATGAACTTTAATAATATAGATCGAATTAATATTACCAGCCTCGATGAACCATTAAACAATGCGATTGCCTTTGTATGTGCGGCCCCGAAATTATCATATAATATATAATATAGGAATTTCATTAATCTATGTAATGTATTAAGTTTATAGATAAGCATTGTAAAGGTATGAATTAAATTCAGCAAAGTTTCCACTCGTCTGTACAACCAGATCCTGCACACAGCTAGAGTGACTATTTGCTTTTCGAAATCTGTTTTCATAGCACGCACCGCGCGAAAACCACAATAACGCATAACTTCCGCCAGACTGACTCCTCTGTTCGAAATTCCCGGCATAGCATGATGCACGCGTATCTTCCCTTCCCTCGAAAACTCAGCTTGTATATATACACAACATCAATTTTCAAAAATCATCATCGCCCCGCTTATTAATAAACAAGCCCCGCGCACATCGAACCGGATCATCGTCGCGTATGGAGTGTATACCCTGTCCTGCATGCAGGCGTGAACGTATATATAGCACCGATTCGTCATGCCGACGCCAATAAAATAAATCCGTCGTTCGTTGCCGAGATGTCGCTGTGTATACCTCTGGCGTATGTTCGTATACATAGGTATGTAGTACCCAGCCACCCTCGGACGACAAGAGCGAAGAATCGCAAGTATTTCATTTAGAGCAGATTAGACGGATTAGCGACCGACGACAAAGCCAGGACGAGGAAGCGTCGTCGTCGTCCCCTTTTTCTCCTTTAAAGTGACTGCCGCTGGCTCTCGTGTGTATCAAGAGTCAAGGGGGGGGGGCGACGATGCCCCCCATTATTTCGCTCGTTCATTATTTGCGTCCCTTAATTTCTTCCTCGGCGTAACGCCGCTACCGTCTCGCTTGATTTTCACCAGAGAATAGGGGGCACTTGTTGTCGAGGCTATATATTGACTTGGTCGGCAATTTTTCGGCTCCTTTCCCTTACGAGCTCGACGGTTTGATGAGTTTTGAGAAATTGGCTCATAGCTAAAATCTGTGCAATATTGATACATTCGTTGAGAGGAGCTGACGTGGAAATATTTCTCGTGAGAATTTTTTGCCCCCAGCGCAGGGCAGGCTTTGATTAAATCCAATCAAAGCCTTTTTTCGCCGAAATGACGTAAGCAACGGCGCTTTTGAAATTAATTAAAAATACCTCTATATGAGCTAACGCGGAGAGAAAAAAAGACAGAGAGAGAGAGAGAGAGAGAGAGAGAGAGAGAGAGAGAGAGAGACAGAGAGAGAGAGAGCGAAGCGCGCGCGTGGCGTGCTATGGATGCACGCTACAAAGGATGGAAATTTAATTGTTCGTTTTACGACAAAGCTCTCGTCGTCCTCGAGGTCGCTGCAAGCTCGTGCAAAAGCGAGGACGTCAATTAACGTTATAGTGAGATTACTAGTGTACGCATTAGCGAAAATTAAATTGGCCATATATATATATATATATATATATATATATATATATATAGTCTTGTTTTCCAATGCGGTCAATGCTTGAAATCACTTTAAGCTCATCGATTTATACACTATTACAACTGTTATGTAGTAAACAAATTCACTATATTATATCTCGAATCACGCGAGCATATTATACATTGATTCGAGTAATAATTACATAAATCAGATTCTCGCGCAGTCGCTCGATTAACGCACACACACACATAGGCGTTTAGTCGCATTACAAGGGAGAGAGACACGTCGGGCCTTTCATCTCCATTGTATCGCGATGATCGCCGCGGCGAAATTTCGTGCTCAGCTGCGCGCTGCTGGCCCGGTGATCTTTATCGCGTCGCTCGAGAGGAAACTGTGCGAGCCTCGCTACGCGCTAACAATCGGATTACGCGCGCCGGTTCTCAACCCTTTACGCTCGCTCGCCTATAGCGCTTTCGCCGCCTATATTGGCCATTATCGGACGTGCTGTGTTGTTGCAAGCCGACGACGTTGCCGATTCGTGTATAGCGTATCAGACTTCGGAGGTATTGGCCTGTCTGAGGCTTGGATCGCAGTTGGGGATACTGTATATACGATGCCGCGGCTCATTAAAACTCGAGCTGTGTGTGCGCGCGCGCGTGTGAGCGAGTGCCGCGGATGCAGTCTCGTTTTGGCGAGGAAGGTTTTTTGTAAAAAAACATCAGCTCACATTATTACATTATATGCTATTTAAAGGCAAATTTAACAATATAAATGATTGATTCCTGGAACACGTCATTATCATCTTTCAATTTTTGATGATTATAAAAATATCAAAAGGTGTATTCAAACTCAAACTTCATGAACAATGTCCATCCACATATTTAGTACACGCAAACGCAGCCAACAACCGGCAAAACGAGTGCAGAACTATTCAAAACACGCGCGTTTATGATACATCATCAAAAGAAAGCAAAGCACGCTAATTCTCTAGCAGCCCAGAACTACCTCATTGCCTCGCGCACATACCAAGCGCGCGTGTACTGCCTGAGTCGGGGGCAATATCAAAGGGGCAGATAATTTATATAATTCTCGCAGTTATGTCATTGAAGCATCGACAACCCACCTCCCGATCGATTGACGTGTAATGCATATATATCTAGCAATATAATCGCACGCGTGCGGCGGGGGATGATGTGACATTGCTTCAAACGATTAGCTAACAATGGATCAGAAATTGGACAGAACAGGTTATACAGGTGAAAAGCACCTGCGGATTAACCCTGTCGTTCCTTTTGTAAACTAGTTTGTACATGGGGTTATATGTAGTATCCGTTTGAGATCACATCGCCATATATCAGATTAAATCGGTTGAAAGGGAGATTTTGACGTACATATGTATAGCAATACTTATATGGATGTCAAAATATAAAAAAAAAAACAAACGATGAAAAAGACTTGTTTTGTTTGTATAAAATATCTGCATACAACGTGTACGTTTTAAAACTATAATATTATAATACATTCACTGATTCTACGTATAAACAAACAAAATATTTGGAAACTACTTTATTCCATCAATTCTTATAATTGCCATGTATAAAAAATGCAATAAAAGCACAGTAAAGCAAGGGAAAAAATCCAACCCCCGAGAAGCCATTCACCTTCGAAACTCTCGAAAAGTTAAAATCAAATAGAACATCAACGACGACGACGGAGACAAGGACATAGCGAGCGAAATTCCGAGAGACACGCGAGCTCGCACCCGAAACGACGTCGTCGCCGAGACGCCCGAGCTTTCGGGTAATTAGGTGCCAACTAACAACGACAAGGTTATTTAATTAGGCCGGCTTAAACTCCCTCGTCTCTCCACCTCGACGACGACGACGATCCGACGTCTTCTTATTCTCCTCAGCCTTATTATGACGCTCGCGAGCTATATGGCTCCAGTATATATCTGTATACGGGTTGTAGAGACTTAGAGCGTTCTTTTTTACGAGGATGAGGAGAGGAATTAGACGCGAGAAAGACATTGTCGGGCGTTTAATTAGCCGACACTTTGCGTGACGGCGCGTAAGTAATTGCTGCGAGGAGTGACAGTGTTTTGAAGCTTGTTTTGTATGCAAGGAATCGGCTGGGATTTGGCCGTTGCTCTGTTGTTGGTTATATAGTTTGGAATGTTTGAAGACGTCATAGAAAGGGCAGAATTCTCGTTTTCGATCAGTTATATACTTCATAGTTTTTATAGAAAGCGTATATCAGTGATAATGGTCGCCGTGGTGTCAGACAGCAGACGAGTGATGCTTTGTATATTATTTCATTTATTAAAACGCGCGCGACAACAACCCCGAAAATTATATATAAACGCGCACTAAGCCCTCGCTCTCGCATGACGTACAATCATCATCATCAGACGAAATACAACGTTTCGTAGGTGAAGCCAGCCTCACTACCAACCTCCACCACCGCTAAAAAACACCCTCACACTGAAAACGGACTCGGCCGCAAATAAGCCTCTCAGTAGCTGTATAACACACACACATACAATACAGCGTATATCCGAAGGAAGGCGTGGCCCAACGCGGACCGATGGCGTCGTCGCGAGTCAGCCAATCAGACGAGACAGCGGGTGGGGCGCCGAAAAAATATTGACCGGCCGCCCGCGCATTACGCGGTCCATTTAAGCTTGGAGGAGGAGACGAGGGAGCCGATATGGAGAGAGAAAGTCAATTGACGTGGTCACTTACCGTCATGTTGACGCCGCGATTAGCTCATACTCTTCTACTATACTTGTTCATATCGCGTGGCTTTTCAGCTTGATTGGAAATCATTTTCCAGGCTACTTCGATGCTGCTCACTCTGTGTACCAGCGTCGAATGATTTGAAGCTGATTTTCCCACACTTGTGACAAGGTGATTCGATTCAGCTAGTAAACCGTTGAACTAGTTCCACCCTTCAGTCGTCGAAGAACGATTAATTGTCGAGTCGAAAAGTTGATCTTTTTCTTCTCGCGATTCGCCCTCAACTAATTGTAACGGCTACCAGGAAATACGTTGTTGCAAATTTAAATATATAAACCGTTTTTTTTCATTGATCCCACCAAACTCCAAAGTTACAGAAAAAAAAACATTTCCCAACAGTGGACGTGACGTAGAAATGATAACTTAACTTTCCAACGAAATCACAACCTAATCACAGCGACAACAGCAACTCGAGCCCCGAGAAAGAAAAGCGAAAAATCCCAGGCCAGGAATCTGACGGTCAGTCGACGCGTCACGTATATCAGCCGTCAGTCTTTGCTGCGGCATTATTGGCTGCGCGGCTGTGTGCGCGCGGCCGCAGGATTATTAGCGGCGTTGGCGGCGCTTGGCGGCCAGCTCCTGCGGCGTTTGACATCATTATTCGCGGCCACTGTATGAGCCGCGCGCGCGCGCGCTGTCTTCTTCCGCACACTAAAACACACAAACACGCGCACACAGGGAAAGAGAGACGAAGCTAGTTAGTGATACTCTGTACGCGGAGACATGTCGGACGCGGACGACGAGGTGCTTTAGTCGGGGCTGTTTTTTCGGCTGCGCCGCGAGTGATTTGCTTTGGTGACTGCGGTTCTACGGCTGCTGCTGTGATACTTATATTGTTTGTTTTTTCTTTTCGAGGGGCTACGGTCTGTGAAGTGAGAGTTTCTTTTTCTTCGGGAGAGCAGGTTTTTCGGAGAGATGTTGGATTACAGGTAACGTAGAAGTGCGGTTGATGCGGATTGGGATGTTTTTGCGGGCGCTTGTGTGAAGAGGGTGGAAAATATTAGGTTGCGCGAGGATCGATGTAAGTTTATTTTGAAATGGTTGTGGATTGAAACTTGATGAAGTCATAACAGTTTTGCAAACATTTTTCAAACAGCGAATTGAAATACGTTAAGGTTGCAACAAAGTAAACTCTTGTATTTGTTGATTTGAAACGAAGCTGCAAAAAGTTAATGCGGTTTGTTTGGTAAAAAAATCGAGACATGCAGTAGTAAAGGATTCGATTCAATCTCTAGAGAAAATAATTACACTATTTTACAAATGAAAATGTCTCAACGGCTTCGCAGCGTATAAACTTCAAGATTTAGAATGACTTGAGCCAACTTCTATTGGAATTCTCGACTGCAGAAACGAGATCCATCTTATTCCACCGAAAACTTTTGTAATTACGTCATTACGCTGACCTGCACCAGTTCAAAAGCTAAATTATTCGGCAAATTCTTGCGGCGTCAGCGGCTCGAGTGCCAGATTGCTGGGACGACGATTACGCGTTTAATTACGCGTCTTTTGATCTTGGACCGCACAATAGATTATAAAACCTTTCCGGATTAATTCGTATGCATACACTTCATCAAGCGTTAAGTGGCCTAATTAAGCATCGCAAAAATATTATCTTTAAATCCTAAAGGTATGAAAAAGAAGAACTATTTACTTTCAGCATCGAGAAATAAAAAAAAATCGTTCAACCATCAAGACATTCACCAAGATCCGTCAGCAACGAAAATGATGGTCAACCCCTTCACTGAATCTAACTGAACACCGCACATCTCGAAACACAAAAAAAATCCTCCGATTCAATCTCGAATCGAAGCATGGACACGGGCGATCAGTTCCCGTCGGATCGCAGACCAATGCAGGTGGAGGAAGACCTGTCGGACCGCAGCGACAGTAACAGTAACGCCTGCAGTGAAAGCAGTAGCAATAGCAACAGCAGCAGTGTACACTCGGAACCTACGCCGACGAGTTTTCAGCCCTACAAGGTTTCCATGGACGAATCGTCGAGTAAGCCTGAAGAGGAAACGGGACACAGTCAGAGATTCGGTGGGGCAGGCGATTACAGGGTGCCGCTGACCGACGGCAGCGGAGACGTGCCCATGGCGCTGGACAAGCCGAAGGATTATGCGATCCGTGGAAATGAGAGTGAGTTGGACATTTGAAGTTTATACCTTTTTCTGTGAAGATTGTAAAATTTGCGAATGAAATAGTTGCACAAAATCTAATAATTATTGAAAATACTAATAAATTATTTAGCCAAGGAAAATGTTCTTTGTTGATTATGCCGCAGACTAAGACTTCGAATTTTTATAGTCTTTCAAAATACAAGAAATAAAAGCTTGTAAAATGTACAATTCCACGTTGATTGATGATGTATTAACAATAAAATACTTGCAGTGCAACATACTCAATTTCGTATAATAATGCACTAAACGGGGACCTCGTAACAAATGACAACGAATTACTGTCGCTGTGGAAAAATTATTTCGATAAATTATTAAACGTGCACGAAAATAGCGAAGAATTAGGGGACGAAATTCACACTGCTGAACTCCACGTGGAGGAACCGAGCTACCAAGAAGTAGAGGCCGCGATTATAAAACTAAAAAACAACAAAGCCGCGGGAATTGACTCTATACCAGCTGAGTTACTCAAATATGGGGGCGTCGAGCTCACTTTCAAAATCTATAAACTAGTATGTGCAATCTGGAAAAATGAAACAATACCCGAAAATTGGAAAGAATCTATCATTATACCGATTTTTAAAAAGGGGGATAAGACAGACTGCAATAACTATAGGGGTATTTCACTTTTAGCAACGTGCTACAAAGTTCTGTCAAACGTAATACAAGCTAGACTCACTCCATTCGCGGAAGATATAGTAGGAAATTATCAGTGCGGATTTCGGCGCAACAGATCGACGAGCGATCAAATGTTTACTATAAGACAGTTGTTAGAGAAAAAGTGGGAATTTTGCGAAACCATACATCAACTAATTATAGATTTTAAAAAAGCGTACGACTCTATTAAGCGAAGCAAAATGTATCAAATTCTAGTACTTCTCGGTGTACCGAAAAAACTCGTGAGATTAATTCAAATATGTCTGAACGGAAGCACGGGAAAGGTCCGAGTAGGCGGTAATGTATCAGAACCCTTCATGATACGCGATGGTTTAAAACAAGGGGATGGGCTCTCTACGGTGCTGTTCAACTTAACGTTAGAGTATGCCGTTAGAAAAATGCAGGTTAGCCAATTGGGCGCAACGTTTAATGGAACAACGCAGATACTAGGCTACGCAGATGATTTGGATATACTGGGGGATTGTAGGGAAACGGTAGCAAGAAACGCGGAAATCCTCATAAAAGCGGTGGAGTATACAGGGTTAGAAGTGAGTGAATCAAAAACAAATTACATGATTGTGGATAAGCTAGGCATCTGCAGAGGGGAGGAATATCTCAGAGTTGGGAATTTTACTTTTGAAAAGGTTAGCGAATTCAGGTATCTGGGTACGACCATAAATGATAGAAACGAGATTAATGTCGAAATAAATAAGAGACTCCATTCGGGTAATGCTTGCTTCTACGCCGTGAGTAATTTACCTAAGTCGAGGCTGTTGTCTAAAAACGTTAAAATAAGAATATACAGGACAATAATACTGCCGGTGGTTCTGTACGGATGCGAAACGCGGGCTCTCACTAAGCAGGCGGACAACCGTTTTAGGGTATTTGAAAATAAAGTCTTGCGAAAAATATACGGGCCGAAGAAAGATGAGGAAACCGGGAAATGGAGGAGACTATAACACAATGATGAGTTACACAATCTGTACGCGTCACCAAATATTAACAGAATAGTAAAATCGCGCAGATTGGGATGGGCAGGGCACGTAGCGAGAATGGGAGACGACCGTACGGCAGCGCGTGTCATGAAGGGCAGGCCGATGGTAACGCGACCTCTAGGTAGACCTAGACGTAGATGGGAGGACAACGTAAAAGCGGATCTAGTAGAAATAGGACGGGTGGGTGTCGATCGGAGTGGTGCATCTTGGGTGGGGTTGACACAAGATAGGGCAGCGTGGAAGGCTTGCGTAGATGAGGCGATGAACTTTCGAATTCCAAATGCCACGTAAAAAAAGTGCACTAAACGTTATTGCTTCCTTTAATTACCGACCGTGTGCGCGTGGCGTAACGAAGTGACGTAACGAAAAAAAATGTTGATCTTTTTTTAATATACATACGGCGACGCTACATCGTAAAATGATTTAACTTAATTTCCTTTTAATTATGTCAGTATTTGTCACATACTTAATGAACTATTTCAATAGTCCACACACCTCGGCATCTCAATCAAACTGTACTTATCTAACAAAACACTCAAAATTTCGAAAGCCCATCAGAGCAAACAAACCGTACACTCATACGAACTGACTCATTATTATCAGCGCGAGAAAAACCACAACAGAAAACTCATACCTTCACTTCCTCGCAGTGTACAGCGAATCCTCGTCGACGCATCCATATAACCGCTCTACTTCTCAAGGACAGCCTCAGCAGAAGGAGGCGATGCACAGCTTCTGCCGTGAGATACGGGAGATGCGCCAGAAAAGTTTGCACGCGGCACTGGAGAGAACGGCTGCGGCAGCGGCCGCCGCCGCTGCAGCTGCTTCTGGCAAAGACTTGGAACTGGTGAAAACGGCTTATAGACTGCCAGCTCAGATCAAGGACTTCGGAGGCCTCACGTCCTGCATCGGAAGTATCGCCTTGGATAGGCTGAAGGCTGCTGCGCCGATCCATGGTAAGGATTGAGTTTGTCTCCTTTTTTTGAATCTTTTGACGGTTATGGAAGAATGCGAGGTCCATTGGTATTTCACTTTTGTCATCGCTGTTTTATACGCGTCGATGTTTCAATGAAGGTTATGCTCGCGGGAGTATCAGAACGTTGATCGTCAACTTTTCTTACGTGTTCGCAATGCAGTTGTACTAAACTTTATTATTTTGTTCTACTTATGTGTGTTTCTGCGGATTAATTTGCCATTTCTGTGGTTCTGTGTGAGCGGAAGAGGGGGCAGCTTGTACTAACCCGTAGCGGACAACATCGGAACTACGAGACCCATCCCATCTTATAACGTGTAATTCGAATGGCGCCACTGTCGTTCGCGCACTTTTACATAGTTGATGCATAGGTATCATATTTCGCTTTGGGCATCCAGAGAAAAAGACCCTAATATATTAATACACCCTGACGGAGCAGTGCGCGAGCATTATGCGGAATCATAGTGGTTTGAAAATTAAAAAAGGAATGATTAATGCGTTGATCTACAGGCACTGAATCTACAACGGCTTTGGAACCGGAGGACCTGAAGAGTCTCCAACAACTCCAGTCCAGCCGAATACCCTCGTCAACCGCTCCAACCCCAGTCGACGCGAGTCTAGCCTTTGAACGTCTGAGGCATTCCCACCCGCTCTTTCAGAGCACCGAAACATCTACCGGACAGTTTCCTACTGGACATCACTCCCATCATCATCATCACCATCACCAACAATCGCAGCAACAGCATCACGGGCACCATCACGCGATCACCCAAATCACACAGATGCATCACGGGGCATCTGCTACGCATCAGCACAACCAACAACAACAGGCTAAGTCGTTTACGATCGATGCGATTCTTGGATTGAGAGGCGGAGCTGTCGGACAGAGGGATAAGCATCAGCGACATCAATCGTACAGGAAGCATCAAGGTGACTCCTAATTGGAATATATGTATAGATCATCGTTTATTGCTTTGGAAAATTTGATTAATTTTTTGATGATAATAAATGAACAATTATAGAGAAGTCGATCTGAAGCTTAGAAAAAAAATTGTTCGAAATTAAGAAAAGATATATTAAATGAAGGTAAATAAAAAATAAAATCACAGGTCAAGAAGGCACAGCAAAGAATCTATCAACGAGTTCTTGCTCGAACGGCAGCAACAGCGGCAACAATCCCGGTGGACCAGGCGGCAAACTCAAGCGCGTGCGCACCATTTTCACGGCGGAACAGTTGGAGCGTCTTGAGGGTGAATTCGCCAGACAGCAATACATGGTAAAATACTCTACTTGTTAGATTTTATTGGTGATTAAATTTTTAAGCGTAACACAAATGATCGTATTACCGTTTTCCATCTCCAGGTGGGCCCTGAGCGATTATACCTTGCACACGCCCTCGGCCTAACGGAAGCCCAGGTGAAGGTCTGGTTCCAGAACCGGCGGATAAAGTGGCGCAAGCTCAAACACGAGCAGGTCAGCCAGAGGCTACACGAGCTTCACCAGAGTGGGCTTCCCGGTGTCGAACGCGACGACAGTAACGAGACAGCCGAATGGTGAAGATCAGCCTCTTCTGAGAATTTTGTGATAACAAATCAGTATTAATAAAAACTGTATTGCGCGTGACGATGAGACGAGATTTTCACTGGACTAGAGTGCGAATAACGGAAGATGGTTGTGTAAATCTACTGAACGTCAATGTGTCATTATACTTAATTTTTTTATTGATTATACTATGGCATTTTTGCACCGTATGCGAGGATTGTAGTGGTAGCTAATGTGCTGTATAAGAATTTAATTTATTGCACAAAATGTAAATGAACAACTTCGATGTAGGAATATAACTACACGATACGATGTATAATGACAAAAACCGAATTAATAAAATGCGATAATAGAGAGTGGGTGTTTAAATGATTATTTGATTGTAAACTAATTTGTTATAAGTATTACGGCTCATACTAATTTTTCTCGACTTACGTAATATACATATAGTTAGAGAAAATTTATTGGATAAATATTAAAATTTTTATTGTTAAGTTGTTCATATATGATTTTGTTTAATAATATATAATAGTAAAAAGTATTCAATAAAATGTAGAATTATCGCAGATATTAAAACTCTATATGAATAGTAGTTATGATGTATGACTTAGAAATGAGTGTGTATTAGAATTTGCATTTCTCTTCGAAAATAATGAAAACCATTATTTGTTAAAACCAAGTCATTAAAAAGTGAAACGAAAGAAAATAATGTATCACCCGATGCGGAAGAATAATCAACGTTGCATTGTATTTAAAACTCTATTGTGTATCTTATTATTTTACCAGTTCGTTTCAAAATACATTTTAAGTAGTTTACACTGTCTACCTTTCGCACGAAGTTGGTAAAGGTCCAACCAAAATAATGTCCTAAAAATTATCATTTCAATTTTTAGCCATGATCTGCGAGGCAGTATCTTTTACAAACTGCTGCAATATGCAATGCAATGATATAAATAAAAATAATGCAAAACATTATTTATATCAATCAAATTTTCTCATCGCTATGTAGATGTCGCCTGCTTCCACGCAACCCGCCAGACTCTCAAGTTCAACGCATAAGCAGTAGCACAATAAATCCACCTCCTATACCTATATATGACTCCTCGTCCTCACTCACTCTTATATCAATATACGTATATGTGCATACACATATAACCACAAGGTGTGCATATCTTTATATATAGATATACATAATAATACGCAGTCTGCATATACATCCACAGAGCCTGATGTCGTGTCAACTCATGCGCACTGGCACATCGCCGGACAACGCAGCCGCCAGTCTCGAGTCTCCTGAGTGTTAGTGTCCACGTCTATCTCACTCCCACACTCGATAAGTACTCCTCTTGAACCTCTTCTCCTCGCCTCGTAAGGGGAGAGCCGACAACAGCATCAGCAGCAAGTGAAGGCAAAGGGCTAGTCCGTAGAGTGTGCGATGAGTCCCTGGAGTGATACCGCGTTGTTGCTTTTCCGCATGTAACTACATCGAGGTTTACGCGCCTATAAATATTGCTAACATCGGAAAAGTTCGTCGAGAACACCAGGATATCTCGCATCGAGACGAGAGCGAGAGTAGCTAGTGGTGAGAGAAGAAACAGCGGCCAAAAGTTAGATCAAGCTGAGGCAAGATGTCGGGCTTCGACGAGAACCCTTTCGGCGAGCCCAGCGTCAACGATCCCTTCGCGGTAAGCTTTTTTGTGTCTATGCTTATTTACACTGTTGGTATAAGTACTTATTTCTTCTTCTTTATTTTGGTCGATTTGCCTTGCTATACTCGTCGTCCAGACACGTAGGTCCTCAATCATTCGACTGTACGTAGGCTGAGAGTATTTTAGCTTGTTCTAGCTTTTTTAACTATAAGTAGTGTGTTTTTGGAGTATTCGTTAAAATTGGCCAAAATTGGTAAGATTCAGAAGAGCAAAAGTGGGATAGGTTAGGTTACCAGGATAGAATTTTCAAAGAGTAGTAATGAGTCAGAGAGCACTTTTTGCACTCTTTTTTTTGGAACAAGTTCACGCTTGTTGGCTCTGATAAGCAGCTTGAGCTGCTATTATAGGAGATCAGGATGTCTGCTTGTGTTTACATTGCAGCTTACCGGGATATGCACCATCATCTTTTGATTAGCTGATTGTCTAGAGGAAATTTCTTCTCGGTGGATGTTTAAATGGCCATTGTGCATATAATACACACGTATTTTATTTTCATCTTAAATTGATGATTAGAGACAGCTAAGTTTAGTGACTCAGATAAAATGTATCTATGTTAGTGATAATAGGCTGTTGTTATTCAAGAACTTAATAGATCTGTTAGGATTGCAAAAATTGATTATGAGATATGACTTTTTAATTCCCTCGATATGTTGCAAATTCTGACATCAACAAGACTTGCTCCATTTTTTTAATTAACATCGTTGCAAAATGTTGATTAAATTCTGCATTTTTTCTTCGTTAATCATCAATTATCAATCACAAACATACAAGTTCTTAAAATAATCAGGTCCTCAGAGATAACATACGCCAACAGCTGAACAATTTTTCTTCCTATTGACTAAACAAGTTTTTGGATATTCATGAACAATAAGAATAACGTTTGTTTTCTTGAAATAATTTATGAATTGCACATAACTACATTACAGGAATGCAATAATAAGGTACTCTTGCTACTCTATGCTATAATTGCCATAGATTTTATTGTCTCTGAATGGGTTGATAAGCTACTGGCTTTAAACTTTCTTATGAATCATTCATGACCTTTGCGATTCATAAATGATAATATGTACTACATTTATATAAAGCTCTTTTGTAATATTTTAGTTTCATAACATTCTAATTGTGTAAACATAAGAAACTCTAAGAATTGCAGGGTTGAAAAAACCTTTTATGTAATAGTCATACATTTAAATGTATATTATTTGTGAAAACTGCAGTGTTATCTTTTCACGTCATATCTTGAATATTTAAAAAAATGTTTAAAACCTTCATTTGGATGCATGTAAAGAAATACCAGATGCTCTATAACCAATCTTCTTTAATGTCTGTAGTATGCAATTTGATACCTTAATGATGCAAGTCTGTGGACTCCTTGTTTCTCTTTTGATCCTTTCTTGATATATACTTTCATGATGTGTCATACAAGATTTAATATTGATAACTATTCATCCAGAAATTATTATGTTATATCTTTTAATTAATAATATTAGCTTGAATATTTTATTGTCAACCTATTATCTAATTGCTGTATTATCTAAATATTAAAATTGAAAACAAATTCATGGTTTTAATTTTTGCTCAATTTTGAAGAATTATTAAAGATTACTTATTATTACTGCAGGATCCAGCAGTACGTAAGGCAGCAAGTTCGATACCCAACAGGGGGATTGATGACTATAATCCATTTGCGGATCAACCTGGAGGTGCTAGTAGTCAAGTCAGAGGTGCCTCGAATCCACCAATCTATGGAGGCACAGCTTCGACAGCACAGCAGCCTGCTATGCTGCAAACATCAAGTCAAGAGGCACCTCCACCAACATATGTACGCAGCCCTCAACAGACTATTCCTCAGTCAAGCAGTGGAATGTTCTCACCAACAAGTGTATGCATTTAAAATTATTATAGTAAAGATAAAAATAAAACCATTGAATTGTATTTGAATACAATATTAATTTGATATTTTTTAATATTGCAGCAACCTCCAAATGAGGCATGGAAAAGGACTGAACAAGATATGGGTACTGCATACTATCGTGAGTAATCTCTTATTTTTTACATTGAAAAAAACTGCAAGTTATCTATATTTGAAATAAAAAAATTAATTCAACTTTTACAGCAAGGAGAAACAATTGGCCTCCATTACCTGAAAAATGCTGTGTACAACCTTGTTTTTATCAAGACATAGATGTTGAGATTCAACCTGACTTTCAGAAAATCGTCCGACAACTTTATTACTTATGGATATGTAAGCATTTTTAAATTTTATAAC
Organism: Nasonia vitripennis; assembly: GCF_009193385.2. Lineage (NCBI taxonomy): Eukaryota > Metazoa > Arthropoda > Insecta > Hymenoptera > Pteromalidae > Nasonia > Nasonia vitripennis. The sequence continues at coordinate 9,451,158 of NC_045760.1, read as the reverse complement.
ATGAAAAGAATATTTTTTTGTAAAAAATACATTGAAACAACTTACAAACTTATATGCAACCATTAAAGATCAATACAAATTTTATCTTACAGTCCATGGTGTGATACTTTTGTTAAACGTAGTTGGTGGCTTTGCGGAAATGATAGCCTATGGCGCTCCTACAACATTTGGACTGGGTATTCTTTATCTTATTCTTTTCACGCCGTTCTCATTTGTTTGCTGGTTTAGACCAGCATATCAAGCTTTTAAGTAAGTAACTACATTATACACAAAAATAAATAATAAAAGTTTGTTTCAACTATATGTATATGGAATTAATAAAATCTTTGTCATTTTTGTTCTACAGGAATGACAGTTCCTTCAACTTTATGGTATTCTTCTTCATATTCTTTTTCCAAACTGTAGTGACGGTAATTCAAAGTATTGGAATCCCTGGATCTGGAACATGGTGAAAATCATAAAATTGAAATAAGTTTCAAACGTGTTATTCTTTTTTGATACGTTCTTACACTTGATATTTTTCATTTTAGTGGGATCATTACAGCTATCGCGACATTCTCGCCATCAGCAAAGGACATGTTCATTGGAACTCTGTTGCTCTGCATCGCGATAGCATTTATTGTTGCAGCAACTGGCGATGTTATATTGCTTATAAAGGTATGAATGACCGAACTTTGCGTAGAAAGTGTCAAAATTAAAATGTTGTCAAGTTCTAAACAAAAATAAATTTTCTGCAGGTACACAACATCTATCGCAGCTCAGGTGCAAGTGTGTCTAAAGCTCAGGCTGAGTTTACAACAACATTTTTGCGTAATGAGCATGTGCAAAATGCCGCCTCAAACGTGGCCGCAACTGCCGTTCGTGCTCAGGTTAACAACATGACCCAACCCCGGTATTAAAACCAAGGGGCCGGCATCATGAAAACATGAAACATTGGTGAATGAATACGAAAGCTCTATTCAGGTCAGTTACTGGCCTAGAAGTTTTATTGAAGTTAGTATAAGCCTACCCGTTATTAATTAACACATTAGTTTTCAGCGTCTAATATGTTTACTCTCGAAGGTCGAACGCACGCATAAACGAAGGTTAATGAGGTGCGCATCGGAGTGAGTGTATTTACTTTATATATAAAAGTATATAGAAGTAAGCTGAACAGACATTTTTGTGCGCGATGTGCGAGAAGTTGTGTCCATGTCCATTGTGACAAGAAAGTGTAATGCAGAGAGTTTATGTTATTACAATTGGTCCACTGCTCTCTCTTATGTTTTTCTGCGCGTTATATAGCCTATATATTTGTAACGTATAACGTTTTTTTTGTTTATCTTTTTTCTTGTTCTCTTCCTCTAGAAATATTATGTAAAAAACTATATGTATACTATACTAAATTGTTGCTTCAACTACTCTTTACTTTTTTTTAGCGAAAAGCTTTAAATTATATGCGAGACCCAAATTTTCTTCTGTGTTAAACAACAGCATTCCATAATTTATGTTGTATATACCCCGATATTTCGAAAAATAATATATAAAGGGATGATAAAAAAATTAGTTTGCGATATAAAAATCTCCATTGTGCAGTATTATTGTCACAAAACTGCTGCAAGGCCGAATGGAACTATTTAATCTTAAAGTTTGATTTATACACTGTTAGTTTTACAACGTAAAGGTAATCAAATTATAAATACACATAAAAGGTTTATTAAATGTATAAATTATTAAAAAATGGTATACTCACGTAACATTTTCCGGAATGTTCAAGGGACTAGAATCATGTTACACAGCATGAGTGTTTTATTAATATTGTATTTATGTTTTTATCTACAATCGCTCTATAAGGTCGTCCAAATCGAGCATACTGAGTAGTTCAGCTCCTGCAGATTAATTAATGATTATTGTTTTCTAACGTTGCTTTCAAAATGTATTATATTATAAAAAAATTTTTTTGTATACACGTAAGTCGCATAAGTCATTAAAATATTTTCAAAATGTTATAAAATGCTAAAACTTTATTTCAACATACCTTCTGATTTGTACGTAGCCATTGAATCTTCAGGAAATCTACAACTTTCGTTGGTTATTCCGTTAGTTAAGTTGATCAGTTGGGTTGAGAAAAGCGCGTCCATTATTAGAACTTCATTTCGGTACATAAGTTTTGCGTGTCCCTCTGCCAATCTTCATTCATATTAAAAATTTTTAACTAAATATGTATAAATTCTTGTTCGAAGTTTATAAACGTATTATAAAACGATGATTCATAAAGAATGAGCTTTTCGTACCTGACTAAGCTATCCATCAATCGCACCGTTGTTCGCTCTTCTCGTCTCTCTGGTCTGTGTCTGTGATAGAAGTAAGTAGCACGCAAAACCTTCTCCGCGTCTTTAGTCATCACTGGCTTCATAGTGTGAACATGTGCAAAATATTCTCGTAACGTTTTTTCATCCCATAAACCATCTGTTTTCAATATACTTAAACTTCCGGTTGCGTTTCTAAAATTTTTTTATAGATTATGTATTAAAGTAAAAATCATAATTTTTGTTTGTTGGTTATTAAGATAACTTACATTTCGGCACTATCAGCGCTAGAAGTATTAAGGTTTGTTGTCTCCTTTCTTACGCTTTCGGTTACAGAATAATTTGTGGTATTTTTTAAGCTCCTGAAACACGTTTTTTTTAAATCTTTAATAACTAAACAAATTAAAATAATAATAATATAATAGTTGATTATTATATAATATTTATTTTAGTAAATGAAGTAATTAGCGTAGTGAATTTTTGCCGAAAGAAAAAGCTATGAAACTCACAATTGGCTCTCGTAATCTCCGGTATCCATAGCCGCTTGCAAAATATGATTCGACACAAGTTCGTCCCATTGCGGATCATGTCTGTCTCTCAAAAATAAAATCAAGTCGAATCTGGATAGCAATGGACCGCCGAGTCGCATCTTGACTTCTTCTCCATCTGTGAATCTTCCACCCACCGGATTAATAGCCGCGACGACGGTACACCTCGAGTTCAAAGTGCTTACAAGTCCGGCCTTCGCGATGGATATAGTTTGTTGTTCCATTGCTTCGTGGATCGAAGCCATATCGCTGGTGCTCATCGTTGTCAGCTCGTCGATGCAACAAACCCCGCCATTTGCCGAAACCAGAGCACCTGCTTCTAAATGCCAACCATCAGAGTCCTGATGAAAATTTTTATCGTCACTTTTTTTACAAAATCCATATATTTTATCTCGTTTGTATAGATTGTAAAAGAGTTACTTTTATGGCTGCAGCTGTTAAACCAGCCGCAGTAGTCCCTACGCCAGTTGTCATAATAGATCGAGCTGCCAGTCTCGCAGCTGTTCGCAACATCTGTGATTTGCCGGTACCGGGATCACCGCATAATAGTAGATGTGGATCACCTCTTACTCTAGTGCCTTAAACAAAACGTCTTTAGGAAAACGGTTGTTTTAATCCATAATTAGATTTGGTATTTAAAATGAAATATAAGAACCTGTTTTAATTGTTTTTGTTACTCCTCCACACAATATAACAGCTAGTGCTAATTTCATACTATACATTCCATATAGCTGTAAAGCAATTCAAATGTTCAGAACTAACTGGCAAAATTAATTTTTTCGGATAAAATTTCAGATTTACTTGTGGACATATAGAAGCTAGTATGTTATCTCTGCCATCCAAAGGCTTTTCAGTAAAACCTTTCCAATAATTTCGAAAAATCTTGGTGATCTCATCTCTACAAAAATCTGATTCAGCAACTTTTCTTCTAACTAATAAACTGTTTGCCAATAAAAATGTTGTGGCAGTAGGTCTTTGACCTTCAACTACATTTCCCCATTTTCGTATCAAATAGCCACTTGAAACAATCAAATTCATTTAATATGAACAATATTATTTATAATGCTATAGTTCTTGATAAATTTATATTACCTAATATTAACATTATCTCCTGATGTACATTTGTCAACTAGATCTTCTAATAGAATTACTTGTAAGGCACTCGTCATTCCACTAGTAGCACTTTGTGATTTATCCTGTAAAAATATATTTCATTCAAAAAGTGTTTGCAATATAAAATTATAAAATTAAATATCAAAAGTACTTGAATTTTTATTTCTTGATAATCTGCACATTCTTGTTCTTGTACTGAAGTTTCAGGATGTAGACTTCTTTTTTTGCATGCTTCGCATTCCCTTATGTCTGGAATTTTTCCTCTTTCCCATTCAAGCTAAACAGAATTTGAATTATCAATGATTATAAAATAAGTAGTCTTAAGTTAATATCTTATTTACTTTTGCAACAGTGACATGTTTGCACTTCTTGCATAACAGATGCTTGGCAACTATGGATACAGAAGGTTGGGATATTCGAACCACAAATCCATGGGTTGAGACTAGCTCTCCTATCTCTGCTTGATCAATGTTTTCAGGAACACCATGTATTCTAGTTCGAATCTGAAATTACTTACAAATAAGGCATCGCTTATAAATAATTCAAATAAATGAAATATAATTTTTACTTTTTTTTTTATTATATGGTTATTTTCAGCAAGTTCCCGCTGAGCCTCAACAGCTGAATTGTCACATATTGGTAAGTATTGCCTCGGTCGACTCAAAATTTTGTTTGCTTTCTCTGCATCATCCTCAAACAGTACTATAAAACTGAAATGACATAAACCATTAGTATTGTAATAAACAATAAACACCTGTTAATAATATTGGCATATATCTTACTCAAGATGTATAGGAAAAGTTTTGAATTCTTCAGGATTTTTAATAATTTCAAGAAGCTCTTCAGCGTGATTTTGAAGAAAGTATTCTTTAAGCATTTTTTCAGCAAATTGGTCACTTGATCACATTGACTTAAGTTATTAATTATAATTATATTAGATTTATCTTATTAAAATGTAGTGTTCGGCACACAAATATTCGTTACTCAGTGACACATTCTGTGCTTATTTTATATTTTAAAATCTCTTGTTGACCAAGAGTTGGCGGGAACCTATATAACATTGTGCATGCGTATGACGTCATATTGATCAGGTGGTGGTCGGGGACCCCCCCTACCCCAGCGTATAAAAGTATATTTTTTGTAATAATAAAAATACTGACCGATGTATTTTAATTAGCTCTATCCAAAAACATCGCCAGATTAAACTGCTCCACCTTATATTTCTAATGAAAAATCAATAAAGATTTGGGAAAAAAAATAAATTATCTTAATTTTGATACAGCCATATCTTTTTAAATAAACAATATTTCAAACTGCTCCAAACTGCTCCAAACTGCTCTACATCCATATAATACTGCTCCATAGTAATTTTTATCGGCTCCGCTATAGTTAACTGCAAAATAAGTAAAATTCATTTTGTCAGAAATGAGCTGACTGAAGCTCGTAGCGCGCAGGCGCGGATCTCATTCATTGCCGTATTGCCGGGATAAAGTTTAAATTAAGGTAAAGAATTCATTTGTTACAAACTAAGTTTCTAACGAAATAAATTTTTTTATTATTATTTATTGCCAATGGTGTTTAATGAAAACGTATTTTATTTTAGATTCTGCCTTAGGTGCCACTGTATTAACTATAAGAAGTATTATAAAACTACCATCGCTATTTCTTAGATTATCACAGATTATTTGACTAAAAATCTCCTTCTTATAGTTAATACAGTGGCACCTAAGGCAGAATCTAAAATAAAATACGTTTTCATTAAACACCATTGGCAATAAATAATAATAAAAAAATTTATTTCGTTAGAAACTTAGTTTGTAACAAATGAATTCTTTACCTTAATTTAAACTTTATCCCGGTAATACGGCAATGAATGAGATCCGCGCCTGCGCGCTACGAGCTTCAGTCAGCTCATTTCTGACAAAATGAATTTTACTTATTTTGCAGTTAACTATAGCGGAGCCGTTAAAAATTACTATGGAGCAGTATTATATGGATGTAGAGCAGTTTGGAGCAGTTTGAAATATTGTTTATTTAAAAAGATATGGCTGTATCAAAATTAAGATAATTTATTTTTTTTCCCAAATCTTTATTGATTTTTCATTAGAAATATAAGGTGGAGCAGTTTAATCTGGCGATGTTTTTGGATAGAGCTAATTAAAATACATCGGTCAGTATTTTTATTATTAGAAAAAATATACTTTTATAGGCTGGGGCAGGGGGGGTTCGTCGGGGTGTTGTAAATATAACCTCAAATCTGAATAACTATAAGATAAACATTTGTGAATGTCAAGCAGCCAAAAAACCATATATTATTTTAGGTATACTTAGTTATGATTTTTTAAAGAGATTGAACGTATCAATGTTGCTGAGTACGTAGCATAGAGTATAGTGAAAAGTTACAATTACTGGCGCAAAATGGAGGATATACCACTCAATAAAATTGTAGATGTTTCCTGGCGTTTTGGAGGTATGCAAGTAATTTTTTTCCACATTCTGTACTTCAGTATTTCATAGTCTAAAAATAAATATTATATCGTTATTTACTGGGCTTTTAAAAACATTTTTTTTTCACATAGTTTACTATCATATTAGAAGTTTCTTATCATTATTTTAAAATTTTATTTTCTCATTAATATGCACTTAAAATAAATGGTTATTAATAAGATATAGGATTCTGATAGGATAACAAATAAATCATAAACTATATAATAAAATGATCATAAAAAAGAAAGAATAAACACTGTTCTTTTTTATTATAACCAATCATACAAACAAAAGATATTATATTCAAGTATACTTATATACATAATAAATCAATTGAAGTTATGTTTAATGAAGTATTTTAATTAAATGAGTTGTGATTACATTATGTTTCAGTAACAGTAGCGAGTAGTGGAACAGATGAAGTTGGAAAAAACTTTCTACAATTAAAAGTTCTTTATGATGATGATGGTAATACAAAATCTATTTTCACAGAAATGAATTTAAATCAGTTTTACAAATTTCTACATGATTTGGAAAAAGCAAAAACTAATTTAGATATTTTAATGTAATGGTTATAATAATGCAAAAATATTGTTAAATATATATGCGAATCTGTATATAGTAGAAAAAGAATGTTTTATAAAAAAAAACTATTTTATTAATTACATAGATTTTGAGACCTATAATAGATATAAAAAAAATATACTTTCTTCTAAGCTACTCTAATCAGTCCTCTATAGTAGACAAAATTAATAATTGGTTAACTTTTTTGGCTCATACTGATTGGTAATCTGATTGAGCTATCACAGTTCTATGCATGATTATGCATAATTTCATAATTGATCTTATTTTATTTTCTACAATACTCATAAGTGTATGCAAGTAATGTCTGAATAACTATTTGGGAATTGATATAAAAGTTATAATAATTGGAAACCTAAACCTAATTTTACTTAAAGCACTTTGTGATAGAGATACTTCTACATTTCTATTTCTATATACAAAAAAGTCATTTTGGAAGTTTCATTGTGTAATGGACATACAAAATGATGTTCATTAGTTGTCAACTATAAGTTCTCAAATTGTTAATAGTGATTATTTTCCCTTGCAGTCGGTTTCTTGTGATCTGAAATAGAAAATTTTAAAAATGTATTTTATGTTAAAATAATGTGTATATAAAACTTAGTTTTGGGTAACCTTTTTTTCATTTAATATTTATACAAACAAAGAAAGCAAGAAACATGCAACAGAATAACCGATTACAAGCAAAACATTTCTAAGTTATATACTTACACTTAGTAGTTTACTACAAATTATTGTCCAAAAATAAGCTTATATTAAAAATATTCAAAATACAAGTCGAGTTTTAAATATTTATAAAAATATTAATTACTAAGTAATATCTAAACTAATACATGCAAAAGCAAAATAGGAAGGAATACGATGGACGAACAGCGAGTACAAAAACTGATTAAACATTTTTATTACGTTTCATAACACAGGTTTGTATATATATATATATTAAATGTACAATTAAGTTAGCGCTTGCCTCTCGCTTTCATAGTCGTCCATTAGTATTTCAGTAAGCACCGCCACGTAAAAATTTTTCGTCAGAGAAAAAATATCGATGTGTTTTGCATTTGTATAACATTTTTATTGTATTACTTGACATCGATATTTTTTTAAGTAATCTAAGTCTTTACAATAAAGTTTATAATCATGGCAAAACATCAAATACTACTGTATAATAATATTTGTACACAATAGTTTAAATGAATGTGTTTGTATCAATTTGCAAAGGAATGCTGCAGTGCAATTAATACTGATAGCTGTACATTGTACAATACATATGGCACATGAAATTGAAAAACAATAAAGCTTGGAAAATTAAAATATACCTACGATTGATTGAGCAACTTCGAGTATTAAACGTTATGAATATAATTTCAAAGTGTGATAAATAAATTAATCAGTTTTTCTATTCATGAACGATGGTCAATTAATGTCAGTTATAACATAAAAGTAATCATACTGGTATAATGCTCAATCATTAGTAGACTAAATATTATGCATTACAAATTTAAATAAAAAAGAAACTATACACACATAAAAAAGTTATAAAGCATTCTGATTTTTGTAAACACATTTAAAAATTTAAACACTGGAATGTTTTAAGTTTGTGAAAAAATTAATTATTTTTTGCACGTTATTTTTACGAATTTTTGCAGAAGAAGAATCTGTACTATTTAGAGATTAGATTATACAAATATAGTATTTTGAGCAAATTCAAATCAAAACTTTCTTTTATGCGATCTGACTTTTTTATTTTATTCGGTACTCTACTTTACCGACACTTGGATTATCGCAGTGTAAAACGAAATATCTAATTGTTATACGTTAATTATTTCTCCTTCTGCAAGATTGCGAAAATTAATTTTTTTTTTTAATAATTTGTAGTTATAAATTATTATGCAATTGTAAAATATAATCCGCGAAGCTATATGCAAAATAGGCAAGCGTGCGTTTTTAAGCTTCTCATCCCAGTATCTTGATAAACGCGGATAAAAAAGGGATAAACAAGTAATTAGAGAGCAAAATAGTAACAAAAAGTCAGTGGAGTCAGTCAGAATTCGTGCATCTGTATGTACAGGTTTGAGCAAGCGCTCGTGTGAAAAAAGTTAGTCATGGGAAAGCTCGGGTGCTTTGGGGTACGAAAAATAACAGCGTTATGATGCTTTTTGCGCCTACTCGGGACGAAGATCGGACTTGCTACTTCACCCCTCTGGTTGTTGGGTTCCAGTAGAGCCAGGGCGTTGTTGTTGTTGTAGTTGTTATTGAGACGAGGAGATTTTCCGTTGATCATGTTATCCTTTGTTTCAACTGCAGTTGTCTTCCGCGACTGTCGCTGTTCAACCGGCGACGTCGACCTTGGCTCAGACTCGGACGATTGCGACTCAGGAGACTTGCGGTAGCCATTCTCGGCTTTAGCTTGAATCGATTCAAGCACCGGAAGAATGGCACCGAGTAGAGGTCGGCGAGACGGTTCTCCCGCCCAGCATTGTTCCATTAGATTCCAGCATTCGTCATCGAAAACTATCAGGCGTTCCGGCCTGATACCTGAAATATAAATTTAAAAAATTCTTTAAAAAAAATACTCCTATTTATCGATTATTTTCAATGAAATACACTAAACCTTTTCTGACGCTCGTCCACAGTTGCTCTTTATTGTGAAACTGCTCGAAGGCATAAGGCAATCTGACGTGACCGGCACAAATGTACCAGAATAGTATACCAAATGCATAGACGTCAACACTACTGTCATAATGACCCGATAAGAGTTCCGGAGCCATGTGAACTGGTGTACCAACAATACTTCCTGACATCATAGCCTCGGTTATGCAGAAACCAAGATCAGTAAGTTTTGCGCGGTTCTCCGGATCCAATAATACATTCTTAAGCTTTATATCTCTATGAACAAGCCCCTAAAAAAGAAGATTCATCTTTACATATGATCGTTACACCGGGTGGTTCAACACTATATTATTCACTTTAATTTACCTGAGAATGAAGATACCTGATGCCTTCGAGCACATCAATAGCGATCTGTATACGCACAAGCCACTCCAACCCTGACCTTATGCCGCAATAAAGATCTCGACTCATGCGATCGGTGATAAGGAGAACAGCAGCTCCGAGTCCGTATCCTCCGCCGTAGGTATGATCTATCACCGAGCCTCGTAGTTTGACGATACGTTTATGATTAGGAATAGAGCGCGTGTAGTAAAATTCCATGGCGAGATCGTTCCAGTGTTTCTCGTCAGGCGGTACTACGGATTTAACAGCACATGGTCCGGGCGCGCCGCCCCAGCCGTCGCAAGCGAACACAACTCCGTACTGACCTCGGCCGATCTCTTTGCCTTGATGTGGGATACCGAACCTCACCTAAAAATGTATTTTATTTTAATCAATGATTCCCATATTTTGTTTTATTTACAGACCAATAACGATTGGTTGATAACTGTATTCAAACACGTGTGACGATCAAGAGTAGTGCTACGATGCAATAATACTCGTGCCGTACTACAACCGTTTGTAGTCGAGAGTAGCGCTCTAGTGCGGCCTCGCGGCAAGTCTCTTCGAGCGACTCCGAGCGGGTCAGACTTTGTCAGACCGCCGAGCGGTGCATTTGGTTTTCTGGGCAGCTAGCTGCGAGTTCATAACTTTTAATGTAACCTTCCATTTTATTTGATTATTAAACTTATTTACACGTTTTTAAAAGAGTTACGGTCATTTTGCGTGAATGTGTCCTCTTTTGCCCCTTTGAATAGGTCACTTAACAATTCAGAAGTGGGATAGACCGGTAGTGTGTCAGAGAGTGGACAGTAGACTGAACGTTTTGTGTACTGTAAAAGTGTGGATTTATGTCAAAGGGGTTGGATGAGTTTGAACAATTTGTGATTGAGAACAATTTGATATCCGATTTGGGAGAAACGATGTCTGAGAAGAATTTAGAGGCAGCATTGCAAGAGATCGAGAGACAAAAGGCTCGACGGCAAGAGAGCGTCTACAGGCAGAAAAAACAGCGCTCGACCTCAAGCGAAAGATTGAGGAGTTGGAAAGGGAGCATCGAGGATCGACGCCAGGTTCAGCGGATTCTCAGAATGACCTTTTGGCGCAGGCAATCGCGTCGCTTACCTAAGCGATGGCAATGCAATCGCGTATTGTTGAGAATTTGCCATTGAATGGAGGACAGGATCAAGCCCAAATTTTCTCGGCTTCAAATGCGCACCATATAATCAGAGACTTCTTCGAAAATGAAGGCCCGGAAAAGTCGAAAGCGTGGATCAACGAGTTGGAGAATACAAAAACATTGTATAATTGGGGTGATGCACTTTGTGTGAGCATCGCAAAATCGAAGTTGAAGAAAGGAGCATGGAAATGGTTATTGACAAAATCATCGACAGTCAAGACGTTAGGAGTATTCAAGGAAGCGTTTACAGGAGCATTTACGTACAAGAGGTCACGGAGCGAAAAGCTGAAGGTGATGGCAGCTCGTTCTCAGAATCGTAACGAGACATTACAACACTACTTCTTGGATAAAATCTGGCTTTGTGAAGGTTTAGACTTAGAAGTAAGTAAGATTAGAGACGAAATAGCTGCCGGCCTATGGTCGCGTGATTTGGCGCATTACGCACTTGAACACGAGTACGAGTCGACGGACGAGATTCTGCAAGATTTGGTGAGAGTCGAGAAAATCCACAGCAACCGACGTGAACGTCTAGGAGAGCATCGAGATCGTCACAACGCATCGGGAGAAGCCAAACAGAGTGGAAGGGGGGACCACGGCTCAAGCAGCGAAACATCGTCAAGAGCGTCAGAGCGAGGAGCAGCGACTACCAACAGCGGCGCCCATTCGGAGAAGGACAAGCGTGCGTTTAATTCGGGGAAGTGCTTCAACTGCAGTGAGTCGGGGCATTTAGCGCAAAATTGTTCGAAGCCGAAGCAAGTGTTTACATGCTTTCTTTGTAAGCGTCCGGGACATGTAGCTTCTCGATGTATGAATAACGCGACGCAGCTCGAAGAAAAATCAACGACAAATACGCCTAGTCATATCGCTCTAGTAGATTCATCCGATTCTGACGCATCAGTGAAAAAGTTTGCGCGCGAAATTAGTATTGATAATAAGAAATTTGTTGTTTATCGATATGGGAGCTTCAGTTTGTACGATTAAGTCGATTATTGTTTTGCGTGAAGGATACAAAATGTTGAATGCGCCTTCGATTCTAAGAGGTTTTGGCGGTAATACTGTTGAATCCCCGGGAGTAGTTGTAGGAATGGTACGGTTAGATGATTTAAAACCGCGCGACGTAACTTTTAGAGTCGTGCCTGATACAGCGCAGAAATATGATGTAATTTTAGGACGTCCTTTCACAGAAGCTCAAGATATAAGTTATTCGAAGGTTGGAGGTAATTTAGTGTTTTCGGATGTTGACTTAGGAGAAACAAGGAGGTCGACAAAAACGAATGCTCATGCGTTCGAATGCGTCGATTTGAAACCCGGTACAATAAACTTTATAAATGTCGAGATTGACTCGTACAAAGTGCCAGTAGGTGTGATAAATACTAGTAATGAGTGTAGATCTGTTGATGCGTTAGACACTGTAGGTGAATCTCTGTTTGGAATAGAAGTCGCGAAAGAATTAACGCCTAGGTACGCTCCGATTACGCTGGAGTAAATTGTAGTGGATAAACACATTACGGAAGAGCAAAAGGGTGTTTTACTTGTACTTTTAAATAAATATCAGCGATGTTTTGCGAAAGAATTGAGTGAGATAGGCAGAACGGACAAATTAACCATGGATATAGAAGTCGAAAGTAATGAAATAGTTCCTTCACAACCGTACAAGCTTAGTAGCCGAGATCGAGATGACCTAGACACGTTAGTCACAGACTTTAAGCGCGCGGGTATTATAACAGAGACTGATTCGCCTCACGCCAGTCCAGCCTTCGTTGTGCGAAAGAAAGATGGTAGCCCTCGAATGGTTGTTCACTACGGGAAGGTAAATAAACTGTCGCGTAAGAGGAATTTTCCCATTCCGAATTTCGACGATTTTCTGGAAAAGTTTCATAAAGCTCGTATATTCATCACCGGAGATTTATATATGGGTTATCTGCAGATGCCAATCACAGAAAGGGCTAAGCCTTTAACCGCGTTCATTATCGAAACACAAACGGGACAGTTTGAAACGGCGATGCTTGGTCTCTCATGGGCACCGATTTATTTCGCGAAATTGATGGAGTTAGTATTAGGAAAAGCCCGTAAATTGGGAATAGCTTTGAATTTTTTTGACGATATATTTGTTTACGCGGAAAACTGGGATGATTTATTGAAAAATTTCGAGATTGTATTGCAGTTACTGAAAGACGCAGGTTTAACTCTAAATATTGAAAAGTGTAGATTCGGAATGAGACGCGTCGAATTTTTGGGATATATGCTTGGAGAAGGTGAACTTCGACCCGGTGAGCGTAAGATTGCGGCAATCGACCAATTTCCGCGTCCGACGGATAAACACGCGATTCGACGATTTCTTGGGCTAGCGGAATTTTTTAGGCGTTTCGTCCCTAATTTCGCTAGGAGAAAAAAGCCCCTGTCAAATTTACTGCGAAATGATGTTGTTTTTGTATGGGCTCAGGCGCAAGAGGAATCGTTTCAAAACATAAAATCTGCGTTAGTAAAGAAACCTGTGTTAAAATTATACAAGCCGAACGCTGCGAAAACCGAATTGCATACAAATGCTTCAGCTGCAGGTTTAGGCGCGATGCTACTGCAAGCTGATGCGGAACATGAGCCACTGCGGTTAGTCTATGCGATAAGTAGATGTACGAACACGGTTGAAGCGAAATATCATTCGAGTAAGCTGGAATTGATGGCTATTTCGTGGGCTTTAGCTAGGTCGAGACCGTTATTAATTGGGTTGAAATTTGTAGTTGTAACCGATTGCCAAAGTCTTGTGTATCTCAATGCGTGGAAGACGAAGAACGCGCAAATCTCAAGGTGGATGAGCGAGATTGCAGAGTATGATCTAGAAGTTAAGCACAGGCGCGGAGAAAACATGCAACACGTCGACGCTCTATCACGAGCTCCGTTAGCAGAAAGTCAGTCAGATTGTTTTGATGTGATGACGATGACTGTAGATTCCGATGAGAGCGAGATTTTAGTGTTTCAACGTTCCGATTCGACGATCTTAGAATTAATTAATATACTGAAAAAGCGTGAGTTTGAAAGAGATAAATTGGAAAAGCAACAAGTAGAAAGTTTTGTTTTGAAAGACGTATTACTTTATAAAAGAATTGTACGCGATAATCAAGAGCGAGAATTATATGTAGTACCGGCGGCTATGCGAAAAGCGCTAGTTATAAGATATCATGATTTGGGGAGTCATTTTGGCATCGAAAAGACAGCAAAAAGAATCGAAGAATATTATTATTTTCCGAGGTTGAGAAGATACGTACGCATGCACATCCGCAATTGTTTGGAGTGCATAATGGCAAAGAACAAGTCAGGGACAGGTCAAGGGGAACTACACCCTATTGCTCCGGGACGTCGTCCATTCGATGTCGTTCACGTAGGACCGTTCCCTTCTACGCCGCGAAATAATAAATATGTGTTTGGTCTAATCGACAATCTAACTAAGTTTGTGTTTATTGTACCCGTTAAGAACGTTACTGCTGTTACGACTGTTAAACATCTCACTGATTTTGTAAATTTGTACGGAGCGCCAGGGCGAATTGTTTCAGACCGAGGTACGAGTTTCACCTCTCACGTTTTTCAAGAGTTCTGCGTAAAACAGGGAATAAAACACACGCTTAATTCGAGTCGTCATCCGCAAGCGAACGGATTAATTAATTGAGAGGCTTAATCAGACACTCATTCCAGCAATGAGAATGGATAATGACGGTAAAAGAACCGAATGATTGGGATCGCAACATCTCGAAAATCGCGCGGGACATTAACTGTACTGTCAGCGCAGCCACTGGTGTTGAACCATACAAAGCGTTGTTGGGATATTTACCACGATTCAACGATGGTAATTTGCGTTTATTAACCGAAAATTGCGAAACATATACCACACCTAGTGAACTTCAGGAGCGCCTCCGCGAGCGTATTTTGTTAGAGCAAGCTGAATATAAAGCGCGATACGATAAGAATCGAAATTTGAAAACAGCTTTCAAAATTGGCGATATCGTGTATATGAAGCAAAACACTGTAGCTACTGGTACGTCCACCCAAACTTCAAAAGCCTTTCGGTAAAAGACCGCTTGTAGTTGTAGGTGTTGGTCCTAGTGATACGTACAGAGTCAAACGTTTAAATGAATCGCAAGATCGAGGATTCGTAACGACAGCTAATGTAAGTCAGTTAAAAATTTGGACAAGTTTCGAAAAAGACAGCGTTGACAAGTTTGAAGACGATAGAGACGGCGAGCAAAGTATTAGCGATGTACCGGATGAGACAGATGTAAATATTGATAGTAATATTCCGAGTTGTTCAACGAATGTAATCAAAATTTCAGGCAATCAAGAAGAAAAGCTTAGTTCAGATCAGCAAAACGAAAACACAAGCGCAAAATCATTGCCCTTGGAAAAAGCGAGTCGTCAGAGGCGCAAACCGAAACGATTTGATGACTATGTAATGTAATTATTTAGTTTAGCAAGCAATTATTTTATTCTATGTATTATTAAACAAAAAAATTGTTATGCGATATGTTTTATAATTTGTATTTTTCAAAAGAAAAGATTAGCTACAGTTTGGAGACCAAACTCCTCGAGGTTGGCCGAATGTGACGATCAAGAGTAGTGCTACGATGCAATAATACTCGTGCCGTACTACAACCGTTTGTAGTCGAGAGTAGCGCTCTAGTGCGGCCTCGCGGCAAGTCTCTTCGAGCGACTCCGAGCGGGTCAGACTTTGTCAGACCGCCGAGCGGTGCATTTGGTTTTCTGGGCAGCTAGCTGCGAGTTCATAACTTTTAATGTAACCTTCCATTTTATTTGATTATTAAACTTATTTACACGTTTTTAAAAGAGTTACGGTCATTTTGCGTGAATGTGTCCTCTTTTGCCCCTTTGAATAAAGTGTCACTTAACACATGTAACGCTGAATCACAGTATTAAGATGTGATTTCCATACATATTTCAGAAGATTAGAAGCACAATTAGAAAGGCATAAGCTTAATTAGATGATAAATACATCACTATTGTTGATTTTCACGAAAAATAGCAAATGATCTCAATAGCTGAAGTATGATTAAACGAAGTTGAGTCATCAATGCATCTGCATTATTTAACTTAACAGATCATGACGAACCATTCAACTTTATGATATGAAAATATTGCGATATTTCCTTGACTTAGATTTTCAAATGTTGGAAAATCTAGCTAAACTAATAAAATAGCAGACAAAACAAGTTGAATTGAAATATTTACGAAGCTAATGAACGCATTATTTTTCGAGCTTTTTCTCATTAAAAGATTTAACTTCTTCTAATAAAAGAAACAGATCGTAAAAAGTACGCTTTATCACCTTTATCATATTGCGATGCATAATTATTTCTTATTTACTCATTAATAAATTAGCAAAAAGAAAAAAAAACGATAGTTATTTGATACCAGTTTATCAATCGATTAATAGCTTACACCTACGTTAGAAAGTTCTATTCATACTCAAGCGTAATTAAGACAGTTAACGTCAATATCTCACCATATCGCTCATGGATGTAGACTCGAGAGCAAGTTTTGCAAGTCTGGGCGCGTGATACTTTCTGATGGCTATTCTCTGTTCCTCTGTCCTCTCAAGTTTCCCCGAGTAGTGATTCTCCAACGACCTCAGAGCCGACTGGAAGGTATCGTGTGATGCTTTGACCTTGTCTCTAAATTGCGTGGATATAGTGCGCGCGAGTCGAGCGGCACTTAGAGAATTCAAGACGTCAATGGTGACTTTTCTTCTCCAGGAGGCATTAAGGATCGGCGTCGGGGCCCAAGGCAGAGGCATGGATTTCAATAGCTGACGCATCCGCTCGAGGAACGAGTGTACGAGGGACGGCGACGAATTGTGTAACTCGACGTTATAGGCCGCAGAGAGTATTTGCTTCAGAGCGTCGCTGGCTGTTAAGTTTAAGATTTATTAATTAAAAAAAACTTCGTCACTTAACAATTATTAATCAATAAATCGATCTTAAATTTTCTGAGAAAATAAACTTTAATATCTGTTTTCAAAATATTACTTACCAGTAAGACTAGTATCGTGTTCGTAGCTCTTCTCCAAACTTAATAGGCACCTTTGTAGCGTGCCAACGAAGGTGTCTCTTAAACAGTTCACCGAATTTACTAGCTGCTTAGCAACCCTCTCTCCGAGCCTCGTGAGCACGATCCTCTGAACCTCGGTTGTAGCCGCTCTTACCGTAGCTGACCATTCGCCAGCCTGAAACGGGACGTTTTGATAGAAATTCGACGCATTGTCTGGCGCTAGCAAAATTTCGTCCTTCATTTCTTGAATAGTATTTTGTATGAGTTCGGTGAGCTCCTCTTGCTTCGCATTGACAACCTTCATGAGGTTTGCATAAAGCTCATTTTCTTTTTGCTGAGCATACTGGATGCGTTTGGGCGTTATCTGAATCTCACGAGCCATGTCAAAAGCGCTCAAAATGAATTTTCGAAGACTTGTAGTGTGAACGTCGTTCAGATAGTTGCTCACATTTACGAGGTAGGTTTGCAGGCAGCTTCGTACGAAATATAGTATTCGATCTGGAATAATATATAAAAATCAATGCTAATTTTTAGAATAATCGATTAATTTGTATCATATTGAATGAAATTATACCTAATTTCTTGCAAGAATCCAGAAGGTCGCTTGACTGTGAGTACTGAGCGTTGGTAAGCCACGTTGTCTGATCAGCTTCCACATTCTCTCCCATAAATCCAAGATCCGTAAGTTGATCCAACCACGTCATG
The DNA here is from genome assembly GCF_009193385.2 of Nasonia vitripennis. Taxonomy (NCBI): domain Eukaryota; kingdom Metazoa; phylum Arthropoda; class Insecta; order Hymenoptera; family Pteromalidae; genus Nasonia; species Nasonia vitripennis. The sequence continues at coordinate 9,433,213 of NC_045760.1, read as the reverse complement.
CCGAGCGAATTAATTTTATCCAGATTCAAACCATCAACATCATCAGATTCCTTTACAGAATCCAGCCTTACTGAGTTTAATTTGAAAGAGTCATCCTGAGTAGAGCTAGATCTCGTGGAGTCCTCCTTCGTGGAACTCGATCCGCTGGACTCGATCTTAATCTGAAACTTACGAGTTTCTGACCTGCTCAGGTCGCTGTCGAGACTATCAAAGCTTATGTGAGCCAAAGCGGAGACAAACAGAATCGGATTATAAGGATAGGTCTCTTTCAAGTTTCTAAGCTCTTCCATATTTTCGTTTGACAGAGGTTGTTCGCCCAAAGCGTAGAGGAATATTGGTAGTATTTTGAATATTCCTTTGGCCAAAATTTGAACAGCACCTGCAAGTCATTATGGATTATGTATATATAAAAAATATTTTAATAAATTTTAATAAAGCTAATGTTTTAGGCATTTATTTACCTGTATCTGGAACTACAAAAATTTGAACACCATCCTTCAAAGTTGGCTGATTTAACTTTACTTCAAGCACTGTTGGACAGTTTGGATCTACACTTCCAGATTCTACAAGATCTTCTGCAGGAATAGTTACCCAGGGCTTTTCGTTGGCCAGTAGATTTTCTACAACTTCGTATTCGAGGCCGAGTGTGAGATTTACATGATTTGTTGGGCCACAGCCAATTTTTATCCAGCGCCATGAACCGGTACATACTGGCAGGACTTCAGTTGATAAAATGCGATTGACAAGGGTTGCTTTAGCTTTATTGTTCTGACCAAAAATAACAATGGCAGGACAGTTTTCAAGAATATGTGTGATTTTGTCAAAAGTCAGAGTTGGTAGTAGTTCATCGATGATGTTCTCTGTAATTAAAAGAGGCTATAGGAATATTTTTTGGATTGAAATTACACTGCAATAAAGATGGAAAAATTCAGACTAAAAAGTTGGAAAAATACAACTTCCTCCATTAAAATAATATTAGTTCAATAAATAAAGTCATGCATTTCTATCTGAAAGAATTCTTTAACATCATAAGAAACAGTATATAAAAAATGCATTTCCAAATGATTTTTACTGCATATCACCCCTTGAGAAAAAAAAAAGAATATAAAATAAAAGAAATTTATCAGAGCTCATATATAATCATTATCAATGTCTAATAATAGTTTTAAGACAAGTGTGTGCTCAATCGAGACCCATGTCTTTGACAACCGTTTCCCCTCAGTAAAATATTCCGCTGAACCAATGAGTTTGTTGCAATTAATCTTTGCATCGAGGATAATAATTATTTCTTAATCCCCTCTGAAAGTAATTAATGGCATACCTCCAGGAAAGAAATTCTCAAGGTTTATAACCTCGAGAACACGCTGGGTCTCCTTAAAAATATGCCTCAATTGATTCCGATTTCTATTGTATCTTCTGAACTCTTGCGGTAATCTGGTTACCATTTTAATTGCCTACTGTGTAATGATATGTAGATATGCCAATTGTTTTTCATAACCTGAAACAAATAATATTTCATTTTATTTCATGTAACAGTTAAAACTCTAATTATTTATAAAAACTTTGACAGATTTTAATATTTAGCAGAGTTTATCCAAAAGACAATTTTGCACATCAACACAGTGCAACATGCAGTTTTTACATTCCTTTTACACTACGAATTCACAAATAAATAAAATATCAAAATTATGCAAAGACCATATATGAATTCTTGCATCAACGTCTTAACTTTGTTACAAGGATTAGATTCCAAACAATCGCTCGACTACTAAATCAACAATCAGTACCTCAAGCAAATTCATTCAACAATATCACAGCCTCCGCCAAATGTCACACCGTCTCAGTCTCGTTCGAGAGATGCGCTTACATCATCCTCGCGTTTGTGCAAAAAAACGAAAGTATCGATAAAACTATACCCGATAAACTGGCTCTCGTGCCTCGCGAAAACACGGGAAGAAGTGAAGCGACTCACCGCAGTTCCTCAGCCGGGGCAGCTCCGATATCCCATTTATCTTATAGGCCGCATATACGAAATGAAAAATTTCAGAAGCAGATGTGCTCGCGCTTTGGTAACCGAGCGAAGACTAAGTAGGTACTGCTACTGCTAGGCAGCTGCTGCAGCTCTCCGTCGCTTTTCCGTCATGATATGATTTTTGAGGCTAGCGTCGACTTTTATCTTCTCAGCCCTCGTCTCTCGGTTTCTTCAAGATATGCGAATGTGCGCATATGTATATATTTGTACTTATACGGAGAAACGGCGTTCAGACTTGAGAGATTATTCGAGGAATGTATCGAGACAATTTTCTAACCTCAATTGATTCGACACCTCTCGAATTGTTAGATTTTATTATCTTTTGAAACTTTAAAACGTAGGATGTTGCCTCTGTTGACTGCAGTGCATTCTATTTTCTCTACACTCGGTTGGTTCTCTACACTCCAGAACGTGAGCTATACTCATTATGTGGTGACTCGGATGTTTGCTTTACATTATCGGCGGAGTTATTTATTGCGCTGATTTTGCTCCAAAATATATGATTGTGTGCGTGTATTGTGTATACATGCGATATATATATATAGGTATATATAATCTATTGCGCGGATCAGCTGATTGGAGCTGTAACCTTTAGCGGGAAATTTTCGAACAGACATTTGTAAATAGATAACAGGATTTTTTCGTTATCGCTTTTATCTTCATTCAAACTGAATAGTCTTGGAATTTTTGCCTATATAAGTATAATAGTGACGAACTCCGATGCATAGATGTGACTCGATGAGCTGAAAATGCATGCTTAGGAAATTTTTCGATTTTAGAGATGATTCAGACTCGTTATTTATGTTTTATTCGAGAATTCGTAATTTTCAGTGGGGCAGTTTTTAATTTACTTCTCTACGGTAAATCTATTTATTGAAGTTTACTTCAATTGAATAATATTATACGAATATAAGTTTTAATAAATTTTATTGTCATCGTTAGCATTTGTTATTATTAGTGCTCATATGATTATTGATATTCGAAATTACGTCCATTCGAAACGTAAATCGGACTTACGAATATTACCTATGTTTGCATTAATAATGGGCATAATTAACTAGAAAAGAAGTATTTTGGGCACATTATTGTTTGATATTAAAATAATAAATTAAATTTAAATTTCCCGCCAAAATAAAGTGCTGCTGTGCTGCAGTGCTGCCAACTGCCCGGGCGTGGTTTTCGAACTCAAACAATTTCCACCACGAGAGGCGCTAAAAGTTGTTGACCTAGCTTTACTTTTGTAAATATAATAAATACATATATAATAGGTATTATAGGTACGCAAAAGCCAAAACGTAACTCTTATAGTTATAGTGACGCCGGGTGCATGTGTTAACATTTTAGATATTTAATTATCTTAAAAAATATATCACAATGGCATTGGCAGCAGAATCAATGGCCCTGGACGACAACAAACAGATTCCCGACAAACCCGTGGACCGTGAGAAGGTGAGTGAATCAGGCGCATCGTGAACCTAACCTCTGCATAACTTGTGCAAGTTTTAATTGATTATTTTATGTTAAATATTACAAAATTATGTAAATGATTAATTTGCTTTTTTTCCAGACCTGTCCTCTTCTTTTAAGAGTATTTTGCAACACAGGGCGGCATCACAACATTGGTGAATATACTAGGGGTAATGTTCCCTCAAACGAGCTTCAAATTTACACTTGGTAATTATACATTGAACTATCTTTATTACTGTAATTTTTACTTTTTGTGAAATAAATATAATTAATGGCATTTCAATATTTTCTAAAACCTATCTTAAGAAGCACCTTAAATATTTCAAAGCATCATGCTGAATCAAAGAATGTTCTAAAACCCCATGTTTTCTATTTTGTATGTGTGAAATTCAAATAATTTTGATTTCTGTTATACGTAAATCAATATTTTATGGATTGCTTGATATTTAATTTTAGGATGGATGCAACTCTACGAGAAATCACTGCTTTAGTAAAAGAAGTAAACCCAGATGCTAGAAGTAAAGGAACTTACTTTGAGTTTTCATTAGTCACACCAGAAGTGCGAACCTCTGGTTATAGAATGCGAGAAATAGGTGTTACTTGTTCAGGACAAAAAGGTGCAGATGATAACAAAACTTTGGCACAAGCAAGGTACGCATTTAATAATTAAACTGCTTACAATAACTTATGAACATATCTGATTTAATGATTGTTCATGACTTATCATAGGTTCACAATAGGAGATTACCTGGACATTTCCATCACTCCACCTAACAGAGTGCAGCCAGTGGTTCGACGAGGGAATTTTAGGCAATACTGACCAAAAAGAACTAAAACGTGATTAGCGTGAAAGTTGACATAAATTTAAGTTTTACATTATTACTTGAATTGATTTTGTTGAATAAGTTAAAGATCTTTACTCAACATTAATTTTTATGAAGGTTAAAATACACAACTATTATCTTGCATAGAGTAATATAAATCCATAAACATTTAATTTACATTTACATTACATTTATAATAATGTTAAAATTTTGTAATTTACATCAAACACACTAGTGACATTTTATTGGAAACTTAAATTCTTTCTCAATGGCTACATTCTTAGGGATTATTAGTAAATAATTTTTTAATCCATTTAATGAGATGCAGAGTGCAAAAAATGATCCAAACATTTACTTTAAGAAGCCGTCACAAAAATTTTTAAAAAACGTAACATGCTATATAATGCTTGTGTATTCAATAAGTAGTATATCACATGCTGTAGATTTAGATATTTTTCAAATCACAAACTTGAATTATATGTGTGCAACTTGTATATTGAGAATTGAAAACGTTGTTTCAAATCATATAGTAATAATCAATAAACATCTTTCATATACCCAAATAACTTTCGTAAAAGCGTAAATTATTTGTCCAATTTTATACTCAACCTCATAATTGGATAATTTTGGAAAGGACGAAAGAAAATTTGAAAACTGATGTCATTCGTAAATCGTATATTTAGGTAAATACCTAATGCCTCGTCAATTAACTATTTACAGATGAGTCTTCTATGTGTCGAATCCTTATTATTCGTTTTACACAATACATAGACTTAAAAGTAGGAGCATTGCGATACACGTGAAGTGGGCCCAAATGGCACTGAATCGTCGCTTCGATTTGCTTTCATAACAACATAAACTGTCAATATAACATAGCTTCAACACTTCAACTCTTTATTTTTCCATTCTCTCAATCTCTTTCTTTGATCCTATATATTCGAGATGTACACACACACACATTGTCGCTTCGATAGTCATAAAAGGCCTGCATAATTAATCTGTTTCTATTTTATTAAAACGTCATGACGATGGATGCTAACATGACTGAATAGGCTATAGAGTATAGCTTTGATCAGAGAAAAATAATGAAATGTAATAAATTCCGGTGAATTGTTAAAAAAGATTTCACGTCAGCATCCATCGAACACCGTATAAACGGATAATCTATTATTACACATTTGTTTTAACCTGTTTTTCTGCGGTGAAAAAGTCAAAGCACGAAAATATCAATTTCATTATATCTTTTACCTCGTGATCAATGTTTTTTGTTCTAAAAGCGCGTGTGTGAGTCTGTAAAAACTAGCAGATGTTTTCGTACTTCGACCGAATGATATATATAATTACAGCAGTAATGGTAATTTGTTTTTCGGGAGGGATGCAGAGTATAGAAGTATCACACTTTGCGTAGTCGAAGCATGACATCGACAGATCCTTTCTCAAATTATACATCAAGATCCTCGACCTCGAGTTCTCAGCGGGATCTCGCTCTTATCTCTTATTTCAAACTATACATACGAAAGAAATTAAGTAAGCTCTATTGTTCTTCATGACGAAAGAACGACTATATACAATTTTTGATATTTACTTGAAATCATATAATAGATGTCCAACTAACAGGCGTTAGACTCGAAAGTTTTTATATATCGTCATTTATATTAGGTAAGAGATTAATGATTACACAGTATTAACAATAACAACAATAAAATTCAACGTCAGTAAAAATAAAAAATTCGAAAAACGCTTTAGCGAGATGCCGCCGAGAGTCGCATGGACCAATAGAGCCAGCGAATGTAACTATTTTAATTATACCCTCAGAGTTTTTGTTTATATAAAAAGGTATAAACTAGAATTACAAATGATTGTGAAAAAATACTTCGTTTCGTCTTGTCCATATTTTGTAAACAAGAGAAAACGGCGATCGTACATGTGTGACTAAATAAATAATTGCATATATATAGGTGTGTATACATATATATCGTATAACAGAGTACTTTTGTCATTCGCATTAAAAAATCGAAGAGTCGAATCGTGTACACAGGATTGAAGCAAAAATTGGAATGTTTTACAACTTCGACTACGACATTCCTCTTCGTTCGAAGCGATGATTGTACGCGACGGAGTCGTACATTTCATGCAAATACACCGTCGTTTGTACGTCGCTCCTGATTATAGTGGATCCCGACACTACAAGAATTTGAGAGATTGTACAACGTATATTTTTATTTCGTTCGGTTCGTAAAAAATTTTGATTGCGATTCTGCAGCTCTCGTCCTATTGAAAACGGATAACTTCGCACCGCTAAATTCATATCGATTCACGTATCTCTAGCTCTTCCAGCTGCAACGACTCGTGACAGAAATTTGATTTTTGTCATGAGTTGATCGCTTTTCTTTTCTCCTATTTTTTCTTTATACTATAGAAATTTTTCACGTAACTCGCGCGGTAAAATGAAAATTTCACGCTATTGTCGCACGAACAAAAAGTTACCAAAAAGTTCCTTCATTATTCATCTTTCATGTTCATTTTTCTAATCAGATATTAATTATTATGATGATGCAACAAAAGTTATTAATTGACTAAAAATCGACGTCAACTTTTCTTAAATTCCATTCCTTATTAATTACACATAAAATGTTTAAATAATTTAAATCTACTAAGACGGAACTTTTTCGAGTAACCATTACTCAGTGCGTTGATATACCATAAAGATTCGAGTGGCCCACGGTGGGAATGTGATCGGCCACCGCAATTGCAAGCGTATACTTTATTATATATAGAGTTTGTTTTTTGTTATTTTCATTATTCTCAAAGCATCGGCCAGGCGGAGTTCAAGACCATTTTTTACGTTTGGAGAGGGGGACACTTTTTTGTTTTCCTTTATTACCGTGACATCTTCCTTGCGGGATAAGAGGGAGTGATTTTCCTCCTTGGCTGCTAAAATTTTTCTTATATTCCTATACGTATACGTATATATGTATATTTATGTAAGGGTGCATACGTAGTGATTTTTAGTTTACTCATTATAAGTTTTTTGTTTGCTTTATACCATTCATTTGAATTGAAAGTTAAATAATCCTGCCTTTATGCGCTTGCCTATCTTTTTCCCTTCCTGTCGCTGAAACATAGCTTTCCCGGACAAAATTTTCTTCTCTTTTTGCTTACACATTGCCACAGACCGTGCTCGTACCAGCATACTTCGTATGTTTGTGGGTACGAGTGTTATGCTACTTTTACACATTCGCTTTTGGGTAATATGAACTATACAGGCGCCTATTTATAACGCGCGCGTAATAACGTGTGTCTTTTATATTCGTTTTCGAGAAAAGCGCTTTCGCGAATTTTGAACGATTCGGATGATTCCTAGGTTCAATAGGATGTTTTCTTTTTAAAGTAAAAAAAAAGAGTGAAACCTCTTACACAAAGCGTAAAGTTTTATTGTAAAATGTTCACGTTTTATTGTAAAATTGCATTTGATAGCAAAACAATCGATTCTCGCAACATAATACAACTCCTAACGCGAATTCAATAAATACCTAATTCTGTACATATGATACAAAAAGTTCCTTTCCTGCTCCTTCTTAGTTATGCTTTTGACTAGCGACTGGGTCGCTTTACATACATACACAGTAAAATGCATTCACGAAACAGGAGATCATAGGAGCTACTTAGTAAAAAATTAATATGTAATATATGTATCATTTACAATACATGTATATATAAAATATTAAAATGCTTAGCGAAGCGTCAAACCTAGGAATTCCAAGATCGCCTGTTAAAAAACTTAATAGCGGAAGTATATGTATACGAAAAAGTTGAACCAAATTTAATTAAACAGAATTCTGTCGATTTCGACTTGCAAACTTACGAATACTTTGTCCTTAAAAACAATTTAGATTCTATCAAAAATAGAGATTCACGTTACCAATTTCTAAAAACACCAATTGTAATTGTGAACAATAATAATCATAATGCGCAATATAAGCAAATTAAAAATACGTCTAAAGATTCGACACCAAGACGATGTTAGAACTAGTCCGATCGGTGCAAAAAACATATGTACAACGTGTCACTCTCATAAAAATCCTCGTTAATTAAATTCAGTCAAACTTGTCTAAAAAAACCTCTCTTCTTGACCGTCTTACCTTGTTGCACGTGACACGTTCCTCTCTCATTGCGAGGAACAAAAGATCTACATAACGCGAATAAAAATTCACCGAATTCTCGTGCTCTTTACACGTTTAACACAGAAAGTATATGGTTTTTTCTTTGGATTCGCGTGATCCCGAACGAAAGGAGAGAAAAGCAAACGGGTCGCGCGTCTGGCACCTTCCTCTCTCTTTTCGCTACCGAAATACATTTATCTACAAGTCGCGCTTGCGGTAGGTATACACGCGCTGCGCTTAGTTTTTTTGCTTACATTATCATATACTCGCAAACATTCGCACGGCATTCTTTCTCTGACTCTCACACAACAGTGGTTTTGGTAAGGTCGCTTCGCGACTGCGTAATCATTGTTACCATTAGCATTAATATAACCATTATAATCGTTAATGCTATTATAATATTATTAATATTATCGTTTACCATGATTATTATTACTATTACTGCTATTATTAATTATTCCTCCTCGTCGTAATAATGGTTTACACCTCTTTCTCTCTTTCTGTCTCACGCACTCTCGTCGGATACGTGCCTCGAACACACACACACACACACACACACATATATATATATAAAATATAAAATGAAAACAGAAACATCGAAAACAATTCATTATCGTATAGAAGCGAACGACACTACTACATTTATATAATATGTATAATATAATGACAAAAGCTTGGCTCGTGCTCGTTCGTGAGCCAGACACACCTTCTCTTCTTAACTATACACATCGTTCATACGCGCAATATACACGAGAATGAGGTTCTTCTAAAATTGTTAACTTTTTTTCCTCTTAAAACATTACGTATCCTACATGCGTATGTGTCCTTCGTCTATTTCTTTCTCTCTCTCTCTCTCTCTCTCTCTCTCTCTCTCTCTCTCTCTTTCTTTCTTTCTCTCTGCTATACATCGTTGTCTCGACTTAATTGCTTGGTTAAAGATATGGATCGATGAATCGCACGCGCGTCTCGCGATATTCCTCCTTCATACACTCAGCTCCTCTTCGTACTTTCGCTACATAGTGATTCTATGTACGAAGACTTTGCTCGCGCTTTACATACTTAAATAATTAACGACTCACGCGACTCGATTGAAGTCGCTGAGATACAACGGATATGGCGATTACGAATATTCCAAGGAAAGCGATGCTGGGGCTTAGTTTCTTTATTTTTTCTTCCCCGCTTCCTGGGTGTGCAAGCGGCGAAGGAGAGTCGCTGTGCTTCTACTCTCGCTTCGTTGCCGGGAAAATGCCAACGCGGTGTGTGCTCGGGCTCGCTTTAGTGTAGTACTGAAACAGAATGAATTTTGTGTTGTACTTTTATGACGAGCTTTCTGGATTCAGTGCGACTTCGGCTGACGTAGGAAGAAATTAGTAGTAGGATCTGAGTTCGGTCATCCGCAAGTTTACCAATCTTGTTTTTCAAAATAATCGTCATAAAACTTGAGGCTTCGTCTCACCATGGCGATCGACGATCACTCCATCCCCTCCTCCTCCTCCTCCTCCTCCTCCTCCTCATCCTCGTCATCCTCGTCGTCGTCGTCGTCGTCGATCAGCACGACCGGAGCGCAAGCAACTGACAGTGGCTCCGACTACGCGTCGCAGTGGTCGTCGGGCGCCTGCGAGGCTGCCATCATGTCTGGCGCCATCGACAGGTCCTCGGCGATGTCTTCGTCCGGGCCCGAGTCGTCGTGTTGCTCGCGTTGCTGCTGCTGCTGCTGTTGATGGTGGTGGTGGTGGTGATGATGATGGAGGGAGGGATGAGTATCGGGATAGTCGGACCGCTGATCATCCGTGCAACCGGTCTCCTCCTCCGTGTCCTGTTCCGTAGGCGCTTCCATCAACTCGCGCTTTATCAACCTCGAAAGTTTACCACCCTCGGGACTCTGACCCTCTTGCTTTATGTGCGCTAGACCTGAGTCGTCCAGCGGAGACCTGTTTGAGAAATTTCGTTTATAAATTACCTTTGGAGTGCCGCTTTGATACAAGAAATACAATACTTGCTCTTGCCGCTGGCCACAATATAATGGTTATAATTATAGTTAAAATTTAAAAAACGCAACATATAGATACTCACATTAGATCGTTGTGTGGCATAGTATGCTCCTTATCGGGACTCGTGGCCGTCGACGTGCACATGGAGTTGCTCAGAAATCCCATGTTCGACTCGCCGAGTGCGGCCTGGAAATACTAGAGCACCGACGAAAAATTAACCGCGGTTCAGCAACGCCAAAATTATAATTAATACTTTACAAAAAAATTTTTTTTTTGTCAAAATAAAATATAGACACTTTCTGAAGTACAGGAAAATTTTGACGTATATATCAGGTAAACGAAATCGAGTACAACTATACCATTTCCAGTTGGCCTGCATGAACAAAGAAATATAGAGATAGTTACCTGGAGGTTCGCATTGAGAGCATCACCGTACATAGTCGGACTGTGCGTGAGCGTCGGACTCTTTGAAGGTACACCCCTGTACATCGACAGAACAAAAAAGGAAAATCATGAGTGAAATTTACAGTTCGCACTTACACGTTATAGGTTGATATGAAAATTCTTGCAAGAAGGTGTAGGTGTGATAGTGTGCGTGAATTTGGGCTGTGTATGTGTGAGAGTGACGATATGTGCTCGTTATTATTAAATACATGTCAAAAGTCTTAATTGTATGTAAAGAGATGTACATAAAAATATATGTATAATAATGTGTGAGAGTGTCTGTGTGTGTGGTTAGACTTAATATATAAATATATATTTAATATATCTAGAAATCGGATATGTACTATATAAATATAGTTAAAAAGGGGTAGAAGAAGAGATATAACAAGTGTGTATATATATATATATATATATATATATATATATATATATATATATATATATAAACATGAAAAAAGCAACGTGTTTACGCTATTCTACGTTAGTATGGTATATAATATATAAGTAATAATATATAAAAGAGATATATAAAAATAGAGAAAGATAGAAAGCGAAAAGTTAAGAATAATATAGAGATAGAGAGAAGAGATAAAAAAAGTGAGTGAAGAACTATTAGACAAATATGAGAAAATGAAGAAAGATAAAATATATGTAATAAGAAAAGAGTTAAAAGTTGTAAAAAGAGATTGAAAAAAGTGATACGTAAAAACTGGTTGATCGTGAAAAATGGTTACCTAGTCCAGCTTACGCAGTTCCCAGTGTATTGGCAGCGACAGATCGAGTGAAAAAGGTTTGTAAAAAATTTGAAAATTGAAAGAATCGAATACTCCGTTGCTTCGAGCTTGTGTCGCTTTTGCTTTAAATTGTATCCAATAAGAAACTTGTTAAATCAAGGTAAAAACTCGAAGCAAATTTGTCGTTTATAAACGGTCCTGGATTACCTTCAAATTTCTATCGAATAAATGGTGGTGTCCTTATTGCTTTTTTTTAAGACCGAGCTTTGCATTTCTTACACAGTGTCTTAATAAATGCGACAAACTGTGCAGAGAACGATTTACACTTGTGAACAAATGCTGCATTTCGGCGTTAGGATTGTTCACAAGAAACGCGATTAAAAAGTGCATGCTAGGAATAAAACATTTCCCTGTGACCGTTTATGAAAACGCCAATCGAAGTGTAAATATAGAGACAGAGAAAGAGGAGGAAAGTAGTCGAGTAAAAAAGAGATGTAAAAATAGAGATATAAAAATTGTATAAAAGTTTAAAAAATTCTAAAACTACGTAATTCATAAAACAGATGTAAATATATAATATAGATTAAAAACGTGTAGAAGTAAATCGTCGATGTGAAATAATCGACATGACGCTCGCGACTTATAATACGACTCTCGAGTTAGTATATAGTTCTCTTACGTACTATCTTATAGCCTATACAGTGACGTGATACCTGAGGTGATGACGACGAAGCTGTGACGTCATGATCTACGCACTTTTTACCAACAGAGACGATGAACCCCAGAGGTCTCTTACGACTTACATCGACACAAACGTTTACACACACATTTATAGTATAGAAGCGCTTATGAAGCCCCGGATTTGCATGCAGTAGCCGCGAGACGTGCAGTTTTCCTTCAGCTCATTCACTCGGGGATTGAAATTATAGAATAGGAAAGGATTACATACTATAATCGAGGCTGATACTATTAGAAACTGTTCTTAACAATGCAAGAGCTCATTATTTTTGTCATAAGCTTACGGGGGATCGATGAAATTAATTTTATCTCGGAGGGAGATGGCATTTTTAGTTCATAACGTAATTCAGAGCTCTATTAAACTTTGATTCGACTTGCTTCTATATAAGTAAATACGAGATATATAAGAATTTCAAAGTGAAAAGTAAATAAAAAGAAGAAAGAGTGGTAAGTCTTTATGAACCGATGTAACAGAAAGTCCAGAAAAGATCAGTCTCACACGCAAGCCAGATTAATCGCAGCTACATTATATAGCCATGCCGTAAAAGCGCTTATAATATATAGGCTTCAGAAGCAGCGCAGGTGACTCATCGTAGCACCTCACAGAGGAGAAATTGTTAACTCTCTTTCTCCTCTCGCGTCCATGCAAGCGACTAACAGGGTTGGAAGAGTAAGACAGTCAGAGCTGAGGACAGACACAAGCACATCACATCCCGTAGCGATTATACACCGATCGTTCAATGGATGAGCTTTCGAGTTCGATTCTCTCGCTGTAGTCGGAGAATTTGTCTTTATACAATCGTGCAGGCTTGGGATTCTTTCTCAAGTTGTATTAATTCTTTTTATACGTAGATACTAGTTGCGGTATTTTGACTTTTCGATATACTATTGTTTTTTATTATTATTATTTCAGCGAAGCCTACGACTAGGTCTAGGTCTAGACAGAGAGCTTTACTACGCAGCGAGACGCTCGGGACACTTATATAGAGAGAGAAGAATAGATGTAGAGATAGACAGAGAGATATAGATAGATATAGAGGAGGTATTTAACAAGCAATGCGCAAGCAAGGAGTCCTAAGGTATACAGAGAGAGATTCTATAGATTTGCTCGTATACTATTTATTTATGCAGTTTTCGGCGCTTTTGGCGGAGCGGCTTATATTATATCGTTATACACGTACGGTAAAAATCTCTATTAGTTGTCGAGACGCATCAAGCAATTGATAGATCAGAGTAAGTTCGTTGTGCGGTAGGTAATTGGGTGTATTGATCTAGCGGAGAGGCTAGTTTGAACACAAATGTTACAGTTTTTATAAAAGCAATGTAATTTCAAAATTATATACTTGAATAAAGACTACTTATATTTTTCGTCAAGTTATGCTTAGTGTTATGCTTCGCCTAGATGAAAGGTGTTCATAAGTGAGTTGTCTCAAGCCTCTCCGGGGGAAAAAAAAATAAAAGCAAGAGTAGATGACAAAAGGACAACGAAGTGGGAGGGTTGAGAGAAACGAAAGAAAACAAAGACCGAGAGGAAAACTAAAAACGTCGAGCATGAAAGAAGGAAGGGCCTTGCATGTGAAGTCAGAAACGGAATTTCTTATGCGAAGACTGTTTACTAGTTTTTGAGAAAAATAAAAAGGTGATTATTCTCGTCGAAAAGGATGGCAAAATGGTATTAAACAAAATTAATATATTCAAAATGAAATATGAAGGAACACGCAGAAAAGAAGAAATAAAGAATGGAGGTACAAAAGGTTGGGAGGCAAATAGCACAGAGAATCTAATAGCCAGAGAAACAGAGATCTTAAAGGCAACAAGGCAGACAAAGATAGCAGTAAGGCGGGCTACGTCAGATTCGCGTCTCGTGTATAATAACATCAACACATAACTATCTTATAATCCATTTTTTAGCATCTCGCGTCGGTACAACCACGCGATTCAAATTGTCGGTCTCTATGTAAATCTTTGAAACAAAAATGACGACGAATCTCGGGGAAAAAAAAAATTATCAATCAGCCAGCAGCGCAGAATAATTTTTTGTTTTCTAAAAGTAGTGGTAGAGTGCTTACTGTGCGGAGAGGTGGGGTGGAGTGGGTGATGGGGTTGGGTCATATTTCCTGGGGCGGCCGCGCGACAGATGCCGCCGCTTTACGAACTCGGCGTCGTCCACCATCCAGAATGACCCGAAGTCGTCCTCATAGCGCACAAAACACTTGTGCAACGATAGATTGGTGCGGATCGCGTTCTGTATACACAGATAAAGACCACCAAGAAATAGAGAAAAGAGAGTACAAAAAAGGTCGCTGTTTTGTTTTTTTATATACTTGTCGATGTTCTTTAATTTATCATGGCAACGCAGCTCTAATAACGTGAGATTCGCTTGTTTTACTTTCTTTTTTATTTTTGTCTGACGCTGAAAAGTAAAGAATCTTTGCTCCTGTGCGTTTTATCTGGTTGAGACGCTCGCTCTGCGTGGTTTGTATACTGTTGCTTTGCTGTTTCTTATTTTGCATCGACGAAGAGATCGTCGTTTCTCGTGTTGTCACGAAAGTATCAATTAAAATGTACATCGACATCTTGATAAACGACTCGATCTCCTCTCGACTCATCACCACAACTCTACGCAAACTCCTTGAATGAAAATTGTTCAGCTACTCATGACAAAGACAAAATAAATTGCATATGTGCCTCCCCGATTTTCTCTGTTTTTCGTACTTTTTTTTCGTTCGTTGCTCTGACACATATAGAGTGTGTGATGTGAGAGTGCGTGCATACATCATCGTGACTTCGTCAGTGTCAGAGCATCCGTCGGATAGAGCAAGAAAGAGAAAAAACAGTGTAGAGAACGGAGACAGAGAGGCAAGTCACAAAATCAGAAGAGAGAAGTTACACGCAAAAGTAGGAGTACGTAGTAGAGAATAAAACATGTCGCCGACAGTCTTTCTTTCTTTCTTTCTCTCCATTCGAGTAGAAAAAAGTCTTTCATACATAGTAGAATTATAAAAAAAGGATCGAGAAAGAAAGAAGGCAAGCTATTGTCGTAGGGCAAGACTGTGTCTCTGTATCGGCTCTCCGTGACACATCCCTCAGCTTAGCCCTGTTTGCTCAGTGTGACACTCTCCACAAGGAGTCTTTTCGATTTTTTACTCACTCACACTCTCACGCCCTATTCCACACTCACACCACAGACTTATGTATCTAAAATGATTAATATATTCATATAAATGTATCTATAGAGATAAAAAAAGACAGAAAAATATATGTGTGTATATATATATATATATATATATATATATATATATATATATAATACTTATACAGACATATAGATAGAGAGAATAGAGAGACTGGCACTGTTAGTCGCTGCAAAGCCCGCATGCTTGTTAGGCAAACTCCTGGTTTCTCTACGGTTTCCTTCGCTAAATATTGCACCACATGTGTGCGCGAGTCTCGCCACCGTCACCCAAAATCATTTTTTTTTTAATTTCGGGGTTCTCCGAGTCGAGCGTCGAGTGAAAATACCCGCACGATCTTGGTATCTTATAAACTTACATCTTCATCGACTGAATTATGAAGACTCACGAGTGCGATTAAAATTAAGCTTATTTAAAAATATTCATGACTCGACGTCGATCGAGCGATTCGTGCGAAAATAATGATAACGATCTCAGTTATTTTCGTCCGAGTATGTCTAAAGAGAAGTGCGAGTTGAAAATAAAAGTGCTAAGTACGCGCGATGAATTGTCACTCGACTCGGAAAATCCGCGACTACAGGCAGGACTTGGTTAGAAAACTGCACACAACGGGACACACAAGCAGTATAAAACACGTTTCCAGTGGTGGTGGAGAGAATACCAACAACATCGTCGTGTCGAAGATAGATAGAGAGCAGTAAACACACAGCGTATAATCTCGCCCATCGTACGTCGCGCTCTTAAGACTAGGAAGAGAGTATAAAAAAGACAGATTTACCATATGTATATAAAGTATAGAGTATATATCTATAAGTATATGTATAAAATTGCGGCTAAAACACAAACACACACCACACACATAGAGAGAAAGAGAAATATTAAAAAATGGTGATGTCAAAATGAAATTACGTGGAATAAAAATATGAAGGTATATATGTAATGATGTAATAATAAAATGTTGAAAGACGCTTGGAATACGCGCATTTGCGATTAAAGCGCGCGTATAATGGCGCGTCAGGTACATAAAATGTAATGTAATATATAAAAAGACACATAGATATAATATAAAAAAGATGTAAATTTTAAAAAAGCTAGAAGAAAGCTAAGAATCTAGAGATATACGGTAAAAAATGTATAAAAAGTATCTAAAAAGAGAGAAAGATAGTAAAAAAACTAGCTACGGTGTGTAAAAAAGAGATGTAAAAAATGTGCGAAAATCGTGAGTGCGTCTGTGATAATAATCTACGTAAAGCAGAGTGTGATTACAAAAATTCGACTACTGAGAAAAAAAGATACAAAGAGATATATAAATAGAGAAAAAGAGGTATAGATAAAAAGGTATAAAAAGATGGAAAAAGCGTATATGTATATAAAAAGTGTGAATCAATATTAAAATATGTGTGCCTGGTAGTATATAAAAAGTACATTTATAAGCAGGGTGTGAATCAATAAAAATGTGTATGAGAAATTCAAAAAAGTTGTCCTGTTGGCTGCCCGAAACTGCAAAAAGCCTGATAGAGTTTTCGAGATCAGAAAATTTGCTGACAGTAAGCTCTATTAGATTTTTTGCTATTGAAATGAATGTGAAATATAGTAGAGCGAAGAGTCGATATTTCGAGAAAAAAGTGGAAATTTTGAAGAGTTTGGTAAAAGACACAGGTAAAGTAGGGATCTTTAAAGCTATGTGATATATATGTGACGAGAGTAAGTAGAAAAATTGATATTTGAAGTAAAAGAAATCATGCATGACTGATTCTAGTTACTCAACAGCGTATATCTAAAAATGCAATCTGTCTCAGCTTCTGACTTGTCTTGAATCGATCATCCATGATTCAGTGATAAAGTAAGAATGAATTCGAAATGGGAAAAAACTAATATAAGAATAGCAGAAAAGGTTAGCAATATAGATATAACAATAATAGTAGAAAATGTAACAATATAATAATGTATGAAAAAGTCGCGCGCAATACTGTAGACTATGTATTTATCAATATATAAATTTTCATAGGGGCTTGACAAAATAGGGGTGTTTAGGGTGGGGGTGGGTCGTAGTAGTCGAAAAATAAGGGGGTATCAAAGTAGAAGAGAGTGGATTTTGAGTCTTGGGGGGCCAACGTACCCAGTCGTGCTGCAAGCGCGTTGAGGACGTCTCTTGTAAAACTCCACTTCGTCCACCGTCCAAACGGCCCCCTTCACGTTTTCGACTCGCATGAAACATTTGTGGAGAGACAGGTTGTGTCGCACTGCGTTCTATACAAAATAATACACAGACTAAATAAGCAACGCAAATCAAATCAACTAAGTCCAACTCAATCGCGAGCTCTGATGCCGCGGCGGTCGGTAATTTTGATGATTATTGAGAAAGAAAAATCAAATTTTTAAGTAAATATCATAAATTAAATAGTAATAGTAGTAACTAATTAAATCTTATATGCTCGTAATCCATAATAATAATAATAATAATAATAATAATAATAATAATAATAATAATACCAACAAGAATAACAATAATAATAATTATAATTTGCCGAGGTTCTGGTGACTCTAGAGACGCAGTTTCGGTGATTTTGGGATTCCTTGTTGTCTATACTGTAAAAGAATAGCCATAATTATTATAGTTGATCAACAAAAAATCGAAAAAACCATCGAAACCAACGCCGAACGTCATCCCAACCCCGCCCTGGAAAATAAAAGTAAACCAAGTACACTATAGGGAGAAACAAACGTTACTCAACGACGGAGAGCTGTAGAAAAGAGAGCGGTAGAGGTAGAGGTAGAGGTAGAGATAGATTATATGGCGAGATTCGGATATTCAGACAGAGATAGAGCCAGAAAGAGAGAGATATGTGGAGGTTTTATGACGGTGAGTTCTTGAATGACCTACGCGTCGAAGCTTGACAGACTTTCGACACGAGGTCATATCAGCTGATAAATTGTTATTATTGCGAGTGAAAGCGAATTCTGTGTCGATTCTTCTTCGTTGTCTGTGTGTAATCTGACGCTGAAGAGTCATCATCTTAATAATATCATGCATCAATGGATCGATAATTTTCAGAATTTTCAGTGTACAATAGGTGATGATGCTTCCACATCGTTAAAATTAACGATAATATACTATTTAAGGAATAACTAAATAAGGTAGGTAGTATACATCAACAGAATGATATATCTAATTATCATCAAACAAACCAGTGGCTAATTAATATCTGATCAGCAGAAAACTAAATAAATTAACATCAATAAGTATGCACACTCTTTTTTAATTTTTCTTTTTTTTTGTTCTTACAACGAAATAAAAAGTGCGTATAGAATAACTTTCTAGAGTCATGGCGGGTAATGACATTATACATATTGTAATGTACTTTACGCATGAACCCGCATGTACGATAAATACATATATCGAACGACTAATGTATTTGATAAATAAAAAAAATATACATAGAACGACATAAAAGTGTGTGTGTGTAAAATCATGAAAAAATAAACTCAAAAGGAAATTAATAAAACATAATCAGGAGGGCAACAATGTAGGTAAATGATAAAAGAGGCACAATATATTATGTGGCATTCTCATGTCAATAAAATGCACAGCTAGGTGACTAAAACTAAAGGGCAACGACAACAAATTCATGCCGCAGGGCTGATATATAAAGATATTAGTGGCTGTAACAAAATGAGGTACAGAAAAACAAAAAACAGGAAAGAAAAATCGTTTAAAAAAAAAACAAAGTAGAAGGTCTTCGGCATGTCTGCAGACCTGGTGCCCATCTTTTGCTTTAGCTGCGGAGATTCTGCTCTGCTACCCCGTGGTGGAAGCTCTTCGGTGAAATCGAGAGGAAAGCCTCTGTTCTCGAGCGAGAGTTTTTTAACGGAGACTTTTTTTATTTGTTTTATCAACACAAATCCATGCGAGAGGCGAAGCTTTTTCTGGCAAACGTCGAGAAAAATTCGATCTTAGAGGAACGCACATGTACAGCACGAATTGGAAGGTCAATAGTCTTTTTTTTTCTTCTCGTGAGCGATTGAGGAAATAGAAATGCGACTCTGAAGCTGAGAAATCGAAATTTAGTTTGGCCATTTCGTGATTTCAAGATATATACTATTATAGCGACAATAGCACATTTGATTTAAAACATGTAAACCTTAATTCTTAATGTTTACATTTCATGCGAAGAAGTTGTTATATTTTGTCGTATAATATATATTAGCAATTAGTAAAAATAGAATAACACCTTAAGCTGTATGTAGCTTTTAATTCTAGACGCAATAGCCAAACTCTATAGGTAAGACCGTTGATTTATACACCCTGAAATATGAAACGAGATGCGAGATATCTTGAGCGACTTAAATTGAAAGCGCAATTCCTGATTTGTAGCGAAAGTATAAATACCGATTCGATATATCCATACAGCTTGATAATCATATTCAATCATTTTTTGAATTTACAACGTAGTTATAATTTTTCATCAAATTATTGTTTTATTTTTAGTTATGTTACTTAATAATCATTTCATTGTAACCATTTAACCTTTGTGACATTTTTTTTGTAAAAAACTCTAGTATAGATGATGGCATCAATTAAAAATCTCAATATCCTTTTTTAAAAGAATTCCATAAGAATAAATTTCACGTCGTTGGTTTAATACTTTGTGACCAACAAAATGTTTTTAGTTTTTTTTTTTTTTATAAAAATTAACTTTTTAACATTCTCAAAGTTTAATTGAAATATCATAAGATTTTCAATTTTTTTCAACACTTTACCGCGACAAAAACTTTTCAGTTTCGAAAAAAAAAAAAATTGAAACAGATCATACCTTCCACGTTGCTGCGTTGCGCCGGAAATAGCAGAATGTATTTTGGAACCAGTTGTATATCTCGTTTAACGTCAATTGCTTGTCCGGAGATTCGATGATAGACTGCAAAAAAAGACGAGTTAATATTGGTTTCTTTGAAAAATCGCCGATTTATTCTCCTTCACGAGGGATCGAAGGGTGTATTTGGTGCGATGAGATTAGAAGTGGAGACAGTTAACCCATTAAAAATACAGTTTTACACGGACATATTATATACTTTTACAGACCTGTAAAAATATACATATTAAGTTTTCATCAAATTTTTTCTCGAAAGTCGCTAACTCGTGAGAGCACACGCTTTTTCTACAATTATTAATAGTTATACTTTAGTCAAGAAATTTGTAACCGAAACATTTATCCGATGATTGAATAATTATAATTATCGCGTCGAACGTGTACTCTCAGCTGCCAATGATAAGCGAACTCTGTTTCAATAAAATATAAAATAAACAAAAAATGAATACACTGATGTCTCAGAAGTTATTGTTAGTAGTGAGGCAAGATTGATTAGTAATATCAAACAAGTTATCCCATGCAGCTCGAAAATTCGAAATTACCTGGCGGATCAATGATGCATACGTGAACGGCGGTCTAACGTCTGCGTTTTTGTAGAAATCCCTATTTCGCTGAATCTCTGAAAAGAACACATGGGTTTCCAGTTTATTATTTACGGTCAGGTGCGACGTCCCTTGGATATGTGCGCGAGCGCTTTACCGGCCCGATAAAACGCTCGCGCGCCTTCAATATTTCAGGCTAATAAGTGATTCATCGAGGAATAAAAGTGATCAGTTTTATCAATTAGAGAGCCTGATCGATTGATTTTTCGCGCGAGAATCCTCGGTTATCTTGGTTTGGTTAAACAGAGTATATGTGATATAAATAAGTACGTAATTTTTTTTTTATAAAATGACCCCTCTGAATAACTTTTTACAATCATATTTTTTCATTAGATTTTTAAATAAGTATCTAATTATAATGTTATATATCGAACGCCTTAACCGTGAAATAAATTATATCATAATATAATACATATAACTCCTTTTGATTTTACTCCATAAGCTCCATACACGCTTCAGTTTAAATACTTTTTTTGCGATATTCTTGATATTTATTGTTCTAGTAAAAGTCGATCGATCAGATTCATGAAATAAACAGAAACACATCCAGATAAATTCGTGACGTGAATTTGCTTAGCAAAGAGAGAAAAACAAACATAAACAAGTGGCTTTGTGTGCACAAAAAGCGAATCATGGTCAAGGAGAAAATGGAAATCAATGTTACACTTGCAATATATTCAATTTTATTTTTCCTTTAGCCCCAAGGGATGAGGAAAAAAAACCATATTGTTCTAATTTCCCATTGTAAAAAAAAACGCGCATACGATCAAGTAACAAACAAAATTGCAGCTTAAATTATAGAGTCTGATGAGAATGCTTAAAATAAATTTTGGAATTCCCATTCTCGTTATGATTCGCTAATTATATATATATGAATTGACTTTTTTCGATGATTGCAATGTATTAACTAAGTTGATGAGCCGACACTGTTATTATTAGCAACAATTTCAACTCCTTGTAAAAAAAAAAATATATAATTCATCGGACCAGGATAAAAAAAACACAATCAACATCAACCATGCAAGTAATTGATACAAAATTAAACGAAAATATAACTACGCAGTATACAACACAGAAACATACACGGGCGGTTAAGAAAAGTTGACAGTACCTTGTTGGACATCTAGGCCAGCGCGCTCCAGCATGTAGGGCAGCCCTACACGGTGGGGGAGGCGGGCAGCACAAAGAAACGGGAGAAATGAGAGAAACGACAAGGTTCGACATTGCGTTCGACTCTGTGTTTTCAAACTTATTTATAAAATAGGTTGCAAAGCGATTTTCGAAAGAAGTAGGACGATCGGCTACCAGTGACTTTACGATCGACGGCGTTAACAATTGGGCGGCCTCCCCTCCAAAATACATTCTGCTATTTCCGGCGCAACGGAGCAACGTGGAAGGTATGATCTGTTTCAATTATTTTTGCATAAATTTTAGCGTTTTACAACGAGCTCTTTGTTGAAGATGGTTCTTTGCTTTGTTTGTTGAAAGTAATGTTTAATTTATCTGAGTAAAAAGCTACTTTTAGCATCTGGTCATTCTTTGGTTCATTTAGTTACATTAAATCATCTGAATTGAGTAATATTACAGAAGTAGTTTTGCTTTTTGTTTGAGTATCTGTTTTTCAAGAGTATGTAATTTTTGTTACTACTATCCCTAATGAAAAGTACAACATGTTTAGCAAAATTTTGTGAAGACTACTTATCGCATACATTTATCAGAAGCGTAGCGCGTGTTTTCCAACAAAAGGCTTATTCAAAAACAGTAAAATTACAAAAATATTGCTCGACCATCGCCTAAAGTCAAGAACAACTGACCGCACCTTTTTCTACAATCGTTTTGCAGCCCCAATTATGTATCACATCAGAAATAGATTATCATATGATGTATAATATAATATGTATTATAAGTATATATAAGAAATATAAAAGAAAAATATTTCTTTTTTATCTGAATTTGTCTCATTTGCGTAGCGTCTATGCACTGAACTGCGCCAACAAGGTGTCGACACTCGAAATTCGTAATGAAAAATGGGTATTCAAATTCTCTTTAGAATTCAATGCAGCCCAAAATCCAAACTTCGTCTCGAATAGCATAAAATTTGCAAGAAAAGAAACGACACGTTAGTGCACGGGTTTGTTAATCTGTTGCTTTGTCCACAAGAAAACCACACGGAATATAGATATACATCACAGAAGAGACAGAAGAAAGAAGTAGAGATCAAGAGAGGACCGTAAAGTGCATTCTCAATAAAGTAACTACGGGGAGAGAAAATATCTTTCCTCGTGAATGTCTTTTCGATCTCGTTGAGCTTTTGAAAATGCACCTCGATATCATCCTATCATCGATTTAAAAGATGAAAAACGAAACATTGTATGAAAAATATATATATACAGTTACATTTTCACTGCTCAGAGATCGATTTAACATTTTGTTTTGTTTTGTTGTTCTCTTGAATTTCAAGTTACCTTCGTTAATATCTATTCCAGATCTATCGACGGATACTCTGCGCCTTACAGTGCCCTCCTCATATAGTCCTACGAATAGTATTTTTTTTTAACTTTTTCTATTTGTTTTTCCTGTTTTCTTATTTGGCTCAATGTCAGCGTTAGGGATATGGAATTACAAATCCTGATAGAAAAGACTTGCGTACGTTCGCCGAAGCTTCAAGTTGCTTATCTTTCATTGTAATACATTTGAAAATGAAAAATGATAGTACGGGTGATATGTAAATTATTATGAACTTGTTAGTATGTCTATAGAAAAGATTAAAAACGGTTGTCTCAGAATTATTTGATTTCTGGGAAAATCTTGCAAGAATGTATACTTGTGTTGCTGGGTAACACACAATCAGCATCAACCGACTTTCCGAACAGCTGTATAAACACGCGAAAATTTGTCATTTACCCGCGATCATGCATAGTAACGTCTTGCAATTACGAGAATTTGTAAAAACTTGCTTCTGGTTAACCGTTCCGTCTATTTTTTTTCTTTATTTATGATGGGAAGCACTTCACTGATTGAATAATTGATTTTTAAAAAGTAGGCAAACAAGTATTAATCCAGTCCTTAAACTTTCGTCGAAGTCGCGCCCCCCCCCCCCCCAATAAAATCGAACACAACCCTCAAAGAATTACCATCCGAAAGATGCTCACCTCCCGCCAGGGATAGAGTAGACTTGTCGCTGATTCTCCTGCGAATAGGTCCAGCCATGCTGGGCATGCTTCCGGGCATGTTTGGCATAGGTGGCAGTCCCGAGATGTTGGACATGTTGCTAAGGCCGTGGGGCAAACCAGGTGCACCACCGGCTCCACCACTACCGGATGTGGGGGGCAGTTGTCCACCTGCAGGCGACCTCACTGCCGAGACAAGGGCAGACATCGAGACTGGCGAGACCTGTGAAACACCACCAAAGCTCGGCGGGGGTTGGTTCATCAGTGCAGAGGACAGGTTCAGCTTCGGCATGCTCGATGTATTCTGCTGAATTGTGGTTAAAAAGTATTAGAGGTTGGTACGTTAGCAAGAATTAGATTTTGAGTCACTGGCATTGTAAAGATTTACCGAGGATTCTGACGATTTAGGAGGCTCCGGTGACGCCATCTGCTTGGCCATATGTAGATGATGCATCATTGCATTTAGCCTGTCACGCTCCTTCTGCAGCTGGATCTCCAATTGTGAGACGACCTGCATCTGCACTCGCGCCTGTGCCGTCGACCTGTCGTCCAGTGTGTGTTCCGTGTTTAAGTGCCTAAAACACAATTTAATTTATCCTCTCTCTTGAGTACCTTCCAGCATGTGGGCCGCAAGTGGAATCCCCGTCGGTAAAGTAGGAACCCCCACAGCAGGACCCCCTTGGTAAACAACAGGTTCCCCTCTGTGTTTCCCGAGGCTTAAAAACTGACCGCGAGGTCGTCGCCTGTTGTTGCACGCACAGAAATTATTTTCATAATCCCCTTTTCTGTCCCGTCGCGGCTTTGTGCCGGCAAAGCAGATTGTTCGCACGGTAGATTGGAAGACGAAGATGAAGAAGAAGAAGAAGCAGGGGGAGAACAGAGAGCCACAGAGATGAGTTCGGTCTCGCTCCGAGAAGCATAACGATGCGGCCGAGTGTCGTGAATATTAATGAGACAAAGGTAATTAGCGTCTTTCTCTCTCGCTCTCTTTTCCCCTCACCTTTTTATTCTAAGCAACCACTCGTTCGGGTAGTCTCCGACTTCGCCTCGTGATTACTAGGTTTTGCTTTAATAGGGTTAAAGGCACAGCCGAGCTCAAAGACGCCAATGCTGACTCGAGCGAATTTTTTCCGCCTCTTTTTTAACCTTTTCCGGACGGGGGTGTTTATTGAGAAACGACGGTATCAGACGCGCTCGATTAAACGCCGCGAATGTTCTCTGCTCTTTGTCGCGTGTTTGTACGCGCGGAAAATCCTTTGTAGTCTTAATTTTGAACAGGTAAGACTTACTTGAGGAATGCTTGATAATCGTCGCAGACGGTCTCGCATCCGGGCCACTTGCAAACTCCGTGTCCGTAGAGCGGATGCTGAAGTTTTTCGTTGCAGGAGGCATCGAGCGGTTTCTCGTCCAGCTGAGTTGTGCCGTTGATCTCCGAGCGACGATTCGAGACTAGGGAATTTAGAAGCCCTGCGATAAATCGCCCGGCGTTTGCGTGTTTTATGAAATTTTGTACTGGTCAAGCATTGTGGTTTGAAGCGAATTCATTAATAGTTTTAAAAACAAAAGTTTTGAATAGTGTAGAGCATAAACTTTTAAAAAGTATTTAGGGAAATTTATGTTTGTCGCTGAAGAGCAATTTGGACTTGAAATTTGTGATTGATTTACCATTTAGACCCGAACTGGACTTCGATACGTTTGAATTTCCGTGCGATTCCGAGCCGTCTGACGGCTCGTTCTTCCATGCTGGCAATGCTTCCGCGGGTTGCAAACCTGTCGAACCAATCAAAACAGCGATTAGAATTAATTCTAGTTGAAAATTTCCTACCTTTAACCAGGATGAAGTAAGATCCGTGTAGCAGTAAAGAACTGAATCAGTCAAAAACAAGCGAAAAAATAAACCTGAAGAATGATTGTGTCCTTGGAGCCCCAGACCCTGTTGCAGCAGGTACTGCCTCTGGGTGATCTGTAGCTGCTGGATGAGCTGCTGTTGCTGCAGAGCAAGCTGCTGAAGAGGTGCCGAAGCTTTCTTCTTGTCGGCCGTTTGTAGCAGATGCGTCTGCTGTATGAGGTTTAACTGCAACTGCTCCTGCAGCTGTTGCATCGCCTGCTCCAGCTGTTTTCGACCGAGTTCGGCGAGCTGGTGCTGGTGCTGTGTCAAAGATACGAATCAAGGTAATTATTCAACGGACACTTTAGCTTTTTGAAGACCAAGACACTCACGTTTTTGAGAGAAGAAAAGTAACCGAATCTGTCCTGGTTCGATGCATGTTCCGATGAAGACTCCTGCAAAGGATCATCGTTAGAATACACACACAAAGATATAGAAAACTCTGACAAAGTCTGATTTGATGGACGAATCGAGCGCTGACCTGGTGGTGCTGCTGTTGCTGCTGGATGTAGAGCTGGTGCTGCTGCATGAATGACTGCAGCTGGGTCGGGTTGAGTATGTGCTGTTGGAGAATCTGTTGCATCTGGTGCAGGCCGCTGGCCGGGCTGAGCATCATCTGGGCCGAGGTCTGCGAGGACGGCGGCGGTGCCCCCGGCGGCCCTCCTGGCGGACCTTGCGAAGGGTCGGGCGGTGACGCCCTGGAAAATTCCAAGACACCGTTTTAAAAAACCATCGAGTGAAGTTCCCGTGAACTTAATCCGAAATTAAATGAAACTTCAATCGAAACATTGAAGATACGACGTTTGGTATAACTCACCGCTGCGGAGCTTGAGGACTCTGATGTGGACTAGGCTGTGGCCCTGGCGCACCGGAACTGGGCTGCTGCGACTGCTGCGTGATGATGGGCTGCTTTTGCTGGGTCATGGGTGCTGCTGCTGGCGTCACTGCTGATGCGTGTCCGCTCGGACTGAGCTTTCCATTGCTCTGGTACTCGATACTAAGCTCCGGTTGCTGCTCGTTGCTCTCGGGGCCGTTCGAGTTGCGTCCCTCGCGGCAACGACCTAGTCGCGATTCGCACTGCTGTTGCTGCTGCTGTTGCTTCAAAGCTGCGTACAGACTGCTTGCCTGGAAATTGTTTAGGAGACATCGACTTTAGCGTTTCGTCGTGTCCAACTGAAATATTCGAGTTGAAAATTCACGCGTATGCGGATCCTCGGAAAATATACTTCTGCGACCCTTACAATTTTTCCCTCATTGCGCAAAAGCTCTTATACGACGTGACCGCGAGAAAATGGCGGTCCTGACTAAACACTGATAACCCCCTCGGAAGTGAGAGAGCGAGTGAACTTCTTTGCATGTTATAAACATACGTAATTGTACACAAATAAGATTAGCATAAGACTCTGCCTCTCTCGGGGCAAAGACCGAAGGGGGCTCTTTTCGCGTCTGTTCTGGGAGGTAAACGTAGGGTGCTAGGACAGTGGTCGACTCTGGACCTCGCGCGGCTGCGTTTCGTTTTACATAATTTTGATGGAGTTTGGGAAATAAGATTCCCCTAACCGCATCGTGAATTTTTCAAAAACAACGTCGTTACCTTGAATTTAAAAATTCGAACAGCTTTGAACGAACAAACGTTCGATGATTAATATTGCTCAACAATTACACGACGAAACAGTGGCAAAAGAAATCGCTTTCAACTGGCCCCTCACCTGTAACCCGTAAGCGAGTCTTCTCGATTTTCAATCGTTAACTCCTTCGCGGCACAACGTATCACTAACTATGTTGATTTTTATCTAACGCGACACGCGATTCTCTGGCTCAATTGTCGAAACTCCGAGCGACTTTGTTGTCCGAATGACGTCGAGGCAACTGTGTTTGGATAAGCCGTGGGTTTTGTTTTTGTAAGTTTTGGAGGCGCTCCGCATTTGTTTGTTTTAAGCGATCGGCAAGAAATCATATCGAATTCCGCGCGGGCAATTCCGAGTGGAAGGAAACTTTTTTATTCAGAAGAGAGCTTTGTTTGATTTTACATATATGGACGACTGTTTGATTAGTTTGGCCGTATGTAATTAGACGACGGATTAGCATTCGTAAATCAATTCAATAGATGAAACTAGAAATTGATGAATTCACTTTTGAGTTTGATTAAATAACGCAGAAAATTCAAATTGATTTATAAAAATACCGAAGTACACCGGTTGTTTCCACCTCCACGTGCAAAAGTGAGGGTTGAAATGTCAGCACTTCAGAGGGCTCGTTTCTTACACAGATACCAGCTCGACAGATCCAAACAGCGAACAGACGATCCAATAATACGTATTAGCTGCGTGATATAAAAAGACGCGGTGACTCGAGAGAGAAACTTGCATATTTAGAGTAAGAAAAGAATGTATTTTTAATATCCAATAATAAACGCAACTTTTATTCCAAAGCTTCTTGAATAATCCAGCAGACGACGAGTTATAATACCGTCAAAGTGACTTTCACCTATCACTGAAAAATCCAGCTGAAAAACAGTCTCGAATAAAACGTAAACCCGGAACCCGTATACACACAGCGGCCCCTTAAACCGTCTGATACAGCCAAAGAAGACGTTATATGAGTTGTCGGTCCATTCAGTCAGAGAGAGAGAGAGAGAGAGAGGGAGAGAGAGAGAGAGAGAGAGAGAGAGAGAGAGAGAGAGAGAGAGAGAGAGAGAGAGAGAGAGAGAGAGAGAGAGAGAGAGAGAGAGAGAGAGAGAGAGAGAGAGAGACGCGATGGCGTCGCTATTCAAGCAACCCGGCCAAAGGAGCCCAAGACGCGGAATATCCGTACGGCCAACAAAACACGGGCTGCTGCTCCTCCTTATATTTAACCGGGAAAGAGACTCGACTCGAGTCTTCGGAGACGTCGCGGCGTCGATGGTCCTCGAGGGTTTTTCGGGGACGTCTTCTCGCGGGATCTTGTACACACGCTGTCTCTTTTGTGAGACGGGGAGAGCAAAGGGTGAGAGGTTAATCAGGCTAAGGGAGATTTTTTGCCATTCGCCTGCAGTAATTTTGTTTTAATTTAGTTTTTCAATGATTCTGTCCGTCGGTTCACCTCTTCTAGCCTGAATTAGAAAATATCAATACTTTCAACAAGTTGCAGCGACGCCTCATAGTTATTCCTGTGCGGAATTTTTCAAAAATCCCAAGCAGAAGAAAAAATTCCAGCACAATGAAGAAGCTCCTGTACGAGTAGATCTCGGGAGTGATAATTAAGCGGCAATCAAAGGCAGAAAGACGGACGTCCTCCGGGAATCGTCTCGACGTCTGCTGCTGCTCTATACCCTCGCGTTCCCCGCGGTATTAATTAAGGAATTGAGCGAAGACCCGTAAAAGGATTAAAAGTCCCGCGAGAAACACCGAGAGAAGTTTCTTTTCTTTGAGGAACCGCTACATGTATCGCTGTACAAGTCGCGCGACGCCTATACTCGGCGACTTCAACGCGGCGTTACCATGCCGGAGTTGCAGTCAGTGATTCCGTGTATCCCGAAGCTGCGTGGGAGAGATGTGGTCTGGCGTTCTTTCTTTGTTTATTTATTTCTTTTATAGAATTTTTATGTTTGAAGAAAATCATTCGCCGAGTCCAACCCGAGTGCGACTGTCACTACTTGAAATTTCGCAAAAGCGATTGATTTACATACATAAGTACAAATCTCGCGTGAAAAACATCGGATAATCGCGTTGCTCGCGAGCAACAAGAAGAATAGAGGCGCGCTCAGCTCTAACGCGCGAATTTGAGATTTGGTATTCAGCGCGGGAAGCGTCGATGGTGGGGTCGGGCCAATCAGCGAAACTCGTCGTCGCCTTCTTGTTGACGTTTGTCATAATATTTTAATATTAAATCGCGTTACACGCGCCAGCCATGCGTTCGCATAATCAGCGGCGCGAGATACGTCCCGACGGCTTTATTTTCTCCTCTCTTTGTTATGAGGAGATTGTCGAGCTCGATTTCGTTAATTTTTTTCCCTTCCAATTCGACGTGCGTATTTATCCGCTATTCAGGGTGAAATGCTACAGAAAATTGATAAAATTATAAACTCCACCGCTGTCCCTAACACACGTGTTTTATTTTTTCAACAAAAGCATCAAAGCAGCTCGAATCGCATCGGTGAACCAAGTTAGACACGACACACACACACACACACACACACACACACACACAGGGGTGTCAGCTCAAACTTACCCCCGTTAACACCCGTGACAATGTGCCGCTCACACGTTCTCTCCCTCGCTATATACACTCTCCCGCAGTATTTGCCGTCGTCGTCGTCGTCGTCGTCAGCTGGAGAAATGTGGAATACAAATTACCCGAGCGCGCGAAATTTCCCGCGCCGCTGCCGGCGCTGTACACATAATGAATTCGCGAATATTCCCTCGGCGATTTTATTATTTTTCTATGCCTGGTGAAAAAAGGAGGAGAAGAAGAGAGCGTAATATTATTTTCGAGGAGACTCGCGAGCGCGCGACTTGTTTTTCTTACGGATGAGAGCGGTAGGTGCTTAATATTGGAGAGAGCGGTTTGATTCTTTTATTTTCGCGGGGGCCGGGAAGAACGTTTTATTGCGCTTTCGCTGTTTGATATATACACATAAGTCGGAGAGAGAAAAGTTTCCTTCGACGAGGAATATACTTGGTATCTCTTATTGGTCTGTGCGTTTACAGTACGAAGAACGAAGAATTTTTGCGAAGCGAGTTAAAATTCCTTTAGGAAGCTCGTAATAAATCGTGCAATTCCTCGTCAAAGCGGCCATCACAGTCCGCACACATCCGTCCGATCGCCCCTTTCACGTAGCGGAAAAACGAAGAAAAAGACGCAGAGACAGCGTCACAGCAGCTGCTATACCCTCATCGACTCGTCGCGGCTGATTAGCTCCTCGTTCTCTCGCCGATCGGTAGGGGCGCGCAAACCCGCAGAAATTAGTCTCGATTTTACGCTTCTCCTATATGTGTCGCGTCCTCCCGTTTTCTCGTATATCGCTAATTCTCCTGTACACACACGTGCATCGAGCTGCGGACGATTGTGGACAAAGGGAGTATCTTTGCCTCGTGTTATACGCTTGATCTGTGTTTCGCACGATTGGCATACGCGCTTTTTCTTTTATTTTCTGTAGCTGATGGTGGGTAAGGTTATCGGCTCGGCCGGAATTTGATTGGGAAAAATAATTGATTTGGCCGAGCGCGGAGGATTTGGGATAGGGGTGCCTTCCTTTATTTTGCGCGAGAGATCGCGTTTTTCGTTTGTTTTTCATTTTTCGAATCGGCGCATGTCCCCCTTGCTTCTGGGATGTTTGGGATCAGAAAATGTTGCGAGAAATCGGCGCTACAAAAGAATTCCGATACTCTGATCGAACGAAAGAAAACAGTATCCAAACACTCACTCGCTCGCTTCAGATCCCTCCCGCGAACTAATTGACAGAGACGCTCTCCCTGCTCTCGGAAATGGGTTTCCATACATTGGCAATCGTCGCTCCAGGGGCGCGCGCGTTTTACTCGAAACCAAAAGGAAAACTTGCGCTCGAATAAGAGACGAAGAGTGCGACCAGCACAGCCAATCAGCCGGGCATCTATAATGTACACACGCGTACCGTACCCCTCGCGTTATACCTTTCCACCGGAGAGAGAGATAGATGGATCAGTAATATAGATATAAGTCGCGACGATTAACCTTGCATGTATACCGCGGGGTGAAAATTTTTCAAAGGGAGAAATTCTTTCGCTCCCGCGAGAGAGGTGAATGATGAATGAAGCGAATTGGAAATTATACGCCACGCGCGTCTTTGAAGACGCTTTTGTGAGCGAGAGTTCGATTTCTGATGCTCGATGTATGGGAAGAGCTTTGATGAGGGCGCAAAGCTTTCGGATGACGCGCTTTGTTCGATTAAAGTATCGGGCGCGCTCTTTTTTGCCGTGGCCAGGAATGAAACAGTTGCGGCCGGAGCGAATCTTTGTCGGGATACCTTCGATGGAAAGAGTGTCCGTTATTAATTTCTGATGACGATAGTTGCCGACGCAATTGAGCTAGTATAGGATGAATCCAATTTTTCGGGATCGATTCGAAGCGTTAAAACCACGATGAAACTCTTCGCGGTCGCGGAAAACGAAGAAAGGGCGTGGACATATATTTGTCAGCGATAATAAGAGGGCGAATCCTTCTCTCCCGCGAGAGCACGAGGAAGGCCAGTCGATTACAAGTCGTTAATGAAAACCAAACAGCGGGAAGAAAAAGAAGGGGCGAACGAAAGAAATTACACTCGGCAGCGCCATTCTTTTGCGCGCGCGTCCCTCAGCGAGAATGTTTTCTCTCTCTCTCTCTCTCTCTCTCTCTCTCTCTCTCTCTCTCTCTCTCTCTCTTTCTCCGTAGGGAGAGCCTCCTGCTCAGCGCTTTCTCGGCTGCATCCGCTTACCTCCCTACTCCGGACATTTTTTCTTTCGAGGCTGAAGATTTCCTCTTTTTTATTTATTTCGCAAGAGCATTTTTTCGCTGACGTTGCAAACTTTGAGCGATGAACAAACGTGTATTCGATGCTATTCAAAAGTAGCTGCTGGTTCGTAAAGCTTGCTACAGGAAGAAGCCCTTGCATCCATCAGCGGTGAAAAATCGAAAAGCCGCGGGAGGAGTTAATCCGCGCGTCGCGTTTTACTTTGGCGCCGCTTAATAATTCAGTATCAATTAAAGGCCGGCTGAATTATGAAGGCGAGCGCGAAGGCCAAGGCGCGGCCGAAGATGAGGCGTCGGCTGAGAAATCAAGATGAAATGCGAATCTCGCGCCTGATGAAGATTCATGCCGTTCGGTCGAATATACTTTTCGAGAATTGATCCAAACAAAATTTTTAAAATCAACGACTGAGAGTGAAAAAAAGAACGCAGGCGACATGCGAACCGAGAAATGCGGAGGCGTCGCGCATTTATGAATATTTCTTTCCGCACGGACGGCGTCACGAGCCCGAAGTACATACATATCCCTAAATCCAGGGATATCTTTGTGTACACCTGACGGTGCGGACGTCCCCCTCCGAGCGGATCATGACCGGGCATACGAGGCGGCGCTTCGAGACGTCGGGCCAAGGACTGCTCATATGTATTCGCAGAGTCCATTTTGCGTTTGTTTGCACAAGAGTCCGTCCTCCTCCTCCTCCTCTCTCTCTCTCTCTCTCTCTCTCTCTCTCTCTCTCTCTCTCTCTCTCTCTCTCTCGCGCGCGCGCGCGAGTTTATACGGGCAACAGAATGTATGTGGATTTTCAGAGCCGCTCTGTGCGTGTGCAGGGATTAATTCGAGTCATGCGAGTGCATCGCTCTCTCGACGTTTTCCTTTTTTCTACCTCTGATACGCGTACACGCCGGGGAATGTTTCGTTGTGCGTTAGGGAGGAGACGTTTTATGCGCAGTCATCGTTGGGATTTACTCGACGTAAAAATATGCTCGACTACGCAGATGCCTGCGGGACGCTTCTTAAACGCCTGGAGTTGTCTTCAAGCCCGAGAGGAAGAATGTAATTAGCCGCGCGCAAGAAAACTCAATCCTACCCCCCTGACTAACAAGGCATCGTGTTTGGGTGTGCTCGATACAGCTTCAACAATGCCATTAATATTTATATAATCCCTCAGCCTATCGTCGCTTGGAGAGAGAGAGAGAGAGAGAGAGAGGGAGAGAGAGAGAGAGAGAGAGAGAGAGAGAGAGAAAGAGAGAGAAAGAGAGAGAGAGAGAGAGAGAGAGAGAGAGAGAGAGGGAGAGAGAGGAAAAGAAGAAGACGAAGAAATCACGACGTGATTCACAGCCGAAATTAAGCCTCCGACGGCCGGCGTAGATTGCGGTTAAAAATCGCGCGGTATTACTTAAAACGCTCGGCTTTCTTGTCTCGCGCCGAGTTCCTGATGATACAATTAAGCCTCCGGACTCTTCCGACTTGGAAAATTATCCAATATTTTTCGCGCCCCCGCGCCAGAAAAGGGTTGTAAGCGCCGCCAGATGGAGTGAGCTCGTTGGAGGGCTGAGAGTTGAAATGTCGCGCGAATTTTTTATTAGACGTTTGACGGCTGTCACGCGATGCAAGTATACGTGATAAAGACGTACGGAGTTTTTTTTTAAACGAGGAAAAGACTTCGTTATCGCGAGTTTGTAAATATTTGTGCCGATTTTGATGCTTTCGAGGAGGACGAGTATTGTATGGTCGAAACAATTTCGATGTATACTTTTTTGTTTGTCGATTTTGTTTTCCTTGTTTTTTCAAACATAAACTATCGATATCCCGAGGAGTCACGTCTGCGCTGCATAATAAAGAAAAAAATGAGACGTGTGAATTATGTAAAGAGACGCGATGGCTGTATCAGCGCAATGAAATTAAACGCGAAAAATGTCAAACCGCAATAAGTGGGACAAAAATTACATCCACACAGCGAGGCGGACACGATGGGGTGAAACGTCCTGCGTATTGCGGTGAGCGAATCTTGCATTATTAATAGTTCGTTTGCATATCCGACGGCGTATATCGGCTTTCTTTTTTATCTTCAATGCCTTCAGCATTTCTGTCGAATGTAAAATTGATTTTCTTTTACAACAGCGATCACAAAATACACACATTCCGTCATCGGCGGTTATATTCAGGAAATCGAAAAGCCGAGAGAGAGAGAGAGAGAGAGAGAGAGAGAGAGAGAGAGAGAGCGAGTCATTGGAGCACGTGTAAGCCGTTATTGCAAAAAAATGTTAAAACCGCAGCTTCGTCTCTTGGCTCGGCGTCGTCGGCGGCACATCCAAACAATAAACGATAAAACTTTAAAATATATCGCGCGGGGTGTCGCACGCCGACGTAAAGAATATACCGGCGCGCATTATGCGAAAAATATGATAATGACATTGCCGAATTCATGCAAGACTTCCGCCACTACGTCATATAACGCGAGAGAGAAAGAGAGAGAGAGAGAGAGAGAGAGAGAGAGAGAGAGAGAGAGAGAAAGAGAGAGAGTGTCGGTGTTGCTCATGTATATATTTTCCAGGGAGACGTATAGCCGAGAGCCGCGCGGAATGCGGGATCGGCTTTTCGGCTATATTGCGAGGACTTGAATTTTTATTTTTATTTTTATTTTAAAGCATCCTCATCGAGTCGCCGTAAATTTCCTTCCGACGAATCGGGGCAGAACACCGATGGCTCTTAACTAGCACTTAACATCCCGGGGCAGCTATGGTATGCGCATTAAGCGATCGTGGCTGATCGGCTTAGGCAGAGTTTCGCGGCGGAAAAAGGCGATAAATAAGCCGCATCGGTGCGGAAAAGGGGCGAAGAAAGGAGAGAGAAAAGAAGCAATCGATTGCGTTGACTCTAATCGGCCGCTACAAGAGTGTATTGTTTATTGCGCGACGTTGAAATGCAAATGGAAACTCGGAGCCTGCGGGAGCTTCAAGCTCCTTCTTTATGGGCTATCGTTGTGCGGATTTGAGGTCGTTGCGTAGAATCGTTTGTACGACGAGCTGAAGCTTGTATTTATGCGTGTAGTATCGAAAAAACATCTTATTCGCGTGTAAAATTGCATTTGAATGTTACAAGGGAGGATAAGCGCCGTTTCATCTAAATGTTCACATTGTGTTTCGAAACTAGATTCGAGGTTGATATTTCGGATTGTTCAGAAAACTGAATAAAACTGGGTATTTATTAACGCAGTCTTGTCTGGTAATAGTTTGAAAAAACAATTCGATCGAATCGAATTTTAAAAATACAGCTTGAATCAAAGCATATACACAGCCGAGCCATTTTAGACCGATAAACTATACGCACGTATAAGCCCGACAATAACTCAAACAAACAGAAATTACGAGCGCCAAGTATCCAAGTACATCGATAGCAGCCAAGATAAACTCATCCCTCCATGATTTACAAAACCGCGAAATGGGCCACACGCACACAGCCACACAGGCCAGACAAATGCGCCTAATACGTAATTGGTTTGGCAGAGGACGAAACAGGCCGAACCCGTTAAGATGCCTATCGTCGTCCTTCGTCACACATGTATCATACAGCCCTCTTACTATGTTTTCCTTCCGCGGCAGCCGAATTGAATATATATTTTTGTGTACAGAGCGGAGATTCGGATCGTAAAACTCGCGATGCGATTCTATCAATTCAATTTGGAGCTTTTACGGAGCGCGCGCGGCGACTTCTCGATACTGCCAAGCTGGAATCCACACGGACATATACACACCCACACACACGCGCGTATCGCGAGGTCCGATCTTTCTGCGGCTTATGATATACGGGACTGTGCTTCTGCGAGCGTGTAATATTTTTACTGCCCGCATGTATAAGATGGAGGTTCGCGGCAAAAAATTACTTAGGGGATTAGCTCTGGCTTTTGTTCCAGTCGTGCGATCGCAATAACTGATCGAACTTCTTCGTTTGGATGTTTTCGGAGCTTACCTATGCAGCATCGCGTGGGTGATCAATATGGGATATGTCTGCGAAGTTTTTTCTCACCTGAAACACACAAGACAAAGGTTCGTATTAGCACGAGTTAGAACATAGCGTATAGTATAATATCAAAGATATATTAACGGCCGATATTATTTTCATGGCCGTAACATCATTGCGCTGACTTTGCGGCTGGAAGGCAAACACTCGCCGCTAAATAAATCGCGAACTAAGAGCTGTTTTCGAGCCTCTCCGATGCAAATCGACTTTGTTTTGCGAAACAGCCGCGACGCCGTAAGCCAAACAACATATCGCGAGCTCGACGCGGCGAAGAAAAAAATAAAACCGAGTATAGAATCACCACGACCCGCTGCGGTGATTAGCATAAACAAACAGGCGTGTACGCTGTATCATTGCACAACGCGTGCCGAAAATTTTAATTCCGGGCGAATTGTTTGTACAAACGTCTTGGACGCTCCTCTTTTTTCTTCCCGCAGTCTATATAACGTTCGCGATTCGGTCTATGCCGAAAATTGCTTTACAAAGCGACGAATTTGCAAAAACGACTAGGGGGAAGGAGACGCGAAATGTCCAAAGATCGTCGTTGAGGAAACGAATGTTTATTTTTAGCTTATTATGCGTCGCGAGCTATGAGGTGATTTTTTTGCTAAGCGTCTTTTAGTACCGGCTCACGGACGTGCGCGTGGATGACGCATTGGTGAATTTTCATCAACAAGTCGAGATCTTGCAAATAATATCTGATTTGTAAAAAAACAATAGCTAATCTCGCTACAGGCTAAACTTTTCTCCTTTCATCGACTCTCTCTCTCTCTCTCTCTCTCTCTCTCTCTCTCTCTCTCTCTCTCTCTCTCGATTCACAAATCCCCAACTTTTCGCACACCCTTGCAGAAACAATTCAGTCCCCGAAACACCGATATACATACGGAATGGCGAGAAGCTCGTATATACCTCGGTCGAATTCCCGGTAGCCCCGCGATAAACTACAGCATCGCGTTTCCCGCGTCTAACGCAAAAAAAAGATCGGTAGTAATAAAGTACACGCACGCGTACACGATGAAAAATATAACGACGTACAACAGGCCCGGAATTTCCAAGGCGGCTCGAATTTTCTAAACAGGGCAGTTTGTATGCGGCGAACGGCAGACGCTTTTTTTCCCCTCCCGTGAGCATATTAGCCGAGGCCCCATGGAAATAGCCGGAGGTTCTGCCGTTATTTTTTATCTTTATTAGATTACCGACGTTCGCGTATAAATAGATACTTTGCAAGTGTGTGTGTGCGGGTGCAGAGGCAGTTCTCTGTCCGGTGCGAATGGTTATGGGCTTGTACGTGGTTTATCGCGGGCTGGGAGACGATTGTTCAGGGGGATGTTCTGCTAATAGAGCTTGAGAGATATCCGCGAGTTTCGAATGATTTTGGGAGACTGATTCTTTTCTCGTAAATTAATAATAATTTTCTTCTATAAATTTCAGAATAATAATTCGTCGCCTGCAACACTCCCCGAGAAATATAGGCAGCCCTCATCGGCAGTCCGCAAAAAAGACCTCCACGGCAGCGGGAGTAACGACGACGAGAGACGTACGAGGCGAGAAAGAGTAGGAACCCGTGCCCCCTACCTAACAGCAATTAATAGAGAAGCATATACTCACGGCGCGGCGTGCGTTCGTGCAGCGGCGCTCCGTTTCGGGGCTAATACGCGAAATAAATCTGCGGTAATAGTAAGTAATTTCGGGCCGCTATAAGTCGATAACAAATCGGGCTTCGCCAGCCCGTGACGCTGCGAGCGGTCTTTTCCACGATATGCGCTGCAGCCGCCTGTTATGTTTCTCCCTCGAAATCGTTTTAGTATAAAAAAGCTAACTTTTCTTCTAACAATTCTGATGCGGGAAAATTTTAAAATATATAAATTCACCGCAAAAAATACACGATCACGGCTCATCAATATTCGCCGTCGGCCTCTCCATGCATCGAGATTTATCGTCGACCCTCTCCCGCGCAGCCTTCCGAGAAAGCACAGCGGCGAAATTTCGCGCCGATTAGCGTACATCATGCGTTAATGAGGGTCCGATTTTATGCGCGAGGGCCGCGGCATTTTTCATTGGCCAGAGACGCCGCGCACTCGAGAAGACTCGTCCAGACGACTTTTTAATTCAATTAATTGGCATAATTATATCATAAACCTATCGATCAATTCTCGAAAATCTACAATTCCTCGAATCATTGTCTCGAGGAGCATCGGCTCGGCGATCAAGACCAAAAGTGGCCTCGTTACGCTGCAGACGGACGACGCAAAAAAGACGACAAAAACGCGCGCGAGCGAGTGAGAAGCTTGACCCTTCGACGCTCTTCTCCCTTTGCGTAAAGTGGTTCGTGAGAGAGAGAGAGAGAGAGAGAGAGAGGGGCGCGAAATTGAAAGCGGAGGGTGGCAGAGGCTCAGCTTTTTAAAGCGAGACGTAGAAAGAGAGAGTGCGGGGGCGGCTGGTTTCTTTTTTTTTATTCAGGTGAAGACGCGCAAAGTGGTTTTCGAGAATTCGTTGACCGATGGTGAGATAAATATCTAAAAAACGTTTGAGAATCTCGATACAATCGCCCGCGTTCGATCGTGTACGGAAGAAATGGCCAGTGCGACAAGCGAGTCACCCTCGCCGTCCCTTTCGAAAGAAAGAACCGTTATATCCTCCTGTACCCTATACGCAACACATCTCGCGCATAAAAAAAAGGAAGGAAGGCGAGGAACGCAAGGGGCCCTCCAATTGACCGGCAGTAATGAATAATGTCCACACACATCTGCCGGGGACGTGCGCCATCAGTATAAACTGTACAGGCGCGCGCCGGACCTTTCCGCCTGCATATCAAATTATGGACTTCCGAATGGCCTCGCGCGCCGCGCCGATCGCCTGCTGGCGCCCGTGATATATTTGGATATATTAAATTTTTTTTCTCTCTCTATACGTACGGGACTCCCGCTCTTTATCGCGCCCCGCGCAATCGATACGCGTGTGTGAGCTGCTCCGTTTTCGTACGTCGCTTTGTTCTCGTAGCTCTTCTTTTTTTTACATCCGAGATACTTTTGCATATTTAATTTTATTTTTATGAAGTATTAAATGAAGCGACGAAGAAAATTTCCGCAAATGATAAACGAACGCTCGAACTCGCATCGTATCGTACATTCATTACAAGCCACTCATTCCGTACGCTCGCGTTTACTCAGTTCAGTCCCTCTTTCTCTCCCTCTTTCTCACCCTCAAAACAACCAGACTCAAAACACACCGCCCGGCGCAGTCATCGTCAGCGGCGCGGCGCGGCTACCTGAAAATTCAAAAACGGAAAGCTCATCCCTTTGGTACACAGTGAGAAAAGCGGGAAAGACCATTAATCGCGGAGAGAGAGGGAGAGCGAGCGATATCGCGAACAGCATCCGTGCCGCGTTTTATTTGCCCTCGCCGTCTGAATTTTCCATCACGGCAGCTTTTGATCTACGCTAGCGCTCGCGTGCGAATTTAAGAGAAAGAAGCTTGCGGAGTATAGGAGTGTGCGTGGGTGGGGTGGGATGCGCGACTGCTTGCGTGTCCATTTGCGCGACTGGACTGCTGCGCGTCACGTGCGACAAATGGAGGTGTGGAGACCCGATGGAAATTCGTATATCTCAGACGTTATTGGGGTGGGATTTTAGGTGTGAAGAGTTTATACATCAGAGCAGTTCGATCACATTGCATATACGACAAGAGATTGACGGTAATTCGCGACTGATTCTATACTCGTGATCGATTTATAAATAAGACAGCCCGATCGACGTGCAGAATTCAGCGGTAACAGACGCTTCATGATTTCGAATGCCAACGAGCCCCTTAAAAAGTCATGCGTCTGAAAATATTTCCCCCTTGAGCTCACAGGCTAATCGAAGCGGCAGAGCTTTCGGAGTCGACGTACCCTTGTCTAAGTGCCGCGCGGGCGGCTTTTTTCGAGTGCGACGATATCCACCTCTTGCACGGTCCATTGGTCAGTCGCGGGAAATCCGGAAAATCGGACTAAGCTACTTTCCGCGTAAGCCGCCGAGGGTCGCGTGCGCGGGGAGGCGCTAAACGGCGTTTAGTCGACTGCGCTTTGTTTAGCACCCTAAAGCTCGCCTCGGTAATGGGGATGAAATATCGAGCTTTGGATAAGGGTTTTTTCTAATCGAAAAACTATATGCACTATCCACTGCAGGACTCGGAACTACAAAAGACCGCATACGTATAACAGAAGCAGCTATCAACGCCAGCAGCTAATAAACTCGTGCATCTTTCATAGAGGCTCTGAAAAGACGATGTGGCGGCCGCGCGCCGGCATTATACAAAAAAGCTCGAGATTTATCCCTTGTCTCGTCTAAGGCCTAAGCCGCGCGCGATGCGCATCGTGTCGCGCCGGCGTCGCCGCGTTTTCCTAGGCTTTTCAGAGCCGCTTCATGTATTCTTAATCAAACAGACGCAGCGCCGAGCCTGTTCCACATGCAAGGACAGGCAACTGTAGTCTCGCGAGGGATGAGAGACGGACACAAGAAGAAGAAGAAGCAGAAGCGAAGGCGCTAACTGGAGCGCGAGACGCCCCTCTTCTTTATCTTTCTTTTTCTCGCTGGAAAAGAGACGTGCTGATGATGGGTAGTGGGGGAGGAGAGCTGGACGATGACGCTGATATTAGGTGTTTGGGTGTTCGATGCGCTCTTTTTGACACTGTTCTATGAATCGTTGCTTGCTGTGCTTTGGTCGAACGAAGGGAAAAGAAAAGATCAATTACACCGCTATATAATATGCGTATACTCGAGTTCGTTGCTAATTCCGTACTCCGATATTTCCTCCGCATATACGACTCCTCTCCCTTCGATCAATTCATATAACCGGACTAACTGCTGGCGTCGCAAAAGAAAATCCACGCGCAGGAGAAAAGTCGTGCGCCAAACGTCGGAGATTACATACGTACACGCGAAGAAGCCACTGGTATTATTTGTTTCGAGCGTCCGTTATCTCTTTCTCTCTCTCGCTCTCTCTCTGTCTTTATCCACAGCGCTTGAAGCCCTCCTGCC
The DNA here is from genome assembly GCF_009193385.2 of Nasonia vitripennis. Classification (NCBI taxonomy): domain Eukaryota; kingdom Metazoa; phylum Arthropoda; class Insecta; order Hymenoptera; family Pteromalidae; genus Nasonia; species Nasonia vitripennis. Next base: position 9,391,597 of record NC_045760.1, on the reverse strand, counting down.
TGTGAGAGCAGCCTCGAGGGCTTTCACTCCCTCTCGATGTATAGATTCCTCTGCGCGATTCGGTATCAAGGTATTTAGCTATCGGGGAACAGCGAGCTGATGCTCGGATGAGATTTGTGTCGGTGTTCGGCTTGATGTGATCTCTTTTTCTCTCGTTTATATACATATACTTTTCTTTTTTGTTCGCCGATGTACATAACTAATGGCTCGAGTCTTAGCGGGCAGGGCTCTGAATACGAGATTGACGAATTAGAATTTCAAATTATAGACACTTTACGAGCCGTATCATACACAACTCATAACACACGCGTGAACACACGCTCCAATAACTCGAGCTTAAACCATCGCTCTCCTCTATACACACCGGCACTAAGTCACGATTCTCGCTCTCCCTCTCCCCTTCTTTCTTTTCCGTCTGTCTCGCCTCCTCGCGGATTATTTCTCTACCCCCCTCCCGCGTCTTTTTTCCACCCCCCGCCTAGACTCGTCACAAACTACCGCGTGACAAATGGTTCTCGATATACTTTACGAGACAAGTCGCGTTCTTCCAACGTCTGCCCGTATGTGTGTGTGTGTGTGTATGGGTTCGACTCAATCCATCTGCGAGATTCCTCGATACACGCCGAGAACGAGATAACGAGAGCGGCAGTTTATCGGGAATCGGATATACGAGGAGGAGTTGAGATTTTTACGAGGCTCGATAGTTAATCAGTCGATCCAGTCGATAGGGTTGCGTTTTAAATATATTTTCCTCGCTACGATGGGAACATTATTCAAGATGTTTCTTTTTTCCTGCGAGCTGCGATGTACATCGTTACACCGGGTGAAAGAGAGAGAGAGAGAGAGAGAGAGAGAGAGAGAGAGAGAGAGAGAGAGAGAGAGAGAAAGAAGAAGAGAAGCGAGGAATCGAAAAACAAACGCAGGCTGTGTTTACAAGTGGCCAATTACCAAGCTGTAAATAGCCTTACGCGATCAAGTTTTCTGCACACGATGTAAATTTTCTCCGACGGCTCGGCTGGGGTGTTTTCGTGTACGAAAAAAAGTGCGAGCTTCCGCGTTTTCTCAACTAAACCAGGGGGGGGGGGGGGGCAGAGTCGCAATTAGCGTCTGGAGCTGCGGGTGAAACGATCTGTAATTTTTGTAAGAATGGACAATCTTGATGGTCGATGCCGACGAACTGAGCAAACATTTTTTTTTTATTTAATGAAGTTGGCGGATCATTGCTTATTCACGCTCATAAAGAAAAGTTTGCGCGCCTCGTATATTCGTTGTTTTCATGCGTTAATAATTTTTTAGAATTAATCGTTTTCGAATTTTTTGTATTGGTATCGGTTTATTAAATAAACTTCATTATTGACTCGGCAGCGTTTCTTCGAATAACAGTGTGTAGCGTGTGGAAAATTCTGTTTGTAAGATACAAAAATTATGAATGGTTGCTCGAGTAGTAACAATCCAGATATCGTCAGACACAGACGCATCTATTCTTTAGAGTTATTTCGAGCACGCCTAAGGTAAATTCCAAAATCACAATCTCATTCATTCTTCAAGGCGTGTATGTCTGTCGATATCTCCGAATAAAAAGTTTTAAAGAAACAAATTTTAACGCAATTTCCGAGGCTGCATCCAGTTCTAAAATTCAAAATTTAAAAAACCAAAATCGGAGCAACGAAGCCCCGTGCGTACGCCGTCGCGTCGGTCGCGCTACTGACGCTTTCCCATACAATCTGCGCACAATAAAGCCTCTACCCACTCTCCCTCTGTTTCTCTCTCTCTCTCTCTCTCTCTCTCTCTCTCTCTCTCTCTCTCTCTCTCTCTCGCTTTCTCTCGTTCTGTTTTGTTGCGTATACTGCGTGTACGCCTGTCGGCGGTTTCGAGGGGGGTTACGCCGTCGTTGCTGGTACACAGAGAGGAGGATAGAGTGTTGCGTCGATGCGGGAAACAGGCGCCGCTCTTTTTTTGGGATCACGAGCTTGCGGATTTGTAGTTTGGTGGTTGTGGCTTGATTTTCCGATGGTCGTGTGAACCGATTGACTTTGAGATGTTCGAGAGGTTCGTTTAGACTTTTTAAGCGATAACGATTTACTCTGATCTTTCGCCAATTTTACATCGACACTTCTATTAATATTTATACTTTAAAAGAAAAGACGAGCGTCACTCAATGGTTATGATGCAACATCATCCAGCAAAAGTATACTTCTCCTCTATTAATACGAAACGCTAATCGATTTACACGACGTTGTCAGTCTTGCAGAAGGCCGTAATCTTGTTACCCAGCAGTGATAAATCCTCGAAAATAACTGTATTTACCCGTTCACGCAATGCGACAGCAAAAACGGAAGCGCATCAATTATTTTTCACCAGCCGAGTTTGTTGCGTTGTCAATCCTCCGCTCCGGCCGAGTATTATTCCCGTTTTGCTCTTCTATTTTAGCGGGAGTTTTATCGATGAATGGTCGTATCGCAGACGCTATCCGTCGTTCGGTAATCAAGGTTTTTAAAGTCTCGCACGCGCGAAACGAATCCAACTCAGCAGTTATGCGTTTGTTGTACAAAAATTCAACACATTTTAATACACTTGATTTGATCCTCGAAATAGAACCGATCGTCGTCGATTTCAATTAATGAATCGAAATTTCGTAGTTCATCAAGACGCTCCGTTATATTCGAGCGAAATTGTGCAACGCGTGGCGAGAATCGGGATACACTGAAATTGATTTTCATTCTTCAGGCCAAGTTGAACTTTTCGTCGATATTAAACTCATTACTTGTTTGTTTTAGCGCGCTACACTCGAGCTTTTTATTCGAAACTTTACGAGCAACGACTTTTTTTTTTGACGTAATTTTAGTCGCGCATATGTCACTAATTTCCCGTTGATCGTTGGCTTTTCAGTGTCGTACTTGAATTTCACTGCAGGTCTTCGCGAACATTTCGCACGACGTTGAAATGTGGTCAACGTTTTTTAAAACTCGCACTATTTACTTTTCCTAGAAATTTTGTAATACTGCTTGTTTAACACTAACTTACATATATACGAATACGATCGAAAGCACGAAAGAAAAAAAGGGAGAAAAACGAAAGAAGCAGCACACACTAGAGCTCACGAGGCTCGTGTCAACTCCAACTCGGTGTATTATCCATTATTTACGTCATGCCTATACGCGTGTGTACACGGCGCAGCTTTTCGAAAGGCCTCTCGCATCCAGGTTAAGCCAACTGACGACGAAAAAGCTATGTTTTCCCGGTAAACCTTCGCGGGAGAACGACGACGATGACTGCGCCTCTCAGTCTCGATAAATACAACAAACGATTTCCAGGTATGCGCGAGCGATTGCACAACCAGCACGAGAGCGTCTGCGGTGGATCTTATCTCGAGGCACAGCGCGGACTGTTTTTTTTTTCATGGCGGTTTATTGTTTGTTTCGGGGATCGATGATGTGCAATGTTTGTCCCGGTAAATATTGGTCGTCGCGGAAGTCGAACAGAGCCGAGACGACACTGGGTAAATTCGAGCGCGACGATAGTGTTTTCCGTGAATGTCTGTACCTATATACGACAAATATTTTTTTCTCTGAGTGTTTCGAGGAAATTTTCGTAGAGCATGTAAGTCACGTCACGGGTATTATTATCCGAATTGAAGTTGTTACACGCACATGCGAAGCTCGCGGTCACGTTGGATTATTTGGAAAAGATGCGCTTGGTTATAATGAAGGAATCGATTCGCTCGCGGAGGAACGCGGAAGACGTGCGAGATTCACCTTCAAAGTTCGCCGACTGATTCGGTTTCCGATGTGAATTCGATTGTCCAATTTTGAGAGCGACGTTATTGTACCCTCAGAAAGACGAATTAGAGTTTTGTTATGTGCTAGTAACGGCACTGCTTTTGAATCCGCGCACAGATTGTTCGAAATTCCACGTCCTCGATCACTTACTACACTTTTTGGTTTTAAACTTTTTTTCACTTTGTTGATGAAAATATCACTGAGTGTCCGGGTTAAGTCACATCACTACACTTTGCTTGCTTCTTTGGTCGCCTGCAGCTGTATAGTGTATTTTTAGAATAAATTGTCAGATATTATATAAATGTGTCAGTATTAATTAGTGGGTGATGTGTAATAAAAATAAGACATTTTGTACTGCACGCATTCATATTTGGATTCGGGATTATTATAAAATTCAAGTCGGATCTAAAAAAAGCGCAACATACTTTGGAAGAGGCCGATGATTGCAAAAAAGGCAAAAAATCTAAGCGCGGAGACGCCCAAGTGAAAAGGAAACCGAGCTGCAAAGCCATCAGAAAAGAAGATGATATCTCAACAGACATAACGCACTCCAAGAGTGCGAGAGGGAGAGAAAGAGATCCATACAGACAGCATACTTTCAAAAAATCTTCTAGACAGAGGAGGTGGGGGAGGGGGAAGGGGGCTAAGGGGGGTGTCGACCGGCAAAGAGTGCGAGAGTGAGAGAGAGGGAGCGAGTGTGCGTGTGTGGGGGCTCACGTGTGTGCGGTTCACCCTGAGACGCTGAATGGACGAATCGTACGGGCGAGACGGGCGCGGAGGTGGAAAGGGAGAGGAGAGAGAGAGAGAGCGAGAGAGCGGACACACTCTGATCGGTCTCTCGCAATCAAATTAGAAAGAGGGAGAGCCTTGGGGGACTGGCAAAAAGCCCCTCGAAGTAGAAAGAGTCGGGCACGGGTCAGACGTCACACACACATACATAGGCACACAGCCACTGGCGCATACGTACTTCTCGAAGAGGATGACGAAGACGACGACGACGACGAGGAGGCAGACGAGGCAGTAGAAAATCCAGGCGCAGCAGCGTCGGGGTGCTGGTGTTGGCGCGCTGCCGCGTGCAACGCGAATGTAGTCCGGCGCAAAGCGCGAGCAAGCAAACTCTCTCCTCCCTCCTGCTGCTGCTGCTGTCGCTTGCGCTACACGACTACTACGACTACGAAAAAGGAGAACATACACACAGCGCGCGCCGGAGTGAGAGAGAGAGAGAGAGAGAGAGAGAGAGAGAGAGAGAGAGAGAGAGAGAGAGAGAGAGTGAGTGCGCGCGCGGGGAGAAGCCGCGCCGGAGACTAAACAGCCAGCAACAAACGGCAGGGAGAAACAGAGACAGACGGACGGTCGGCGAGGTGGAGGAGGCGAGGCATCGCATTTGTAGGTTAGAATATAGCCGAGCGAGCGAGCGAGAGAGAGAGAGAGAGAGAGAGAGAGAAATAGAGAGAGAAAGAGAGAGAGAGAGAGAGAGAGAGAGAGCGAGAGAGAGAGAGAGAGAGAACGCAGGTGTTGGGGCGGTACACTTGTGCTGTGTGTTGTGTCGGATGCCGCTGCTACTGGGTAACCCCCCGGTGTGCTGCTGCTGCTGTAGCTGCTGCTGCTAGTAGCGGCGGGGAATACTTGTTGTTGAGATGCCTGCGCCACTGGAGGCGCGCGCGCGCTCGCGCCCCCCACCCTTCGGTCGCGAGGTCACGTGGTGGGGGTCGTCTGCTGCCGCTGCTGTTGCTCTCCCCTCTCTCCGCGATGCATGCGCCTGTGTGTATAGATAAGGATGGATGGCTGCTGCTGCTGCTGCTGCTGCGTCGGGAGGAGTGTGGGTGGTTGTGGAGTGGCGGAGAGAACTGATGTGCAGCCCGCGCGCTGGTGGGGGGAGAGCTTAGTCGGCGAGGGAGAATGGCCTGCGCGCCCTGCAGTCGCGAGCCGTGCCTCGAGCCAGACGGGACGACGACCGCTTCTACTGCCGGCGAAAGAGAGGGTGGTCGGGGGATGATGAAGGCTTTTTCGAGTTGTTGCTTTTTTCTCCCGTGCCCGCCAGGGAGGAGGATGGCCAGGAGGTGTCGAGAGGAGGGGGGAGAGATGCGGGCTGCGCCGGCCTGGAGAGCTGGTTATGCACTTATGGTGTATGGACGAGGAAGCATTCGCTGCTCGGCGGACTTTGATTATTCGATGCTCGAGGACGCTAGTGGCGAACTTTTTGGGAGATTCACGCGGTGAGTTACGGACGACGCGATGGTTTTGAAAAACTCGCTGTCCGAGTTTGTTCGGCTGCTCGTAAGTTGTTTTGAAGTAAGCCGTATTTGATCTCTCGATTAGCAAACTGATATACTAGATATACGTCAAAGGAAGCGAGTCATTTTTAAACGTCAAACAATCAATAATTCCAAACAATTAGATACTCGGTATTCGCGCCACGTTTTCCTATTATTTATCAACTTCACCGAACGGTAGTTTCCGTGAAAATGCGTACAAGCCGCACAGATGTGCGGATAAATTCATCGAAGCACCACATAGCGATCGCGACTCGAATACAAAAAAAAAACAACTCGATTATAGACGTCACCAGATAACTCCAAGCACACCTGTCAATCGTTCTGAGACCCACACACACACACACACACACACGGAGAAAAAAAGCATTACCTATACTTGAGAAGAACGTCGACCTCGGGGGCAGCTTCGCTCCTTCCACAAGCGATGCTCTTCGGTCCACGGAGGCACTAGCACCCGGCAAAGTCCCGCGCGAAAAAATCTAGATCACCTCGACGGCTACCGCGAGCAGACTACAGCGCGGAGCTGCCGCGCGAAGCCTGTTTTCCTCTCGACGCACGGCCCGTTAAAGACAACAATGCAATATTTAAGCGTATACAATGGCATGCAGAAGCAGCAGCAGCTGCGCGCGCATTCGATGCCTCGCGGGGGTGGCTGCTACGACGGCAGATAAGGAGAAGAGAGGATGAAAAGGGGTTGCCGAGCACAGTGCGAGAGCGAGAGAGAGAGAGAGAGAGAGAGAGAGAGAGAGAGAGAGAGAGAGAGAGAGAGAGATAGAGAGAGAGATACAGGATGATACTATAGGCGACGCACTACTTCCCCTCTGCTGTGCCGCTGGCGGTTAAGCTTCCAGGGACTGCTGCACTTGGCTGTTTCGTTGCAGCCTTTTTGTCTCCCTCTCTCACCTTGCCTTTTCGGCGCTTCTTTTTTCGTATAGCATTCTCGTTCTCGTATAGCATCGATTCCGCCGCACGCGCGTTTTTGTGTGTGTGCATGCCTTTGTGTGTAACAATAATCGCGGTAGCTAACCGTTCCGCGATGTAACCGTCGCTCCTATTGATTCGCATAGCGTACGTAAATAAGCCTTTTGGGAACTATAGTTCAGGCAAAGCGGTCAGACCTACATTATGCCGAGAACGCGTCAAAGTCACCATGTCGGGCGCGTTGGTTTCTTCGATTTTTTCTCTTTTAAAAGGGCGCATATACCGTAGGGATGGACATTCGAAGAAGGGTGCAAGTCGTTACTGCCGGTTCATGAACTACGTCCAAGTTATCGACCTCATCGGACTTCGGCGGAAGCTTTGTATCGTGGCAGAGAATCATTGCGGATGAATTTGGATGATCTCAAGCTCGCTGCGATACATCATCCTCAACGTCGACTCGTTCCAATTCTTCGTGTCGGATTAATTTCTCTGTGCTTTTTTTCTAACCTGGAAACGACATCCGCAACCATTTGCCAAACTGCGATACCAGCAGCTATGCGCATTCGCAGTTTCCCGATAACTGCAACCGTACAGCCAGACGACATCTCCGGAGACCGTAGCCTTCACCATCGCTACCACTCCATTTCTCTCTCTCTCTTTCTCTCACTCTCTCTTTCTCTCTCTCTCTTTCTCTCTCTCTCTCTCTCTCTCTCTCTCTCTCTCTCTCTCTCTCTCTCTCTCCGCACGAGCTTACAGGGCGTGCTCCAGCTTTTCTCCAGCGACGCAAGATAAAGCCAGAGCGAGAGCGAGAGAGATAGGAGTTAGTTGGTTCCGGGGCTCTGACGACGCGACGGTGCAACGGAGAACCGAGGCACAATACAGGCTGCTGCTGTATACGACGCGGGAGGCGGTTTATGGGCCGGCCAAGCCTGGTGGGGAGATCGGCGTCAGCGGAGACGCAACGCCCTCCTCCTCCTCCTCCTCCTCCTGTACAGCGTTAGCTCCGAGAGGAGAGGACTCGCTGTGTGTACGTGTGTGTGTGTGTGTGTGTACACTCCGGAGGAGACGAGGGGGAGGACGCGAAGCCTGGCAGCTGCTGCTCCTTTTTCTTTGGATTTTCATCTTCTCAGGCCGAGAGGGAGACACAGCGAGTGGCTCTGGGCGTATACTTCGTGTCTTTCTGTTGCCCGGTATTGATGTCCTTGCGCCACGCCGACGCAAAGGCTGCCGACTGCGCGGAATATTGTTGGAGCTTGAGAAAATATCCGAGGAAATTCGGTTCTTTTCGACTTTTTACTCGTTTCATTCTCCCGATCAAACCGCACTTTGTGCATGCTTATATCGCGGTCAAAGTACGAAAACTCCGACCCACAGCAAACTTCCCACACGTCGGAGCAGAGAAAAAAATCCGTTCTCGCCCCACGGCGAACTTGGCTCAAAGATCGGGGAAATTCTCGCTCCAAAAACTTTGGTCGCAGTCGTCTCCGCAGACACGCAGAGAGACTGAACCACCAGTAGTAGTACTACTGCTACCAGCGTCAGCGACGACTCTGCCGATGGTCCTCTCTTTCAGTTCCGGCAAAGCTCAAAGAGCTATGTCCACGTCGTCTTCTTGCTCGATTACGCTGGCAGTGGCAAGCGCGCGAAACCTCGCGAGTCCACGAAGACTCTGTACTCGAGAGGGCGGCGTTTCGCTCCGCGGGCAAAGACAACATTTGTGTTGCCGCTCGTTTGCTCTTTCCGTGTGTTATGACCGCTCGGTCCCTTACGCTGCGCCTCTCAGAGCTATCTGTCTATTCGTTCTTTGATGCCTGCGACTCACCGATTTTTTTTTTCCCACCTGTCTACCTCGGACCTTCGTTCGCGTTGAGGATTAAGCTCTTTTTTACTCTATTGATGTTGCGAACCGCGTACTTATACTATTGTTCCGGACGTAACCGAGGACTACTAGGGATAAGAGTAAGTGCGGCGTATTTATTCTTTATTAATAATATATTCTACCTATTAGTAGTTTTAGCGAACGTTTTTCCGTCATTTGGCTCTCATATGCGCGAATCGACAAGGCGATTCGTGGCTTCAAGTCAATACGGTTAGGAGTGATTTTATAATCATTCCTAGACTGCCACGACCCCCTATAAGAGTTTTACTCCGCGAATTTTGAGGGTCACTTTCAGTACGGAGAGGCTAAAAGGGCTGATCTGTGACTGCCAGGCCAGAGAGTCGAGTGGCGATATAGAGGAGCGCGCGCACTGCTTCGAGTCCCTTCGGTAGTCCTCGGGAAAGCGTCTTTGTTTTAGCGGGCCCGAGTTTTTGGCGGCGTTTAATGAGTAGAGCGTCAGTTCTCGGCGACAACTTGTGAGAGAGGGTCACACCAGGACCTGATCGTTAGGAGATTTCAATAAAGTCATAATATCTGATCAACAATGATTTCACAGTTTATTTTTGAACCTTAATGTAGTCTTGTCCCATACAACTATGATTGTTATCTTCGAATTCGTATTTAGAGTCGTGGGGTTTAGTCGGTTTTGACGTACATCACTTTCACCTCCGTTGCGCCCGGGATGAAATATGCTAACGAGATTTCATACGAGCTCAATATTATTATTATCTTAAGGCGCTGCATGAATTCAAAACGAACGAAAAAACGAGAGAATATTTATGCACGGGACAGAAAGTTTCTCCGCGGGCTGCGTTACCCGTATCGCGATATTTGATTAATTAAAGAAACTGGATTTAAGCTTAACGGAAATAAGATACACTCGTTGTTAATTGGATTAAAGGCAACCGAGTTTTCCCGGCATGTTTTCGTAGGAATACGCTTCTGAAAATCTGCGTTGTATGCAACTAAATTACATTAAGAAATTCAGTTATTCAGTATTAAAATAAGAGCACACAACGCCGCATCTGATTGATTACGATCGAGTGAGGTAGAAGGAATTATAACTGGTATTTTTATGCGATGCATCATTAATGATGTTAGTTAATAAAACCGATATTTTCATTATTATACCCTGAAGGAAATAATTCGATTAATTGAGATTCGCATTTAAAATCTGGTAAGTAACCGGCATGACTGGCTCGAATGCGAAATTGCTGCTGTATTTTGGTAAATATATCGAGGATGATAATTGGATTTGTATGTTGTTTTGAAAACATCGCCTTGATTTCCAAGAATCCGAAGCTTTTCATGGACGAGAATTTAAATCTTTCGTTTACTCACGTATCTATTTCGTGAGAGAATCAGAGCTTTGGCACTCACTTGAAACACAAAGAGGAGACAAATTTTAGATTGACATTTCGGTGGAAGCGGGCGGATAACTAGATGATCAAACAACTGCTTTTGACTATAGTTTGAAAATGTTTTAAAAGCTACCAAGAAACTCCACGATTTTCCACTGTTTGAAAATTAATACTTTTACATTGAACTATTTTCAATAGAACGAGATCTTGCTATATAATTTATCGTATGTGTAATTGGTACCCTTAACCGGTAAAATCAAGGAGGAGCAACTGGTAAAATCGAAAATTTACGGTAGCAGAACTCGAGATCATAATATTTAGTAACTCCGAACTGTCTAAAATCGTCCTATTTAATCTAGACCACCGCTATACATTGGCTGCATCTGCCGAATCGACAGCTCAATTTAGTTATAACACTGGCCACTTGCAGCACTGCTATCGATTGGCCAATACAATTTTCCATGCAAGTGCTGGCTCAAACTAAACAAAAAAAGGACTTGTTAACATGACACCTGTAACTTGAATTCTTAACCACTATGCTTTATTTACCGACATTGCAATCATCGACTGTCCCGCGCATATTCAACGCATCGCTCACACATATCCCAGCCGGCAAAGAAAGAGTAAAATGAAATCCAAAATTCAAAGACTTCCATCTCGCAGAGAAGAAAGAAATCAGCGACGCAAAAACCGCTGGAAGGAATAAAGGCTCTTTCCTGCTCCAAAGAAACGAGCCCTTTCAAAAAAAAAAAAGGAAATAGGAAAAGAAAAATCCAGTAGCGGCGGCGGCGGTAGCAACAGCTTTGCGAGCTTGCAGACTCGAGCTTTTCCTCCTCGGCGAAACATACCTATGTACGTATATCCACCCCGGGAAAAGCTAGGGGGTGGGAAGGGGTGAGCAGCAGCAGAAACGCGCAGCAAGGTGGGGGAGGTAGCAGCAACAGTAGCAGCAGCACAGAGTGGGGGAGGTAGCTCGACGCGGGAAAATGGGGGTGGCGACTAGGTGGAGGCAGCCGCGCGGCATCGGCCAATAAGGCGACGCCCGCCCCGGCTCGGAGACAATTCCGAATGCTACCCAATAACAAACGTCTTTTGTTGTTCGGCTTCTCTCTCTCTCTCTCTCTCTCTCTCTCTCTCTCTCTCACTCGCGAGAGCTTTTCTCTGTTTCTCCTTCGGCCTGTGGATATCGCGGAGGTGGAGTTTTTCCTTGTGTGTTTCGTTTTCTCTTTTTGCCACACTGCTGCGAGCTTCTCCTTTTTTGCTGCTGCGATGGTGTGTATAGAGGCAGCGTCAACACATTAAGAGCTGGAGGTTGGTCTGCTGGTACCAATGGGACTGGATGCCTATCGTCGAGCTGACTCCGCTTTGCCCTTAGCCTCCCCTCTCTTCCTCTGTCTTCATGTTTTAGCTACGAGGCAGTGAAGGGCTGTTTTAAAAACTTTTTTACCATAAGGTAAGTGGGATATGAGCGCTTTGAAAGTTGAAATTTGTAAATATAGGTTGTGGTTTACAGAGATAAAAATTCAATATCTTCTGTAGAAACGATTACCGTTACTACAGGAAACGGTACACGTTGATGCTAGCAAATCACAACGTATGCATAATCATACCGTCTACTCGACACAATCACTCGTCTAAACCGAAACTCGAGCCCTCGAAAAATCCAGAAATAAAACGACATTCACATCGAAACAATTAAATCTCTCCATTCTCTCGACTCGTCCTGCAGCATCCCAATGAAATTCAGGCTCATCCTCTCTCTCTCTCTCTCTCTCTCTCTCTCTCTCTCTCTCTCTCTCTTCCTCTTCCTAACCGAGCGCGGAAGTTCGCGCGACGAGCCAGCCCGCTTTTAATGTGTTGGCTTAAAATAAAAGAGCAGCAGCGGAACCGCAGAATGAAGCTCGCCTCTCTCTCCCTATCTCTCTTTCGTCGCGAGCAGATAAATATTCATTGACGTCTTCATCAGGACTTTTATGACTCTCCGCCGACGCCGGAGCGAGAAAAAGGAAGAGAAGCCGGCTAAAGTCGAGAGGTGACTTCTTCTTCATCTTGGAGTTGGCCTCGGCCGTTGCTCATTCCGTGCGCGAATCTTCCTCCCCCGCCGGCGAGTAATTGCATTTTGCATTGTGCAGCTGAGAACGTGGTGTCGAGAAAGGATGGGCTGGAACTGCACTGCTGCATGAGGAATCGGTATTTTTAATGCGAACTACTTGAGTTATTACTTTTGAATGGTAATGTTTACTTTGAAGCTGATGCTTTCGGTGGAAATGGCCGAGTGCGGTAAGCCATGCGCTCAAATGTGTTTTATTTATTTTATGCAGCTTATTCTCGTTTTTAACGTAGGTCATGGTAATTGAGAGTGATTGCTGATTCTCAGTGGAAACAGTCGAGTTTGGCAAGACGTACTACACAGCTAAGCAAGGTAGTAAAAACTATGTACAGCAGACATGAAAATCCAATAATAAGCACTAATCAGTCATGAGAGTAGAGATGAAAAAAAAAAGACGAATCACAATGAGCATTGTGCGGATCGCAAGTTATTATCAGTGTTTGGTTAGCTTGGGCTATATGGCGATAACGGGTTTACGTCAATACGCCCGGCAACGTATGCGCGAACTCTTGAGAGTATACGTTGTATATTCGAAAAAGTTTCTCCCTTATCTATCTATAACAAACAGAGATGCCGCGCGACACATTATCTTCGCGAATAGCAAATATTGAATGAATAATTCTTTTTTTTTTCACCATGATTCCGGCCCGTCTCGTATCGCCCGATATGGCATTCACGCATCGGCTGTGTGTGGATCTAGGAGGAAAACGTGAGCTTCACGTGTTTTGTTACGAGCTTTTAACCTGCAGATGTTACATATATAATAATTTCATTAGTCTTTATGATATTTACCGACTTCACGTGTACGTGCGAAGCGATATATTTCTCGCGGTTATCTTTGCTTATTTCGGTAAACGTTTGTTTGGATAAATACAAATGCGGCGTTATTAATTTTCGAAAAAATTCCAATACTTTCGCCCGCGTGCGTTACGTAAATTTGGACTTGTGTGCTGTAATGTCTCGCGACACTTAATTATTTATGTCTACAAAAGGTAATCCTGAGCATCAAAATTATGATTCGAGTTTAAAAATATAAATCGTGTAGACCGCATAAATATCACGCAATGCAAATATTACCGGTGAAACTCCTCTGGGCTGTGAAAAAAGGCGAGTCATCTGAGTGTCAAAGGGTCTCGAGACCCAAGACAAACGCCAAGTAGACTCTACGTCGCGACAAAATTGAAATTTCTCCGCCTGAGCAGAGCGTCTCGCTCGGCAACTCATAAAAACTTTAAACGCCTTACGAGTCGAGTGTTGCTGCTGCTCTCTTTCTTTCCAATATAAACTCGGGCTCACGCGTCCCGTCGATTGACTCCCTGATGCTGAATTTGCGGGGGTGAAAAAGTGTGCTTTGGGTGTGTAGAGTCTGAGACGAGAAATGGATAACAACGATGATTTTTTTTGGATGAAAAGTTGGTCCCTTGATGATGTTTTAAAGTATTATTTGAAATAAAAACAAACGGACTATGCAATTTTTAACCGAATGCTTAGATTTTAATAATACTACGAAACAAAACATTTTTATTCACTCGATTAGACACATCCAGTCGATCCAGCAGACTGTATACCTACAAAAAGTCTCGAGAGGCAACAGCAGCGTCTCGAGCTGTGATTTTATTTCGCGGACGAACCCTCGCCTCCAACTTTCGGCTTGCGAGAAATTAGGGGCTTACTCGATCTCTTTCTCCCTCCTTTCTCGCGTGCGTTGCTTAACGCCTGATCCGCCGATATCAAGCCCCTCCTGCATTCGTTCTTACTTTTGTTTCGACATTTTACGATTCTGTGCAGCAAAAAATTTGTCGCGAAAAACAAACGGTACACGATCCCACTTTCCTTCCACAAAAGCAAAATTATCGAGCTTTAAAAGCTCCGCGTTGAAACCGCGCTTTGTACACACGACAAGCAGCCGGAGTTTACAACTGGCTTATACTTTACTACGATTAATTATCTCAACACGGAGGTGGTGCTATATAATTCGCGTGTAACAAATGAACTGCAAGTTACAAGCAACTGCGACGGTGCAGTGATAATGCTACGATAATCCAGTGCCGAAAGTGTGCGCGCGCGCGTGCGTGTGTATACAGGCTAATAATAAACCTGTTGCGCTACTGCTGCTGTGCTGTGCCGGTACAGCATTATAGTGCAGTAATGCCTCTCGCGCTCGAGCGACGTCATAATGTGTCAGCTCTGCCGTTACGGATATACACACGCGAGAGGGAAGAGAGAATCATTTTACGGACGAATTTCGAAAGCCGATTACTCTCGGCGAGTGCGCGCGTGCAGTCTTTATTGGCATGTTAATACGTGCGTTCACTCGACGATGTATGCGGATGTGCATTTAATTCAGAAATTTTATGGCTTGGAGCGCGTATTATCGATTATATTGGGAAAACAAATTATGACTCGTGTAGGGAAGTGCCAATACATGATGCTTGACACGGGAAATCAATATCGAGCTGTTGCATGATACCATTGCCGTTTAAACAATTAAATATGATAAATTCGCGCAACCCTTAAAAATGTTCAGCCTCTCTCCCTAGCAACCGGCTCTATTTAATCTGAAAATAGCCCGCGCGACCGCATCGCCTGAAAGTGCGGAGCGAGACAAAGCTGGAGAGAGGGCGATATCAAACCGGAGAGAAATCGACGACGACGCTGACTGGCTTGTTTGTCGATATGCTGATGTAATTATATTATATTGCTCGGAGTGTTCTGCGGCGGCGAAGAGGGAGAGGAAATTTCGCAGCCGAGAGCTGCACGTGTTTATAAGATTACGCACATACACATTAATTCAGCGCTGCGCCGTCTGCCGAATGAGCGAGAGAGAGAGAAGGGAAGTTTATTTATTTTTCGTTATGGGGATTGGTTATATATTATAATATCGGCGCAACGCTCGCGTGTTTGGCGAAGCATTGCAGGCCTTTTATTATAAATCGAATTAAAGTGCATAATGTTTTCGATGACAAAATTCGACGCGTTATATTTTCATTTCATTGATATTAATATGCAGAATCGCGGTTTCTTGTTTTTCGAAACATCTTATTAATGACATGCAAAAACGCGAGGACAAAAGTGCCAACGCGGGATATCGTCGCGCGGAGTTTTGAAAGGCGTATATGTAGTAATAACGTTTATCGGAAGAAGTTCTAGGTTTCGCATTACGGCGAGTTGCATCGGTAGAAGCACTTGGGTGTACGTGTATAACAGTGCGATGATCCCGAGTCATTCTGTCTTTCCAAATGATAAGCGAATTCGCTATCGCGCTCGAGAACGACTCAACAAAAAGCTCGCGATCCTCGCGCCCTTGGGAAAAAGAAACGAAGTAGAGAGAGAGAGTGAGAGAGACAGTCCTGGTCGTCGATACCTCTCGCGGCTCTAAAAAGCATCAGTAGCTGGGTGTGGGCGTGATTAGCATTGCGCTGCCGATGATCAATAGTGGAAACGTCTCTCTCTCTCTCTCTCTCTCTCTCTCTCTCTCTCTCTCGCTCTCCCTTCTCATTCTCATTCTCGCGCGGTGTGCCTCTCGCTCCCTTATCTCCACAGCTCCCACCGTCTGTATCTTGCCCGTGCGCGAGCTTATTCCGGCTGAGGCGTCTATCGAATACTCGCGAATCGTATATAGGAGAGAGATGAGAAGCTCACGTTGATGCTAAAGTGGACTGTGGGTTGGAAATTTTTTGCTGTGGAAATCTTCATCAAATTAGTATAGCGCTACGATGCAGGTGTTATTATGTTGAAAGCCTGCACGTGGCTTCGATGCGCGCAAAGAAGTTTTAATAAATTTTCGTTTCAATTCGCGCGCAGCCAAAATTAAACAGCTGCCCTCACCATACACGCAGTCGAAGCGGATTACTCGCGCGCGCTCACAACGCTGTGTCAACCCTTCCTACGCTCCTTTTACGGCTGCTCTGGGCTTCATGTGGGTCGATGCTTCTCCCTCTACATATCTCTCTGTCTCTCTCCTATATTCTCTTCCTCTATGTGTCCTGCGTCCCGCTGCATAGCAGGACTCTCTCTCTCTCCTCTCTCTTTCTCTCGGAGCAATCGAGCAACGCGGATGTTCCCTTCGTTATGTACCTGGCTGAGAATTAATTTTCTCTCTCTCTCTCTCTCTCTCTCTCTCTCTCTCTCTCTCTCGTATAGAGGCTGAAGTGCACGTGTGTTTGTACTTCGTTTTTATTGAAAAATCTAAACGCTTTTCTCCGAACGCGCGACTCTCAACGAAGTTCGAGCTACACGAACAGCGTCAGATTTCGTCTAATAAGCTTTAGCCAATCATAAACGACGCAGCACTTTCATTTGCGTACACCGAATCCGCGGTACGTGTATATATACTCTCGACTCTCTTCGGAGAGCCGTAACGTTTAGGAGTGTATTCCTTAAGCGGCGCGGAAAAGTTTGCGCGAGAGAGGAAGAGAAAAAAGAAGGAAGAATCCGCTGGAATGACTAGAGCGAGGCGGGCGCGCGCAAACTTTTTCCTCTTATATTTATTGCCAACACTTCGGCGCGAGGGAGAGAGAGAGAGGGCGGCAAAAAAGTGCAGAGCCAGCAGGATCGCCCAACCCGCACCGACGACGTATATAAGCTTCCACGTGTGTATACTGTTGAACAGTGGGTATTTCGTTGATTTTTGATTCACTCGGTTTAATTATTTACTATTAATAGCTTCAAGTTTGACACCAACTAATCTATCAGTTGTCAATTATGTATACAGTGAAAGCTGGCGTCCACAATGGATGCGAAGCCGAACGGTGCACGGATCGGGAGGAAGGGGGGCGAAAATATCGAAAATTCCGCAGTTATACACACATCTTTCGGGGTATAAGCTCGCGCGGGGGCTGCTTTATTCTCCGGTGTCAGCAGGCGGGATATTAAGCGAGCGGGCGGCTGTGCGCGCCTCGGAATTACGGCTGGAAGAGTAGTGGGAGGATTTGACTTTTGCCGCCGTGAAATTCTCGAACGCCTCGCTATTGTGACTGAAGGAGAGGAAAACCGAGGAGACGCAAGCGCTCGTGTGTGTATGTGTGAGGCGCAGATTTGCATAGACGCGCGAATGAACGCGTTCGACGCTGAAAAATGTATCGTTTGCGAATTGCTATTGTAAATATATTTAAAAAAATGTAAAACAAGCCGGACAATTAATTTATCCCAAAGCTCTCGCAGCCAACAATCCCCCGCCGAGTAAGAAGAAGCGGTAAAGCCTTTTCATTTTCGCCGACGAAGTTTGTTCAGGACCAGAACGCGAGAGCGTCTTCTTCAGCAAAAAGCTCGCGTAAAACAACGCGCGCGGCTATTTATTATTCTATTAACGAATCGACTCTTGTGAAGCGCTGCAAAAAAGGGTTGCAGCGCCGCCCGGAAGAAGAAAAGCTCGAGGAATCCGTCCGTTCGTTCGTTAGTTGGTGTATGCATGAGTGTATGTGTGTGTGTGTGTGTGGCCGGATAGCTTGAGCGGGAGGTATCTTTTTGTTGACTCTCGCTAAATATTGGATAAAGATGGTAAATATGGCCGCGGTGTGGACTCAAGTTAGGAGCGCGCGTGTGGATTCTTCGTAAACGGCTATTTCTTTTGGCCGTTTTTCTACGCCGCTGGTTTCACAGTATTTCGGAAGGGAATAATGCTTGATTTTAGAAAATTTCAGATATACTCCTTGAATTTTCAACTCTGGCACTCGTATACGGAAAACCTCGGTTCACGCTTCATTCGATGAGCACTTTTCTTTCTCTCTCTCACTTTCGACTCGGGGCCCATTATAACTTGGGCAAAGTCAGAGAGACAGTAATTAAGTCTGCAATAAGGACGAGTGGACCGGCGTTGGCGGCGTCGACCATTAGGCCGACGAATCGACACTTTGTGCGGCTGCGAAAAAGCTCGTCGCGTCAAATGAAGCGAGAGGAGATCCGATAAAAGAAATTGTCAAAGAAGAGACGGGAGAGAGTGAGAGGGAACATTCAAGCGTCTGTCTGTCTGTCTCTCTCTCTCTCTCTCTCTCTCTCTCTCTCTCTCTCTCTCTCTCTCTCTCCGCGCGCTGGCAAGCAAAAAGGTTTGAGATTCAGGAGCTTTCTTTAAGGGAAGTCAACGCTTCGCCGGTAATTGTCTCGAGCAATTATTGGTCATAATTGTGTGTTCTCTCGCTCTTCAAAGTCGCCGTGAGAGAAAGACGAGGCTTGACTCATTCTTCTTCTTCTTCTTCTTGTTTCCGTAAACCCTTGCTCTCTTCGACTGTAACCTCTTCCACTGTCGCTCGTATGAAAATCGCCGGACAGAAGACAAAAAAACATACCCCAAACGCGAGCGCGATAGTAGAGCAAACACGTACACACAAGCTGGCGCTTGCAATAAGCCGCAGACGATCAGGATCGGAGCGCATAAAAGTCGATCGGGGACCGAGCAGAGCCTAAACAATATCTCGCGGCGATATAAGACGCGTCTATTGGGCCATTACCGCGACCGCACCGCCGCTGACTGACCGTTTGCCCCCGCTGCAGCGTCAGCAGTCCGAGAGCTTTTCTTGCCGGCGTCGCGCGGACGCTACGGCACTTTGGGAGAATCCTCCGGTCGTTGTTGCTTCTTCGGTACACTTCTTTTTATCTCTACTGTTTCTTGAGCTTTGTTACTTTGAGACAGCGCTTTCGGGAGTGTCTATTCTAATTCTTCTGGTTGTTGCATTCTCAGCTAAGAAAATGATGCGAATATACCGTGACTGGCTGCGCGTGTTTCTTGAAGAACTACACTTTATACACACGTTACTCCCACACGGCGAGTCCTTCATTTCTCTCCCTCGAACGGCGAGTTCGCTTCTTTACGATTTCGGTTAACGCTTTAGCCGTTTCGGAGTAGCGAATAAAAGGCGCGCGAGTATATAGACTTCGGCGCGCGAGTATATAGACTTCGGCGCTCCTTTCGGCTGGAACGTCATTTTTATTCCTGTGTTTGAGACTGCGGACGACCAGTCGTTTCTTCCTTTATGGCCGCTTAGTTGCTCGGCTCGATGTTTTGGTGTGTATCAAGCTGGATTTCACCGACGTGTATTTCTTCTTTTTTTTACTCGTTCTTTATGCTGAATGAGCATAATGTCGTAAATCACGTTCCTCGACGATTTGTACATAATCCAGCGGGGCGGTTTATTAAAACTTCTTATCAGTTCGCGGCTGCGGGAATGTGCGCGCGGACGAGGAATTATTGGAAAGTAAAAATGATTAAAGTTTGAAAATTCTTGAAAAGAGCGAAATCCATTGTCGCACGCAATAAAAATGAGATCTCTCGAGGAAGTTCTCAATTGCCGCGCGGCACGCTATTGCATCTCCTCGCGCTCGTTTCTCGGTAACGAATTCGTTTTATTGACATTAAACAATTTACAACTCGGCGTTAAAATTTCCGATCGCGTTTCTTGCATAAAATCTAGTGTCTTGTTTACAAACAGCGTCGCGTACCATTAGAAAAAAAACTGCGGGTAGATCTCGATTCGTCAAGCTTGCGAGCAACAGCCTCGAGAGGAAATTGCGTTTGTTCGGGCTTTTTTTTCTTTTCCGCCCCCTTCATTCTCTCACAACCTTCGAAAGATCCGTCGTTGATTTTGGCCTACCGACTCTCTGTCTCGATTCGAGAAAAGTTTCCGAGATTTTCGAATGGCGATAGTCTCGATGATATATGGCCGTCTATAAAGTCAAGACATTGAATGCCCGATCGATTCTCTTTCCATTTCCCCGACGCTCGTGCGGTATACTGCGATTCTTTTTACGGACGATGGGGTACTTTATTTTTCTTTCGAATCCACGACGAATGGTCAAGTGAGCGGCTTTGCCAGAATTTGACTTTTAATTTGGGTCAGCTTGATCTCCGTACAATAACTCTCCATCTTAGCGCACATCAACTCGCTTCGCGCCGAACATCCGGTACACTTGGATATATCAACTAGACTACTCGACTACTAATACGCTCCCGTCTAGACGGGATGTATCAACTATTAAGTGATGCATTATCGCGTGTTCTTCGGCTCGCGTCGTTCTCAGAAAGTTCCGTGCGCGCAGAGATGCAAATTGCCCCGGCGAAGAGAGCGAGAAGAAAACAGCAGCGGCCCGGCTTATAGAGGCTCGAAGGGGTGCATTCGCGCAGGCCAGCGCGCTGGGGACAACATCGCCTATTGAGACGGTATTCTTTGCGCGCGGGAAGACAGGGGGGGGGGGGTGGCGCATGGGGTGAAGCTCCCTCGGGCATTCTCCGTCTTTCCTAGTGCGGCGGCGAACTGTCCCTCTCGCTGTCGCCATCAATTATTACTCGCGCCTCGTCTAGCGCGACGAGACGAGACTGCCTGGCCGCGACGGCGATGTGTAGCTTCGCAGCCGATCTCGTCTTTTCACCGCGGACGCGCTTGGCTTTTTTCGGCCCAGCTCTACTCCGCGCGTCTATGGCTATAATGGCCTGTTGCGACGATGCACCTTAATTTCGGGGATGGATACTTCAGGCGTTCGATTCAAGCTTAATCGTCGAGCCAGACGATCATGAAAGTTTGCCGGAAAAATTAAGAATACACTTGGGGCAATCGCGGAACGAAAGTAGACTGCCATTACGTTAAGTCAGACCGCGAGGGGGACGGTGGTTTAGTCATAAAGCGCAATGTGTGCAGTCTGCTGTCTTCAATCATTTACACGTCTCGTTCGTTGGGGAGATTTCACGAAAATGGAGCCACTTCTTTATTTGACCGATGAGTCTGCATGCGTCACATTCAGAATTCGCGTAATTACGGCTAATTTTATAAAAATACATAAATAACCAAGATTCCCTTCACGCGAGCTGCGCTGCAGCCTCGAGCCGAACGAAAGACAAAGACCATCAGCGAGCCTCGAGTCCCCCCCTGCGAGTGTATATGTTTATTCAGCTTGTCGTCTGAGCGCGCGCGGTCTCCCGATAAGACGACGAGTCGCGCGGGACAGTGACGCGGGCCGCGCGCAGCCCTCGCACATAACCGATGACTCTGTCTCTCACTCTCTCTTTTTCTCTGCTTCCGTAAGTATTTGCCCGCTGGAAAAGCGTCTCCGCGTAACGATGTTTATCGTCGTCGGGGAGGTGTATAACAATCGCCTCCCGCCGCAGGGTAAATATTTAACGTTATTTCGCGCGTGGCGGAACTCGTACCACGATTTCGCGAAGTTTTCGCGGCGACGAGACCTTTGTTTTCGGGGTTTTGAGAGATGGAGTCTCTAATTTTCGTTCGTCTGTCAATTATTGAACTTTTATAAACATAGTGCAGATTACTCACAATCGTCGAAAATCAAAGAGATGAAGGTGGCTCTTACCTGCACCAAAAAGGCACACGAATCGGTTAAACGCATTGTTTACTACAGCTCTTTCAAGCCGCTCTCGAAGCCAAAGCACCGCCTAACCTCCGTCCGCCAGCGTCGAAACAGATAGCGAGACTCGTGCCATAAATCGCACCGCTGCGATAAGGCGCGAGCGAGCGTTTTCCCATTGATCGACGCCGATTCCCGGACTCGTTCTCTCTCTCTCTCTCTCTCTCTCTCTCTCTCTCTCTCTCTCTCTCTCTCTCTCTCTCTCTCTCTCTGTGCCCGGAGGGGATTAACGAGCGGCCATCGACCGCCACTGAGCCCTCGAGCTCTGAGTCTCGATTATCAATCACCCGGTCGCTCGATCGAGTAGTGCCTCTTTTTTTTAAAGCGTTATCCGAATACAAAAACCTAAATTTTAGCGGCAGAAATCGAAAAGGACGATCCGAGCGCATATCAAGAGTCGGAAGCGTCACGGCTTTATGTACACCTCGCGCGAAGAGGCAGAAACTATAAGGAACGAGTATAAAGGACGGAAGGAGTAACGATCTAACGTTTTATAGTTGTAATCGGGGGTATCATAATCTTGCAAGTTTGCCCCCGACCAGCACTCGACATCCAAGAACAACGACGAGCTCCACCCCCCCCCCCCCCCGAAGGGCACTGGTATACCTCTCTGAATACCCCCAGAGAGGTGGAGAGAGAGAGAGAGAGAGAGAGAGAGAGAGAGAGAGAGAGAAAAGACGCTGGAGGGAAGAAATGCCTCGGGTACGCGAGCGCGTCTCATATCCTCGCGTCCTTTCGCGAAAGGAGGCCGTATAACCCGGGGACTAACAAGATTTCGTACATGTAATTGGTTGAGTATTAAATTGCGTATTCCGGTGCGGAGGTACGTATATAGACACGCTATGGAAATCTTGAGGGTGGAGAGAGAGAGAGAGAGAGAGAGAGAGAGAGAGAGAGAGAGAGAGAGAGAGAGAGAGAGAGAGAGTCGGATAATAGCCCAGGCAAGAAGAGCAAGAGAGAGCAGGATCATTTAGTAACATACTGCAGTGCCGTGACGGTTAAGTTTATCGGCTGCGAGCGCGTGTGTGTGTGCGAGTAGGGCTAGGTATCTTCCCGCTTCTCGATTTTGCGATTTCGGGACACGCTACTGCTAATGCTTCTGCTGCTGGGGCGCACTTTCTTATGTACGCGCGCTTGAGTTAATGGCACGCGGCGTCTTCGCGCGCGCACTGCACGGTTAATGAGAGCGCGCAGCTTGACTGCTGACGTAATTCCCAACTTATACAGGCTTGTAACATAAGAGCTGTGTTATATAGCCTTTTCAGAGTTGGGCTTTATATTGTTTATACCCCTAACATTTTCGCTTATCGACGAATCCAATTTTTCACCGCACCGCAGCATATCGGATGCCTTTGTCCCCGGGATCCTTAATAGCCTCGCCAGCCGAGAGTATATCCTTGGCCCATCAAGGGCGCAGCTTAATTAAATGCTCGCGCTTGAAAGGGCCGGGGAAGAAGACGCCGCGCGGTCGTTTCGAGTTTAAGGAACGTCAAAGCAGCATCAGCAGCCGCTGTAGCCGAAAGTGTAGTTGGGCAGTGATTCCATCCACAGCCGCGACCGAGCGGCGTTTATTGGACACTCGTGACGTCCATGCCAAGAGTGGGCCTCGATCGTCCGTTTACTCGGAGCTTACACCTTGGGGAGCGTCGAGGTGTTTCCAGGATGGAGTAGATTTAGCTTGGCCAATCTCGCACCTCCGTCGTTTGGGATTTTAAGGAGTAATTATAGTCCGTTGAACGAGTATTGGGTTGTTTTATGGACGGCTAATCATCGCGTAAAATCGTTCGAAATCGAAAAGCCCAGAAATCTTTACATACACTGTCAGCAAACTCAACTTAGAGTCTCGGCACCGTTGTTTGTTTCGCGGCGGCAGCTTTCAGGCCGTTCTCTTACCTCCTCGGCGTTCTACGCACTGTGTATTACCACATAGCTGGAGCGCAGCGCTTGTACGTGAGAAACAAGATGAAGCGAGAGGGAGAGCGCGCTCTTCTCTCATTGAACGCGGTGGAGCAGCAACGTTTTACGGAAACACGACGGGCAGGCCGCAGGCGATGGAGAATGCCTTGTTTAACTAGCCTTTTAATTAGTAACGCTTAAAAATTTAGCGCGCGCTCGGAATACACATCCGGGGCCTTCGTAGGAAATCGCGAGCGCGAACGCGCCTTGCCTCCCCCATACCTGCATTGTGTAGCTTATGCTTCGCGCAAGCTTGAGTAGCTGCTGACGGACTCGAGAAAGCCTGTGTACGTTAGGAGCAAGGGAGGCTGGATGTAAGGCCGAGTCGGAATGGAGAGCTAAGAGAAGAGTATTGTTTTGTTTTTTTAACTTTTCTGAAATTTCTCCAACGCTGACGATATTTTTTCTCACCAATAACAATGTTAATTTCAACTGCAAAAAATTCTCTCGTTATGCAGACAACACTCCCCTTCGCCTCGCAAAAAAAAACCAAAGAAAGAAAAATATCCTCGCGCTCCTCTCAGTAAACGCTTATTATACGAACGACTTAATATTTGCGGGCCGGAATATTGCGCGCGTGTACTTCCATTCCGCGCACCCCCGTATGCCGCGCATAGCTCGCGCGTATCGGGTGATTCACCCCGTGGCGCGTGAAACGCGCAATTCATCAGGAGCGAGCGCAAAAAACGGAGAAGGGAGACTTACGGCGCAGGCCGATACACACACACACACACACACAAGTCGTCGCCCTCGCCCTTCCTTTTCGTCTCTCTCTCTCTCTCTTTTTCTCTTGCACCGATGCACAAGTGTCACTGCAACATGGTCAACGGCAATTTTTTATTGTTTTCGTAATAAATGCGCTCCTCTCGGGGGTGCGAGGACTATAATAACGTAGTAATGACTCATTATGTACGGTGTAGAGCGTTTGCCTTTCTTTATTGAAATATTCATGCGGGGGGTCAATTTTATTGGCGACGAAGGAAACTTTCTGAATAACTCAAACGGGCATACTGCGTTTGTTTATAACCAGAATTATATATGGATACGAATTATGTATGCTAATATTTTCAAGTTTGGAGAGCTTATAAAGCTTACTCGGCTGTATACCCGGCGCTTTATAAAACAATTTTCGAAAGGGACGGAGCTTTAGCGCAAAGCTGATTTCTCTCGCGCCGAGAGTTTACGTTTTTCCAGCAGCGCGAGGCATCTTTTTCTTTGCGCCAGAAGCTCTCTCGACTTTTTGTCGCGGATTAATTCAGGGATGATGAATTGAAGAGGTCGGTGTTTCGCTTTTAAGCCGCTAAACGAACAGTGGTATACTTTTGAACGAGGCAGTAGCGAGATTTCGTTTTTCGGTAACAATGTTTCGCGTAAATTATTCGAAAAATTCGTCAGAACGGGGAGTATGATGAAAAATGGAAAAATTACGCATCCTAATTAAAGTGGTAGGGATTTTTATCGCGATTTATTCGAATACAATTAGTAACTAGGGTTGTTCAGGGAGTGCAAGTGTCGCGCGTACGAAAATTGAAAGTAATTTAAAATATTATCTGAAAACAAATACATCCGGCGAGGAATTAAATTTCCAACGCACCAAAATTTCGCGGAACCCGTAACAAACACACGCTGAACCGGATTAATTACGAAGCAGCTATATATAGACGGGGCTAATTGAAAAGTTTCGCGCGAGCGGAGTAAATAAAATCCCCTGCGTGAAAAGAGAGAGAGAGAGAGAGATAGAGAGAGAGAGAGAGAGAGAGAGAGAGAGAGAGAGAGAGAGGAATCGGCTGGACTCGTCCTCCCGCCGAATTTCATTTCGCCGGCGAATGTCTTCGCTGCAATATCGGATTTACTCGGGCGAGCCGAGGAGAGAAACTTGGCCCCTAAATAAAAAGGGTTGTCACCTCGACTTTCGCTCCCTTCTCGAGCTGTGGAGAGTCACAACCCCCGAAGTCTTACATTTTTCTCGTCGTTCTGGCCTCGTGTTTCTTCCCCGACGTTTATATGTGTCAAAGTTGCCGCTAAGATTCCCTGAAATATGCTTGTGTATTATTTAGTCAGAGCCTGTAGCTCGTCCTATAGCATCGATTATATACTTCATCGATATGGGCGCAAACTTAATTAATTCAGATTCGCGAATAATTACTCACTCGGTGAAAAACGTACATAATTCACCGGCGCGAGAAAAAAATCGAATGAAAAAAGCAGACCGCGTCACTCCGACCGCGTTAAATTTCGATTGAATAATCGAAAACTTACTAATTAACGCCGGCCGGCCCGAAACTTTCCATTAAAAAAGTCACCGGCGTCGCGGTGGCCCGTGCGCGCCAAATAGATCGAGTCAGGAGAGAACAGAAACAAAAAATAATAAAACCATCAGTAGAGAAGAAACAAAATCCCTCGCATTCCTTGGTTGCATTCTCGAGCCCTCCTTCCGTCCTGTGCGAACTTTCACCCGCCCGCGCACCAAACTCTGACAGCTGGGCAAAAATGCCGGAGACATTATTAAATATGATTACCAGCAGCAGCAGCAGCCGTCGGAGCCGCGGCGCGCGGGTGGGCTAAAAAGTAGCACCGGGCGGGAAAAATAAAAGGCCGAGAGTGAAAGAGTTCAGCCGGCCGTTTCCGAGTGGGCTCTCAAACTTTGATACGATTAAGACGGAACGAATTAATCTTCATCCCTCTCGAACAGCGGTTGGGGAGGAAAATTTTTCAAAGGACCGGAGAAAGAGGAGGAGGGAAAAAATAACGCGAAAGCGTAACGGGGGCTGAGCGAGAGCGATCGCCAAAGTGAAAGAGGGAGAGAGAAATGGCGGTTTCACCCTAATCACGCCGAGGCGAAGGCGACGTTAATTAGGACACGAGATGGCGCGATATCTGCTCCCCGCAAAGCTGTTTCCTGCGAGTTGTCGAGAGAAAAATTTGGATTTCTCTTAACTTCCACTCGATATTCGAAAACCGCAGCGTATAAAGAGACACAATGCCGTGTGATTAATCGCTACCTCAACTCGCGCGAAACG
This sequence comes from Nasonia vitripennis, assembly GCF_009193385.2. Lineage (NCBI taxonomy): Eukaryota > Metazoa > Arthropoda > Insecta > Hymenoptera > Pteromalidae > Nasonia > Nasonia vitripennis. Next base: position 9,364,944 of record NC_045760.1, on the reverse strand, counting down.
AGCGAGGACACTGCTTCTGACGCACTCGATAGGGAAAGCCCTGCTCTCAGCTTCATCACGCTCTTACCTCGCCAGCGCTCGAAAATAAGGGACGGACGGACGGTCGGAAGAGACGGAGAAAGCGAGAACAGGACTGGCAAACGGCTCGGTCAGCAGAGCGCGGCGGTCAGCTCTCCGAAGCAGCCTTTCTATTCCCATTGTGAACACGGCTTAATTGCCGCGCGTAGCAGGAGGAATTGCCGATGTCGCCGGAGAAGCTCCTGCGCTTTTCCTTGAATTTACAACGGCCGCGCCGCTGCGGTTTTGGAACGGACGTTGCTCGTTTTTATTCCTCGAAGCTGTACAGAAGAAACTCGGTTACCGAGACGTTCGATTCTATTTTCAAAGACGCGATCTTGGAAGCAGTTTTCGAGAAAGTGGCCACATGGTAAATCTATATCAGCCCGATGTACTGAAGCGCGACTTGATTATAAGCCGTGTACACGGGCCACATACCGCCCGATTTATCCGCTGTATTTCGAAAGCTATTTTCGGCAATCGAAGCCCCGCCAGAAATATTCGATCTTAATTCGTACTGCAAAAGAAAAGCTACACGACTCTTTCCTCTATTTTTCTCCGTGCAAACCAAATTCCCGCGTAATTCGAATCAATGCATCGTCAAGATAATAACGTATAACGAATCGATAGTCCCCCGAGTAGTACAAAGCAGCTCTTGCCTGTACGTAAATCGCTCATATAGAAAAGCGTATAGCTGGCGTCAGCGCGAATTTGCTGATCGCCGCGGTATTTAGCAATAAAGTTGGCGGCTTTCCCCGCGCTGAAAATGAAAGAAGCGGAGCCTGATTCGGTTGCGGCCGCTGCGAAAATTACGACGGCGTGAAGTTTAACGCTGATGGCGTATGTGTATCGGCCGGGGGGGGGGGGGGGGTCAAGGCTCAGGGAGACGAAATGACCGGAAAGCCAAGCTCGAAGGGTGTGCTCTGTCTTTACCTTTCCTGCACTACAATGCGTGTTTGGGGAAGATTCGACAATTACTAGCTTACCGCGCAGTTGTCAAGTACGAAAAACGGACAATGCCGCGCAAATCAGGCACTCTGCTTTTTCTGTCCTCCGGCTCTTACACACACGACACTCGCTAGCCAAAAGCTGCAGCAGCAGCTGGTCAGCGTTCTCTGACGTACGGTGCATGATAAAAAAGAAGGACGACACCGTCCCTGCGTCAAATGGCCTCTCCCGTGTATATCTTCGTGGCCGATGACGACGGCTATTTTCCCGGGCCGCTCAGTCCACAGTATAATGGCCGGTTTATCCTTGTTCTGCTCCTGACGCCCGAATCGCCGGCGATGAGCGATAATTTGGCCTTTTCACCAAAACAGCCGCGAGATTTGTCAGCGAGTATGAAAATTTTTAAATTTACATTCTTTTCCTACTCTTCGGGGAATACCGGTAATTGCTACACGTCTCCGAGCTGCATGAAGACGATATGAAAATAAAGCGAGCTTCTTGGAATATCAGAGAAGAGGGAGCTCGCGCGTATTTACCCAATCGGCTGACTGACGAGCGACAGTCGGAAGAAAGCATGGAATATTTAACGTTCACTGAGCTATAAAAGCAATTATATGAGAGCCATTGTTTGGCCGGGAATGCGCCTCGCCGATATGCGCGCCCGGCTCTTGACGAGTTCCTAGTCTCTCTGTATAGCTGTGTATAGATATAGGGAGCAGCAGACGCGAGGGAAAGTCGTATATAGGCAGCAATAAATACGAACGAGAGTCGATTCATTCGCTTTATCGGGGCGAAAAGTCGCGACGAAATCTCGCTACTCGCTTCGAATACTCCGCTTCCTGTTCGTTGCGCGTTTGACGAGTTTGCCGCCGAATAAAGCCGAGCTTTTGTCTTTTCGCTTACGCCTCCTTGTACGATATGTGGGGAGGGTCATCGCGACGAGCTGTCTCTCGGCAATCGAAAATTCATTCATCAATAGCGCCGTAATTTCGAGCTTGTACAAGCCGATCTCGTATTGTAATAAGATTAATATACATCAAGCCTGATTAGCATAACATCGAGTGGCGGAGCTTATTAAGAGATGAAAAAAAAGACCAACGAAAGCTGCGATGGACGCTAGGCGATCGACTTTTTTCCTCCGCGCTTTCTCTCGCAACGGGGAGCAGATGGCTGATCAGATACCAGAAATTAAGGGCGACTCCACGAGCGCGAGAGAGAAATGTGTATTAATTTTTCAAGTTTTTTAATTAGCGAATGTCTCCGTTTCGCTCCGTCGGCGCGACATTTATATTAGGAGCTGGAGCGTGTCCTGCTTTCGCTCCACCCACCCGGCCTTACACTTCCTTCTTTTCTTCGTCGTCGTCGCCCTTCTCTCTCCTTTTTCCGCTCCTTTCTCTCGCGCCGAGTAGTTTCTCCGTCGTTTTTTGCCTTTCCACCTTGGGGGTAGCTATTTTTTCTCTCTCCCCGGCCTCTCCACTGACGAGGGTGTCTGGGCTCGATTTTTCTCGGAAATGACGAAGGTCGTTAATTTGTTATTCCTAATTGTGCATTAAATAATAATTACGCAAGCCTGCAGGGTGGCGTCGAATCGTTATTTAGGAGCTCCGACGAGACGCCCTTTTTCACCCTTGGATCACGACAGCTCTAATGAAACGACTGATTATTGTCTCGATCGACGTGCTGTGTTTTGCCGAGAAAAAATTGATAACTTCGAGAGTATAATATCCATCCCATTAAGACGTTCTTTCAGGATAAAGAAACGAGGTCACAACCCAGTGTGAGAATCCAAAGAAATCTCACCCCATTCAGCCAAACCATCTCTCGAAGGAGAAAGAATCTTCTCCGTTCCGAGGCGCACAAAAGAGCTCCGGCGACACACAATTTTCCCGAGACAGTGCGCGATATTTGGCGCCCGACCTGTTTATGCGCTCAAACGGCGCAGAACTAATTAGCCGCTGTTTTTCCGCTGCCCCCGGAGGATCTACCCCCGGACACAATGGACCGAAGTCCGGAATAGGCCTCAAGACACTGCGAACGTCATAATGCGGAGCAGAGAGAGAGAGAGAGAGAGAGAGAGAGAGAGAGAGAGAGAGAGAGAGAGAGAGAGAGAGAGAGAGAGGATCTCTCCATTGTCGTCGGGCGGTTAAGTGCTCCCGTGCAGCTCGCGCGCGTCCCTCTCGCTCTTTCCTCCGAAACGAAGTGGGCTCGGCTTTCTTTTTGCAGCGCGCTGCGGCGGTACCCCTTTCGGTCACCGCGACAAAGCCAAGAGAGAGAGAGAGAGAGAGAGAGAGAGAGAGAGAGAGAGAGACAGGAGTCTGCGGAATAATTTTAGGTTCCTTCCTCTTCTTACTTCTTCTTCTTCTTCTTCTTCTCCTGTGCCGGCGCTGCTTTTTTGCTTCAGTCAGAGAGAGATGGAAGCTTCCTCCTTCGCAGTGTGGATAATTTCCAGGGGCGGCGAATGGCAACCCCTTTTTGCGCGGCGGGGGCAGGTAATGCGATGACAATGCGAAGGTAATGAGCTGCGAGCGTTTCTGCGGCTGAGCTCGCGTGTCGGCTCTATGCCACCGGACGGGGGAAATCTCTGATTTCGTGCGCCGCTCCGAGTGTATATAAATAGAGAGATGCCTGCCAAGATGTTATTGCTCAATTAGGAAAATCTCCGGAGTGGTTATGCTCGCGCTCTCTGTCTCTTATTCTCCGGCCGCGCGGGATGTATAATTGAGATTTAGCGCGTGGGGTAGCGAGATGCTTAAGTCTGCAGAGGATAATTAAGTCTATATAACGGATTTTTCTCGAAATCAAAGTAAATTTTAGTTATTCAGTGAGTTGGAGAAGCTAGAGGTCATCGAAGCTTAGGAGGCATAACAAGGGGCGAAATAAGAAGATTCCGGGTGACTCTTGAGAGAGAGAGAGAGAGAGAGAGAGAGAGAGAGAGAGAGAGAGAGAGAGACGGCCGATGATAGATAGCTCCGAAATCTCTTTTCACGGGGCCCGTTCGACCGGAAGTAAAATGAATTTAAGATCCACGCCGGAAAAACTTTTCCTAATTTAGCACAATAATGGATAGCGTCGTTTCGAGGTACAGTGAGCGCCGTGCTGCTGCTGCTGCCCTTTTTTCGCCCTCGCGCCGGCGGGGAGAGTTTTATAGTCCGCGCTCGAGCGGCTCACTCTTCTACAAAGTTATTGAGTTAATTTTACATGAATAAGCATTGCTTATTATGCGAGAAAATGAGAGCTCTTTTTTTACGCCGCCACGAGCATTTCGGCCGCCGAGTTTTTCCGCGGGAAATTTGAAAATAAATTTTCTTAACGCAATACACGCGTGTGTGTACCTCCGCGCGATTCGAAAAACTCAAAATACAGCGAAAGCAAATCCGCCGAGCTGATTAGGCACGTATAAGCGCAGCTGGAAACGAGCGTGACATCCTTGGAACCGTCTCTTTCTCTCTCCTGGAAGCGTGTGTATAATGTTTACAGTCATGCGCACTCGCGGCTAGATGAGAAACATGCAACCCAAGAATAAATCGCTAAAGCTGAGGCCGACACCGCACGGAGTGCGTGTTATAGTTGCCGCGGTGTGTTTTTCAAATGCCGCGCGTTTACACACCGTTGCAGGTCCGCGATAGAAGTGGGTCAGCGCGCGGTTTGAACGGGAAACAATATTGTCTGTTCTGTTGGCTACTGATTTAGATGTGAAGCTTTCGATCATTTGCTCAGCGGTTGCATTGAGTAATTTTGCATCTCCGATGTTCGAATTTCCCGATGAAACGGAGCTTCGAATTAAAAAAGAAAAGTAAGACCAGTCACGAGGAAGAAGCAAATCGAGCGATTCTCGGTAGAGTAAATCGCGATGATGCCGTGAGAAGAGCCGAGAGTCGTCGCGTAGTCGTTCGCGGGATTCTGTTACTACCTGGACTAACGCGTCAAGTTGCGCGCACGAAAATTCCAGGTATATGTGTAAATGTTGAGTTTACATTTTACTCGCGCAAACGGGAAATTCCAAAGAACGACTTTCGCCTCGTTATATTTCCGGTAAAACAGAAAATCGTGATTCGCGCGCACGAGGGCCGGGGGAAAAAAGCTTCTTTTCGAAACACAAGCTTAATTCCCCGCAATATCGCGCAAGTTGAAAGAATAAACCAGAGCTGCGGGGCTTGCCACTTAAAAGCGAAAAAAATCAGACAGAAAACTCTCTCTCTCTCTCTCTCTCTCTCTCTCTCTCTCTCTCTCTCTCTCTCTCTCGTCAGCTTAACTCAGTTTCGCACAACGAACGTACTTTATTCAATTCTTCAAAAGATATAGCACACACGTGAATCGTGGTCGGGAAAAAAACGGAGAAATATTCTCAACTCCTGCATTATCCGCGCGAGACTTATAAACTCGAGCGGTGAAAAATTCCGCGGAACGGTATAGTCGGATTAAATGAATTCCTTCCTTCCTTCCCTGAAAAAATGCAATACTCTCTCTCTCTCTCTCTCTCTCTCTCTCTCTCTCTCTCTCGAAAGAGAGAGAAAGAGAGAGAGAGAGAGAGTACAGTCAATGCCGAGGGAAAAGGGCGCGGTATAAAAAAAAGAAAGAAGGCGGTTTCACCTTTACGATGCCACTCGTGACGAGCTCTTCTTCTTCCTTTTTTTAGTTCAGGTGCTGTCGCTCGCTCATACTCTTGATAGGCGCTCGTAAACCGAATTAATGGCTCCGAGCGGAGACATTGCGTTGCTCTCTCGCGAGGAAGCTTCCGGGAGATGGAGAGTGCAGCTGCATGCGTGCGCCGCGGAGAAGGCGGGAAGATTGTTGGATACGAGTTTAATTATACGTTCGAGTGTAGTTTATCTTCGTGAGGTCTGACTTTTTTAGTGAAAATTTATTCGTTTAATTGAATGTTGAAAAAAAAACAAAATTTGCATACTGTCTATATTCAAAAATAACGATCAAGACTGCTTAAATTTACGCGGCGTTGGTCTTAGTGTTCTATTGATTATAAACAATGGTATTGGATCCATCGAAGCTTGATTTATTAATTCCAGACTTGTTTGGATAACGCGGGGAAGAAACTCGATTTTTCAACGCTATTATTAATCCGTATCGCACGTGCAAAGAAGAGGGAAAAAGTTTCGCTGATTAATTAAAACAGCATACACGCGCACTACTCAAGACACGATCAAGATCGGATTTAATATTTCAGCGGGAGAACGTATAGCAGTACGGCGCAATTGAATTCATCCTGTCGGCAGCACTTGTAAACGAAACTCTTCCCACATAATATACATCGCGGATTTTTTTTTTCATTTGCCGCCAAAACGAACGAACAAAAATATGAAGGGCAGCAGCAGCAGCAGCAGCAGCAGAAGAAACGAGCAGTTTCCCGAATAAATACACGTGTACAGCCCTTCGCATGCGATAATCCCTTCTCGGTTAATCTGTTTCGTGGACTTCCGTCCGGCGGAGCTGAAGAGCGCAGGTATGATGCTGCTTTTTTGCGCGTATTCTCGAAGCCCTCCATCATCCGGATGAAGCTACCATTCGGTTTTTTTCACTCGCCTGATGTGTTTTAGTTTCTTTCTCTTCTTTTCGCCGTATCTGCAGCAGCAGTTTAAGTACGTTACGCGCACGTTACGTTACATGTTTCGTCGGGGCTTGATTCGTGCTGTTTGTTCTGCAGCAGTGTCTAAGCGGGATACGAGGGGATGAGAAGTGAGCGAGGAAAGATTTCAAGATGTGCATCGCATTATAAGTGAATCGTTAATGATTTATACCCGAAAAATTCGTCCTCCCACAGAACACTTCTTTATACTCGCGTCCACAACAATATAACTCGTCCTCATATTTACTCTCTTCAAGGCATTATTTTCTCTTCCTCGCACTTGCACGCATCCTCTCGACAATACGACCAACCAATCCGCGCCTCTGCGAGAAGCCCCCCACACACGTGAAGCGTACACCCGTCGAGAGCAGTAGCGCGCACAGTAAATGTACAGCGTCAATGCTTTCGAGAATTCGTAAGCAGACGCGTTAATAAATGTTCGGCGGAGCGCGGCCTGTAAAAATATTACACACGGCGCGGCGGCGAGCGCGGGCAAACAACGCAACGCGCCGAGAGCGCCCGACGCTGCTGCGCTGTATATTATACCCTTTCCTTCGCTCCTCCATCTCCTCCCACGCGTGTATAGCATGCGCGCTAGTGACGTATAGTCGGCAGATGGCGAAAGCGAGCGAGCGAGCGCGTATTTATTTTCGAGCAAACAAACACTTTAATGATGAGATCACGCGGACGTGGCTCTGCGGCTTACACGCGCGTATAGAGCTGCACGTATGGGTTATTGTATGGAGGTGGATGTAAGTGATGTGCGACGGGTTGGGGTATACTGATGCTGGGTTTTATGGCTCTGCGCTGATGAGGGATATTTATTTTGCTTTTTTTTAATTGGCGATGCTGTTTGTGTGACCTGGAAGATTGATTTTATATCGCATGCGCGTAATAACTGATAAAGTTAAAACAGGAAGCGATCGAACTCAGCATTTTTAATTTCAGGTAAGTAGCACTGCCTCCACGCGTATACCACTATATGCAGATGACGAATATACCCGGCCGGCTGCGTTTTTTTTTCTATCCCGTTCCCTCCTTCATCGGCTCCGGAATAAAAGCAGAAGCATCGGACTTGTGTACAGAGCCACGCGCTTGTGTATTGAACGACGCGAGCGCATTATTTGCCCGCTTACACAGGCGAATGAAGAAAGAAAGAGGGAGAAATACGCTAATGTATTATGGCAATCGCTCGCGAGAGCCTGTTTTCTTTCTTTCTCTCTTTCTCTCTCACTCTCTCTCTCTCTCTCTCTCTCTCTCTCTCTCTCTCTCTCTCTCTCTCTCTCTCTCTCTCTCTCTGATTTGTTTCTCTTCATGCCTATCCTTTCTTATTGGAGGCTCGAAAAATATCTGCCGCTCGGACAAACATGTTGGCGATAAAGCGCGCATGGGGATTTATTTCGGAGGCGTATGCAAGTGCCCGTGTGTTTTCTCGATGTTTTCTTTGACGCTTCGCGCGCCGCGCGGAAATTGGAGGGATGCCTTTTTACTGCCCTGTTGGATCCGTAATTCGATTCGCGACTTTGACGAAAAATCAAATTTTTTAGAAAAAATATCTACCGATGTGTACCAGCAAACACAACCGCATCCACACCGATCGGCAAAACAAAAGGCGCAGCCAAATATTGTCCCACTCGCCCGTATACGACTGCTGAAGAAAGAAGCCGCGGCCAGTTTTTGCCCCGGGGCAAATATTGAACAACCGCGTATGCATGCGCATTTATCCAGAACACATCCCTGCGCGCTGCATCGCTCGCCTTAAAAGCTTTTCGTCTCCGCGGACTGCACGAGAGAAGCCGCCGCGCTGGCGAAGGTAGAAAAGGCTATACACAAGAGCAAGAGTAACTATATAGGAGTAACTATATAGTCCCGGGCGACCAAATTGAATTTGGGTTCTCTCTCTCTCCCTCTCTCTCTCTCTCTCTCTCTCTCTCTCTCTCTCTCTCTCTCTCTCTGCGAGGCGGCTGTTTAGATTCCTCGCCCGCCACCGAGTTGTTTAGTTTAGGAGGAACAAAGAAAACATCTATGTGTTTATTCTAGCCGCTCTCGCATCCCGCGCGACTTCCTCTCCGCGCTACTCGCTCGACTCTCTTTTCGTTACAAGCGATGCGGTGTGTGGCTTGGGATAGAGAGAGAGAGAGAGAGAGAGAGACTTGGGTATAGCCTTCAACTTTTGCCGGTGTGTGTGTGTGTGTGTGTGTGTGTGTGTGTGTGTCTGTATGTGTCTATAGACGTACGGGAGAGAGAGATGTGGTGCGAACGCGCTCTGGGATCTTTATTCTTCGAGAGATGACGGCTGCGGTTGATATTTTCTATAAAATGATTATCGAATAGTCTAATGTGATCAAACTGTCATTGCAGTTTTTTTCCTTTCGATTACTTATTCACTATTATTTTTATCTCTATATACTATGAATACCTCTATCGCGATATCCGTATCTTCCTTTCGACTTCATTCGACGCGCGCACAGTTGAACCCTCTGTGTTTTTCACCTCTTTTCACGCGTGCGCGCACGCGCGCGTTATCTCTCGCGCGGAGCACGTTTTTATGTGTGTTCGGCGTCGAAACCTGTTGTCTGCTTTGCGCCGAACAGCTGCAGCGCGTCTCTCTCTCCCGGCTTATACACATGCGTTTTACGATTTTGATGAGTGCGCGTCAAGTCGCTCGCCAGGCCTGTTTTTCTTGAGGATTCTTCGAATACCTTGGATCTTTATCCTCTAAAATTGGACTTTTCCTCCGGAGCGGAAAAAGGTGACTTTTTCTCTTCATCGCGATGCATTAAAATTCGTGTATTTGTCCAAAGCGAAATTCAATACTCCGAACGAGACGCGCATCTGTATACTTATACAGAGAGGAGAAAAAGATATCGAATTCTCTAACCCTAAAACCGGATATGCTAAAAGTGAGGTCGCACGCAGCTGCATATGCTCGAAAATCGATGTGGCTGCTGTTTCTCTCGCTTTTGAAATGAAAACAGGCACGAGACATCCAAGGAGCGAGAAAAGTTTGTGTACCGGGAATGCAAGTTTAGGAGTTTTCCCCTTCTTGTGTACCTTCTCACTCGCTCTCGCGGTTATTGTTGTTTTATCCAATGGCTGCATGCAGCGCGTGTCAGTTTAGAAACGGAGTAACCGGAATTTTCGTTCAATTAGACTACTGCAGGGTGTTTTCGAGGAAAGCCGAGAAAGACAGCAATATGTCTCAACATTGGAATTCGGCGGGCTCGTCCCATGGAAAACAAAGAAGACGTGATGCAGTCCTCCGAGAGGGAACAAGAGACACGCGGTCGAGGACGACGCAATTTCCAAAATAAACGCCTGCCTCCGCAAATAATCATCTCGCGCGTGCTTTTAATTAAGTTGCCGGTGTGTGTGTCTCCGCCGCGACGGAAGCGGACCTTTCTTCCGATCCGCGAGGCGCTCTTATTCGTTTCACGCTCTGCGCTTGTGTGGGATCGTATACGTGGTTTCTGGGATAAGGGGAAGACGCGGACGGAGAGGAGGAATTTATATTCGAGTCGAGAGAGTCGCTTTCAATAGAAATGTCACATTTATTTACGAGATTAACAAAATATATAATGTTAGTACTTTCGAAAATTATTCTGTGTATCTACACAAAGAAAATACTCGAAAAACCAACGACAGCCAGACGCACGCATCGTTATCTGTCGACTATATAGGAGATAGCGCGTATAAGAGGCGCGAGAGATAAGATGCAACGGACCGACATAGACGAGAAAAGCGTGCGGCGGAAGACGAGTGCGACGCAATTTATTAGTTGCGCGACGATTTATACAAAGCACACAGGATGTACCTGTAAACAGACGCGTAACGTGCGTTAATTAGTCGAAGAGCTTTCGAAATGTACTTTTTTCCTGCTGCCGTGTGTTACTTTCAAACTCGCGATCGCATTCACTCATTACCTGCGCACGTGTGCGATATACTTCAAACTCAGTCAGACGAGCAGCGATATCGCGCTATTACATCTCTAAGCAAACTCGACTTTCCTATAAATACCTAATCGATATAATACATAATCGATCGCGCGAATCGCTTCGTTTTTCGCAAAACACCGCAACGCTATATACGCGCGTATAGAGAAACTAATCGCTCTACACGACGATCAACACGTGGCACGGGGCAAATCGCGCGAATGTGTATACGTGTGCCGCGTGTTTACTCTCCGGGGAAAAAAGAGAGCCAGTTGTTCCAGGTGTTCGCCGACGAGATTTCGCACATGCGCGCCTGTGACATAATGTTTATACGCGTGCGTGCCGCCCGCGAATCGCCGAGAGTTTGGCGCTCTCAAGTTGTTTCAGGTGTTCGATGCGGCGTGCGATGCATTTTGTGTCGGGGAGAAAATTCACGGGATGTATCATACGAGCGACGGTTATTCTCTTTCGAAAGTATAATCGAGTTTGAATTTGGCGCGAAAAAAAGTTGTTCGATCACATCGTTTGAACTTGAAGCTATAGAGCCTTATCTCGGCATTGCATTACAGGCAATAACTCGCAGTGGCACGGCGCTCCCTTTCTCTCTTCGGTTGCATTATTGAATCTTGGAAATCTGCCTGTGCCACGGACGCAAATCGAATTTGGACGTGTCCCCGCGACGTCGCTTCCCCAAAACACTGATACCTTCGAGCTGCTGCGAGGACGATTAGCCTTCATTATTCAGGGGCACTAACTTCGTAAACTCGACTCTCCCTCTCTCTCTCTCTCTCTCTCTCTCTACAGAGCTGTGTATAGCTGATGGTATATAAACACTCGCGCGAGTTAGGACGTCCTTCTCAAACGATATATTCCTTTGAATTTCGATTTTAGCTATTTTTTACAAAATGCAAATATTCCCGATCCACTAATCGTAGACTCAGGCTTAAAAACTTTCCAGTATACACCCGCGGCTGACTTCTGCGAAAGACGCGTCACACAGCGAGTGCCCCCCCGAGCCGAATTAAAATTCATACGCGCGCGAAGGAAACAGAGAGAGAGAGAGAGAGAGAGAGAGAGAGAGAGAGAGAGAGAGAGAGAGAGAGAGAGGAAAGCGCGTCGAGATGTATCAGCCGAGGCTTGATTACGAAGCGCGTACAGCGCGCGCGATTTTTATGCCCCGGCCAGCTGCCGACATTTTTTCAATTATATCTACCTAGACCCGACGAAATTTCGACGTGGCAGCGTTTACGGCTCGGGATTTTACTAATGACGAGCAGGAGCGCAAGAGAGAATAAGAGAGAAAGATCTGTGGAGCGGGGAATCGTCATTCGTTATTATACGCTAACGGAGCTATCCTTTTTATTAATTTTTCTCCGGCGAGTCCGTACAGCTGCTGCTATTTTAGTGAAAACATATTTTCGACTCTAAAAAAAACGAGTTCCGCGAGTCAGTTTACACAATAAACGCGCGCGTGCAAGCTCGAGCCCGCGGGCGGGCTTACACACATCACAGTTTTGCTTATACACGCGCGAGCGAGAGATAAACACGTCATATATGCTCGGCAGACCTAGATTCTTTTTTCGCTTTACCCGCTCTCTTTCGCTCTCGCTCTCGTCCGTTTGCTTGAATTTTTAGAATTCGACGGTGCGCGTATACGCGGATACTGTTTTTGCAAGATTTTTTCTAGGAAATTTTCCAGTATTTCTAACAAAACAACGAAACAATGGTTGGTCAACGATGTAGAAATGAAAACGCCCCCCAAAAAAAGAAAATCCATCCCTCGCACACGGTTCCTTGCTGCACCCCTCAAGGTCAGCGTAAACATCGCAACCCTCCGCAAAAGACGGCCGTCGCTGGCAGCCCCCCCCCCACACACACATACACGCACACACACACATTCACGTATACAATCGCAGACTCGGCTGAGCTCCAAAGAGAGCAAAGTTCACACCGGCATGTATAATACAGGCGAACGTGTCTGGGGCCGCGAGGAGCGTAAGTGGGTTGTAGACCTCGACTCCTCGAGAAGTGGCCCCAAATTTAAACGTCTTTCCCGTGCGCGAAAGCCGCACGAGGCGCGACGTCTTGGCCCTGCGTGCGCAGTATATCTACCCTCAACTTTCGAGATTCCCTCGCCATCGCCTCCCCCTATACTGTACTGCTCCCTTAAATTATAAACAGTGTCAGCGCGCGTTCGGAGCTCCACTGCTACCGCGGAACTCGCAGAAACTGTTGCAGAACTATACTTCGGGTGGCCTATAGTCGCGAGGGTACATACTTGTTACCTACATAATGCGAGAGACGAGGAAGAAGAGGGAGGGAGGATCCATTCAGAGTGGCCGAGTGGATTGTTTCGTATTAGTTGGGCGAGTTTCTGTTGTAGTTTCCCCCCAAGTTTGGTACATATTTTGTCGACTCGTTTATTTTTGAATTTCCCGCGTAAACGGGCGACCAATGGATCGACGAATAAAAGTCTTCGCGAGTACACGCATGTATAGATAAAAAATGCTCGATCTAATATGTCACACTGCGTTGTACGACAAGCCGAGACAATCTCGCGCGAACGATAACAACTAATATCATAACAAACGCATCAGTAAGTCTATAACAGCCTCTATAGACAGCGTCAACGCGTCGATTCTCGTAAAGTGCGAGCAGCACTTTCTCGATAAACAGCAGATCGACAATTTTCAAAGAAACGCAGCCGTAACAGATATACCCCTCGGCGCGTTGTATTCCGAGTACACCCGCACATCATAAGTTCACGACCAGCTGATCGCCGCGCGCGTGTCTTCTGCATCGGCCGACTGTATAGTCGCGCGGGAGGGATGACTGATAAAGTGCGCGCGCGCGCTATTTTTAGAAGATAACGCCGCCGCGGCGTCGATCTCTAATTTCAGGTTTACAGCGCGCTAGAATGCGTGTACACGGCCGTGATAAAGAGACGATACGCGTGTGCGCTGGAAAGGTGAGGTAATGGCGGGGAGATTACGGGGATATTCTCCTTTGTTGCGCGAGTGTGGGTTGACGGGAAAAAATAAAGTTGATGTTTGTTGGTACAGCTGGCGAGGATAGCGCGTAGAGAGATGGGGGGAGTGCATAAGGTGTGAAGCTTGCATCGTACGGTACTCGGCTGCCTATTCCTCTTCTCGCGGTCGATTCGCTCTTCGAAATCTAGATTCCATCCTAAACCACGAGCCCGCAAAATAGCTTCAACCTTTCTCCCCCTCCCACTCCGGAATCGATAATCGACTTTTTCTCTCCCAGTCAGTCGCGCGCGCCGTAAAATCGCGCGCGATTTCGAATTCAATTCGAAAGGAGCCGCGCGAGGAGAGGGTGAAAAAAATGTAATATAGAGAGAGGCAGCGAGGGAAACAAATGTTTTATGACGACCCGTAAAGTGCGACCTTTTTCGTTTATATGTGCATATCCGCGAGAATGCAGTCGCCGCCGCTGCCGCGGCGTTTGGTAATGTGTTGCTGGGCCGCATTATATCCCGAGGTGCGGAGAGACACATCCTTTATTTTCGCTCCATATGACGAAAGATTTCATTCGAGAGGGCGCCTTTTTTATGGTTACCCGTACGTGGGGGTTAGTGACCCTTTTCGCAGATGCCGCATACGTATCTATATAGTTCTGAGGCTCTGCACGTTGGGGTGTATATTTTCGAGAGAAATAAGTGGCTCTTTATAGCCCGTGCGCGCGCGCGATATGAATTATCTTTATGGGGAATCTGTTACGATTGCTAATAAGTGCAGGTGAAATGTATTTTCCGACTCTGTTTAACGGACTGTCTAGACTGTGCTTTTCGAAATCGTGAACGATAAGCCGACGCGAAAGGTGTGTTTTCTTAACCTCGTTTTCCATTTTTTGTTTTCTCTGCAAGCATCTTATAGATGCGGATAAAAGTATGTAGAAAAGCTGACGAAAAACTCCTACCTGATCGTTTTCCTGCTGATCTTGGCCGTAGGTCAGAATATCGCCGTTCGGTGTAGTGGAGGCCGAGGGTCGTTGGGACGTTGACAAGTTGATCGCGCCGTCGCCGTCCGTGTCATGATCCATTATGCCATCATCCTGAAACAGGCAAAATCATCAGTTTTTCACTCACACGCGTATATTTACATGTGCGCGCACGTTCTTATAAAATTTACATTAATGCCTATGTAGAGAAAATCGCAGCTCGCGCGTACATACACATCCGACGGAAGTTTTCGCTCGCGATATTATTTCGAGACTCGAGTATACACTCTCGAGTGTTACACGTGGCTCGCACATTTGTCGAGTGACGGCAGGCTTTGCGGGGGTGGAGGGGGAGGGGAGGAGACGTTGTATGAGAAATTATCGTTTTAGAATTGTTAGACGAACAGCAAGCACCGAGTGACTCGTCTATGACTCGTCGATTTATTTCTTTGGAAAACGTCATCCAGCTTAGGGAAATATTTGCTTGGTTTCTTCTTCTTTTTTTTTTACAAATTTATTTGTATTTTGCGGCTGAGTTACAGCGGAGGGACAATTAATGTCTGTGTATCCAAGATACGATGTACGATAGCATTTCATTGATGTATTCTGGAAAATTTCGCGAAAGCGTATGCTTCTTTTTTATCTGCTCGATTTGAATGAAGGAACAATGTTGTCGCTGGGATTTTAGTGCGGATTTTTTAAGCGCGAGTTGCGTTCGAGTGTCATAAGCAGGTGGATGTCAGCGTGCATTGTCAGTGCCAATTCATCCGATCTAAAATCCGTAATTTATGGGCTGTCATGAATTTCTAATCCGTCACGTAAATGCGAAAAGTCGATGGCCACTGAACTCCAGTATAACGATTCCGAACGAAAGATATAATACGTCACGTACTCAAACAAAACATAATCGTTGGTCACTTTCAGCATCCGCGCAGCTCAATGTGTATCACGAGATCGAACTGTCACGAAATCCCAGTATCTTGAGCACAAACTGCGATCGAAACCGCACACATCCAGCGGCTGTCAATCCTCGAGATTGATCACAGATTCTCGTCCTGCACTGCACCGTACATTACATACTCCCGAAATACACTTTCGTAGAACCAACAAAAAAAGTGATGAAACCCCCAACACGATGAACCTTAGCACTTGCGCGCGCAACCCGTCACGTGGTTCGCGACCTCAAGGCTCGTTCACTGATCCGATCAACCTCCCCGAGCTTTATCTCGCCAAGCTGTTTATACCTGTGACCTTCGCCCTTCCGAAGGTCAACCTGAGGTCGCGGCAAAGAGAACGAAAAGAAGCGAAAAATACTCTGGAACCGGCTGAAAAAAAGCTCGACACGCAGAAGAAGCGAGAAAGGCGTGTGCACACGTGAACGGCGCGGCGGAGTGTCGAGGACTAAGCAACTAAAAGCGGCCGCTCGGGCCTTGCCGTCGCACTTCCACCACTGTAGCGCTGTGCAGAGAGCGAGAGAGAGAGAGAGAGAGAGAGAGAGAGAGAGAGAGAGAGAGAGAGAGAGAGAGAGAGAGATGGAACGAGCGACCCCGGGTATACAGGCAGGCTGGGAAGCCCGCGCGCTCTTTCTCTCTCTCTCTCTCTCTCTCTCTCTCTCTCTCTCTTTCTCTGTTGCTTATTGTGTAAATATAAACAAATATCGTTGAGACCAACCAACAGGCCTGCTTTTAGCATGCGCCTTCCCCCCGACGCGGCTCTCCCTCCCTCTTCTGTGTATCGCCCCTCCGCGCCGCGCGCGCTCCTTTCCAACGAGTGCCTTGTGTACACACTGGGGCACATCCACGTATGCCGTGCAGTCGGTGTGTTCGTACGCACGTGTACATGTATTACACACACTGCCACGCACACATGCATGCACGCACACTCTCGAGGCGGCAGCAACGCGCGTCTTCTTACGTTTCTTTTTCAAGCGCGCGAGTCTTTAGAGGCTCGTCAATGAGAGCGTATGCGCCCTCGGATGTGTATTCAGTTGCAGTGCACGCGCGAGGCTAGAGAGAGAGAGAGAGAGAGAGAGAGAGAGAGAGAGAGAGAGAGAGAGAGAGAGAGAGAGAGAGAGAGAGAGAGAGAGAGAGAGAGAGAGAGAGAGAGAGAGAGAGAGAGAGAGAGAGAGAGAGAGAGAGAGAGAGAGAGTGCTGAGCAGACGTCTTTTTGCTTTCGCGCTTTTGATTTTTTGTGCGCGCGCGCGAAGGTTTACAAGGAGGTAGGGCTTTGTTTCGGACGTCGGATGGGCTTTGAGGGCCGCGGCGAATGTAGTATGTACGGGTAACCCAGTTCTCAAAGAGGAGAGCTGTTGTCGCGAGGGAAATGATTCAAGCCTATTCGGCGAACCGCGTGTGTATGTATACGACGTTGCACAATCCTGCGAAGGTTTTTATCCCGCGAAATTCAAATTTCCCGCGCAAATGTTGACCGACGCGCGCGAGTAAGCAAGAAAACACTTGCGTCATATTTATTTGTCAAAACGCCGTGTACGGCCAGAAGGAGGGTTAGAAAAAGGAGCGGGACAAACAGGCGTAGGCCGGCAGATTTGAATTTTAAATGACATATTGTGTACCGACGTATAGAAATTACCGATGCCTTCGAATAGTGTATACTGTATGCCGATATATACCGTAGCTGTTAATTCGTCGTCGCTTCTCTCTTCTCCTTCTTTTTTTTTGGTTTACGTTCCGAGTAATGCCTTATGTTCTGTGTACACTTATGACTCCGCATTCGTATCCGTTGATTTGTGTAACGGGACAGCTGATCGACTGTAAGACAGCAGATGTAAAGGACTCGCTGTTTACATATACGAGCGTAGACAAAAAGCGTGATATCATTAGTGGAAAAGTTACGATTTTTTACGGCCGACTGTTTTCTGCAAATATACTCTACAGCTCGTTGTCTGTTGAAATTTCGACAGAATTAAAAATTTTAATTTGCAAAGCAGGTGTTGTTGCGATAACGAAGCTAAACACTGAAAAATCAAGGACTGAAGCTTCTGAAAAACTCCGCGTCCGGAAATAATGCATTATGCATAAGCAGCATCTCACGCACATACACACACACCCGTCCTTTACACTTGACGCTCTAAAACCTAGCCGCTGCAGCGCTGTACAACACAGAAGCCGCGCTCTCAAATTAAACAGACGAGAGCCACGCATCATCGTCATCCCGAGAACGGGCTGCTGTTTGCACGCGAGCAAAAAAATGTCTGAAAAATCAATAAAGCCTGAGAAGAACTTTTTTCTTCAACTTCATCCCGAGCGACTGAGAACGTTCCTAGAACGTTCGAAGAGACACACATATACCTTTATATGTATACGCGAGAGATCACACACAACAAGGCTTTATTTTCCTGTTTTATTTTCTAATGCACGACGAGAGTACACACATGAGCGCGGAATGCATCTGCTGTTTATTCACGAAACAGGTTATTTATAGGCGGGTATACAGCGCTCCTGCTCTCGCGTCAGGCGCGCGCTGCATGGGATGTTGCGTTATTATTGTGATTATTCGAAAGAGGCCGGGAGCTTCTGCGCGCGAAACTCTTTGCTAATTGGTCGATGTATTGCTTCGTTAAGACAATTACCCGTTTTCTGAATTGTATCCATTTGATGTGTGCCTGGACCCTGGTCTCGAGCGTATTTACGTTTGCGTATTATTTATAAACTGTGCGCGAAGGCGTATTTTGAGTCATGACGAATTTTCTTCCCGGAGCAGCGAATTTGAGCGAAGCTATTATTTTGTCAATATAAAATTCTGCAAGACCACGAAAAACAAAAAACCAGCGGAGATCGGCGGCAAGAGAGGCCTCGATTGAACGTTTGCCGAGTGGCAACAACAGGGGTATTCTCTCTCTCTCTCTCTCTCTCTCTCTCTCTCTCTCTCTCTCTCTCTCTGTTTTACTCGTCGGCCGAAGTTCGTTGTAATGCTATGTATAGAGGAGAGAGAGAGAGAGAGAGAGAGAGAGAGAGGCCGCGCGGGGAGAGTAAGAAGGCAACCTAACTCGCGCGGTCCTATGACAACAACGTGCGGCGGCGAGCGAGTGCGTGAGAGAGATATAGAAGGACGTCGGCGGCAAAAATGGGCGCAGCCGAGCAGCCCTCGCATATGTACTAAATATGTATTTATTAAACAAACAACGGCTCGTCAAAGTAACCGGCGGCGAGCTCTGGCCGCGTCTTTCTTCTCCGCGGCTCTACCTCGCGTGACTCGTGCGCTCTGTGTGATCTAGCTCATTCTTTCTTTTTCTCCTCTTGTTTGACGAATCCTCGTGTTCTTCGGTTACGATGTTTAACGCTGCTTTCTTTACAATTTGTGCTCTTTGACTGTCGGCCGGTTCGTTGAATGCGACTTTTTGAATCGACGATCGCCTTTCTTGTGAACCGAGTGGGAGCGCGATAGAGTTGTCGAAAAATGTATAGGTATAAATAAACTCATTTGGTTTATTTTTGATTATAAGTTAAGAAATATTGTCCTTCATGAGCAGTCCAAGCAGTAGACTCAGTAAAACTATTTTGGCACACCGCTATATATACATTCTGCGGGAGGATTCCACTAAGGAAACCGAGAAAGTAACGATGTGCCACCTACGGAAAGACGCGGCCGGCTTAAAAAAGCATTTTATTTTCAGGATACATGTTACTATTACATCATACGATTGACTCTATGTGGCGGGTCTTTTTTACCTCTGCGTCCCCAATCAGCGAGAAACAAGTCAACAGAGAACTGCGAAATCAGTATGTACCTTCAGCGCTGCGAAGCTTAATCGCGCGTAAGGAGCTTAGCAGCTCTCTCGAATGCACTGCAACAGGAGCGTTGTAATACACAGTAGCAGCCGACAAAGAAAACGCGCCCGGCGCACTGCGTACTTCTCCTGTTTCACCCCGATGCCTGCAACCTACTTTCTCATGACGGGGCAGACTAAGTATGCGTGTGTGTGTGTGTGTGTGTGTGTAACAAGTCGCGCTGACAAAGACGCCCCGCTGACGCACTCGGCCCATTATGTGCATGCAGCGACGAGATGAAAATGCTCTGCGTCGAGGAATATATTAGCTTTTTTTCTTCACTTCGGAGGTGGGCCCATTTCCGAGCACTAATTTGACGGACTTCGCGTGTGGTATAACGCGTAGAGGTCTCGTACTGCAGTGAGTTATCGGGATTTTTCGGAGGGAGAGATTTCGGTGTGCTTGGGGGGCGATATGAGAGGAAACCGATCACGCGTGACTCCCGAAAATCGGAACGCGATTTTATTGTGATTGCGTGATCGTGCGATTCGATAGTTTCGACTGTAAGTTCGCTTAAATTAAAGGTTAATTCACTCGGTGGATTGTATACAGGACGAGGTTGCATAAAAAAAGTGTCATAGGCGAAATAAAAATAAAATTTCCAATTAATTACATCGCGTTACGCACGTTCGCCGATCCCAAACCACACACGTCCCCGCATTCCACTAGAGTATCCCCTCTCACGTTCGCTGACGCCTCTATACACATATACTCACGGTTGGCTACCCTCTTTCTCGGAGCGAACCCAAAGAGAGAGAGAGAGAGAGAGAGAGAGAGAGAGAGAGAGAGAGAGAGAGAGAGAGAGAGAGAGAGAGAGAGAGAGAGAGAGAGAGAGAGAGAGAGAGCGAAAGCGCGGCGATGACGTGTGAAAACGACAATATCGCGCCCCGGGAGAAAAAGCGAGGAAAAAACACGGAGAGAGTCGCTCAGCGGCTTCCCCGTAGGGGCTAATTTGCTGAGAGCGAAAACGTCGCGCCGGACGCCGACTAAGACACTGCTTACGGCGCTCGAGAAACGATAGGCTGCACTCTGCGGAGGAGAGCCAAACGTGGTATAATTCTTTTTCCAGTGCTAATTTACAAAGTAACTCAACGATTCTTCGATTCATAACGACTCTCTCTCTCGGACGTTAATTTCGCATAAACGTCGCGGGCATGTAAAACATCGGGAGCACGTATTTGCGTACAAGCAATTTAACGGGAGAAAGTAGATTGCGAAAGGGTTAGCGAGCGCGCGTACACATAGCCGGGGAGAGGGCTGCAAGAAAAAAGGGTTTCGCTCTCTCTCTCCCTCCACGAGAAACTAAGAAGAGATAATGCTACGTGTCACGTGAAAAGGGTGAACGTTTTTTCCCCCACCCCGCGGCGCTCGCTCGCGGTCCTCTTTATATAATATCAGCGGCTCTCGGCTCGCTCCTTGTCTTTCGCTCTCTGCGTAAGGGGGCGGCGAGAGAGCCCCCTCTAAATAATAAACGAGAGGATTTAAGCCCGGCAGGATCGTGTATAACGCGCATACTACACGCGCTGCAAAAATACTTGAATCTGAGAAATTAGACGGCGGCGAGGAGGAGCTGGCGACTGACTGTCCGGGACCGCGGAAAAAAGGGGCCGGGCAGCCCCTAAAAGGGTTGAATTAATGTCGCGATAAATATATGATTTAAGGTGGAAAGCTGCGAGAGCCGTGGACGCACGCGCGGAACCGACTCTCTCCGAGTAGTAGTCGGGCTAATTTTTTATCTGAGAAACGAGTACCCGCGCGCGCGAAGCGGAGACACGAGGTTTTGTCGGCGCGCGGTACGAGAACGAGAGGGAGAAAGAGAGAGAGAGAGCGTTGTTAAAGAGGAAAATGTGCGGCCGGCTCGACGACAAGTGGAAGAAGGGACTTTGGGTCGCGGGGATATTTTTTTTTCGTTTGTTTTCTTAATAAGGTCTCGCGCGCGTTTTAGATTAATTGGATCGTGTGCCTTCACAGCGCGCCGGAGTTAGACCCTTGAGCGAATTTTGACGTCGTCAATGATCGATCAATCTGCGAGTGTAATATGCGCGTGGAAACAACAAGCCGAGAAATCTCAATTAAGCCTCGATGTATACAGCAGCGCGTAAAGCAACCCTTTTAGCGCGGCGTGTTATTGCAACACTTAGCGAGGGCGCTAAAACTATTCGGAAAAAGGCGCGCGTCGACTCGCATCTTCGTGGGCACTAAATTACGCGCGAGCGCGCGCCCGGAAAAGAAGGAGGTGCGCAAAAAGCGAATAAGAGGAGGCCGGATTCGCTGCCACCGCAACTTCTCGTTTACTCTCCGCCCGCTTTCCACGCGCAGCTCTTCTTTTATTTTGCGGGCTACTGCAGGTTAAAAAGCGATTTTTTTTTCTCTTGCCAAAGATTTTCAAGCGTATATAGCAGTAAGTAAGTGCAGTCGCGTATTATTTTCAAGAATTATGTTTCGCTTTTATTTTTAGAAAAAGTGGCTTGCGCGCTGCTCGATTGCGCGCGGGGACGTTTTTCAGAATAGTTAACTACGGCTCATTGGTATTTTTATACCATCGGTCGATGCGACCTCAACTAAGGCGTTACTTATATTTTCTGCGTTGGATATTCTGCAGTGTACTTTTAAAAATATATGCTATTATAATCTTTGAATAACTCGTTTTGAAAAATTCAACCGCGCAATTAACCGGTCGAATTTTTTCAATAACTTTACCGTGCAATTATCGACACCTATACTACTACGCACAATGGAAAAAAACGAACGTGAATTTTTAAATTTTCCCAGAGCGCAGTCGTACAGCCGATCGATAGCAACTAGTCACACCGTCAGCGGCTTATAAAACACAGTCGTCCTCGAAAGCGTCGTCTTTAATATAGAATTGGATCGAGTTAAAAAAGAAATAGAAATATTTTCAAAATCCAGCGCTCGCTCGTTTCAAAAGCTGACGCGATTTTCATCGAATACACAATATCGCGTTGAAGGAAACACGGACTCTTTATTCGGATTTCGTTCGGCAAACTGACGGCGAAGACGACACCGGCCGTGCCGCTCCGAGGATATATTAAACTACACACTGTGTGTATATCGCACATGCATACGTGCGTGTACATTTTCTATTTATATAACATAGAGAAGCGAACTTGGATGTACGTGTCCCAGGCTATTTATAACCCCGCGAGTGACGAGCGTATCTGCGCTTCTTCTGATTTTCTCATGGGCTTGTTCCGTGAACTCGATTTCCACTCATTGTAAAATTATCAAAATACACGAGGACAGTAAATAATATTTTAAATTCCCATCGCGACCAGTCGACTCGGTTAGTCGAGTTACACACTCGTCCCTCGTACACTCTTCCAATTAATCTTTGGCGAACGAACGGACGGGCGACCCGCAGCGGCGAAACGAGCAAAATCCCGTACGTATCAGCGGGTCCGTACACGTACATAACGGACGTGACGGATACAGGTGCAGTTGGTCTTTGACGTCGTCGTCATTATCGCGAGAAACTCGTGCGACTGCTCGCTCGGGCCCAAGTGTCTATACTATCAGATCGTGTTTGTATGTCGGGGCTCCATAAATAGGGGATGATCGCGTGGAAATTAAGGGTAAGGGCGTCACTTGGCAACGCATTAGTGAAATCCTAAAAATGCAACGAAATACATCGCTCAAACAAGTTACACGCATGAAATAAGTGCAAAAATATCTCGCTCGACTCGTCGCGCAGAAGCGAAAAACCACAGTCAGTCGAGCGTCGGCCAAAAACCCCGCAAGGATCGTCCATATCCATCCCCCACAGTCCATGTAGCTCCGCTTCCTGAGCGCGCGTTTCCTCAACGACGAAACGCGCTGAGGCGACTGACGCCCCGGTCTCTGCAGCGTCGGCACTTTTGCGGATTAACCGCTGCTCGGACATTAGAATACGGCCGCGCGCGAAGCGTCTGATATATTACGGGCGGCGCTTTTGCAGCGAAGAAAAGAGATAGATAGAGAGAGAGAGAGAGAGAGAGAGAGAGAGAGAGAGAGAGAGAGAGAGAGAGAGAGAGAGAGAGAGAGAGAGAGAGGGAAGGATCGGAGTTGGCGCGTGAAGCTGCTGCTGCTACTGGACTTTAAACATGACTGCCTGCCGGCCGCATCTCTCATCGCATTATCCGGCATCGTAAAACACGCCTGCAGCTGGAGCTCGAGGGATGGATGAGGATGTGGCGATGTATTTGTTCGGTTATGCGATTGAGATATTTGTTTTTTTTTGAGCTTATTTTTAAGAGTCAATTTTGGTTATTAGCCGGATAATGGCCTTCTGGCCGTCGTTAGCATCGGCAGGAGGTATGGTGTATTCGTCTTTGGCAAAGCGTTAATTCGGGTTTAAGGCAGTTGTTTCCCAAGCGAATGCCGCAACGTTCTCTTGTTAGCGCACTTATCATCGTCCGTTACGCGAAATGAAGATTGGCTTTGTGTGATGTGGGCTTTTCCCTTTTAGAAATTAACCGCGTGAGCGGCCGTGAAGCAAAGAAACACGTAATAAGAACACAAAGCTGAAACTTGATATTTTTAAAACCGACTGAGAGCCGGCGTCATTAAGAAGATTCCAAGGGGAAATTTCACTGCGATGAAAAGGTAACTCGAATATTAACTAAAGAAAGATTTTTCCGTCATTCGTTTGTCCAATTCCAACGCACAAAGCTCCGACTGGCTGCGAGACAGTATAGCTTTTCTCACCCGAGTAAAAAGTGCGAATCGACAAGACGGCCAACTCAAAGAAAGCCATAGAAATCGATCGAAGGAAGCGCTGCAGGGAAAAATAAGAGGAGACTCGGAACGACCATCGGAAGAAGAGAGAAAAGGCAGCAGCAGCGCAGCATCGTCGCCGGCTGGTTGACGAGTTAATCGAGGGTCTCTCTGCCGTGTTGATAATATCGAATCGAGCTCTCTTTCTCTCGAGGGCGATTGGCTGACTGGCTATTGTCGGAGCGTAATGTTGATTGGATTCGAGACACTGGCTTCGCGACATTAATCCAGCGCGTGTCTTTTATTATGGCCGAAGCCCACTGCTGCTACTTCTTTCATTCTTTCCTGCTCTCGCTCTCGTTCTTTCTGTCGCCGCTGGAAAGGGAAGGGAAGGAGGCCCTTATTTCCTCCGTAACCAGCTCGCGCGCAGGGAAATGTACTACGACGTCTGCTAGTCGATGTACGCACTGCGCGAGGTTTCTCTCCCCTCGGGTTTCTCTTTTTTTTTTTTTGTTTAAAACTGATTAGGAGACCTGCAGGATTGAATTAAACGCTAAAACTTTTATTGGGATTGATGATATCGAACGAGCTATATTTTATTTATCGCGTTACGCGCGCGCCCCTTTCCTGACGATTCGATTCTATTTCGTTGAGGATCGAAATATTGCATCGCGAGGAATGATTATTGAATACGCGGCGAGTTGACTCGGTTATACGTCGACGATATTCAAAACTTAATCGCCGGATGAGAATACATGAACTGTCATGCCCGCAATTTTGCAATCGAATCGCGGGCAAAAATAAACAACGAACGCTCGCGGCCAAGAATAAGCCCCCAGCAGAGAGAGAGAGAGAGAGAGAGAGAGAGAGAGAGAGAGAGAGAGAGAGAGAGAGCCGGACTAGCCGCAAAAAAGTCGTGAATCGAGAAAAGGGCGCATACGGAGGGGGTGCGTGTAACGCCTCGAATTAGATGGATGACGACGCCGAGCCGTGGACAAGAGTTGCGATAACGGGGCGTCAGTGTCCAGTGCTGCCCCGACCCCCTCTGCTCTCTGCGAGAGAAGAATAGAGCTCTTTGTTTAGCCGTTTATAGTGGAAGAGATTTGGCCGGATTGCCAGGCGTAAACCCCTCGGGGAAGAGGAATCAGCGACGACACCTTTAGCCGCGTGCGCGCGAGCGGGGGGAAGATACACGGTGGAGACGGCCGGCAGATAGCCAAAGATGTTCGCGCTAATACGCTTTTCTCTTGTTGCCCTTTTTTTCCCGGCCGAGCGTGGGTGGCTGCTCCAAGACGCGCACGGCTGGGGGAGCGATTATTTTTGTTTATGGGCCGAGACCTTTCGCGCGTGAGCGTCTCTGCTCGTTCAGCATATTCTTCTCCTCTGGAGGCTATTGGCTCGGCTGATTAATCGTTTCTTGTTTTCGGATGCGATGCTGGGTAAACAAGGATGAATACTATAGTGTTATCATTTTTTCTTTACTTAGGAGTATTAGAATTCGTATACGCGGAAATGGAAATGCACATTGAAAAGCCGAGCGCGATACACAATAATTTCGCTGATCCCCGCGCGTATCCACTTCTACGTATGGACCCTCCTTTCGCCGGACACTCTATTTTCTCCATATCCCCCTGCAGTCGAGATCATTCGACGCGGTTATACGAGCAGGGATAGCCCTCGTTTTCTCTATTTGCCGGCAATGGCCTCCCATAAGGCTTATACAGCTGACAACAGAGGTGTGGACATCGGCGATCGAACGCGTACACCCCTCGATCCAAGGCAAAAAGGAAAGCTCGCCGCGCGAGAAAGAGAGTTGGCATTTACAGTCGAAAGCGCCTCGGCATTTACAGCCTAAGGTCGCCCGGATCTTAATAAAATCTCTGACTCGACGACGCCGAAAGAGAACCGGATAAGAAGTGTCTGAGAGTACATGAGTGTTGGAAGGGGGTGACGGGGATCAACGTATTGTTGATGGTTGTAAACTTTTTTTTTCGATTTATGCGGCGAAGACATGTATTAGAGTGCACAATAGCCAGGAAAAATGCATCTCATCGGCTATTGGAAACTCTCCCGTAACGGCATTAACATCTTGTCGATATTCTCGCAAAAAGCTCTCTCAAGGTGCGGGCAAACCTCTCGCGTATAAACCTCTTAAGCTTAACGGTAAAGCGCGACGCGTAAGCGGCAACGAAGTTAGCC
Organism: Nasonia vitripennis; assembly: GCF_009193385.2. Taxonomy (NCBI): domain Eukaryota; kingdom Metazoa; phylum Arthropoda; class Insecta; order Hymenoptera; family Pteromalidae; genus Nasonia; species Nasonia vitripennis. Next base: position 9,338,767 of record NC_045760.1, on the reverse strand, counting down.
TAGTCGCTTCGGAAAGCTCACCTTTTCCGCGGCCAATTACAAGCAGATTCGTGCGCCCATCCTTGTGTTAATCCTATTACCTACATTAGCTCATTATTGCATATTTCCGACGGCAGCGCTGCTGCTGCTATCGAACTGTCGCTACTGACCGGAGGACGCGAATGTGCGGGTGTACGGTCCGGCGCGAGGTTTCCTAATCTCCAAGATGGCCCCGCGTTCGAGCTAACCATGACAACTGGCGTCGTGAAGTGGAGACCGTTTGAATGGGTAAGCTTTTTATCATCTAAAAATTTTGAGTGTTGATATGAATTAGAAAAATAGTTTTTTTACTCTTTGCATTTTTAACACATACAAAAGTGCCTGACTCCGTAAAGCACACCGTAAAAGGCTTTTTATTTTCATGAAAAGCCCATAAAAGCGCTGGTAATAAAATAACGCGCGCGAGAGAGAGATTCGAAATTTAATCGCTTGTTTGGCCCCGTCCCGATAAATATTTAACAATTCTTTTATAGATTCAACCGGCGCACATATCCTAATCTGATTTCTCCCCGCCGATGGAATATCAATTATTTATGGGGTGACGATACCGGCGGCGAAATTTGTACCTTTCGAATTTCTCGCTTTTACGGCCGACGAATTTATTACGGATTGAAGTCCATAAACGTCCAGGGGATATGAGCGCTTTCCCAAATCCCCGCACACGACTATGATGGACGAGCAACCGTCAATGGCTTGACCGCTTCGGATGCTGCTGGCTGCTGCTTCTTCTTATACTCCGCGTAAGAATCTCGAAATATGCGCTTCGGATGTATACACGTAGCGAGAAATGATCGAGCGTTGCTGGGATTTGAGTGCTTTTAGGAGTTCGTTTCTTTTTTGCACCTTCTTTTTTTTCAAGGAAATCGACGATTGCGACAGTTATTATATCAGGTTAATTGAAGGGTGAGAAGCTTTCGATATTTCATTCGCGAATTTACCTAATGGAAAAAGAAGGATGGATTGTCAATATCCGGGAATGAATTTTCGAGCTCAGATTATACGAGCGAAATCATTTTGAAAAATTGATGGCACGACGATTTCAAAAGGTATATATTTTTAAAAGCGTACTTCGCGATTGATTATACAAGGCACCAGTCAAAATCATAATTCGCAATACCTTTCCCGATCGACCATTGTGCAGCCGGATCACAAAAGACATCCTAAACAGCCGACCTTCTAATCCAATCTCCATGAATTATCTGCTAACAAACGAGTCCAGCACCCGCAGGACGTATCCCGGCTCCGTACATCCCTTGCACGACTCGCATTGTCGGCGAAGATATCTCTCCTCTAGCTGCAACCTGAATGGACACTACATATACGTGGTACACGTTACCGCTGTAAATTCCGCAAAAATTTACCGCGCCGTCGTGAATCAGACTACTGCCGTCCCTTTCGAATCGTTCCGCCGGCAAAGTTGCAAATCACTCGGTGTATATTTAGTGTGAGAACGGACCGAGAGAGCCCAGCTGTGCGAGGGAGGAGAGGCTTTCGCTGGTGTGCTATGCTAGTTTCTTTTTCTTTGGTGCTATAGTGAATAAAGTGTTGGTCAGTAGTAGGTGTTATATAGGGTGAGTTGTATTTTTGGTACTACGTGTATATCTAGAATTTATAAAATCAGTTATTTATAAACATTCATGTAAATACGCTGACCACGAAAGTCAGACTCATACGTATCCCGCGAATTTTCGCACGTCCGCCTCGCAAGGAATCCACACGAAATCCCCACGACCTTCAGCCGCGTGATTTATGAAGTCGCTCCTTTTCCCTTCGCCCGATCCACATTTCCTTTTTCCCAACGTCTCTGTTCCTTCCCCTCCCGACGAATCCGACGTCGCGGGCAAAAAATAAAGGAACACCATTGCAGAATCGCAATGCGGCGCGTTATCGCATATGCGATGTCGATGCGATTCTTTTTTCTTTCTCGAGGAGAGAGAGAGAGAGAGAGAGAGAGAGAGAGAGAGAGAGAGAGAGAGAGAGAGAGAAAGAGAGAGAGAGAGAGAGAGAGAGAGACAGAGCAAAGCTTTCGACTTCTTTTTTCGAGTTAATGCGCGGCAGATACTTCGATAATGCCGCCGCCACCTAATGGCTGGGATTTGTTTATATTTATGGCTCGAAGTTGTGCAGCAGGTGGCTTAGGCAGACTCGGAAAGCGGATAACTCGGGGTACTTTCTCTTCGATAGGGATAGCACACACTGATAAAAGCCGATAAGTGTGCTCGTTCAGTTATACAGATGTAGTTTTTCTCGATTAGCGATATCGATTTTGTACAAGGTATGAAATAATGATCGAGAAGTCGTGCAAGAACAATTTGATGTTTTTAATTATTATGGATCGAGTATGAACTGCTTTACCGCGAGGATATGAAAAATGATCGGCTGCATACATGAAATAACGATGAATAAATTGAGACCAGCGTAGTAATAAAGACGAGCTGTTCGGACTTAATAAACATTATTTTATAAAATAAATCGGTCAGTTAATAAAACGTGCCCGGCAAGTAACGAAAACACCACACCTTAGTGGGCTCAATTAGTCAAGAGCAAAACACAAGCGCCTTCCGCAGAAGAAGGCCTGAGAAAAGTGTCTCCGGCAGAAAAGGCATCAATGCCTCTCTCTGTCTCACTCGAGGGTCTTTCGCCTCCTGTACAGTGTCAATGAATAAAAATTTGCGGCGAGGGTCGCGCGTTTGATGCCGATTTTAGAGAGACGAAAGAGTCTTGCCCTCCCCTCTGCTCATTCAGCCGAGCTGCTCCACCTCCTCTTATATTCTCGGGGAGTATAAACGCCGGGAGTCGAGCTGCTCTCTCTCTCTCTCTCTCCCTGACAATCAGCGATGGCTCAGAGCTCGCGCACTTATTCTCGCCTGACTGCTTATAAGGTCCTCTCCCTTTCTCTCTCTCTCTCTCTCTCTCTCTCTCTCTCTCTCTCTCTCTCTCTCTCTCTCTCTCTCTCTCTCTCTCTCTCTCTCTCTCTCTCTCTCTCTCTCTGTCGAATATAGCCGGCGTATATACCAGTGGAAAATGTATGCAGCAAACTTCCATCGTCAGAACAGACGGCAGTAAAGCACACGTGACTATGGTCGAGAGCAGAGCCGGCTGTACGCGGAAGGTTTTTCAGATCTTGGTTAATTAAACCTATACATTAGTTTAGATTTTGATTATTGTGGGTACGTAATTCTGAATATTAAAAAAAAAGAAGCAAACGCAGGCGTCGAAGAGTATATATTTGAACGAACGAGCGAGACAGAGCGGGTATTGAACGAGCATTTGTAAGCCTTATGATACTCTACTCCGGCGGGAGAATAAAGATGCGCCAGCGCCGCGAGAATCATTGCGTCGCGTCGCCTTAAGTCGAGCTAATATAGGACCCTTGTGCGCGCGCGCGGGCGCAAAACCCGCGAAATTCATTCCGCCACCCTCGCGATTACTCGCGCTTTTATAGCTGGAGCTGCGAGTGAGTAAGATACCGCGCGCAAGAGAGAGACTGTGCGAGTGCAGGAGGAATAAAGTGTAGGATGAATAATATATCGCGTGTGTAGCCGTCGCGACGTTCGTTTGAGCCGAGTCTATAGTACACATAGAAACCAGTTGAGTCGACTAACTTACGAATCATTGAAAGGAATTCTTTCGTATCGTTACAACTTACTCATACGTATGTAGATGTAATTATTATTGTCGTCGTGCAAGGCTTAACGATGAGCTGCTAATAAATCGAATCCTCATCCGGTAGAGAAAACGCGCGAAAAAAAAGACGTTACCCACCCCGCAGACACTCGACAGAGGCTCAACCGTCTCACCTCCTGTATGAATAATGGCCCCGCACCGCATCGCCCTTGCGCTAAAGCTCGTCTACTCGCTAAAACGCGTCCAATCATTCCCTTATTACGATATCGATACATTACGCTCTCGCACCCAACTTTCTCTCTTTATCTCCTTCGTTCCGCTTCGCCCCCCCCCCCCCCCGCGTAAGATCGGCGCGCGGCACATCTCCTGCAACGGCAGTAACCTTCGGTACATATCGATTTCGGGATTATGCGGCAATTTTTCAAGCCTACGCCGAATAATTACAGCGCGTGTTTTTGAAGGCGGCTCTCGCTCCTTTTTTTCGCGCCTCGCTCTTTTTTCGCCTTTCTTCAAGGGGGTATGCACGGAGGGAGAACTGTCTTTTGTGGTTAATGGTGTTTTATGGGAAGCTCGCAAGAGGCTGCTGCACGAAGTATAGTGCTAACGGGTCTGCGAATTTTCTTGGGCTTCGAGTGCGGCTGCGATGCTATTTTTTATGGTGTGTGCTTTTTTTTACCGAGCGGTGTCAACTCTAATTGCATTTTGATCGGTATTAATTTGCTTCCTGAATAGTCGCGCGGATGGCGGCATCGAATGGACTCGACCTAATACGGTTTGTTTCATCGAATATCTTGAGTTCACATTTTTTTTATTCGTGATTCCATTTCATCGACGCGCGCGCGTTAGCGGATACACTTTTTTCCTTCTTATATATAAATGGTCGCAATCCGATAGAGCATACGTATTCCGCATGTGAAATCCACGCTCGGGAAATTAAAATTATTAAAACGTCGACGCGCGGCTACATCACCCTATTATAAATACGCGATATTTCATATGCATAATGCAATCACGACAAGAAGCCTCGGAAATTATATAATTGATTTAAAAGGATTGAAGTCCATTAATAATTCAGCCGCGGGTATAAAGTATCGTAATAGCATCGCATCAGACCGCATTATGTTCGTATCGAACGTTCGACGCGTACGTGAGACAAAGGCTGCTCTCTCTCTCTCTCTCTCTCTCTCTCTCTCTCACTCTCTCTCTCTCTCTCTCGGCTATGCTCGTATGTATAAGTCAGTTATCGATCAGCGCTTTACTATATAATAGCGAATATCGCGCACACGTCCGTGTGTTTATACGTGTCTGCTTGTTGTCGCGTTAATGCAAGTTTCTGTCTACGTATGTGCAGTAGAAGCTATTCTCGTCCTACACTTATTGTACTTTGGATTATCGTTTCCGGCTCTATACGTGCCGAGGATAATGACATATGGCTTTGTCAATACTGCGTCTATTTTACAACCCGTTCGATACTGTCCCTTAAAAATCCATGAAAAACACGTTGAAAAAAAGAGTCTCATGATAGAGGAGCAAGCGAGAATTTATATTGAGAGTCGAGAGTCAGGCTGTGGAGTACATAAAGAATAAGAGCGGATTATTCGCGCGCAAATAACAGCTGCCAAAGAGAGGAGAGGCTCGACATCAAGTCGACGGAAAAATGTTTCTATTTAGTCCTGCCTTCTCTTCCGTGCGCTCGAGGAGCTCTTCTTCTTTATTAAAAGAGAGCTATGCTGCCGGTGAATGCCGTATATATATATATATATATATATATATATATATATATATATATATATATATATATATATATATAATATATATATATATATATATATATATATATATATATATATATAGACACACACACACACACATATCGAGGAGGGGCAAGGATCCAACCGAGTGTGATGCTGCTGTGGAAGCGAAGGAAGCGAAGAGAAGGATAAGACGCGTGTATAAGGCAGAGGGCGATGATAGGACGATATTTAAATTCTTCGTTTTCTTCTAGTCGTGTACGCGTATTTATTATTTAGCGAATCGATACAGCTATCGCGGGCAACGCGGATTACCAAAGTCCAGGAAATAATCGTCTCTCGGCGAGATCCGAAAGAAAATAAAGCCAGATCAGCGGTACTCGAGAGAAGAACAGACGAGCCAACTCTCGAGAGAGGGACAAATACAGCGGAAGCTCGGAGCTTAAAGCAAGAAGCTCTCGCTCTCGCTCGAAAAAAAGATACACAGGAGCGAGGGCTGTAGGTGCGTCGTTACGCGGCCGAGGCTAAACTGCCTTCTCCTAAAACTGCGTCTGGGGAAAAATTGCGTCAATTACCCGCTGATTTCGGTGCGCATCAGACCTACGGAGATTACCCTCCGCAGCCGCCGCCACGAACGCTGATCCCTTTCGCTCGTTTCGCGGCTCGGGTAGAAGCAGCCAATGAATTTCTGATTCTCGACCTAAATCTGTACCGACTTTATTCCCGAGACTTTGCGTTTAATGGCCGCCCTGAGCCTGCGCAGTAGATACTTTATATCTATTTCTTTTATTCAGTAACTTTCGCGTCGAGAGCTTTTAATCAAAAAGAGAGCCGGCGACTCGAGAAACAAAAGATAAAGAAAAGCGCCATCGAGGTCTAATCAAGCGTCGTCGTTATTCATACTCAATAAATCCGCTGGGCGGTGATCCCAAGCTGCGTCGAAGCCTAAATATTTAATTATTAAAAAAGGAAAGAAGACGAGAGTCGCAGCGACGACTCGGAGGCAATCTCTCGCGCGGATTCCTTAACGAAGCCTCGCGCGCCACCCTCGCTTCATTATTCAGCAGTCGTCTATGGCTTATCTCTGCAGGCGTCGCCGCCTCAACAAATAATTCCGCGAGTTATTCCACGGCATATTTTCGATTATCGGCCAGCCAAGTGTAATCTCCTGGAGAGCTGCGGGCTCGGGGAAATAAAGCTCTTTCTCTCTCACGACTTGGCGAGGGCGACGATGATTTTTCCTTCTTCTTAAAAGAAAGCGGGATAAACAGACAGTTTCGTTAGGAGACTATAGTGGCGCCGCGGGAGCGGAGGAAATGTAAATTTCCAGCGAGCTGGAAAAGGAAGGAGGAGTAGGGAGAGGGAATAAGGGCTGCCGCGTGTCGTTTTATACGCGCGAATTTGGCGGGAGGGGGGGGGGGCGAGACCGACTTCTTTAAATTTCATGTGCCAATTGTAAACGCCCGCGTGCGCAGTTCGGTGCGAGAGGAGAAACAAAGCCGAGCGAGATGTTTGACGGGGAGAGAAGGTGCGAGTGTGTGATTATTCTTCAATTGTAGAAGCTCAAAATCGAACGATCATCAGAGTTAAGTGATCAATTAAGACTTGTTAAGAGCCTTCGAAGGGTCAATCTGATGAACGGCTATTTTCGTCCGTCACCGATGCGAGAACGGATTGCACCTCCATCCATATCAATAGTGCAAATCAACTCGTCTCAAAGTCGCGCCGTTTAAATGCAGCGCAGCTTTCTCCGATAACTGCAAATCCCACAGAAAAATTTCTTGCCCCGCAAACAGAAGCATCCCTCAAAAATTGTCAATAACACTCTTAAGAGTCCATTACAATCCCCAAACATACGGGGTCGACCCTACTCTTTCTGTCTCTCGAAAAAAAGTGGCACGCCACGCGCGCCTCCTATAAACTCGAGTATGCGGAGCACGTAGAGGACTGGCTGGGCGTCAAGTTGCCCGTGGAATCTTTCACTTTGTACACCGAGACCACTAGTGGCTGCTGCTGCTGTTGTGCCCCTCAGAGTATCGGGGTGTAGACGACGTGCGCGCGAGGCGTTTGAATTTTTCAGGGCTGAGACGGACGAGCCGGCTCTTCTTTGATTTTTACGTTCGGAGAGTTGAGGGTTGTACGTGAGGATGCGGAATTTTAGGATGAGCTCGCGGTTATCTTTTACGTAAATCGGGACAGCGACGAGGTTGCAAAATTTTACTCTGCAGTAAACGATGAAGTCTGTCCAGTTTACACTCCGGTCTCGCTAAAGACGAGGCAGACGGAAGCAGAGAGAGAAAGCTCTCGCAATATTCGTTGAATAAACAAGAAAGTCCGGCCGAAGTCGTAATAAACGTCGCGCGCCTCCGAGATCCGCTACTCTCTTTTTTCCGCTCGACAAAGCTTCTTCTGCTTGGGCGCAAAATTCAAAGCTGCTGCTGCTACGAAGTTTTACCCTTCTTTTTCCCCGAGAGCCTCGACACGCTTTGTTCGAAGTTTTTTCATTGGCCTCGGATGGAGAGACGCGCGACCGAGCGCTTGCAGTGAGAGCGTCTACGATGAGAGAGTGCCACGCTTGCGAGCTGGATTCTTTTTTTTCGCGCCGGCTGATTGATATTCCCCGGGCTTTTTTGTTTCGAGCTTATTATTTTCGAATCGAACAGCCGAACGACTTCAAAAGCAAACACATCGGCCTGTAGTTTCGCGAAAACAATGAGCCTTATAACCGTCAGGCGTCATCGACGATCAGGCACACCGGGATCGAGAGCGTCCGTCATCGAATTCAATATGCAGCGCGAAAATCCGTGGAATCATCGAGGCTATACGCGCACTGGTGGATTTTAATTGGCTGGTCGCCAGTGTGTATCCTCGTGGCGCTAAACCGACGCGAGCGAGTATAATAAGCACAAATAGTAACCGTTCACCGAACGCCGTTTAGTATACGCGGTGTATAAATGTCGCGCTCGGCAAATATTTGCCGCGTCGCGATTCGCGATTGATTTAGCCTGTGTACAGATTATAACTCGGGGGGAAATCGACTATTTTTCGGGGCATCGCGGTCTATCGAGTTTTGTTTCCTCTATTATGTATTGTCCGACCGATTCCGCCATTACTACTGGACAAACTTGAAAACTCAGTCGCGCAATATGAATATTTCTCCGTGACGATCAGGATGGCAGTGCACACCGTGTATACGACGCTCCCCTCGGGGTTATTGCCTGTTATTCCTCGTGACGAGCGGCCGGCGTCACGGTATTCCGTATAAAAGTCAGTGGCTAGAAGACGCCGATACCGTTTTTTCCATGTGTACCTTCCGCCTCCTCCTCTAGCTTCTATATCCATATCCCAAGCGTTCGGGCATATTTCTCGTCTCTGCCTTTCCTTACACACACATACACGTTCCTATACGAGCAAGAATATTTGCCGCGCGCGTCGGGATTTGCATACGCTCGCAAAAAAGGAGGCCGTCGTGTGTATAACTCGAAGCTGGGGTCAGAAAAGTGTAAAAGACACGGAGCGGGAGATAAAAGGATAATAAAGTAAAAGAAGAACAGCCGGAGTTATTCGGCGTGAAATTTTTTTCTTCCAGCCTCGATTTTTTCTTCTATAAACTGCGAGTAGCGCGCGCAGCTGTATCGGAAAGTTTATCAGCGTATAGAGGACTGACTTCTTGAGCTGCGTCGCGTAACTTTGCAAGGGTAGGTTTGAGATACTATTTTGGAAAAGTGTCGGCGCAGAAGCAATTTCAATTTGCCGAAAGAGAAAAACACAATGCCCCCGGATTCACCCCGCGACCACACGCACACAATGGAAAGCCCGAGCGCAGAGAAATCGGCATAAATTATACAGGAACAGCTAAGCGGAGAAAAAGCCAACCGGGCGGGTATCAGCGACCGAAGAAAAAAAAACAAAAGACAGCAGCAGAAAAAGAAGGGGACAGCATCCGCGCGTTCGGTTATAGCAGTGACGTATTATACGCAAACAGAGCGAGCGAGCGAGCGAGAGAGAGAGAGAGAGAGAGAGAGAGAGAGAGAGAGAGAGAGAGAGAGAGAGAGAGAGAGAATGGAAAGGGAGGGGTCGTTTGGCAATCTTGGGGGATTCCGCGGATACAATGGGATCTCAATACATCACCTCCGCCTAACACCCCCGGCGTCTCTGTCTCCTTCCGCGGTAATAGCTTATGGGGACACTATAGGTGTATGCGTAATAGCTGCGAGGAAGAGTTATAGTTCAACAACGCGGAAATGGAATATGTCTGGTGAGCCGTGTTGCTCATTTCGGAGTATGGGATACCGCACATAATTTCGGCCCACGACACGCTGGAAAATGATTTGATCGAATAATCGCTTTGGAGACTCGATTCAGAGTACAGGCGAACTCGAGAGTATGTAGACGATGGATTTATTCCTCGACCGATTTCGATAGTACTGGTGTGTCTTGGATCTGCGCTGATTAAGCATGCATATCATTAACATTTGTGAGACTGCGAAATATTGCGCAATACGCTTATTGTGACGACCCACATTTCAGGAAGCAAATCAGTACTGATTTCGAGAAAAGTTCATTGAGTCTTGGGAGTAACACACACTGCAGTTGTTGGCTGAGCACAGAAGAAGAAATAGCAGAAAGCTTATAAATAATTCAGGAATTTTCCAACTAGATGTAACATACGACTCGTTATCGGCGGCTTTACTAATTCAAAGTCTTTTCTACATTCTTAATAAAAAGAGTTCAACGATGTGGTCTAATGGCTTCGTTTATTATTCAGAGAGAACGATCGCTGTTCATCCTGCATTGCAGCGAAACGTTTCTCGACAATAAAACAACACACCCGCCTGATTATACAGAATCAATAACGCGCGGCGGCATCCAGCTCCGCAAAAAAGAATCACCAGCTAGCTCAGCCTCCCGCGTCTGCTAATTCATTCCAGCGCCTCAGCAACGACGAGCTCCAGGATATATAACGCAGTAGCAGCAGTGGCTCCACACGTATCCCTATATATACGCATAAGATATGCGAGCCTCGTGTACGACGAGTATATATAAGAGTATATATCGCGCGCGGCATCGACGTCGTCATCCTGCATTCCGCGCACGTCAAGTATATAGCGAGAGAGGAGAAGCTGCATCTCCAGGCCGGGGACCAACCCGGGCCGCGCTGGGCTATCCAGCCCGCCAACCAGCGTTTTATCTTCGCTGCAGCGGCGGCGTAGCGTCTGAGGCAGAGCAGACGCAAGAAGAAGCAGCGAGGAGAAGGCCGTTAACACTGCTTCCCCCGGAAGAGGAAGCGTAGGCGCTGCAGGAGAGGCGTCGCGGCCGACTGTGCGCGGGGATACGTATACGTGCAGTTAACCCGGGAGCCAGGCTGTCTTTGTGGGGCACGACGAGAGAGAGAGAGAGAGAGAGAGAGAGAGAGAGAGAGAGAGAGAGAGAGAGAGAAAGAGAGAGAGAGAGAGAGAAAGAGAGAGAGAGAGAGTGCAGACGTCGTGGAAAGGCGTGGCTCGACCGCGCCATTCCCGCGCGCGCACCTTCGCACCTGCAGCACCGAGACACGCCTACCGGCGCCAGTGGAGGACTCCGAGGTCCGCCTACGCTTTACACACTCTTTCGCTATCTCGCTTTGCTGCTGCTGCTGTTATATACCTTGACGCGTCTTTGTCCCTGCCTTGGTGCTGGATTCTGGAAAGCCGATGCAAGCGCGGGGGCGGGAGGGTGAGAGTTATAACGCTGAGGGAATTTTTTATCAGAAGCTGCTGCTGCTGCTAGTGGTAGCAGACGCGGCTGTTGATATACATTACTTAAAACGTTGTGCAGCTAGTCCGCGGTTTGTTTGCTCGACGGGAAAGATGGTCATGATTCGCAGAAAAGAGAGGGAGGATCTCGGGGTATGATTATGGAGTACATTTTACTCGGAATAATCGTGGAACGGAAAATTCGCGGCTTGTTTGTTACGATAGATGCTTCGGCTCGTGAACTTTTCGTTACGCGGTTTTAGCATGCTAATTCGAATCCATATACTCACGCCTCCAAGGATCATGCGTTTTCATTCCGATTCAAATCTTTGTGCGCAAAAATTTATTTATTTATTATTACCAGAAGAAATTTACAAGGTATGTATTTCATACCTGGAAACCTGCAGAGGAAATAAAATGTAAATACACCGTCTTTGCACTCGGCTCACGTAAAAAAACTATTTTGCAACTCCGCCCTCGTAATCCTGCGAAGCGTCGCTATCCCCCTCCAGCATCGAGACAAAGCCGCGCGATATTTCCCAAACTCGCTCTCTCTCTCTCTCTCTCTCTCTCTCTCTCTCTCTCTCTCTCTCTCGCAACGCAGGGCAAGGAGAGAAAAAGCCGGCGTATACACCTACAGCCGCGCGGCTCAAAAGGAGCAAAAGAAGCTGGAGGGGGTATAGTGGTGGCGCTGGTGGCTGCAGAAAAGTCCCTCGAATTCCCCGAGTGTCAGTAATGCGCCCACTGAAAGCGCGCGAGAGGAGAAATAGAAATAGACGCGTCGCTGCTGTACATACACACAGGCGCAGGGGCGGGGGGGGGGAGAGGGCACCGCAAGGAGAAGTGGTCCTTCTCCCCCTCCCCCACTCCGCTCGCGCTGCAGCAGCATCCCGGGAAGTGTAGTACGCCCACTCCGCGCGTATCCTTTGGCCGCGCCGCGCTGGGGAGGTCACGTGACCGGCGTTCCTCTCCCTCCTATCCCTCCTTCCCACCCCCGCTACCTGTGCTGCTGTAGCGCGAGATGAGAATGTGCAAGTGACTTTTACGTTCTCCCACCTCCTTTATCCATATTTCTCTCCTTTATCTTGGCTTTGTCTTTGCCTCCCCAGATGCTGTGCCGCGCTGTACAGGAAGGAGACTCGGTCCTTCTGTAGCTTCGTCCGGAAGAGGAGCAAGAGGAGCGAGAGGAGAAAGAGAGAGAGAGAGAGAGAGAGAGAGAGAGAGAGAGAGAGAGAGAGAGAGAGAGAGAGAGAGAACGAGGATCTTTGCGTCGTGAAAGGGAATTTATGACTCTCGTCAAGGATTTTTAGTGACCTCTGCCTTCCCTACTCCTTTATAAATGCGCGCGAGAGTTTCTCTCCTCTGCCTTGCCAAGACTCGCCGAGAAGAGAGAGAGAGAGAGAGAGAGAGAGAGACTTTGTTTCCGCGAGCCGGCAGGTATACTGTGACTATGTATACAAGCGAACGGCTTCCACTTGGATATTATTTCACGAGATGCAGTCGAGGCAGCGGCAGCTAGAGAGAAAGGGGAGATATCAGATGTTCCGGGAGATGGCGAGCGACTGCAGCTCTCTTCCAGGAGAATGCCTGGAATTGTCTCTTACACACTAAGTACGAAGATGTGTGCGTACGAGCGTAACTGCTGAGTCGTGAGAAATTTCAGAAGAGACCCGCTCTATGGAACGTATAGCACCTATATGATTCAACTCGGAATTTCGAAGGCTTCGTACTCGATAAACACAGTCATTAAGATCTCGTACAAGCCCCGCCGAAGTCAAGTACAATCCCAGCATTATATACCCGACAAACTCCTCGAGCCAGCGAATTACACGAGACTAACGAGGAAAGATACATACACGTGTTCGACGCGTATTGACCCATTCACTCTCTCTTATCTCTATCTCCTCTGTATACTAATTATCGCGGGTGTAAGCATCGATAAGATGCTGTTCGAGTGCTACGCACATACAGAGCTCGCGAGTTTTCGCGACGCTGGCATTGTGCGAGCGCGCGCTGCAGACAGACATCTATTTACAAGGTGCCGGGATTAGAGATTTCGGGGGCCAGACACACGCGTTAAGCTTCTCTGCTGTGTAACTTGGCCAGGGGATGGGGATAGTCTTCGCGGGAATTCTGGAGAGGGTAAACAGTCGAGCGAGGAGGATCCCAAGCTGGTTTAGTTATATTGGACGGGTGCCGAGACTACAGCACTGAGATCTTTCTTTCATCCTTGCTTCTTTGCTACTTTTAATTATTGGAGTATTCGAAGTATATATCAGCGGCGGTACGTTGAACGAAGGAGATATTTAAATAAGAAACTATTTATCTCTCGAGCTTGCAGCCGGCTCATTCTCACTCTCGTTTCCGCGTGAAATATGCCGTGAATTTGTGGAATAGGACGACAGTAATATTATCCAGAATTTTCGGAATTCGAGCTATTTTCGCCGCGGTAAAACTGGGCAGCATGTTGGTGCAGGAACGAAAAAAAATCCCCAGACTTCTCGCGAGTTTTATGCGAATGTCATTCGGTCACCCACATTTTCGCTTGGATAACATTGTATAACGTCAAGCGGAAATTTTCCTCCGCATTTTTAGCCGGAATACTCGAAAATTCGATGCACAAAACTTTCGAAAAGTTTTCCTAATTAATAATTCCACGAGCGTTATTGCGTTCGAGCTATTTTTGGACCTTGGGCAATTAATTGGATTATGAGCTCGCGAAATTCGCTTTGTTAGGTGGACCGCAAATTAAAACTTCATCAAACGCAAAACTTGTTCTCCTCGCCTTGTTATACGTTATACCATTGAGTTAGCGTGAAAGCTTTTGCGGATAACACGGAGTGTAATACCGAGTCTCCTGATTTCGCCGTTAAAAAATTAAAGCGCGAATCTAGCGCAAAACCATCACGGCGAATCACGTGGGTTGAGGGCTGCGAAACCGCGTGGGATGCGCACGTATACACCGCGAAGCAACAGGAAGGTGCGTCGTGGCGGGGGTTCGAAGCACAGCTTGTATATATACAGGCTTGTTTAGAGAGAGACGGACAGGAGCAAGAGCGAAGCACGTGCGGGGAGGGCGACGCGCGCGTCGAGCTATGAGGGGGCAGAGGCTGCTACCGCTGCTGCAGCGCGTCTGCCGGTGGTGGGAAAAGCTCTGCCTCTCCCACTTGTTGTGCTTTACAGTGTTGTGTTGTGTGCTTGTGTATATATCGGGGGAAAGTTCAACGCCGGCGAGACGATGATGCTGCCCTGACATTTGTGTATACGAGCTACTGTATCACATAAATGCGTTTTCCTTCAACGATTTTGAGCGTAAAATTCGAGGATTGATTTTGGCTCAATAATTAGGGAAGAGCTTTGGGCTGATGAGGTTTCATTCCGATTATGCACCGAGATGGTGGTTCATTGATGAATCGCGCGCGTACTGTAAAGTTGATGATGTTCTTTTAATAAACTGTGCATTAAGTTGAATAATTAAAAAAAGTGTTTATCATACACAAGTTTCGGGAGTCATTTCGAGCTAACGAACGATCAGTCAGTCGAAAGTGCAAATCCACGCAGGAGCCCGGTCCTTTCAAGGGGATATATGATTGGCAGTCGGCGGAACGTACTCCGAGGGTGGCCGGCTGCACCCCTTCGGTTTCAACGAGAAAACGTTCACTAGTGGGTCATTGCAGCGAGTGCTTCACCCCCCGAGGTGAGCGGGACCTACTTTCGTCATCGAGGTAAATCTGATTCACCCGTCCGCTGTTTCATACATGTTTCTGTGATTTTAAATTGGTATTTCAGCGGCAAACCTTATTGAACGATTCATTGTATTACTTCAGTGGGAAATGAAGCTTCGAATTTTCTATAAATTTAAAAGAAAGCTCGAGTCTTCGCCATTGAGAAAAGTCGCACTAATTGCCACGAGGAAGCGGCGAAAAAGTTCCCGCCCTCGAAAAACAAGACGAAAAAAATGCTCCTTAACAACCCACTCGAGGTGAGGACAAGTACCGAAGAAACGCTCAAGAAACGGAACAGGAGAAAACTTCCGGGCCATTCTTCTTCATTCCTCGGAGGATCGATCGCGGCGCCTCGTATATATAGATACACTCGCTTTCGAACTCTCGCGAAATTTCGCCCCTCCGTGTGTTTGCACCTTACTCCTATGTACCTACGCGGGGCAAATAATCGCTAATGTTTAATTGGCTTGCGCGGCGCGCCGGCATTAATTGCGCCTTCTTCCTGCGACCGCTATCTGGATTCTAGCATTGAATGCTAAACAAAAGCTAATTTATATCCGGGAACCGCCGGAGATCGCGAGATGAATGGCTGGGCTCCTTGCATACCAAGTGGCTTCTCGGCTCTTGCTGGGGTTCCGAGACACGCTGCTGCCTTGCTCTCATCTCTTACAGGCTTATAGTCATGACTGTTATATTGTGATGATTGTTTCAGGAATTATGATCGAGGTTCTGACCGTCACGTAAGAATCGACTGAATTTTTCGGGAGGATATTGTTTGGAAATACTTCTATTGTATGAGAATTTTAATTGTACTTCCGCTAAATGTTCAACGTGTATTATAAAAAAAGCGATTATTACCATTTATGCCGATACGGTTCGCCGGCTTCACAACATAATAACCGTGATGTTCTATAGTATAAATAACGTGTTTGCGGTAAAGAAACTCTGTAGCGAAAAAGAGTATTTCAAGTAAAGAGGTAAAATTTGGCATACACTAGAAAATTAAGCTCTTTATTTTCATGATAAGCTTGTTCATCGTTGCTGTACGTATAAACTATCTTTTTTAACTTAAGGAAACGTGTATAGATAAAACATGCTTGTGTGTTTAAGAAAGAGGAACTTGTGAGTAAATACAGTTAATACAAACAAAATTTTTGATTCCTGGTAATAAAAATAAGTAACCACCAACAATGATTTGTTTAAGATCAAAGATGCGAAAGTGGTTTCTAACGTGGCATTCGATATGGCTAAAGAAGATACACGAAGTTCAAGCGACAAAGATACACAAGAGAAAGTAAACATGTGCATAGAAAAAGGTAATCTATAACTAAATTTTAACTCATGTGCCATAAAAAGTACAACAAATTAAAACCGTTTCTTTTAGCACACCAAGAAGCAAACGAATGTGATGTAACATATGTATTTTTGGACTGCCTTGCCGACGGATTAATAATGGCAAAGAAACAAGTTGTTAATATAAAATAAAGTTCATTGTTAAAAACGTTATATAAAAAAAAATCCAATGTTTTTCAGTCATTAAACCTAATTCATCCTATCAGACTACTTTTTCTTTTTTTTTTACCATAATCTTAAAAAATTTTAAGCTAAATTTAGCTCGACAATTGCAGAAAATTATACAGACCTTGAGAATAATTTTTAATTTCTGTACAAGCACAATACACTGAAAAAAAAACAGCCATTTTAACTAAACTCGCACCAGTAATCTGTCATTGTACGAAGACTCGCCAAAATTACCTTAGAGTTCAGCAGTTTTAAAGAATCAGTTCGGTCATTTTTGCTGGTGTCCCACATAAGCGACCAATTTTACGAGTCGCGACTCGCCAAAACTACCAGTGGCACACCGTTCTTCTTACTGAACAGTCGTTACGGTGGCAGAAAAGTTAAAACTACCGGACTTTACAGCAGAAACGACTGTATTTTTTTCAGTGTAAAAAAAATAAAATAATCAAATGGAAGGGCGTAGTACAATTAATATAAATTGAATACTATATTCATTTGATGCTCCGCATAATTTCTCAATTCTAAAAGAAAACAAAACGTAACTCCTTCTCATTCACGCGGATACGGTTTGCTGGCTAGCTTAACGACTTAATAACCGTCGTGTTGTTTTCTGCAGGACGCGTAGTGAATATTCATATAAATATAGGTGTCTACGAATAAAGAGTCTCAGTTCAAAACAAAATTCTGTCAAGTGAGGTCGTAAAGTTTCGCGCACATCAAAAAATGAAGCTTCTTATTTTTGTGATAAGTTTTTTTATTGTTGCTGTACGTGAAAATCGTTTGACACTTTTGGTTTCAACGATGTACTAACATATTTCATGAAAAACGTTTAATAATAATAATAATAATAATTTTGCAGGCGCATTCGCAGCCAAGAAGTATGGACTGGAAAGGATGCATGGAGGAAATTGGAGTGAGCAAAGGTAACATTTTTCTCAAAGTAATGTATGTTTTAAACAAAATTCATACATTTTTAGCATTCAAATAATTTATATTCATTTAGATGACGTTAAGTCAACTGAGTGGGGTGATCCTAAATCAAGATGCGTTCTTGCTTGCACGTTTAAAAAAGTGGGAGTAGTAAGTACTAGCAATTTATACAAAAATAGAAAATTTATTGATCATTGATACAAGCAGAAAGTAACAACCACGAAATAACAATTTTTAAAGATCAACGATGGCAAAGTGGTTTTTGACGTGGCATTTGATATAACCAAAGGAGAAGCCCAAGATTCTTCACATGACAAATATATCGAAGAAAAAGTAAATAGCTGCATTGAAAAAGGTAAAATATTGATGACTTTATAGTTATTAGCACAGTGGTATAGAGGATATTTTATTTTCAACTAATATTTTAAACAATATATCATGAAAATCACTAAAAACCTGTAATAATTTTCTAGCACACCAAGAAACAAATGAATGTGATGTATCGTATGTCTTTATGGAATGCATGAAGACTAATAATAACACTGCAAAAATGGCAAATGGAACCATGTCAATATAAAATACTATCTATCCGCGTAATTTTGATGTTAAAATAAATCCCAGGTTTTTGTATGCACCCCGATAATTGAAGTCGAAGCTATAAGTTTATTAAAAAATAATATTTTCGCACTTAAGAAAATTGAAATTATTTACCTCGACACCTTATGTTAGCTCGATTAAAAAATCCTACCACATCCATTACATTAGCTCCCATCATACTTTACGTTGAATGTTCAGCACCGCGCCTTATCGTATTCATCCTCCCGAAAATCCACAATTTACAAATTAATAAAATCCGTCCTGCAGACGCATTAAACGCGGGCGCTCGCGCTCATCTCGCTCAAAGATTCATCCTCCTCTCTCCATCCAGCAACACGATGCGACGCGACGACCAGGCGTAATTACAAAATAATAAAGAGGAAAGATACGTAGAGTCACGTATAAGAGTTGCGCTCGGATACAACGAGGGTAGAGAGGGAGAGAGATTCTGCGCGTACGCAAGGGAGAAGGTCGAAGCCCAGACGTCTTAATGTCGCCGGGGAGGGAGGCAGCGATAAGCCTCGGCGATTCAATTTATTCAAGCTCTTCTGCAAATAATACCAAGCTGAATCGGTGATATCGCTTTATTGTGCAGGATTGAACTTTTTTGGAGTTTTGCGCGTGCACTCGCTGGGAGGCTGGGGCATGGAGAAAGTTTTGGACAAATGCTTGTTTGCTCGTTCAGTATGGGGAACTTTGTTCTCCGGGACCTTAATGAAAAGTACTGAGATTTATTTTTTACAAACGCGATAAATGGATTGCATTAGTCACGTCAAAAGTATATTTTAGGCGAGAAAAAAGATAGAAGGAAATACTAAATTATCAGTGACCGTCCGTTAATCACTGCTACGTAACAACCATCCGGCAGTCGAAAAACGTCAATAAGCTTCCGAAACTGTCATCCCCTCATCTCGGCGACGACTCTAAAAAAAGCTCCTTATTAACTCGAGGGAGAGAAAAAGGGAGCGATCCTTCAAACGCTCTCTACAGCCCATTAAGCTCGAAATTGAAAATTACTGTCTGTCAAGTGTCGATGACGCTCGCGTCTGCAGTGTGCATAGTAGTCTCCCAAAGACTGCGACGAGGCAAATATCGATCGTCCATACCACCACTCCTCTCGTCGCGGATAATCATAGGGGCGCCAATTAACAGTCAGCTCTCGCGCGGGCGGCGGCGGCGGCACTTTGTAAATGGCTAACAGCGTTACACAATTAGATAAAAAGTTCTGTAATCAGGAGAGCTTCGAGGGGCGAGAGTGGCGCGACGATCTGGACTTTTCGAGCTATAGGCGCGCGTGCCTCGACTTCGCTCCACGAGGAAGTGGGAGATAGAGATTTTCTTGCTCCGAGTGCAGCCAGTGCGCGGCGTTGTGCATAAATGAGAGAAAATTTGTAGTCTGGACTGGGAATGACTGCGGGGAAATTTTTCAAAACTGTTCCGAATGCGAGAAGCCTTACAAGCAGCTCGCTTTCGTAAAGCTTGCGATTCTGCGTGCATAGATAAAGATTAAATCATTGCGCTGTAACAATTATCAAAGCAGCTTCCACAGCGTTGTCGTAATAGATGATTCGGAGGAGTAAACGAAGCCTCGATTCCAGAACACGCACGTGTGCATTTGTCAGCGTTTCAGCGAGCGATAATGCGCGCACGTACGCGGTATTGCCGCGCTCGGTTAATAAACAGAGAAACTTGCGCATACGGTAACGTGATCGCGGATAATAATCACCGCCAAGATTTACTTTCGCAGATTGACATACGTCGACAGCGTATATTCTTGATTGTACATTTGCACGAGAGACGCGCGCGGACGTTTTATTGACGGATAAAGTAACTCGGTTTAGTTTTAGAATAATTGAATGAGCTCATTTCGAGTACACGAAGCGAGTCGATAATTTTGCCGCGAATTTCTCGGATGACGTCTATACCGCTTCGAAGTATTTTAATATATTGAACCATGTAATTGGCGCAAACGATCGAATCGAAACGTGAGTCGGAGCCAATAATTATGTTTAATTTTAATAAACGCATGCTTAATCACCCGATACAAACGTTATTATGTTGCATTGTAATGTCTCGACGGGAAAATCACAACTTTCGAGATGCGAACGTCGCGGAGTCCAGTTCGTGATCGAATCGTCAAACTCGAATTATTTCTTCGCTCTTTACGTGATGATTGGGAACAACAAAATATCGTATTGATTTTATTTCCGCACTTCGGTTTGACTCGGTATTTTTATACGAAACACGTATTTTTCATAATTTCAAATACGAGATTATCATTCCGAAGACTTTTACGAAAGTTTAAATATACATCGTCGGGGGGATAAAAGTTGAATTATAACAAAAGACTCGAGGCGCAGCTGTCGGACTAATCCAGCAAAACAGCAAATTGCAAACTTGGCTGAGAGGCGCACAATGTAAACGGCGCGCGACTCGGGCTTGTAATGAAATCAAAATAAAAGCGGGCGCGTGTATTATATTATGAGCGCGAGGAAATGCGCTGCAGCGACTGCGGCGGCGTCGACCTTCCGGCAGCAAACATAGGCGGAGGGAAACAATGCTCGAGTATACGTACTTTGCTAAATTATGAATGCGAGAAAACACTGAGTCGATGGGTTTCGCGATGAGGAACTGCTTTGTTGTGGCATGTGATTTTGGAGATTTTATTTTTGCGCGATGCTATTGCGTTTCTTTTATGCATGATGTTTTATTTACGTTATGTAATGATATTAATGGTTGATAGTCATAGCGATTTCAACGATCAGATTTTTATTTTGTCTAGAAAATAATAGCAAGAATAAATTCGGTTGCTTGAATACAATACTTTTTCAGCTGTACGGTACGAGAGATTGTCGGAGTATTGAAAAGCGACAATGCGACCTTGAATGTGGAGCACACGTAAAATAATTATTTTACTTTACGCCGATTCGGTTCGCTCGCTGGCTTTACAACTTAATAGTCGTTCTATTGTTCTGTAGAGAATGTAGAGAATAGTTTTATACGTACCTACGAGTGTCGACCGTAGCGAGACTCAGTCGTGAAAAATTATCTGTCAAGTTTGGACGTGCGGTTTCATAGATATCAAAAAATGAAGTTTCTAATTTTTGTGATAAGTTTATTTACCGTCGTGGTATGTTAATTATATAGTTATAATATGATACCTAAGTGTGAATTAGTTTCATATATATACTGATTCTTAATATTGGGACAATGCAATGTAGTTTGTTGAAATAAGTCATTGATGGTTGTAGGCAAGATCTCGGCAAAGCCTTGCGGATATAGAAGCATGCGCTTCTCAATATGGAGTCGAAAACGTTACGAGGATTCCAGATAACGATAGACCGTTCAAACAGAGAGATCCAGACTATGAATGCCTTCGTGCTTGTTTATGGAGGAAGCAAGGAATAGTAATTACAATGAGTGTTAAGTCCTGTAAAATTTTTCGATCACGTGCAATACGTATGGAATAATGTAATTTTTCCAGATGAAAAACGGAAAATTCGATCTCGATAAGGCATTCAACTATTTCAAAAAGACTACAAGATTTCCTTTGACAGTCTTTAAAGAAAAACTAAGCGTCTGTGTTGAGAAAGGTGAAACTTTAGCAAACATTTTTTTACTGGTACACATATTGATAATTTATGAAATAGAGCGCTAAAGAACCGTGATTATGTTTTAGGAAATCAAGAAAAAAACGAGTGCGGTGTAACAAGAGTATACGTCGATTGCATGAACGGTAGTCCGAAAGCACGGAAGTGAAGATAAAACAAGGTCTTCCAATAAATATGTAATGCCATTCATTTAATAAACGTATAATTATTTACCTTATCCGCCTCGTAAGACCGGAATTACAAATTTCATCTCCCGACCCTAGCAGTCCATTCTTATCCTCTGTTCTCTCTTTCTCTTTTCCTCTTTTCTTCCCTCAACGACGCGATAGCTCTGTGCTCTTTTATTGTTAGCGTGATTTAGCAGCACCGGACGCAGGAGGACGAGGAAGCGCTTAAGGAGAAAAATGGCAGGACGCGCGACAAAAAGGGAAAATCGAGCACGTTTTTCGGCGTATGCCTCGTTACGATCAAGGTAATTTTGAGCAATCGGTTTCTCTTCTTTGACAGATGAATTTCCAGTTCGGAATGACTTTGTTTTTTTGAAATTTTTCGAAATTTCGAAGGATTATAACTTTGATGCTTCTAATGGTTGGCGTTTGATTGAGATTAAACGCAGCCATTGCATTTGGAATCCTTTGTAACTTATCTTCATCGGTACTTTGGTACTTTGACATTGTAAATTATTGAGAGTATGAGAATTAGATTTTAATCGGGGGTTAAAGATTTCTTGGCTATTTTCAGTATAACTAACATTCATGGATCGCATTCTATAGTAACGTACTTCTCTAAAAATGGAAACGATTCGGAGAAAAGATTTTATTAATACTTACGCTTTCGTCGAAGACATATTTTCGCACAGAAATTATAGTATAAATGAAGACTTTTTAAAAGTGCAAACATAAAAAAATCGTGGAAGCTAAAAAATTCAAAAATTCACTCCAGCAGAACAGCAAACCTCGATCCATCATCCACTCGTCGCTTCGGACCCGACGAAAGCCCCTTGGGTCAATCGGCAGGTCTCGCGTAGTTGTATCCTCGCAAGCTCGGCTGAGTGCGTTAACGGCCGCATCGCGATTAGCCCCTGCGCGCCGGGGATTAGTATCAGTAGTTGTCCATTAAATTCCTCCGCGCGTTTACAGTCTATTAAACGGGATTAAATGCCCCTGCGGCTCGAATGACCGCAGCCACCGCCGGCGCTCTTTATCGGCCTTAGATTCGCATCTAGAGGATACTATACGGCTGCCACGGCCTATGGGGGTTAAGCGAGAGGCATTCTTTTAGCGCGGCTTCAAGGGGAGGAGGTCTGAATTATTGGTCCGATCGATCTGCACTTAGTGGCCGAGAGGAAGGTGAGGCCGCTTTCGTCTGGCTGCTACACTCTTTTAGCTTGCGCGCTACTGCTTTTACGCGGAATCTCTTTGGTAGAGGTTTTTGTTGACGATAATTTTTTCGTACGATTATCGATAGATTGAAGTTACAAAGACATGTACTCACGTTTGTTCGGCCGTGGCCGCGTGGATTCGCCTGCCAGGGAACCGTTGTTGGCTGAAAGTGATCTTTCCCCCAGGAGCCGTTGTCAAATGGACTCTCGCCGATATGGCCCTGCAAGCAAATCAAACGAATTGATTAGATTGAATTAACGATTAATAAAATTAAGTTTTTTAAAAATAAGCCTACATACAACTTGTCGACACACTTCATCGAAGCTCCGCGCCGAGCGAAAAGCAAGAGTCGAGAGCCCTCTGCGATATATCTCTCGAAACACGCAGAGCACGCGAGCTTGTAAAGCACACAGACGTCGGTACTTAATGAAAGACAGCCCCAAAAAACGCGAAAATTCTTTGACTCTCCATGCAGAGCACATCAAACAGCGTGTTGATGTTTGTTTGCTGAAAAATTAAAAGCCTCTCCCTCCTCTCGATCTCGCGTATAAACGCACACGTTCTCCGCGCGAACGATGAAAAAAAACGAGCCCCGCGCACAGGAATATATAGACAAAAGATACAAGAGCGAAAAAGGCTACTCGAGAACAATCATTCGCTTTTCCTTTTTTTTTTCCCACTTCCGCACCGTATACTGATATTCGCGGCGGCCGAAATTTTCCCGCAAGCTCCTGGTAAAAAATTTTGCGCCGCCATATGTGCACAGCTAAACGCGTTCCCGTGTACGCTTTTAAGTGGACGCCTGCTGCTGCTGCTACTGAGACGGCCTTTTTTCGACTGGCTGAGTTTCGCCGCTGATTTTTTATTTCTGCGCGCCGGGAAGAGAGATAGTCTAGACGAGAGAGTGAGCTGAATTTTTTTGAATCGGAGGAGAAGTGAGAGGGAGGCGGGGAGGGTTCGGTGGATTACCGGCGTTTGTTTCATTGAGAGCTTTTATGATTCGAGGACCTCGAGTGTTTATATGGAATTCGAGGGATGTAGCGGTTTGTCGGAATTGCGCGGCGGATGGCAAAATGCTATCGTCGGGGTAAAAGGTTGATGATACTGCGTGTATCAAATTATTCAACCACTTTCTTTTTTCTCTCTCCGTGAAAGCTCGCTGAAAATCGGCCACTATTTAACGAAGAGTATGCAAATATAAAGCTTCAACGTCGAGTGTTTTCAATCTCGTCAATAAACTTGCAGCAGGCACATCTCCAGGCTTTCACACAAAAAGAGTCCAGCAGCAAAGCTCGCAAGCTCTCGTCCCTCGAAATCTTTCAATTAACATGAAAAAGCACGCGCTTTCATCGGCCGACGAGAATTTCAGCGACATATAATTCTCTCTCTCTCTCTCTCTCTCTCTCTCTCTCTCTCTCTCTCTCTCTCTCTCTCTCCCGCGCTAAAACGATAAAATTGCGCAACTCGTGAATCACGCCGAGGATGAGTTTTGCTGAAAGTAACGCCCACTCGCTATTCACGGAAATTTACGAATCGAGGCCGACTTGTATGTATATGCTACACTGGCGTAGCACGTGACGCAAGCGCGACGCCTTGTTTCCATGTCGAGCATACAGTAGCAGAAGCGAGTAGAAATGTATTTTCCGAATCCTTTGAATGGGCCGACGCGCGCGTGGGCGAGTAGTAATAACACGCAGCAGTCGTGCTCATTAAGGCACTTCGCGGAAAAAGCGTAAGGAGATGCTAGAGGGGAGATGTCGGGATAGCTTGATGCAAAGCGCGCGCGTTTCGCTTTCGGTGAGTTATTGGGATGTCGTTGATGTATACGTGTGGGATTTCGGTTGTTGAGGCTTGTTTCTCGGAATCGCAGAGAATGACTTAATATTCGGCGCGGTCTGATCGCTCGTAGCTCGCTTGATTTATCGATCTCTGTGCTAATATTTTATCGATTTTCTTTCTAGTTTTAGTATACAAACAGTTCTTCACCTATTATCCCAAAGAAAAAGTCCAGACTCGAAAGCTCTTCTCAAGGTGCACAAACAGCCCATAACACAAGCAACAACACGTACAGCACGTACACGTATATAGTCTTCGCAGGAGGCAAGCATCCTGACGAGCGTTTAGGGCCGGGCGAGCTTGCGCGATTGCGATCGGATTTACGAGGAGGGCAAGCGAGAGCGAGAGCGGAAAAGCCATACGTCGTGTCACGCGGTGCCACGCGCGTGCGGCTGTATTTAAAATTCCCGTGGCGAACTCGCTGCTGCGGTGGTGGCTGCCCGCGCAGAGGAGGAAGCCGCGCGCGCGAGAATGATATGTATTTACTGTTTTGTCTTTTCCGCGCACTAGAATTAGCCTTATCTCGCTGATTTATTAGCGCTGCATGCGCCGAGAGTCCCGTTGTTTCAGTTTATAGTCTTGATTTTTTTACCTTTGATCGGTTTTATGCGTTTGTTACTTAAAATTCTTTCGCGTTCGATAATTTATATACTTCATTACGCGAGACGAGTTTAAATTTACTCCTTGTAGTGATTGATGCAGAGACGTTATATTAAATGAAAAATGACGCTTCGATGTCGGAGAAATCGGATTCATTGCGACTCGATGCGGCCTGTTCAATGTTAACGTTCTCGAAATACCTACGAGATTAAACAATAATCATTTCAACGGTATAAAATTCAACGCTTCGTGAGGCCGCTGAAATGAAATTCAAAACACCTTCGTACACAGCCTCGAGCAGAAAAGGGGGAAGTCCGCTGCGGAGAACAGTAATTGGGCTTCGCGGGCGCGCGTCTATCGAATTTTACAATAAATCTCGGGGGCGCGCCAAGACGAGATAGAGACGGCGAGATACACGGCAATAAAACACCCAGTAGTATCGCGCGCAGCGTGCATTTTACGAGCTTATCTTATCTCGAGAATTAGGTTGCGCGGCCGGCGCGCGTATACGCGCGTGCGGGTTAGCTTTCCTTCGAGGGATGCAAAAATGCGAGTAGGTATTATAAGGGGACGCGGCAGAAAGAGCTTGCGCTCCCTGTTTTGCCTTGTTAGCGGAACTTTAGATCATGTGCGATGCTTCGTTGTTATAATTAAAATTGAATTAATTATTGTTAGAGAAAAAATTCAAGTGGCATCCGCCGTTACATCAGGAAAATGTTCCGAGAACACAAGTACGAAAGGTGTCTATTGTATACAATCAATACACGTTAATGCTTCAACGGCTCATTAGGGAGTCAGTCATGCTTACAATGGATCCACTTTTTCCATTGCTCGCGTAGACGTCAAGTCGAGTTGGTTATCCTCAATAAATAAAGAAACGGCTAAATCAAATTACCATAAATAGAAACCCATAGCGAAGAGAGTAAACAGAGCAATGACGAAACTCCGTATCGCGTGTATTGAACCCGTAACAGTTTCAACGCGGTTCGGATCGTTTCTGCTTGTTGTTTGACGATAGTCTATACATACTCAGACAAAAGTGGGCGAAGACGCGTAAACGTCTCGGTAAACAATCAACTTCTAGGCAGCGATAAACGAGAACAATTAACCCGATCCCGGTATACGTGCTACTTTGGGAGCTTGCGTCATTCCCGCGTCGATTTTTGAAATCACGTGCACGGATGTTTTAATAAATACGTGTATACCCAGATGACGAGCTCGATTAATAAAAATCGTTAACTTTCGAGTCAAAAAAAAAATCCATTTTTCACGCCTGCGCGAATGTTTACCTTTACGTTCACAAACATTTTTTAAAACAACGATGATGCATGCAGAGGCGAAGTCGAGAAAATAAAACGACTTGCGCAAAGATAAAAGTGCGGAGTAAAAAAAAAGGTTCCCGCAGAAAGCGCCGTGCGAGAGCGTGCCAAGTATTTTTCTCAATTTGCTTGGGATGCTGATGAATCGACTAAATAAGCGGCAAAACGCGTATGTATGTGCGAGCGCACGACGAGCTTTGCGCGGATTGTATTAACGCTGTTTGTCTTTCCCGCGTTTGCGTTGTTTGCGCGCATTCGCGGGATCATCTGAAAAATCGCGCGCGGCTCAGCCAATCGCCGTTAATGCGTCTCAGCGGCTTTTTGTTTCGCCGACTGTGTATAGATACTTCTTACGTGTATATGTATGTAAAGTTGTAAATTAAATTTCTTTGAAGGACGATGCGCGTTTGAGTGATCGATTTGTACAGTCACCATTTTATGAAGTGTTCGTTCGCTAAAAAGTAAAATCACGCGCTTGAATTTAAACGCAGAAAAAAAAACGGTGAAAAAGTCAGGCTTAAAAGGGCTACAAGCGTTAGGAAAAAGTAAAAGAATTAAAGGAAGCAGCAAGAACCGCTCTCGGTTCGTCGAGAGCGTCGA
Organism: Nasonia vitripennis; assembly: GCF_009193385.2. Classification (NCBI taxonomy): domain Eukaryota; kingdom Metazoa; phylum Arthropoda; class Insecta; order Hymenoptera; family Pteromalidae; genus Nasonia; species Nasonia vitripennis. The sequence goes on along the minus strand of NC_045760.1, from coordinate 9,311,497 downwards.
GTTATAAGCGAGTCAAGGCCTGCCTCGCTCGCACTCGCGCGAGCGGCCTCTAAAAATAAATATGTTGTTTATTCACAAGTAAACCGGATGCCGTTGTTTGCTTTGGAACAAATTGTTTTGTTAAGTTTTGCCGGGCCGCGCCGCGCCGAGAGAGAGAGAGAGAGAGAGAGAGAGAGAGAGAGAGAGTGAGAGAGAGAGAGAGAGAGAAGTAGGTACACGCGAAGTCGTTCCCCTCGCGCCTCCACAGCTCTCATACGCCGACATCGCGAACCAATTCTCGCGAGTTTGAGAATTAAAGAGCGCGTTTTGTGCTGTCGGCGTCGTGGGCTGTATTGAATTTTTTCTGAAGACAGAATGTTATATTCAATGGATGCAAGTTTTCATCGATAAAAAATACTGACTTATAACCTATTTCCTTCATAAAAATTGCTTTTGAATAGAGAAGCGGAAATCGCGGTAGAAAAGTGTTTGCGTCTGCAGACATCAAAGCAAAGGCTATTGCGTCAATACGGCGTAAACTTTTGACAAACAATGAACTTTAGCATGATTCACCAGAGTCAACTAAAGTTCAATATTTAACGAAGGTCTAAACTAGAAATGCTGGAAAGGTGTGCCAGTATGGATATACGAAACGTTTCCTATGATTTATATGTTTGCGCGCTTTTTATCTCGTTAAATATGTACCGATGAAAGTCACGAAGAATGCGTAATGCTCCAGTCGTTACATGTTTTTCCAGATCGCCACAACCCACGGCTTAATTCTATATAACTATGGATTTAATTTTCTTGTCCTTTCGCACAATCTAAATCGCGCGATTTTTCAACTTCTCCCACTAAAATCTTTAGGTTATTTTTGTTTGACAAACAACGATTGTTATCATGATTTATTGTAAAATCAAAATCCTTAATTACACGTGAACTTATGCAAAACGAAAGATTTCGAAATGTTGGTTGGGGAAACCCGCGTCTATTTCGGCCAGATTATTTCAATATACAGGTGCGTCGATATGCTCATTAATTATATCTCGACGACGATAGCGAAAGCCTCCGTTCGCTCGATCAACCAGGGCAGGACAAACAGAAGAAAAGTTATTAATTCCTTTGAATTTATTATACTGTGGTTATATTTGCAGTATTTGTGTCTTGGCTCACATGTTCCATCAATCGTACCGCTACTCAGTTGTGTCAATACCGGGGCCAAATGTGTATAGCTGTTTTAGTCATCGTCAGGGCTAACACGTGATTCCTCTGTGAAAAGCCTACGACTTTAATAAAACTCGTAGCGTGACACATGAAGTTTTTGCTTGTTTAAGAGTAAACACGATTTGTGTCGGAGACGCATACGTGAGACAAACAAGGGATCGAGAACACCTTCGATGGAAAGATTTTTTATTACGCGCTGATGGATTGAAAATGTTAACTTGACTGTATAGCCACGCACTCGTTAAGTTAATTCTATGTTTGCTTATAATATACTTATGACATAATTGCCTCGCTAAACAGCCGATTCCGAGAAGTGAGCTCAATCAATTATTGGGTGTATTAGACAGGAAATAGGAACAAAGTTAATTATCCATTGTTCAAATCGTTCGAATTTACTCGTTGTGGGTATTTCATACTTTCGCGATCATTCAAATTTCACCGTTCTACCCCTCTAACGTCGGAACCCTTTAATTTAAATGTTTTCTTTATCATTAATAACTCATCTTCATTTATTCGAAGCTTCGAATTTTCAAGCCAAACACTTGACTTCCGAGAATCGCGCGTTAAGACCTGGAAGCGAACCCGCAGCAATAACGAGCTTATGCTCGGCATAGTAGTCCTTAAAATAAATTAAGGTCAATGAATCAGTCGGAATGTTTGAGAACGGCAAATATACTCGGACAATAATTTATCTCTTCCAGAAGGGGGAATCGACTCGACAATCGCCGCAACAGCGTCGAAATTACGAAACCATAAACGCGCGTTGTCGCAGGATAAAAACGCGCCAACAGAAACACGCGGACAATAATCGCGCGCGAGCACATCCGAGCCATAAAATTATACAGCCCGCTGCAGCGAAGAGAGTAAAAAAAAGAAAAGTGTAGGAGCCGAGGAAACATCGCGGCGCGAGACTTCCCCCCCCCCCCACCCCTCCCGAAACTTGGATGATAAATACTCGCGAGGCCGTAAAAAAGGCGCGGGGAAAATGTATAAGCGAACTATCGACACTGGCTGGCATGTGTGTGTGTGTACTGTATACACATAGAGGAGAGATCCGACAGTTTCGGGCGAGAAGTTGGCAGAAGGTGCGACGCGGCGTGCTATACTCTACTGGCTGTGGAAACGCAAATATAATAGCCAGACGTTCACCCCTGGCTCCTCGAGACTTGTTTATTCCGAGGATCGGGGAAATTTGAAACATCGAGGCTGCGTGAGCGAGCGCAAATGAGAATTGGCGAGTTTTGTACCAGATACATTCTTACTTCAAGGGATAAAATAACAGCGCAGTGCAGAGATTGAACACAAAAAAAAAGAAAAGTTCGATTCAACGCACAAAGACAGAGAGCAAAGATCGCCATCAGGCCAGAGCAAAGTTATAATGCACAGCCAATAGGGGCAGCAGCGACTCGGACCTGTACGAGCCGAGCACGCGGCGCGGCTGTACACATGCGCGCACACACACACTCAGAGGGTATAGACGACGCCGTCCGAATAAAAAAAGGGTGTTTATAAGCGAGTATCCAATGTATCACGGCATATTTACATACACCCCCCCCTTCGAGCACACGATGTATATATATATATATATATATATATATATATATATATACGTAGCGCTCGGGCGATGTAATAAAAATTAAATATGATATTTCGGGGCGCCGGCGCATAAATAACGAGAGCGCTTTTCTTCGCCGAGAAGTATGGCCCTGCCAGCGTCTTATGACCAGCCGCCTTATTTTCTCTTGAGAGAGAGAGTAAGAGGAGGGTGGATCAGAGATACTTTTTCTCGCGCGCGGGGGAGAGATGTCGCGCACGCGTGTGGTTTTATGGGCTGTTTCGACGACTCGAATGATGCGCCTGACGCTACTTCCTCGAGTGCGTATACAGTCGCGAGACTTTTCGTTGCAAACGATTTTACTTCGTCGGATTCCTTATACGTGTATAGCACACACGAGGTGTCCTGCGAAGCGGCAAGGCGTCTTCCGGCTGGATGCGTCGTCGTTGGGAAAACGGCAATTTAACGGCTTCTGAAGAGCTTGTCAAGGATTAAATCAAGATTAACAGCGAGATTAACGGACTGTGTGCCGTCCGGCTTTATTCCTCGTCTCCTTGTCACGCGCGCTCGCTCCGCCCTGCAGTGTATACCGGATTCCCGAGGAATTCGCCAGCGAGGCACTGCTACCTCTCAACTAAACTACAATCGTGTTCCGCGTTAGACTCTCCGCAGTTGATGTACTACCGCGAGAAATTTAGCGATTGCCTTGATTTGACGACTGTTTTTTCGAAAATTAACGCGTGCGCTGCAGTAATTATGCAACGAAAAAATTTAGAAACAAAGGATTTCAAAGGAAACAGGGGAAGCAACACACGTAAAACACAAAGGATTGCAGTCACGGGCAATCGATCCGGCAAACTTCCACTGTAGCTATATTCCCTCGGACTAAAATTTTCGCCGTGATTGACCCGTGCCAGAGCCGAGCTCTCCTCCTTTTTTCGCGCGACGTTCCGGCCGATTCTTTCGCACGAACGCTCCTTGATTTCTCTCTTTCTCGCTGTGCCTCGACGTCACCGCGCGCGTGTGTGTGTGTGTTTATGTACCTATATATGCCAGAGAGGGACAGCCGGCTGTATTTGAATTTCAAATTGTTGGCCGCGGAATTTGGAATATTGATAGGGAATCGGGATTTAAGGAGAGCGGGATTAATAAGCGTGATTTATCGGTCGGCCTGGATTGCCGTATAGTTTACGCGGGATGTAAAGCGTATTTTTTTTTTATTTTGAACACAGAAATGAAAACGCGCAGCGAGAATTGATATTCCGCGTGAATATTTTCTTAGACCTCTATTGAATTTGCTGGGCCGTGCGGAAATTCAAAGGCCAGCCGTTTGATTGACGTTTATTCCGGCGGCGACCTTTTTCTCGCGTCGGCAGTACATCCGCGTAAATAACCGGCTCGGAAGGGTCTCTTCAAACAGCGCCGAGTTCGAAATCCACTCGACTCGTATCTTCGAAATTCACTTGTTTGCAGAAAATAAATCTTACGTTTGCGAATTAAAATCAATTCAAAATCTTAACTCGGTCACTTTACCACTCTGCACTACCCCAAAATAACGACGACGGTATACGCACACAAGCACACGCCTCGAAACGTTCCGCAACGGTTCACCCTCCTGGAGACTCTTTTCCTCGTTGTATCATTATATCGCCAGCCGCACTGCGAGTGACTCCGTGACTGTATAAGGTCGCGGCCGTAGCTCTTCAGTATTCAGAGTAGCGCGGACTCACTTATTTGGAGATCAGAGTAAGAGAGGCATACACACTCCTTCTCACCGCGCGGCGAATATTTCATTTTTAAACAACGGAAAAATGCTAATGCGATCTCCGCCCCCCGCTGTGCGAGAAATGATAAATAATCGTAAGCCGGCTATATGCGATGCGCGCGTGCTTGTGGCAGTTTTTTTTTTGCAGAAGTAGCGGCTCTAGTTGATGGATGCTCAGCTCGAGTTTAATGTACGCGTTTTAAAATTATTTATACCGTCACGGCAACTCATCGAAAGCTCAGAAAGCTCACTTCCTCTCCCTCACCCCCAGTGGTGTCGGCGTTATTATTTGCGTATCATCCCGCGAATATATCCCAAACTCTCGGGGGCGAGTTTACACGAACGTACCTGTGCGCCATCTGGCGCGTCCCCGAAATTTCGCGGCGCAATCTGCGAGGTACACACGCGTTCTCCTTAACCGGCGCCAATTACAAACACTGGCGCGGATTATTCGGCGGGAAAACGGCCTCGGTTAACTAAACACTAAATACTAACGATACGCGCGCGCGTTTCGTAAATACGCCGAGCCTGCTGAACGCGCTGTACACGCGTATATCACGCTCTTTGAGTCTCAGCACGTATAGTATAAAGCTTTTAAATTTTGTTAGTCATAACGGCAGACGGAGATTATAAGCGAGTAAGAAGATAATGGGGGTAACAGTAGCCGGCAATAGGTGCATCTAGTGCAGCTGCAGGCCACACCCCGATGCATTTCCTTTATTAAATCTGGCCGCATGCGAGAGTCCACTTTGCTTCATATTCCATAATTAAAATTTCTTTTTTCCCTTTTCTAGCCATCAACTCTAATCGCATTTTTAATTTCACGCAAGCACGACTATTTCCTCGAAATCGCACGAAACCCCTTCTCCATGCCATCCCGACCACCGGCACCTCAATCCTCGACTCTCGCACCCCGATCGAGTTCTTTGCATTGTTCTCGCGCGTAGCGCCGGCGCGACGTCTTGTCGCACTTAGGCTCGGAAGTTCTTCCCTTGACCATCTCCCCCCTATACTATACATACACAGAGCCCAAAGTAGCAGCAGCAGCAGCAGCAGCAGCTTCGCACGACCACATCGCCTAACCAAAATTTATATACAAAGTATCTTCGGGGCTGACCAGTCTCTCGCCCCTCCAGCAGAGCCCACCCCCTCGGCTCGAATAAGTAAAACACAGTGTGCATGCGGTTTGGCGCCGTAAATTTTGGCGCTTCTGGAAATGCCGGCGACATTCTTCGCCCGCCGTCTTTGCGACACTGATTGTTTTAATTTATTTTCCGTAGCCTGTACAGTTAAAAAGTCTGCGCTGCGGACGTACGACGTCGTTCCATTTACACAAATCGCGACGAGCAAGTATATGAAATAGTAATATACGCGTATAATAGTCTGGAGGGGCAGTAAATGGCCGGCGAGTTATATTTACGCAGTAGGCGTGGAGCATCTTCGTTTCGCGCCTCGTCGGCGACAACGGAATTATGAGGCTCGCTAATTCGGACGTATTGTGATGCCGCGCTTTATTGCACTTTTATCGCTCGACACGACGCCAGCGTCTGAAGTTATTCGGGGGTGCAGATGCGAGTTATATATATGCGCGCGCGTAGACCGCGGCGTAGTGTGTGTATCGGGTTTCCACGGGGACCTCTATTGTCTGCGGAATGCCGCAAGATTTGTTGCCGTTGAATTATTGATACACGCGCGCGCGCAGCTCTCGAAATAGACGTCGAATTTTGCAATTCATATGGGACGAAAGAAGGCTTTAAACGATGGATGTATAAAATTATCTGAATCCGAGATCTGCGCGGGCGCATCGATAAATAAGAGAGATCGAAGCGGCCCGTGCGCGAAAACTAATTTCTAAGAGAGGGAAAACGCGCGTCTTGCCTTCCTTAACTATGCAATTGCACGAATGATGTCGCGTGCAGAGATGCCGCGATCGAAGCCGTTCGGAAACTCGGCTCTCTCTCTCTCTCTCTCTCTCTCTCTCTCTCTCTCTCTCTCTCTCTCTCTCTCTCTGAAAAAAAGCAAGAAAAACGCCGACGCAAAAGTTGCGCTCAAGTCTCTCCCTCATTACGATCTTTCTCTCCCTCGTTTCTTTTTAATGAAAAACTCGACGAGCCGGCTGCTATATATGCGCACACACGAGGAGGGGGCGCGTTGAGCGATACGCGATCGGGGCATGCGAGAGCGACGCTGCTCGAGTTGCTGCAGCGACGTCGAGGGGGGTGAGTTTAAGTTCCACCGCTGCCGCTGGTGCATCGAAGTTTTGACCCGGCGAGTAGAGAATGGAAAGTTCTCGGCCTCGAAATAGACGGGCTCTTTCGATTGGCCCTTATTGTCGAGCCTCGAAAGTGCAGCGGATTTCCAAATTTTTAATGGGATATTTAAAATTACAAAGATTCAACGAAATTGCATTTCACGCAATATCTTACGTAAACACCCTGGGCGACTTCGGGGCTAGCTGTATAATCTTAGCGCAAAGCCAGACGGCGATTAAGGAAGCTTTCGCGCAGCTTCGAGTCGGCAGTCTCGGCGGTGTAATTATTGCGGGCTAAATGATGCGAACCAATGAGCTTTCGATTTTCGGGCATGGGCGGATGAGGGAGAGCTCTTTGATGTTGCGATCGGAAATTCGCCACTTTATCGAGCGCCTACATTACACGCGCGTCCTCCAACATTTCGGCATATTAATTCGGAGTGTAGTAGATAACGCAATACGCGCATTCAATTCCTCCTCCGCCGAAACTCCGTCCAATTTCCCATGCAAATCTCTTCGCGAAAGCCAGCTCGCCTTCCTCATACCTCACGCGCACAACAAATACTCGTACCCGTAAATCCGGGCATCTTAGCGGCGTCTAATTACGCGCACAAATCTTCGGCCCCCCCTATGGAGGCCTCCAAAAAGTCCAAGGTGATCCCCGCGCGCATATGCAACGGACACTGCACCTTTCGTTCTCGCCGCGCGCGGACTATATGTAGAACGTGCTGGTAAATAATTTAGGCGCTCGCGGCCCTAATTACAGGGTATAGCAGTCGGGCTCTCGCTAAAAGGAGATTCGACCAACAATAAATATGCAGTCGTGGGAGAGGGAGGTTACGGAGGCCACACGATCGGGGCCGCCTCGGTATTTGCCGATGATTCACCGCGCGCGGTCGCGGTGCGCGCTGTGTATATATAATATATGTACGAGAGAGAAAGAGAGCCGCGCGGTTATTACAGCTGCTGCTATTTCGCGCTTTCTCTCCTTTTGCTCGCCTGCATACGGGGAAGCGTTTTCGGGGTGGGCCTTCTCTTTTGCGATGTATTTGTGCGAAATCGAAAAATCGAAAATAAAACGTTGATAAGAAGAAGTGTGTATAGCACAAGGTTATCGCCATGCAAATTTCGCCAATACAAGCAACACACCAGCTCTATTATTCCCACGCCGCGTCCTCGCCTTGTTTTCCAACTTTCTTTCTGTTTTGCGCCGCTGACGACAGAGCCTCGCGGGAGGCCTGCTAGAGAGAGAGAGAGAGCTCGACTTTCGGTCATGCACGTGTATATATATATGTATAGCGAGTGAGCAGGAGCGAGCGAGCAACGAAGCGTGGAATAATAAAAGGATGCGGTCTCGCGAGAGCCCACGAGTTGTGGACTGTGCGCGCGGGCTTAATTATAGGCGTATTTGTTGGTCGGGCGGTGTATAACCAACCCCTTCCATATACACGTATACACACACTGCATCGCGGCCCTGCAATTATGCATTCGTGTAATACGACAGCTTGGCACGTTATACGCGCCCTAAAAAAGCCTACTCCCTATTCTTTCACCTTCGACGCTTTATATTCTGTTGTTAGACGTGTGCGTGCGCGTGTGTGTGTGTGTGCGATTCTGGCGCATATGTGCAGCGGTTGCGAATCGAATATACTGATTTGTTTAGCCAAGATTACTTTTTGAACCAACGCGTAACGGGCTTTCTCTTTTATTTTTGGGATAAAAATCAGCGGCACCCCTTTTATCCTCTCTCTGTATCCTCTCCGAGTACCGATGTAATCCTCGATCGTATCACCCTCTACTTGGTTCCTCTAATTAGCCGCGACTCTCGCGCTTGGGCAAATGTTTGCCGCTTGCGAGCGAGTCTGCTTATAAGCGGCGCTATCGTCGTGCGCTTTGTTTCTTGTTTAGCCACGCGCATGTATATAGACACACGCGCATTCTCTCGCCGTGAATTGTTTCGGGTAAATAAAACACAAGCGCACAGTCTGCTCGTCGAAGGTAGGTTTCTCTCGAGAAGAAGAAGAAGAAAGGAATAACTGATGAGGGCATGCGCAGGAGGATCGAGCTGAATGAAAAATCGTAATTGAGTGATAAAGATGCAGTGTATAGTTTATCACTAGGAATGAGTAAAGTGAAAACGGGCTAATGTTGCGGGTGGATATATGTATGGAGGGATCAATCGCATCGGAGCGTGCGCTAAAGCGGCTGAAAGGCTTGGCCCAGTCGGGCAAGAGTGAGCAGAGCAATGGTGCAGAATGACGACGGCGAGTCTGCGGTGTTTACCTGATGGCCCGTAATCACGCCATTCTGTCATCAACCACGAGGCTGCACTTCGACTCGAGGTTCGTCCCGCTTTACTATTATTATTGTTATTCAATGGCTTGTCTCCGCTGATGTATACACATAGGAATAAAAGTACTGCCAGCGTAAATTTCTGAAGGAGTCGGTGAAATAAAATCAACAACTCGAGTCTGAGAGGCTGAGCGAGTCGGGCAAAAAAGGAGAAGAAGAAGGAGAAGGAATCGATGTAATTAATGGAAAAAAGTCGCGCGGCGATTCGTTAGAATTGTAAATTTTTTTTTCCGCTAATGAATAATGTTTACCGCGTCCCCGCCGCGCGAATATGCGAGTCGCGCAACTTTTTACGAGCGAATCGCGAGTTCCGAAACTATTTTTACGAGTGTCGCTTCAATTATTTCGCCAATTTGCAATTAAGAGTTCGCCGCGACGCGTTTTTGGCTTATAATGCCCGGAAGGGTTGTTTCTTCTTTCTCCCGTCGTTCGTTTCCCAACTTATACTTGCCCTTTTGCCCCCGCTGCTTTTCTCCCACTCTCTGTCTCTGCAGGGCTTTTACGACATCGATAAATCCCCGGGAATGCAATCGCGTAAAACGATGATATCGCGAAACTTGCTGAGTTATGTTTATCACCGAATGATTTTTTCCTTTGTTACGTCTGATCTAATCTAATCGTCTTTTGAACTACGAGTTTGCATGTATCGACGATTGGGTACAAAAATTAATCATAAGCAGCCGAATATTACACTGCAACGCTAAAAGCGCGCGTCCGGTATAGGCTTTTTGCTTTGTCTCTCAGCCCCGTCAAAATCCGCGCCTCCCCTTCCTCCGTCTTCTACCCCCGAGATGATCCGCCGGAGGCGCGTTGCAGAAAATCTGGGAGCGAGATAATTACGGTCGGCGCGCGGCGGCGGCAGCGCCTCGGATATTATTTAACCAACATTTCGCCCTCTCTCCTTTTCTTGCCTCGCTCTCTCGCTTCCAATCAAATATAACCGTATAGGTCTGTGCATATAACGCCAGTGAGAGATAGCTACTGCCGGCGTGTCTAGGCATGTATAATGCAGGGGGGGGAGAGAGAGAAAGAGAGGCGGAGGTAGCTTTAATTCGATTCGCTTTAAAAATTACCGAGACTCGCGCTGCGCAGCGCGCTGTCTATCTGATAAATTTTCGGGGAAATGGATGGCCCTGGCTCCGCCGTGTACGAGCCGTTTACTCATTTAGGAGCGACGATCCTTAACTGTACATGGATATTGATTGGATTCATTCTCTACAAGTGTCTTGAAATATAATCGTGCGGCTAATTGTTATAGTTTTAAACTATTAAATCTTGCAGTGTCGGCGCGTGCACACCCCTGAAAGAATGCAACGCACGACACACATCGACCCGCCAGCCAATTACACCCCCTCGGGATTTCGGAAGTCGGGGTCGTCATTTGCCAACTCTCTCTCTCTCTTTCTCTCTCTCTCTCTCTCTCTCTCTCTCTCTCTCTCTCTCTCTCTCTCTCTCTCTCCTTAATGAACCAGCCGTCGTCTAAACTTTACAGCGGCTTTTTTTCCTCCATCCGCGACCGCGCGCTTTTTTCGCCACAATAGCCGAAGTGGACGAACTTCTCGGCTCCGGAATTATTGTTATCATTGTTATTATTGCCCGTTTAAATGCTCTTCTCTCGAGGATCCTTATAATCGCCGGCTGCGGCAGTTAAAACCGCGCGAGGAATGCGCAGTTGCGCAGCTTGTAAAATTATTTTTACGGTTATGTGATTTGTGCGGGGAGCTGCTGCTGCTTTTTTAATGGACTGTTAAAAATTCATTATTTTTTAGCTACGGCTGCGAATAAGAGTCAATTAGTTTATTAAATAAGAGAGTGGCTGAAAAAGTGCATCGATGCGATTAGATAAGTATATCGGAGTGTATAACATTGGACATCGCACCAGCAGAAGTACACCCACGCGCGAACGACGAAAAAAATCTGGTTGCTTTATGCCATTCGTGGACAGTATAGCGAAAAAAAGCGCGCGAAATTATTGTTTGCTGTATTTTTATCGCTCGCCGTTAGCCGATCGATTCCGCGCTTAATTGGAAAGCCTACTCGTGGAAAAAAAGTCTCTGCCGTGTGTAGCGCGAACGAGCCAAGCTGTTTACGATCGCGCAACGTGCGCTTCCTCGCGAGATTTGAGGCTCAGTTACGCGGGGGAAATTAAATTTTTTTCGTTTCAATTTTCAACTCGCGCGAGCTCTCAATATGCACCGCGAGACGCGTTTTGTTTTTTCTCTTCGGTGGTGTATTTCAATCGTTATTGTAGACGATTCTTTTTTTTCTTTTGTAATTAGGAGAGAATGTAGAGCTCCTCTTTTGCGAGTGCAATAATACCGAGAGTAGTTTCATTTGTTAAGCGAGCTGCTGACCCTCGACTATGTGGTATCGACCTGCAGACGACACTGGAGCTGTTAGAATAATTGTGCGCTGCATCATTCAGTTGTTGCACAAATAAATAATGAGCTAAATTAAAAATTTAATAAGCAAGTAAAAGTTTTCCTGCTCAACAATAGCGTCCCCTCCTGAGCAAAGCAATCCTAAACAAACGAAGGCAACAATTCAATTATGGAATAACAAAAGAAACGCGAATTCTTCCGCACTGTCCGTCGTCGCACTTACAGCCGAGAGGTTGTACTCAGTTTTGCGAGAGTCAATATCGCATCAAAATAAAGCCGGGAAGAAGCCTCTTTCTCGAGAACCTCCGCGAAATTATCGTCCTCTCGTCGCTGGCTGCAAAGAAGCGCCGTCCGATAATACAAGAGACAGAGGAGGAACCCCTTTTCTCCGCGAGGGAAATTGGCGCTGGCCGCGAGGCAGAGAGGCGCCACTTGAAAAACGCAATTTCCTTGTAACAATATAGCATAATAAATGTCGGGGTGAGAGAGAGCGAGAGAGAGGCTGCCCGATTCGCCATTACAGTTTGTAATGTACTTAGGCAACTTCTGTTTATACACCAACTTTTCTTGCCCCCTTCCCCGCCGCTCACTTTCTCTCCGGCAGTTTTTAAAGAGAGCGTTTACATTCTCCTCTTTTTTCCCTGCGCCGAGTCTTTGTTACGGAGCGTTTTTAACGCCGAGAAATTATTTCTGTCCTTTTTCTACTGGTTTCAGTCTTGCGCTAATTTTTAGAGCTGGGTATAATGGAGTGGAGTGTTTATTGTGCGCGTCGCTGATATAGCTTTCGAAATAATCGAACCTTTGCGGGATGTTTAACGAATGAAATATACCGAAGAAAGTATCAAGGCACGAGGGAGTCGTCTGAATTTCAACTTTGCAACTTTTCGTAGGACACGTTTGGCGCCCAACTGTAAAGTATCGAGCTCGGAAGTGTTAAGACAGTTAAGCTCTCCCGGCGCATCTGGTCGGAATTTTCGCGAGACGGCGAGAGAGAGAGAGAGAGAGAGAGAGAGAGAGAGAGAGAGAGAGAGAGAGAGAGAGAGAGAGAACCGAGCAAGTTTTTCCGTCGCCCCGTTCGTAAATTGCCCATTGCCGACACCTGCTGGTTTTAAAGGCGCCTCGCGCTCTGCTACACAAATAAGTCTTGGGCCTCGTTAAAGTCCGCTGTTCTACGATGAGTAAACAACGATCGTCGAACAAAGTTTTCGAAGAATATTTTTCTTTTTTTTTTCGAGCTGAGATGATTCCGCGCCGTGTGCTGCAAGGTTATTTATTTACGAGTGGTGATCTACACTGCGCTGTTATCGAGATCGTCCGGACGTCAGCGGTAATAAGATAAGTGTCATACGGCCGATGGATTATTTAGAAAGGTTGGATCTAAAAAAAATTAACTCTCGTGTAAAGCCGTGATCCATAATGCATTCTGTGTTATTGTTCATCCTGGCTGTGAAATATTTAATGTGGCGACTATAGGAGACTCGAATCTATTGATACCGATAACAGATGAAATCTTTTATGAAATAGAATATTTAATCCGTTGCTTTATTCAAGTGTGTCACTTATCGCCTATATTATCTAACGATACTCTAACGCGTTAAATTTTGTATTAAATGTTAAATAGAATTTCTTTGCATTCCTTTTTACTACCTCACAAGAAATTCGTAATTGCTCCGTTGCCAATTGAAGCCTATCAAAGTCAAAAATAAAAACACAAGTACCAACGCGCCACACCCCAATAAACGCCTCAGTGACAATAAACGCGCTGAACCACTCGCAATAATAATTTCCAGCGGCCAGGCAAACAAAACCATACCGGAAGCAGCCCGAGAAATTCGATTCCCCTCAGCCGCGAGAAAATTACGAGTGTTATTAGGGGAGAACGCAGCGTTGACCAAACACGTTCGCCCTGGAAAATTGTCGTCATCGCCAAGTGAGAAAGAAAGAATAAAAGAGCGCGTGTCTCCCTTTTCGTCGAGAAGGCCGAAGATTGACACCTTCAAGTTGAGCGCACACACACACACATATGCGCGCCGAGTGTACAGTATTGTGTTTGCTCTGTTGTTCAAACGCGCTGTGCTGTGAAGGTGACGCCGCGGCGATGCAGCAGCAGCAATCTTTTCGCGTGTGCAGATGTGTGTCCATTGCAGTTCTCTATTTAGCTCGCGTTCCCTGTTTTTCCCGGGTCTTCTAATTCTTTTACGCTTCGGGTTTTCCTTTTCTTCCGTGTGTTTGCGCGAGCTCTCGCTGCTGCTGCTGCTTTTGAATTGCGCGCGCGCTCTCTAGCTTCTTTTATTTTTTTTGTTTGGAAGCTTTTTGATGTAGTTTCTGCGCTATTGTTTCTGCTTTTGTGCGACGTTCGCGGAGGAAACATTGGACAGGCTGGAATGAATGATTAAATTTTCTGCAGGAATTTTTTGAGCTGTATGCCTTATTGGATATTATTTATGTACATGTAATAATTCTACCTCCAAAGATTTAATTTAAACTCATTCAAATGTAATTAACACACGTCACATGGAGCAAGAAGAGGTTAATCGGAGCTATCGAATTCCCTTTGATCCATTGCCCACCAGTCACTCCCTCTATTCATTCTCGTACACACTTCTAACCGTCCATCTCGGCGTCACCTCTTGCTCTATACGTACTCAGCGGCTCGTCTCTCCGAGTCAAAAGCCGCGACGCGCGATATAAGGACAAACACATATCCAAGTAGAGTACACAACCTACTTTCTTTTCCCCCGTCTCTCCTTCCACTCGCTGTGTTTATATGCCTCGTACGCTCTCGCGTATATAAAAAGAATGAACTCGGTAATTTACGAGCGAGGAGTATAGAGCGCGGACTACTAGGTTGCGCGATAAGTATGTGCGCGCGCGCGTTTGTGGGGATGAGAATAATGGGTCGAGTGAGAGAGGGAGAGGGAAAAAACAAAGGATAAAATTTATAGATATTGAGTTCGATTCTTTGTTAATTGTCGCGCATAGTGCAGCTCTGAATAATTGTTTGCCTAAGCGAAGACTCGTGTGTTTGCTGCGGGTACACGCTTTTATGGATGCGCATAATTTTTTGTTTGACCTGCTATACCTTGTTTGTTTCTTTACTCAGCGGATGAGGAAATGAAAAAGTTATCCTCCAAGTTTATTTTCGCGCTTCGAAGAGCGTTGGAGCGACTTGAATAATTGTCGCGATTTATTTAAACAAAATTCAACGATTTAACGAAAACAAAAGGCCAACAGCGTATGGACCAAGGAGATAACGAGCAGTAGCGTCGGTTCGGTGCGTAAAAACACAGAGAGTACAGGGAGGAAAAAAGAGCCAGGGCGAAGCGCTAACGAAGTGTCCCCGCGAGTAGCAAAACTTGCCCTTTCCCTTTTGCGTAGCGTTCGAGCGGATAGCGGGTAATGCCGACGAGCTTGGCCTGTCCAGTCTGGTAAACGTCGTGTTTGCACTAGCCTTTGTGTATTTCCAGAGGAGTACACTACACGAAAGAAGTGCGGACTGTGCACTGAAAATTCGTGAAGTAACCCTTTTCTTTCATTTCACACGCGAACACGGTACATTCAAATTTGGCGCCCAAAATCGTTCCGATCGATTCCTCATCCAGCAGCATCAGACGAAGTTCCACTGACATTTCCACACAAAAGCGTCCATCAATCCATAACCTTTCACAGGTAAATCGAAAAGCAGAGAGATACAAAGAGGACAGCGAGGGGATGCAGCGCGTGCGAGCTAAGTTTTTTTGCAGTTGTTGCATGCATAATAGCGTTAGGATTCATTAGCAATCAGAGATGGAGGGTCGATTGTTTACTCTCTCTCTCTTGCTCTTTGTCTGTCCGGCGCGTCTGTCTGGCCTGTCCATCCCGGGGTTCTTGTGTAGTCGCTCAATTTTCTGCGGAACGCTCGCTTTTTCCGCGTACACGCCGCCCGCCTGCCCTCACACCCCTCTCTTTTATACCGGAAGAGAAGACGGTTCGGCGATTTTCGACCAGTTCGTTAGCTAGAGTGTATTCTGCGATTCGCAATGGGCCAGTGCGACTACTATCCCTCTCGTTTTTGCATCGTCCTCGAGTGCACGGGTAGGATTTGCCGATTCGTTTTTCGGAAGATAACCGTGAGTTCGTAAACATTTGGCTCTACGGGTTCGTGAATTTTCGTGAACTTGATGAAAAGATGCAGAAAAACACGCGGAGCAATCGGCAACAATGAAAGTTACAACGACGCAGAGTGACAAAATGTAAAACATTCAAATTGAATTGCAGCAGCGGCGGACTGCGACGAAAGTATGCACAAGTGCAAAAACTCTAATCCAGTAACAGCCGGCGAACGTGGCGCATGTTTACGCTATGTAGGATAACAGCCCAACAATCGTCCTCTTTCTCTCTCCCTATTCCTCTTTCCCTCTCACCATTCAGCGCCTCCAAGTCTCGCTCATTCACACTTGTTCCCGTGAGCGCGCGTTCCCCTCATCAGAATTCGCGCCTCTGCGCAAATATTCTATTGTATCGATCAGCAGTAGCAGCTAGCACCTTTCCACGCGTTATACACACACGCGAGTCGCAGCTTTTGTTTCTCGCCGGCGCTTTACATTTTAGCTGGGCGAAACAACAACTGCCGTCGCGTGAAAAGCGGCCCCGCGGGCTGTCTTTTCCGGGGTCCGGACGCGCGCGCTCTCGCTCTCTCTCCAGATAAATCGACGAGGAGACGAAGCATCATCGGCTTTTGCGAGAGCGCAACTTGCGCGAGCGGATGTTTAATGCTTCGCTTTCAGTCTCTCACTCTCTGTCCCTCTTCGCCTCCTCTCGCGCGATTGTTATGCTTTTTCTTGTTCCCTTTTTTTTGTCGGCTGTTCTCTCGCTCTTTCTGGCGGATGGAGTGTTTTTGCGCGAGCGACGACTATTTTTGTGTAGCGCCAGCCGAGACGAGGAGTCGATCGGTTTTCGAGAGGCAGAGAGAGAGAGAGAGAGAGAGAGAGAGAGAGAGAGAGAGAGAGAGAGAGAGAGAGAGAGAGAGTTGCGAATTATCGACAATGCCGCGTGGGATGCGTGTACTGACTTTTTCGAGGGACGTGTCGGGGGTGTAATAATGTAAGCGATATGCTTGATTCTTTTGTTTGGGGCTTTCTTTTGTACCTGCTGTTCTCATATTTGCGGTTAGTCAGTTAAATGCGGGAGAAGATTTGTTCGTCGAATTTATGAATTCATATTTGATGATAGAGTGAAAATTATCAATTATACAAGTCAGATAATGCCTTTCTTTACTTAACGTTGTATGTTTCAAAGTGTATAAAAAATTAATACTTTGATAATTAACTTCTCTCTACCAGCGTCTACGTACATTATACATGTCGGTGTCAGTGTTAACAATGCACTACCGGGAAAGGTCAACAAAAACGGAAAACAAAGCAGAGGTTGAAAAGTTTATCAATGTCTTGCCAAGCATGCCAAGTTTCTCTGAACGAATTAAAGTAACTAACACCCAAGAAAAGTTGACAAACAACAATCAAATGAGACCACCTCGACGAATTAACCTAACACCTGTAACAACCGTCCTTCCAACTTATACCTCTCTTCCAACCGCAGGTATATGAGGAATTCTGCAAAAAAATGCTAGGACACAAGCTTGGAACAATTTTTCTTTTCGTTCTATGTGCCTAAATGAATACAAAAAAATTATCCAACGCGCCAACAGCACCTTGTGAAAAACTTATTTCGGAACTGTTGGAGTTGAACAGAGTTTTTACTTAATTTTCAGCCAGATAGACAAAATATATTTTTTCAAGAATTGTTCATATAGCATCGCGTACACGTACAGACACGCATGCAATATGCAGAAAGTCCAAGAAAGGGGCGGCGCGCGATGCACATCGTTGGTAATATTATTTGTTTGATAATCGATAGGCAACACGTCATCGCGTGCTCGCCGGTACTATACGCGCTTTCCGCAGCTGCACGCGGACCTCGAGAGACATATACGTATACACGTGCACAGAGGGCCAGAATTTCACCGAGTTCTGCGTATGCGAAAGTGAATATGCATTAATGAATTGTCGCTCAGTCGTCGAGCGAGCTATTGCTTGTCTTATTGACGAATAAACAAATTCGCGTAAATCATTAAAATCTGAAAGGTTATCAAGAATTGAGCGAATAATTAATTCATAAACATTATATACTACAGTCTTACGCGACGTGCGGAATCGATTGATCAGAGAATTTGCGCACATGAGTTTACAAAGTGCAGTCGTTGGAAGACATCAGAGCAGACGCGGTTTATGCTTTTAATTGCGGCGTGAATTAAAAATCGAGCGGCTCGACGATGCGCGCACGCGAGAACTTGTGCATTTCTCGCAAACAAAGACACCACGGCAAGTGCGTCTATAGTTAACGCGTAGACTCGAGGAATCCTTATACGTAAGTATGAGCTGGTATAAATAAAGCGAGCAACAAGGAACTAAGTCGTAGCTCATTATAAACTTGATAATGTGGCTTTATTTTTCAAATATATATTTTCGTAAAAACTAACTCGGAAGCGCAAACTTTCCGCCTATTACCCGGAAGAAGCTATTCGTGCTGATAAATAAAGTATACGCACCATCGTTGCAAAAAAAATTATAATAACGAAACAAAGGAAACGTTTTTCTCTTAAAATAAACAACGGCG
Source organism: Nasonia vitripennis (assembly GCF_009193385.2). Lineage (NCBI taxonomy): Eukaryota > Metazoa > Arthropoda > Insecta > Hymenoptera > Pteromalidae > Nasonia > Nasonia vitripennis. The sequence goes on along the minus strand of NC_045760.1, from coordinate 9,293,336 downwards.
GCGGTGGCGTTCTCAAAAACAAGGGACACCAAACAAATCAACAACGGCCCCCGTACATCAGCAAGGGGGGGGGGAAGGTCTCCCTCAGCCCTCGAAAATTAACGATCAATACACACACGAGCGCGCACAGGCAAAAAGTATATACAAAGTCGGTGGAGTCGTCGCGCGCGCAATTCCATCGTTGTTTACTGGGGGGCGCGAGCTCGAGGGGGTCCAAAGCAAGCAAAGGATGCGCGGCGCACAATAATAGATCCATACGCCCTTACCCCTTTTATACGTGTCCTCTCCACCCCCACGTAGCCGCCCGCCGCACCGCCGTTGCATTTTATACAAAAGTATCGCGCGCGTATGTGCGAGCCCTGGAAAATCCCCTTTAAAACTGATATCCGATTTCGGCGAAGAGTCGCCGCCGACGCGAGGACAAAAGACACATCCATTTTCTCCGCTGCTGCTGCTGCTGCTTTTTCTTCGTCGCGCTTTTATCGCGTTGCCGGACTTTGCTTTGTTCCTTTTTCGAGGCTAGGGGTGAGAGAGAGAGAGAGAGAGAGAGAGAGAGAGAGAGAGAGAGAGAGAGAGAGAGAGGGAGAGGTGCTACTCTCTGCTGATTCTTTTTCTTGCTCCGGGAGGTTTTGTCGCCGGGCGATGTGTTATGCGATGGATTTTCGGATTATGGCTGGTCGCTGGTTATTTTTTTTTAATCGACTGTGTTTAACTGAAATGGGCTACTTGTTTCGATTATCGATTTGATTTTTTAAAATATAACGTGGATATTCTGGTTCAAAGGTATTGAGTATGCAACAAATCCGATTTGATACTCTCGATCATTGATTGACAATTGAATAAGTGATTAGATATGTACACGAGGGATTGAAATTGTTGGGTACAAAGCATATAGATATAATTGAAAGTTCGATATCTTCCGCATTCTCGACTGCACACGTCGACGTGCTGCTACTGCAGATATCACCGTGTAAATAAATAAATGAACGGAATAGCTTGACAGTTTTCGAAAATAATTGATGAAAACCTCTCGAGCTTCGATCGCAAGTATCTATTCCAGGCTTTTTACTCGCGAAACCAAAAATAAGTTTCATTTTTTACTTTTTGTAAACATTAACTTACTCACCGTCTCGCTACAGATTCGGGACGATGGTATTTTAATTTGTAAAACTAAGATCCAACCCCAGTAGATTCAAAAATAAAAACGACAACCCCTCGCACTTCGACGCACAACGTCGCTGCGTGAGTCGCGCATATTCAATGGTCCGCGACCAGCAAACTTTCCATCCGATAAATCGAATAATCGTTGTCGCGCGCACTGTCCCTTTCTCGTCTCTTCTGCGCGGATGTATTTACGAATAAGCCGCGTGACGTGTATTGACAATAAGACTCGACGCTCGTCGATTATGTACGCCGCAGAGCAGCAGCGCGATGGCCCACATCGGACTGCAGCGCCGCAGCGATATCTGCATTTCGTTGACATATTGGCCAATTTCCCGTTGCTTTACAGCTCGAGTGTGGATCGCGTGAATAGATTTGTTTATTTTGATACTTCATGAGCTTCGTTTTCTGTTACAATGCCGCTACCCTAAGCGAGTCTTGGGCGTTGTCGTCCAGATCGGACGGGTGGGTGCCTATCACCACTACACAGCGTGTCCTTAGGTTGCGGATAGAGGAACAGCCCCTGAGAAAGAGGTTAGCTGCGAATAAATTGAATAAACAGCCGCGGACAGCCGATAGGAACAGGCGTGGGTGTGATGAGCCCACACTGTCGAACGCATTCATCTAGAAACACTACGCAAGCACCACAACAACAAAAACACTTCACATTATCTCTTATCTCTCAATCTATCTCTTTCATCACACATTACAAAAATGGGCCAAAATCCTGCTGCCGAGGAGGATGCAGGAGCGATGACAACTGCCCCGAAAGGGGATGTGTAGAATGATTCGTCACCTGGTCTTACGCGGTAACGATGCCAGCGAAGGCGCGCTGCCTTGCAGGGGGGCGTTAGGATGCGAGAATGAAACCGTAGTGTGTCCGACGACGAATTGAAACTGTCCTCGTCAAAGTCGGAAAGCTCTCATACTTAGTTCTAGAGAGGTATGGGGGTTATCACCTATAGAACGGTGGACTCACCTGCGATCGGAACAGGATCCGAAGCGCGCGGGTTTAACATAACATCATGGCTCAAAAAAATCAAATCCGAACCAAAAGGGACTTAAGGGTCGGAACTTGGAATGTTCGCAGTCTATACAGAGCAGGTGCGTTTAAAGAACTCGTAAAGGAAGCTGATAGGTACAATCTAGATTTGGTAGCAATATAGGAATCGCGGTGGCCAGATGGCGGAGTACTAGCATCGGGTAACTTCACGTACCTGTATGGGGCCGGGAGTGGGGGATCTCTAGGCACCGGATTTCTCGTAAGCAAAAGCATCATACATTCGGTTAAAAGTTTCAAATCCGTCAATGATGGGCTCTCGTACATCATTATCGAAGGTGAATGGTATAGATATGTATTTATTAATGTACACTGTCCTACGGAGGACAAAGAAGAAGAAGCTAAGGATCTCTATTACGAAACTTTAGAGCAGGTAATCGACCAGTTCGCGTCTTACGACACAAGAATAGTATTAGGCGATTTCAATGCTAAAATAGGTAGGGAGGAAATGTTTAGGCCTACTATAGGTAAGGAAAGCCTGCACGAAGCCAGCAATGATAACGGTATTAGGGTCATAAATTTCGCGGCGGCAAAAGATCTTATAATCAAAACTACGTGTTTTAAGCACAAGACATACACAAGGCAACGTGGACATCGCCGGACGGGGCCACACAGAACCAAATTGATCATTTCCTCATTGAAAAAAGACGTCATACTAATGTTCTTGACGTAAGGGCTTACAGAGGGGCAGATAGCGACTCGGACCACTTCCTAGTAGTAGCCAAATTAAGAGCTAGACTAGTAGCGAATCAAAATAGTAAGCGAGCAAACAAGGTAGAAAGCTTCGATATTGAGAAACTACGAGATAGAACAGAGCGAATTAGGTAACAGATAGAAATTAATAACAGGTTTCAGGCACTTGCAGAAGCAAACACATCGCCGGAGGGGAATGACGAACCGAATAGCTTATGGGGGGACATCGAAAAAACGGTAAAAGAGGCCGCGAACAAAGTACTGGGTAAAAAGAAAAAGCCAAAGAGCAAACCATGGTTTGACGAAGAGTGCGAACTCTGGTTTGAAAGGCGCAAAAAGGCTAAATTAGATAGCTTACAAAATAGAAGCGATAGGACCGTAGATGAGTATTCTAACGTAAGGAAACAGACGAGCGCGATCTACAGAAATAAGAAGTGGGAGTATCAAAAGAATCTTATTAGGAGAATAGAAACTAACAGTAAGGAAAATAACCCCCCCGAAATGTACAGAGGGATTAACGCCATCAGAAAGGGTTTTAGGAGTAGAGCGCAAATGATGAAGGACGAAAACGGGGACCTCGTAACAAATGATAACGAATTACTGTCGTTGTGGAAAAATTATTTCGATAAATTATTAAACGTGCACGAAAATAGCGAAGAATTAGGGGACGAAATTCACACTGCTGAACCCCACGTGGAGGAACCGAGCTACCAAGAAGTAGAGGCTACGATTAAAAAACTAAAAAAACAACAAAGCCGCGGGAAATGACTCTATACCAGCTGAGTTACTCAAATATGTGGGCGTCGAGCTCACTTTCAAAATCTATAAATTAGTATGTGCCATCTGGAAAAATGAAACAATACCCGAAAATTGGAAGGAATCTATCATTATACTGATTTTTAAAAAGGGGGATAAGACAGACTGCATTAACTATAGGGGTATTTCACTTTTAGCAACGTGCTACAAAGTTCTGTCAAACGTAATACAAGCTAGACTCACTCCATTCGCGGAAGATATAGTAGGAGATTATCAGTGCGGATTTCGGCGCAACAGATCGACGAGCGATCAATGTTTACCATAAGACAGTTGTTAGAGAAAAAGTGGGAATTTTGCGAAACCATACACCAACTATTTATAGATTTTAAAAAAGCGTACGACTCTATTAAGCGAAGCAAAATGTATCAAATTCTAGTACTTCTCGGTGTACCGAAAAAACTCGTGAGATTAATTCAAATATGTCTGAACGGAAGCACGGGAAAGGTCCGAGTAGGCGGTAATGTATCAGAACCCTTCATGATACGCGATGGTTTAAAACAAGGGGATGGACTCTCTACGGTGCTGTTCAACTTAACGTTAGAGTATGCCGTTAGAAAAATGCAGGTTAGCCAGATGGGCGCAACGCTTAATGGAACAACGCAGATACTAGGCTACGCAGATGATTTGGATATACTGGGGGATTGTAGGGAAACGGTACCAAGAAACGCGGAAATCCTCATAAAAGCGGTGGAGTATACAGGGTTAGAAGTGAGTGAATCAAAAACAAAGTACATGATTGTGGATAAGCTAGGGATCTGCAGAGGGGAGGAAGATCTCAGAGTTGGGAATTTTACTTTTGAAAAGGTTAGCGAATTCAGGTATCTGGGTACGACCATAAATGATAGAAACGAGATTAATGTCGAAATAAATAAGAGACTCCATTCGGGTAATGCTTGCTTCTACGCCGTGAGTAATTTACTTAAGTCGAGGCTGTTGTCTAATAACGTTAAAATAAGAATATACAGGACAATAATACTGCCGGTGGTTCTGTACGGGTGCGAAACGTGGGCTCTCACTAAGCAGGCGGACAACCGTTTTAGGGTATTTGAAAATAAAGTCTTGCGAAAAATATACGGGCCGAAGAAAGATGAGGAAACCGGGGAATGGAGGAGACTACACAATGATGAGTTACACAATCTGTACGCGTCACCAAATATTAACAGAATAATAAAATCGCGCAGATTGGGATGGGCAGGGTACGTAGCGAGAATGGGAGACGACCGTACGGCAGCGCGTGTCATGAAGGGCAGGCCGATGGTAACGCGACCTCTAGGTAGACCTAGACGTAGATGGGAGGACAACGTAAAAGCGGATCTAGTAGAAATAGGACGGGTGGGTGTCGATCGGAGAGGTGCATCTTGGGTGGGGTTGACACAAGATAGGGCAGCGTGGAAGGCTTGCGTAGATGAGGCGATGAACTTTCGAGTTCCAAATGCCATGTAAAAAAAAAAAAAAATGAGCTTCGTTTTAAAATGGTAAAATACTTTTTCAACATCTGTACCAATTCACTCGCACAAAGAGCCGAATTACAGCAAAAAAATTTCAGACGAGCCTCACAGAGCCGAAAATTGATTAGCCATTTCTCATCACGTCCCACCAGCCTAATAAAGCCTCATATCCGCAAAGACTTGCAGCAGCAGCGCACATCAGAGCCACATTCCCCACTTCCTCTAATGCACTCTGAGCTGATCAAAACCCTCGCACACATCGCGCGCCGAGAGCAGAAAAGAGAAACGCACAAAGCAGCAGCTTGCAGCCCCGAAAAAAGGGACGAGCCTTACATATGACAAATCTCCCGCGGGACGGATCCTTGCATCGCGCGCTTCCTCCGCGGACACGCGCGTACGTGTCTCTTGTCCGCCCGGGGCTATATTATTATTTTCATTCCTTCTTCTCTCTCTCTCTCTCTCTCTCTCTCTCTCTCTCTCTCTCTCTCTCTCTCTCTCTCTCTCTCTCTCACACACTCACTCTCTGACGTCTGCTGCTGCTGGTGCCTAACGAGACTCGAACCTTCGCCCCTCCTGAAAAATCTCTTTCGGCCCAGAGTGTAAAAAAAGGACACCTCGCTTTTATCCTCTTTACTTTGCTGCTGCTTCTTCCGCACGCCTGTCTTTCGTTTCTCATCGAGTTGGCGCGCCGAGGCATGTGGGAGCGATTAAAACGAAAAAGGTGCGCAAAGGACGCGTGTGTGGGTGCGTTGCACGAGATTGCTTTTCGGCGCTGCTGCTGCTGCTGCTTTTCTGACAAGGAGGTGGTGTCGCCCACCGCGACTTTGCGGCTATTGTGAAGCCGGGAATAACTTGCGTGTAGTTATCGTGGGGCTTCAGAGTGTTTGGAAGATTTTCGGGGCAGGTCCCGCGGGTATATGCACTTTTAGACGTGTGATTTTGGCACACGCATTGTAGTCGTATTTTTTGCGCTCCCAGGATTTTAATCTTGACGAACTACGCGTATGATATATTTTTTGAACGCCGGTTTCGCAAACCTCGGGCGTTCGAGAACCATGAAAAACCTCTTTAAAAAAAAGCTGTACAAATCACCCCGTCAGTCGAGTGTACGCACGATTGGTCCATCGCCTCGTTGACGGCCTCGGCTTTTCGCTCTGCTCTGGCCTGAAATCCTCGAGAATAAATCGCGGCTCAGGTCCGGTGATCCCCGGTAATATTTGTCTCTGGCTTCTCGCGACGCCTCTGGCCATTTTACAAGATCTCTATCTAAGGCTCGGGGGGCGCGCGAGCGAGGCACAAAAGATTGGCTTGCCGACTATATCCAAGATGCTGAAAGGCAGCCAATGGCGAAAACAGAGTTAAAAAATGCCCCCGGGGAGTTGGGAAATGAATCAACAAGTATCGGTTAATTTAGATAGGAATGTTCCGTTGTATTGTTAAGTAATTGCGTTGAGATCGTTATACTGTTTCAAGTGGGAATCTCGTTTGAAATTGAAAATAGGTAATGATAAATAGACGACGCGATCAGCATCTGACTGACAAACCAAATAGAAATCGCGAGGAAGAAAAAATCATCGAACGAACGGACGGAAGGAAGTGTCCGAAAGCGAGTGTCGACGCAGCGGTTGTCCCCTGAGGGATGAGACGCGGAGGGATAGGGCCACGTGAAATGTAAAAGCTCCTTGACAAATCGGTTTCTATTATCGGCCGACCGGAGGCTGCTGCTCTTCGCCTTTTTTCGACGCCTTCCCGTTTCGCTGCTATTGATGGCTTCATTTTGCGGGAATTCCGGCGGATGTTACCCGCAAATCTGACACTTCATAATTTAGAACTGCTCTCTCGACATCTATTTTGCCATCGATGATACATTTGCTGGCCTACTATACTACTGCCGTGCAAAAATTACTTTATCTTCTTTAATTTTTAAGATTTGTGGGTTTCAAATAGTAACAACTTATGCAACAATTCAAATCGACGCAAAAAACACGCGCGGACAATTTTTTTAACCACCAAATTTCGATGCAGAGTATAAAGCCAAAGATTCGAATTAGTCGGGAAAATGGGTTAAGTTATTTCAGTGCTTGTCAGAATTGCGAAGCTCCGTCGAAGCAGAGCGCGAAACGTCAGACTAGTCAACAGTTTTGTGTTCGTTATACATTTACACTCGCGCGAACCATCGACGTTTCATCCGCAATTCTTCAAATAAACTATTTTCATTGAAATTTCTGCGTATCCGTCCGCAACTCGCAAATAAATAATCCACATTCTCAAGTTTTTATCATCAAGTCGTTCGAGCAAACCAAAATCATAAAAAGTTTCAACGGGTTAAACCGAGCGAAAGAATTAAAAGCTTTTTTGCGAGTCTCCTTAGACGCAGTCGGTATAATTTCGCATCACAACAATGGGCCGCGGATTCTCCTCGCCATAAAGGCTTTAATCACGCGAGGCGACAATGAGAGCGCGCTTGGCTCGCTCTGGTCCGGTCATAAATTGATTTGGCCGCAAAAGAGGCTTTCGGCAGAAATAAAAAGCTCCAAGCCGAGCTTTTGAGCTTACGCGTGCAAAAATTACGCCGCAGCCGCGGTCGAGGATTGTATTTATGTTACACAATTATACGCTCCGTGGGTATATGTAGTGCGAGGACACCCACGTGAGAATACTCTCTTCGCTTGGTGAAAAAAACGACTTGTTCGACAAACAAAAACAGCCGCATCGAAAAATCAAGTAAGGCGAACTAAAATATTTCGCAACTCGATGCAGACGCGGGATAGAGACAACCGTGTGCGCAGCAGCGGTAAACAGTAGAAGGGCAGAGAGAACGAATAAAGAGAGAGAAAGGGCAGAGAAAAAGTTTTTCCTATAATGAATAGAAATAATTCTCGCGGAATTGTGCATTTCGGTAGTTTTCAATTAACAGCTGCGCAAATGGGGCTCTAAGTTTTTATATCCGGCGCTACAGTCGTTCGCCGATAATCATGATTTTTCGGGAAAGGGTGGGGGCCGCTACTTGCGCGCTCATCCGAAAATTATTCCTCTCACCCTTTATTTTGCGCCGCAATTTTTCGCAAGTTTTCCGCTGCTTCTTTTGTGGCTGTTACGGGAGGATTTGGTACAATTAACCAATTTCGTCGTGATGGAGGAGGTAAGGGCGGGTTCTTTTAATTTTTCCGGCTCATACGCGGAATTTCGGGGGAATTTTCGGAGACCCGAATGGCGATGGCAGTTTTTAATAAGCGACGATTGAAAAATATGCCGTGTACTTTAAAAATAAACCGATGCACCGAGAACTAGCCATGAAAAAAGTAGGAACGAGAGAAACTCAACCAAAATCTGTACACTCGCTCGTAGTGTGCTTCTATTCCCCCTCGATTCTCCGGGTTTCCGTAACCTCTTCTTTTTCTCACTTATTTCGCGTTAATTCAGCCCTCAAGCCGCTTCTTTTCCGCGCGGCTCACGTGCCGCGAAGTCGTTCTCGTTAAGCGGCGGCGGCGGCGGGGGCGGTTAAGAGGGGCTGTAAATTCATTGACTGACGAAAAATAGCCCTCCTCGGAATTCCCAGAAGCCTCTTTAGCCTGACTTTTTCGCTCCTCTTGTTTCCGAGGCTCCTGTTTTTTGCGATGCCGGCAGTCGAGCTTGCGGAATCAAAGTAATCTTTCGAGGGGTGTGGGGCAGAGCCTGATGGGATCTAATTTTCTCGCGGTCGGCTGCTCTCTGCGGATCTCGCTGATTTTATTATTTGCTAGAGGTGGGCGGCATTAAAAATCGTTTTGGATATATCTCATGAATTTTCATTCCAAAAACAAAACATTCCACTGCACCAAATAATTGCGTATCGGCCCGGGGTACGTAACGCGCAAAGCGGATCGGTTAAGTGCGCGTGGGAGGGCAACAACTCGTGTCTTCTCCTGCCGCAGCATCCAAGACAATTTCGAGCCGGCAACTCGAGCGGCTGCTCGACAGGGGTGAAAACTTCATAATGCCTGCATAAAGTAAATTGCCGTAAAATCTTGGCGGAAAGGCAGTTGCGATACAAATAAGGAGATAGGAAGTGACGAGCGAAGAAGAAGGAGAAGCCGTTAAGAGAGAGGCGCCTCGTCATTTGCGGCTTTACGACCGGATGATTGTTTGAATATAAAAATGCGGGGAAGGAAGGAGAGCCGGAAAGCGAGAGAGGGTGCGGAATATAGGGCCATTTGCGATATTAGTTTTCGGTATGTGTGTGTGTACGGCGCGGTGCTTATTTTTCGAGTTTATTTCCCTAGTTATTCCTTTTTTCAGCGCGTTCGCTGGAAGCAGTGGGATCGCTGGACCGACGATCAACATATCGAATCGAATTTCCAACATTAGCGTGGATGATTAAATTTTACCTGCCGGAGCACCTCTCCGCGTAAGAGCATAATAACTGGAGAAAAGAAGATAAGCCTAAAAATATCGAGCCCATCACGCAGTCTCAAATTATAAAAATAATCCCACATAATAATACCCAATGCGGGCCTCTCCCTCGGAAAAAGCTCCGCTCATTACGTTGATCCACCTCTAATAACTTGGAGATACGCGAGAAAAAAGTAGCGAGGGGCAACAATAAAAGAGGAGGTAGAGGAAAGGGGATCGATCGCGCGCGAATGCAATTTCGCGCCATCAGCGAATGGATCGGTCGGTTGCAGCAGCGAAAAAATACATTTTTAAAAGCCGGGAGGAAAACAATTAACAGGCTCGATAAGCGCGCCGGGCAATATCGCCGCGGATATGAGCATCTGCTGCTGGCCAGAGGTACGCGTGGGGAGCTTGCTGCCGATGAAGAGGCTGGTAATGGAGTGGTATCGTTTGCTTTCGTTTTTAAAAGTCTCCCTTGTTGTGGTTTGAACTGATTTGCAAAAATGACGCGTATAATTAAAGGTGGAAATTCCTCGAAGATAAATACCAGTGAAATACGAGATAGCGGTGGATTTTATTCATACAGGCAAAAGTAGGGTGGAATAGCAGCAGCAGAAAAATCCATAATACACGGGTCAAAAGGAATTCCACAGCCCGTTTACCTCTTCGCCCGGCCTTTCAATACCCATCCTCCCGCGTCCTGAACCACCAGCCGAGCAAATAATATCGCGGTAATACCAAGGAGAGAGTGAGCGCGCAGAAGCGTCGGCGGGACTAAAACTAGTTTATAGCCACTTGCTATTAAGGCATATATATCTGTCCGCGACGGGCTAACGATAAGTCTCGAGGACGTTTTCCCCTGCCTCCCTCTGCCGCTAGCGAAAACTCCCTCTGCCGCTAGCGAAAACACAGAGTGCGCGGAATTATTGCAGTGGAAACGGCCGTGTTACGCGAGTGTGTGTGTGTGCGCGCGCGCGAAGGTATTATATACGTGTACGTGCACGCATGGTAATTTCATTAAGCGCCGGGGCGGAGAGATGCCTATAGCGTGTGCTCAGCCGTTTTAGATGCTTTTGATTGCGTAGTTGTAGCGCTGCGCGCAGGTGTATTATTGAGGAAAACTCTGTTTGTTCTTTGGGATTTTCAGCTGGCTGACTGCTAGCTGATGTAGAAAGCCGGATCCGCATGTAGAGATTTTACGCGACTGGTCGGCCTTTTACTATCATCATCATTAGCTTATTAATTAATTAATTAATTCGTCTGTTTCAGTTAGCGAAGTGCGCTGGAAATTTCATACGTTTATCCATAAAATTCCACGATACTGGTAATTCATCGAAAACGATTAAAGTTCTCGATTCGTCAGAAAGGGATAATCGTCGCGATCCGTTTATTACAATGAAAATGGCATAAGTAGCAAATTATTCGCTCGGCCGTTAATCCTCTCCCACTAATTACAATACAACCCTCAACTCCGACACAAGCCCGCTTTCAGACAGTCCCCCCGAAGCCCAGCAACATCCGCATTGTTAAAACTGCCGCATAATTTCCAAAACAAACTTTGCAATGATTCCCTTTTTCGGGGGACGATTCGCGAGAGTAGAGCTGGAGGAAAAAGTACGAGCGGCGCAAAGGGCCAAATGAAGATCAGATCGAAAAGCCGAGTTAAATCTGTCAGGGTGCTTAAACCGCAAAAACAAGTTACCGCGTCTTTTCCGCCGCGTAAATCATCCGTGAACTCGGGTGTGTAGTTTCAATTTCGGTTAGATTTTAATTAGCGGGATATATGCTAATGTCCTCGTCACCGCCGCGTGGTCAAGCGAGTGAGCCAATGGAAAGTCGCGCGACGAAGCAAGTGGCTCTATGTTGCGCCGGTAAAAGAGAGGCGTGCAAGCTCGTTTACCGCCTCTTTGTTTCCTGCGCTTTTTGTCCCGCTCATACCAGTTTGCGCTCTTTCTCCGTCCCTCTCATTCGTTCTAATGCTCCTGCGCGAGTGCTGTGTTTTCGAACGCAAGTAAAAATATTCTATTCAAAGCAACCCGCCGCGTCAGAGAGTCTCAGAGTAGCCGATAAACAATGCACCACTGACCTAGAACGGAAGCAAGGCAATGCGTCCATAGATTAATAAACACCCACCGCGAATACTCCCGGCATCAAAATCAAATAAGACAATATTGACGGCATTCTGACCGCGTAAACTAAGACGTTCCAGGTGGAATTGAGGCCGGTGGAAACGTTGCAGCGACACATCTTTCCATAGGCTATTGTTTTACCATACGATTTCGCGCTCCATACTGCTTCTCAAATTGACGAATCTGCATTCAAGCGTTCCCCACTTACCCGAGACAAACAAAAATCAAAGTTTTGATAAAATCGCCGTTGCCGAAGGACGAACAAAGCTCGCGCGTATATCCCTCTCGAGCGACCAATGAGATCCAGCTAATTGGACGCATCGATGTCCATTTGATAATGCAGTCCACCCCCTCACAATAAAAACACAGTCCTCGCCCCCCGCCTCTCTCTCTCTCTCTCTCTCTCTCTCTCTCTCTCTCTTCAGAAGAACCGTCTCCAACAATAACAACCCCCCGGATATCTTATCCTCCGCTGCAGCAGCAGCGCAGGCATTGATCCCCGCGAATCGTTAATTAGCGAATGTACATACGCATCGGTGAAAAGAGTCCGCGTCGCGCGGCGCGATATGCATATAGATGTAAACAGAGAGGAAGAGAGCGCGGAGACGTGCGGAGGAGAGAAAGGGTCCGTCTGGCCAGACAGGCAGAAATGAAGCAGCAAGGGTTTTGTTTGTCCGGCTGCTGCCGACGTCGTGCCTCCTTCCTTCCTTCCTTCGAGGGGGCGACCAGCGACGGCGAGCTTCAAGCGTACGCAGATATATGCAGAGTGAGAGAGAGAGAGAGAGAGAGAGAGAGAGAGAGAGAGAGAGAGAGAGAGAGAGCGTGGAATCGTATTTTCGTACTGTGTCTCTTAATCTTGCGAGGGAATGAGAGGGGGAGAGAGAGATCGTGTTTTTTAGGAGGTTCTTACTCGGGGCTACCGCGACGCGAATGTTTGCGATGGAGTTACTTCGTGCTGATTACACGTAATTGGATGTTTGTGATGACTTTGCCTTAATGACGCATTATGGAAGCCGATGGTTTATGCACTCCGGAAGAACCGATCGAGTTGGAGACCAATGAAGCAGCGTGAAAGTACTAGAAGCACGGCGATTACTCAAAGCACCAGATACACCTATCTGCCTCCATAATTAATTCCCTTTGAATCCTGCAGTCTCCGGCAAATACACATCATATACATCGTCGCTCCACGCCCGCCAGCATTCTTTCCCCGTTGTTTCACTTTCCGCCTGCCTTTCCACTCGAAAGCTCCTTTCTCGCCATGCATCATTCTTTCACTTTCTCTCGCGCTCACACATGCATCATCCTCTCTCCTTCTCTCCAGCTCCACACCCTCGCGAACACAACACACAATGCGCCAGAAGACGGGCCGTGTTTGCTCCCGCGGATATCGATTGAGCGTTATAGGGAGCTGCGAAAGCTTCGTTATACGCGGCTGATGAAATTTTCGACGCGTCCTCTGGAGTCGATTTATTTCGAGAAGCGGTGCAGTTTCTGTCTTATTGTGCCAATTTCTCCATTTCGAGATGGCTGGATTAAATATAAACAGCATCTTCACGTCCAGGAGTCGTGATCCTGATTGTATGGGACAAGGCTACATTAAGGTTCAAAAATAAACTGTGAAATCATTGTTGATCAGATAGTATGACTTTATTGAAATCTCCTAACGATCAGGTCCTTGTGTAACCTTCTCTCACAAGTTGTCGCCGAGAACTGACGCTCTACTCTACTTTCCCGAGGACTACCGAAGGGACTCGAAGCAGTGCGCGCGCTCCTCTATATCTATAGCTATACACACGCAGTCATGTGCCCGCGCTAACGCCTCTCGCCACTCGACTCTCTGGCCTGGCAGTCACAGATCGGCCCTTTAGCCTCTCCGAATTGAAAGTGACCTTCAAAATCCGTGGAGTAAACTCCCTACTGAGGTCGTGGCAGTCTAGGAATAATTATAAAACCACTCCTAACCATATTGGCCTGAAGCCACAAATCGCCTTGTCGATTCGCGCATATGAGAGCCAAATGACGGAGAAACGTTCGCTAAAACTACTAATAGGTAGAATATATTATTGATAAAGAATAAATACGCCGCCCTTCTATTATCCCTAGCAGCCCTCGGTTACGTCCGGAACACTGATTGTCAATATCGTCATTTATTTCGAATTCATATTTTCGTACTTTATCGATACTCGGATAACCGCGCAACTCTCGTCGTCAGCGCGTCGGAAATACAGTTACGATATCAGCTCTCGCGATTCACATTTAGCAAAGCTCCCCGGCACGCTGTAACCCAATTCCCTCGTTATCAGAGCTAGCAGCGCGGCAACATCAAAAGAAAAATCTTACGAACGTTTCAAGAAATCCCTGCTCTGCATCGTCATCGCGTTGAAGATCTCTCGGCGAATATTATAATCACCGGCTCGCCCTCCTCGCGCGTGCTTTATGACCAAACGCCATGAAAGGCTAAGTGTGCAAGGCTTTATCAGACCGAACTGTATATATCGACGTATACTCTCTCTCTCTCTCTCTCTCTCTCTCTCTCTCTCTCTCTCTCTCTCTCTCTCTCTCTCTCTCTCGGGTTTGCAGATGACACGTGTTCATGCGCGCGCGCGGGCGGCAGGCTGCTCATCGCGTGATGAATGATAGTGAATTTCACTATTAATAGGATGTTGCGAATCGCACGCTAAGCGCGATCCGCTCTCTCTCTCTCTCTCTCTCTCTCTCTCTCTCTTTCTCTCTCTCTCTCTCTCTCTCTCTCTCTGTTCATTTATACACACAAATCTATGCATAACACGGACACCGGCTGATCCCGACGCGCCACACCCCACGCGACGCGACTATACTGGATTTTTCTGATTGGAAAGGGTGATAGCGCGCTAGAGAGAGGGAGCTTTTCCTCTCTGGGTCTCTGTGTCGTCGACGAGTGAAAATTTTAACTGGCTTTCGAAAAGTGTACTCGTGCATAGATAAGATCTCCGAGGGTTGGGAGAATCGAGCAACGTTGACCGAAAGATCTACTCGACGAAGGCAAGGCCAGCTTTTTGAAATATTTTAAACGCCGAGTAATTCGACCATACTCCTAACTGAATACGCAATAATAGCTCCGCTCGGCTAAAAGCTCATCTGATCGAGCAATCGAAAAGAAAACACGTGGAAAAAGCCCATCAAGTGACTCTCGCGCGCCGCCGCTGACATCGACGTACACGCTCAGTACGTATTTAATTGCATTCGGCTTTCAAGTCATGGCCAGCGTTTAATTTACCCTATTTTCCGCCTCCCCTTTACCGACGGCCAGCATGTCGCGGAATCGAAGCCGTAATACACACACACACGTGCGCGCAGAGAGACGTGCGGAGCATCCGCCGTAGAGAAATAAGATAATTGCTGTTACAATTGCAATTTCATCGGGGATGCGAGCACAAAGTACGAGTTAATGTCCTCTTCGACGAGTGAGGCGGGGGCTGTTCGCTCTCTCCGTGTTTGTTCGTGATGCCTTTTTTCCATCTCTGATGGGCTCTGAATGTCCGCAAATGAGATTGTCGGGGAGAGGAATCGATGATTAATTTTGCAACAACTTTTGCATTGATAATAATAGAAAAGCAGCTGAGAGAGGTATAAACAGCCGTAAGAGAAGAAATTGAAATTTGCTTTCCACGAATTCTTCAGTGTGTTTTTCACGTATTCATGAATTCTACAGAGAAGCGCCTTCGAAATTCAGTTGAGTCAACGAGAGAGAGAGAGAGAGAGAGAGAGAGAGAGAGAGAGAGAGAGAGAGAGAGAGAGAGAGAGAGAGAGAGAGAGAGAGAAAGAGCGTATATCTATGCATTGGCTTGTAAATTTATGATCTTCAAGATCCTGTACCAATCATGCAAACTTCGACATTCCACAAATAGCTGATAACTCTCATTATTCAAATTCTCGCGCAAATGTTAAAACTGCCAAATAATAATCGGGACGTGCGCATATCAGCAAGCTATAATTGTCGCGCTTATTCCGCGAAGCATCGGAATTAACCGGATCTCGTTTTCGAGTCATTATAATGAATTATTTACCGCTCGTCAACTTCGAATTCGTTACTCGTTGGCGAGAGGTATTGCCAAAAAGAAATCGATATGCCAAACATATAACGTCGTAATAACCAACCGCAGCAGCAGTCCAGTCGCATCGGCGACTTGTGCCTGATGTGGGCGGCGTACGACTTAATTGGAAAACAGCACAAAACCCAGCCTTATTCGTCTCGTCCGGCACATAAAGGGGTTGCGAGTTTGCTTCGAAGAGAAACTCTCTCTCCGCGCCCTCAGCGGGCCTGGTAATTGTATACGCAGCTCCAGAAGCTGCAAGCGCGCCTGGAGAATGGCAAGGTAAACAAAACTATGTAAGATTGCCCCATTAATATACATATCTCTTGGCTCAGTCTCTCGCTGGGTATGAGTAGTCTTGGCCTGAGACTTTGGCAGCAGTGTTCGGTTCGCCCTGTAGCAGGGTACACAATGGATATTGAGGCCATAATTTACGGCTGATTGTTAACCCCTCGCCCCCCCCCCCCGCTGAGTTCGCTACGATCTATGGATTCTAGCTTGGGCGAGACCCCGCCCTGACCACCTTTAGCAGCACACGCTCTCGCGTTTCTAACGACCGTCTTGAATTCGTATTAAACCGATCGCTAAGTACCCTGGAGTCAGAGGAATAGGGAGTTCGGTGCTGCTCGTGCACGTGGGCTTGCTCAATAATGCCTGCAAAGCTTTCTATTCGGCTGCCGGTGTACTGCTGATAAAAACTACAGTTTTAAATCGTGATCACGGGCATAAGAATCACGTGACAATAGTACTAAAATATTATACTATTGATTACTGCTCGGCAAGACTGATGATAAATCGATGGCATTGTGAATGTTCGACCGCAACTGTTTGATTGAGTATTGTTAATGTAGTCCAAAAGTGAATAGATCAGAATCTTGTTTGGTTCGATATCCATGATAAACAGCATAGTAGATGGCTCACGGTGACCTGAACTGATTAGAATTCTGTATGGGTTCATTGTATTTAGCTCGTACACCGGTTGTGTATGGGGGGTTTACGCGGTATTCGGAACAGATACCATATCGATCGCCCATATAAATATTAGCATTACACTATGGCTATGTTAACAGGCTTACTCCACGAAGCAGGTGGCGTAACCGAGTTACTATTGAATTTCCAATTTTCGCGAATAAAAGATATTCGCGTCTACTTCCGAAGTTCTCGGTCGTTACTCGTCGTGATCTATAATTCGCGATCACACCAAAAGCCCCGCGTCAATCCAATATTACATCCAAAAGACACTCGGGACACACAGTCGTCAGAGTATGAGTAACGCGTTGCGTTTGACCAATGACATGGCAACATATCATTAGGCCTCGCGTATCCGCTACAAATAGATCCACGATCCGCCTATTGCCGGTTTTCTCTCCGCCTGATGCTTTGCGGATGCAAATGTCAGAGGACGCGACAGAGGTATAACAAACCGCTGGAATAAATCATCCGCTTTTTGCTCTCAAAAATTGATCGACGATTTAGTCGATGTTTCTTTCGCGATCAAGGACTCACTATAGAAATAGGGAAAAAAAGCAGGAGGGAGTTGAAGGGGACGAGCGATCGATGTCGAGCGTGCACCTATATTGGTCTTAACATACCTTCAATAGGTCACGTAAATAAACCGCACTTGTTTGTCTTCTCCTCGTCTGTAATCGTTATGGGAAATCCATCGGATAGTTTCTCGGTTTGCACATCCGTGTGTACATCCACTGACTAACAGAACCTCATCATCTGCTGTACATGACGTAATCAGGGACGTACTTTTCAATGACACATCGAACCGTAAACCGCGAGATATGTATAAGCTATAGCTCGTCGCCCCATCGATATCCAATTCCGACTCTCGTATTGACAAACAGCGTCCGCGCAATACAAGCAGCGCGCGTCGATACCTAGAGTCATCTAGGCCAGCTCTCCAGGCGCTTTCGTAGCGTCCGTAAATTAATTAGGAGAAGCACAGCTGGTCCCCTCCGAGGTCAGGAACGAGTGTATCCGCGCAGATATAGTTCTCTGTTATATATACATATACATACAGTAGAGAACTACTAGGGGGTGCAAGGGCTTTTCTGGGGGGTCTAGGAGACGCTGTGTTTGGCCTGTCCTTACAAGGGCCGATCGGGGCCACTTACACACCGCGCGCCGACGATGATAACGCACTAATCCACGAGAAGGAGACGGGAGAGGTCAGAAGAGGATGAGACCGCGCAAAGATCCTCGACGATGGCTTGTTTGCTCGACGGAGATGTATTAGGTTGATGGTACGCCGAGTACAGCGAGATGGGATTTTCGTTATTGCTGCTTCGCCGGTATGCCCTTTTTGAATTGTTCAATTATTTTTTACAAATGGATCCGCTAAAATACCGACCATTGTTTTTTACATTTCCGTCGCAGGCATTGATGTAGAATTAAAATTGAATTTCCATTGCAAAAACACGGAGCGCGAGCAGGGGGGCATTAGTGCCTCTTGATCAATTACGACGTCGCGTCACATCCACGTTTTCGTATACTGCAGCACACACGCGCGACAAGCGCATTCCTCGGAGCTCTCTCTCTCTCTCTCTCTCTCCCCTGCGCAGCGGCAACAGGCTCGCGAGAGCGCGGCAAATTTATCGAAATTCGAAAATAGTCACGATTTAATTATACAAACTTGGCTCTGCAGTGCTTGATAAATTGTTGCCCCCCGCGTCTCCCTTTGCATTTCTCTCCCGCGCGCTCGCGCGAGAGCATTAAATTTATATCCGCATAAACGCAAGTATCGCCCCCCGAGAGAGCGATATGGTATTTATTGCTTTTAATTTTTGATGATCGATGCGGCTTTGACGCAGCGGGGCAGGCCGCGCGTTCATGAGATGCAAATGCATTGTATTATTGTACGGGGCCGGACACACGAGTGCGCCACTTGTGTTTTGCGCTTAATGCCGGAATTCGTCGGCTTTTCGAAAAGCGATATCAAACGTCGCTCGAGTTGGAATAAATTAATAGTACTTTTTGCATCGGCGGACTTGTCGCTCTGCTGTGGGAGTGGGTTATTGCAAAGCACGATAGCAGAAGAGGAAATTTCGAATTCTTTTTTCCGTTATAACCAAGAGCAGTATGATTAATGTCAATGATCGGGCCGGATACTCGAACGATTTTTGATTTGGCATTTCGAAAATTATCGGCGCACTTGCTTTGGCGTTGAAAAGAAAATAATTGTCCTCTGTTCGCTCCAGTGTATTTATATGATTAACGGGATATGTAAATCAGCGAGTGAATTTTACCTGACAGTAATACATTACAGCCGGTCAGCAGTGGGGGTAGTGCATGTCATTAGTTTGGTCCTTACCTGAAACAAAAATAAAATTTATCGTTACATCGAGTCCTCAACGTAACATCAAAAACAGAAACAAAAACAATGAGCATCTCAAAATAATCATCCCCTCCGGCCTGAGCTCACTGGAGCCAATATACCGGGTTTGCGCCATATATTTATCGCGCGTCGGACCAACTTCCCTTCCCCGCAGATGTAGGTATATAACAGCTCACCCTCCAGCATCACAGAGAGAGTTACAGAGCGTCGTAAGAGGCTGACAGTCGAGTGGCGTCGCGTCGCGGAGTACATAAGTCCCGGCTATATAAATGGGCATCGCCGGGAAGCTCATCCGACTCCTGAGACACTATATACTGGGCTGCGGTGGCGCGAGATCTATGCTCGCCATTTCTCATTGACGGCAAACAATATCGCGTCCCAGGACATAAAGGAGGCGGGGGAGAGAAGCGACAGGTTGATCAAAGTTCAAGGATCGAGGTGTCAGGCGGAGAGTCGAGAATAGCCGCAGGAACTTCTCGAGAATTATGCTCGAAGAATGATGTATGGCCGGGCGAGAACGCGGTGTTTTTGTTTTCGGCGCGGAGAAGCTGCTGCATGCTCGAGAGGGAAGATGTAGTTTCGCGCGCGAGGGAGTTTGATGTAGTTGCTGCCTCGGGATGCTTTTTACGTCGTGTGCTTTAACTCGTGTCCGCTTTAAAGGGAACTTTTGTGAATATTTTCAATGCTGAAAACTTGATCTATTTTTAACAACCATTGCATCACGAACAATATAAACGTAAGTCGAGCTTTCTTTATCGGGGCAAACTCAGGGCGCGCAGAAGTATCGGGCAACAAGCTCGCCTCCTTTCCCCGCAGCCAAAGCAGCTGTGTATGGATATGCGCGGTCGAAGATTTACCGGGACATAGTCGGGTGTAAACTACCCTCGGGGAGCTTGTTAGCTCGCCCGGATGATCCCGGCGGTGAGCGTAAAAAGAGAAACAAGGAAAAAGCCGTGTGTGTTGCGGGAGGCGCGCGAGCGCATTATGCCGCATTACCCCGTCGTTTAAGTTATTATTGGGGGGTCTGCTGCGCCGGCTCGAGTCGTTTAAAAGAAGATTTTTCTCTTTCGAGCTTGTTGAGCGCGTTTACGGTTGCTGGTGTGTGGCGTTCCCTCTAATGACGTCTTTTTTTTCAAATATTCAACGGGGCTCGAATCGATATTAAAAACAGGTCGAAATGAGACATAGCTGCTTCGTTATTATTGAAAAGTTAAAAGGAATTCTAAAAGCGCTCGGCCAATGAAATGCACGGAATATATGAGGTAATTATTCAAGAGAGTACCAGCTACTTAGAAATGAATATTGTATCGCACATGTCGTTAAACTTACACGGCTTCTGTGTTCTCTATAAAAAAACCACTACTGTGCTGACTTCCCTGAAAAAAACCGCGAGACAGCTTAACTATATTAAAAGCCTCCAAAGATATACACACGCGGAAAACAATGCCATCGCGACTCTCGGTGTGAAGTCGAGCAAAAGCCACGAGATAATTACAGGCAATATCGCATTCACCGTGTAGGAATCCTCCAAGCGGTGCAGTCTACGCGTCACCGAACGCGCGCGCGTGTCTCTGTGTTTTGACGCGTCGGAAAAGAAGGGAAAAAATCAGAAGGAGCGGAATACAAAAGAAAGCCGCCCGCCATAGTATCGTCAACGTTATTGTCCCTGTGGTGCGCCCCGCGAAATAATCGTCCGAGCCTAATGGGCCATGAACGGCCGATATCGGAGAATCGTGCGTGTCGCCGCGCTGGTCAGTCCGAAAACAGCCGAGAGGTCCTTTTTCGCGTGTTTCTTCACCCCTTTTTTCGGGGAACGCGAGCGCAACGCGCGGCTTCTTCTTTTTTCGGGGAGAACGCGCGGCGCGTCACGGCTCCGACTCTACTGTGCGATGAGAGGAATTGCTCTGCAGCGATAAACGACGTTTTGTTGAACGTTATACTTTTGTATGGATGAACATTTTTTTTGTCTCGAAATGGCTTGATGTTAATCAAAGACAAATGTCCAGTATACATCAACAAAATTATTCCTCGGCAATTAAACAAACAATGTGTTTTCTTCGTAAACGTCGTGCGCGGTCGTTCACTCGTCCCGAGCCGGCTTCTTAGAAGTCCTAAAATACATGCCGCAAAAGGGTTATATTTACGTCTGTTGTGCGCATATCGAGAGAGAAAGAGAAAGAGCAACGAATGCTCGTGCGGCATCGGAAATACACACGTGTACTTGTACACATGGTGGCGATACAAAATTGACGAAGAGCTTGACGATCGATACCTCTACGTCATTCGCCGATGACGTAGGCGATAGGGCTTATAAGAGAGACGTCGGTTGTATGTACTAAGAGAGTGCGGGGTAGGTGCGGGATCAGCGGTAAACTAAGATAAATTATTCGAATTTCAATTGTTCTTTTTTCGGGGGACAGTCGTCGATTTTTGTTTTTGGTAGCTTTGTCGAATTAGCTTTATTAGGATTTAATGATAGCGATGACGTAGATTTTCTCGGGTCTATTCTGGTAGCGCCGCGATTATTTAAGTTGCGAGCGACTATTCTTTCCTCGACGCTGCTATATCTGCTTTCGCTCATTGATTTAACTGAAAACAGTATTGGACATGCATGGTTTATTTCGCATCCCGATGCGATTGAGTTGATCAAAATAAAGAGGTCAGCTAGTGTACATTTTATTCATGGCGGGGGAAGCTTGGAATAGAGCGGAAATCGGTCAGCTCTGATGCGGTTAAGATGTTGCGCTGAGGAAGGTGCAATAAATAAACAAAAATATTATATCAGGGAGTCGCGGAATCTAAAATAAAACGAATCCCATCGATTTTCCGAAACGTTATTTTCCTGTCCTTCGAAGAGCAACTGTAAATCCCGATACCCCGATCAATAATAGCATAAAAATAGCATAAAAATTCATGACCAGCGGCATCGCGAATTTTAAAATCCACTACCGATTGCAGCTCCGATATCCCGTCTAATAATAGCCGACCGATAAAAAATCAAACTTCCGCGCACACGTATACACGTGGGCCTAAAAAGGCTGCTTGCGCGAACAACCGATCGAGGCATCGCCGCGGCGAATAATTACGGCCGATAAGTCACCACTACAGCCCGAGGGGGGTGGGCGACTCAGAAGTTGGATCGCGTGCCGCTGACCCATCACACCCCTCCCAGAGTTCAGCCCCTTTGGCCAGGGGGAGCTGCAGCCCTCCTAACTCTTCTTCTGTTGCTTCTTCTTCTTCTTATTCTGCTGTTGCTGGTCTTTCCGTCGATGCTTTCGCTTCGACAGACACGCTGGTATTTGGGATAATTTCACCTGTGCGCGATCGGGAGAATGCACTTTTTCGTGGCTGATAGGCGAGGAACCGATGAGGGCTTGGGTGTTACCCTTTACACGGTACACACGCGGCTGTTGCCACGCGGGGCAGGGTTCATTTAAATTACTAACAAGCCGATGCACTCGTTACCAAGAAACAAAGGCGAGCGCGTTCCTCAAAACAAAAAAAAGCCTCCACGCGAGTCACTGAAACGACAACAACCCTCTCAGCTCCCTGAAGTAGCAGCAGTCGAAGTCTCCATTATTATCTTAAAGGAAATTGCCCCTCGCGCGCAGCCATTCGCCGAAGCAGCTCACCCTCTCTCCAAACACACGGTTCGCCCGCGCCGCCGCGCGTCCCTTGCCGTCGCTTTGGTGTGATAATTTTTCAATTTGCCCTCGTGCGTTATTAAAGCCGGCGATACACACTGTGCGCCGTATAGTGCCCAGTAGTCGTTGTCCGCGTCTTCGTCGACGACTACGAGAGGACACAAGCCCTTTTCAGCGCAAAAGGTCTCGAGTGCCGGTGTGGACCGCGTCCACCAACAATGCGCTCGTTCTTTCTCCCTCGCAGTTGCAGCCCTACGGGAACTGGTAAATGCTCGGGGGATGCAGCACAGCTAGTGGGTAAGCAACGGAGGCATGTTTTTTGCAGAGGCCAGACGATGCTACGTTGTTGGCTGGCTCGGGAGAAAAGCCGAAGGGTGAGTCTGACGATGGTTGCTTCAGTGAGAAATCAAGTGCTGCATGTAATGGGTCATGTGACGATGATGCTCTGGCTTATGGTCGATGATTGTTGAACACGATTTACATAAACAGATACCGAAGATTTTCGTTAATTTTTAATCCTGATCTCAAATATGGTTATAAAGCATGTCCTGCAGAGAGTCTACAACCTAATCAAAGCGGGCACACGAAAACGTAATCGATTATTGCTCCGATCTATGGAACAATTACATCCACGTCTGTACGGTGTATTGAACCATCAAGACCATTGGTAACTCAATTGTCCTTTCTCCTCGCATTGTGTATAGGCACACAGCGATAAATTTATCCCAGACTGATAAAAATTATAAAAACCAACGGAAACAGCTGATGCGTGCGAACGTGTCCGGACGGTTAAGAATACGCGTCTCGGGAATATATAGGTTGGGGAGGGGGTGGATATACAGGGTGGGACATTTTAATCAAACCAGTCTAATAACTCCTAAATTAAGCCATGAACAGAAAAATTGTTCAGATGAAAGATGTCCAGGATCAAGGGGGACATCTTTTTGTGCAATTAGTTTTGACCTTGAACTCAAATTTCAAGGTTATTTGAAGGTCAATTTTTTTTAAATAGGAACCCCTATTTTTGATAGCAGATTCGGAAAGAACAGGAAATTTTACGTCCGAAACGGTATTTCAAAATTTTTTTTCATGACCTTCACAAGGTAATTTCAAGGTCAAATGTTAAGAAATACTGTAATTGCTATTCAATCGCATTTTCTGATAGAATAATCGTAGTTAATGTACTTTTATGATGAATATTCAAACCCAATGTGACAATGACCATGACAATATTTACCTTGAAAACAAAATAATTCCCTAATTTCAGCGCTACCCAGGAACAACGACGTGGACGTATTAGGATTATGTTCCCTTTGGGGTGCTTTTTTAAAGTGAGCCCCCTTGCCTCTCACTAGGATGCTTGTTTAACATTCGTTAACAAATTTTTAGTGGTCAAAAGTAAATTTTTAAGTAAACATGATAATTTTAAATATCTGAGTTCTTAATGGGAGTGGGAAATGGAACGTTAAAAATCAATGTTGTCAATTCATTCACAGTCGAAGCAGAGTCAAGTAAAAGTTTAACGTTTCAAAAGCGTAAAAAATGGTTAAACAATAAAGGTAGGATGTTAAAAAATACATTATTTAAGATAAAATATTAAACAGCATTTTGCTTTTGTAATATTAAAAAAAATTTATAATAATTGTCTTTGTTGAATTTCTTTAATCTAATATGAATTGTAACGATTGTTCTCACGCTGTCTTCAATTTAAATCACAATGTCTTAACGTAAGAAAATAAGAAGTTACAAATTTGATTTAAAAATTATACAGTTTGAAAATTCCTCCTTTTTTTGTTGTCACTTTCTTATTTTGGTTTAGTTTCAATTTCAATAAAGAGTGAATGTAAATAAAATAGTTTTTCTTTTTTTTTTTACGTGGCATTTGGAACTCGAAAGTTCATCGCCTCATCTACGCA
Organism: Nasonia vitripennis; assembly: GCF_009193385.2. NCBI lineage: Eukaryota > Metazoa > Arthropoda > Insecta > Hymenoptera > Pteromalidae > Nasonia > Nasonia vitripennis. The sequence goes on along the minus strand of NC_045760.1, from coordinate 9,268,676 downwards.
AGCCTTCCACGCTGCCCTATCTTGTGTCAACCCCACCCAAGATGAACCTCTCCGGTCGACCCCCACCCGTCCAATTTCTACTAGATCCGCTTTTACGTTGTCCTCCCATCTACGTCTAGGTCTACCTAGAGGTCGCGTTACCATCGGCCTGCCCTTCATGACACGCGCTGCCGTACGGTCGTCTCCCATTCTCGCTACGTGCCCTGCCCATCCCAATCTGCGCGATTTTACTATTCTGTTAATATTTGGTGACGCGTACAGATTGTGTAACTCATCATTGTGTTATAGTCTCCTCCATTTCCCATACCCTAAAACGGTTGTCCGCCTGCTTAGTGAGAGCCCGCGTTTCGCATCCGTACAGAACCACCGGCAGTATTATTGTCCTGTATATTCTTATTTTAACGTTTTTAGACAACAGCCTCGACTTAGGTAAATTACTCACGGCGTAGAAGCAAGCATTACCCGAATGGAGTCTCTTATTTATTTCGACATTAATCTCGTTTCTATCATTTATGGTCGTACCCAGATACCTGAATTCGCTAACCTTTTCAAAAGTAAAATTCTCAACTCTGAGATCTTCCTCCCCTCTGCAGATGCCTAGCTTATCCACAATCATGTAATTTGTTTTTGATTCACTCACTTCTAACCCTGTATACTCCACCGCTTTTATGAGGATTTCCGCGTTTCTTGCTACCGTTTCCCTACAATCACCCAGTATATCCAAATCATCTGCGTAGCCTAGTATCTGCGTTGTTCCATTAAACGTTGCGCCCAATTGGCTAACCTGCATTTTTCTAACGGCATACTCTAACGTTAAGTTGAACAGCACCGTAGAGAGCCCATCCCCTTGTTTTAAACCATCGCGTATCATGAAGGGTTCTGATACATTACCGCCTACTCGGACCTTTCCCGAGCTTCCGTTCAGACATATTTGAATTAATCTCACGAGTTTTTTCGGCACACCGAGAAGTACTAGAATTTGATACATTTTGCTTCGCTTAATAGAGTCGTACGCTTTTTTAAAATCTATAAATAGTTGGTGTATGGTTTCGCAAAATTCCCACTTTTTCTCTAACAACTGTCTTATGGTAAACATTTGATCGCTCGTCGATCTGTTGCGCCGAAATCCGCACTGATAATCTCCTACTATATCTTCCGCGAATGGAGTGAGTCTAGCTTGTATTACGTTTGACAGAACTTTGTAGCACGTTGCTAAAAGTGAAATACCCCTATAGTTATTGCAGTCTGTATTATCCCCCTTTTTAAAAATCGGTATAATGATAGATTCCTTCCAATTTTCGGGTATTGTTTCATTTTTCCAGATGGCACATACTAGTTTATAGAGTTTGAAAGTGAGCTCGACGCCCCCATATTTGAGTAACTCAGCTGGTATAGAGTCATTTCCCGCGGCTTTGTTGTTTTTTTAGTTTTTTAATCGCGGCCTCTACTTCTTGGTAGCTCGGTTCCTCCACGTAGGGTTCAGCAGTGTGAATTTCGTTCCCTAATTCTTCGCTATTTTCATGCACGTTTAATAATTTATCGAAATAATTTTTCCACAACGACAGTAATTCGTTATCATTTGTTACGAGGTCCCCGTTTTCGTCCTTCATCAATTGCGCTCTACTCCTAAAACCCTTTCTGATGGCGTTAATCCCTCTGTACATTTCGGGGGGGTTATTTTCCTTACTGTTAGTTTCTATTCTCCTAATAAGATTCTTTTGATACTCCCACTTCTTATTTCTGTAGATCGCGCTCGTCTGTTTCCTTACGTTAGAATACTCATCTACTGTCCTATCGCTTCTATTTTGTAAGCTATCTAATTTAGCCTTTTTGCGCCTTTCAAACCAGAGTTCGCACTCTTCGTCAAACCATGGTTTGCTCTTTGGCTTTTTCTTTTTACCCAGTACTTTGTTCGCGGCCTCTTTTACCGTTTTTTCGATGTCCCCCCATAAGCTATTCGGTTCGTCATTCCCCTCCGGCGATGTGTTTGCTTCTGCAAGTGCCTGAAACCTGTTATTAATTTCTATCTGGTACCTAATTCGCTCTGTTCTATCTCGTAGTTTCTCAATATCGAAGCTTTCTACCTTGTTTGCTCGCTTACTATTTTGATTCGCTACTAGTCTAGCTCTTAATTTGGCTACTACTAAGAAGTGGTCCGAGTCGCTATCTGCCCCTCTGTAAGCCCTTACGTCAAGAACATTAGTATGACGTCTTTTTTCAATGAGGAAATGATCAATTTGGTTCTGTGTGGCCCCGTCCGGCGATGTCCACGTTGCCTTGTGTATGTTCTTGTGCTTAAAACACGTAGTTTTGATTATAAGATCTTTTGCCGCCGCGAAATTTATGACCCTAATACCGTTATCATTGCTGGCTTTGTGCAGGCTTTCCTTACCTATAGTAGGCCTAAACATTTCCTCCCTACCTATTTTAGCATTGAAATCGCCTAATACTATTCTTGTGTCGTAAGACGCGAACTGGTCGATTACCTGGTCTAAAGTTTCGTAATAGAGATCCTTAGCTTCTTCTTCTTTGTCCTCCGTAGGACAGTGTACATTAATAAATACATATCTATACCATTCACCTTCGATAATGATGTACGAGAGCCTATCATTGACGGATTTGAAACTTTTAACCGAATGTAAGATGCTTTTGCTTACGAGAAATCCGGTGCCTAGAGATCCCCCACTCCCGGCCCCATGCAGGTATGTGAAGTTACCCGATGCTAGTACTCCGCCATCTGGCCACCGCGATTCCTGTATTGCTACCAAATCTAGATTGTACCTATCAGCTTCCTTTACGAGTTCTTTAAACGCACCTGCTCTGTATAGACTGCGAACATTCCAAGTTCCGACCCTTAAGTCCCTTTTGGTTCGGATTTGATTTTTTTGAGCCATGATGATATGTTAAACCCGCGCGCTTCGGATCCTGTTCCGATCGCAGGTGAGTCCACCGTTCTAGAGGTGATAACCCCCATACCTCTCTAGAACTAAGTATGAGAACTTTCCGACTTTGACGAGGACAGTGTCAACTCGTCGTCAGACACACTACGGTTTCATTCTCGCATCCTAACGCCCCCCTGCAAGGCAGCGCGCCTTCGCTGGCATCGTTACCGCGTAAGACCAGGTGACGAATCATTCTACACATCCCCTTTCGGGGCAGTTGTCATCGCTCCCGCATCCTCCTCGGCAGCAGGATTTTTGCCCATTTTTGTAATGTGTGATGAAAGAGATAGATTGAGAGATAAGAGATAATGTGAAGTGTTTTTGTTGTTGTGGTGCTTGCGTAGTGTTTCTAGATGAATGCGCTCGACAGTGTGGGCTCATCACACCCACGCCTGTTCCTATCGGCTGTCCGCGGCTGTTTATTCAATTTATTCGCAGCTAACCTCTTTCTCAGGGGCTGTTCCTCTATCCGCAACCTAAGGACGCGCTGTGTAGTGGTGATAGGCACCCACCCGTCCGATCTGGACGACAACGCCCAAGACCCGCTTAGGGTAGCGGCATTTTAACAGAAATAGGGGTTCCTATTTAAAAAAAAAATTGACTTTCAAATGACCTTGAAATTTGAGTTCAAGGTCAAAACTAATTGCACAAAAAGATGTCCCCCTTGATCCTGGACAACTTTCATCTGAACAATTTTTCTGTTCATGGCTTAATTTAGGAGTTATTAGACTGGTTTGATTAAAATGGCCCACCCTGTACATAAGACATGCCAGACGCGAGCATCGATTAAGGGGATATTAACGGTAGCTCATCATTGGTATTATTTACCTTTCAAGCCTGCCCCATGAAAGCTAAGCGTTCAATTATGTTTAACGTTCATTATACAACAACAACGATCGCTGGAAAATTGTGACAATAACACCTCTTACTTATTTACATAAACAATGCGTCACTCTGATCATAACTAAAATTCTAATTCCTAAAACTCTTCCAATCGGTCAATTGTATAAAAATCCCTCTTGTTTACAGTCCAGAGCAATACACATCAGTATACGAGGCCGGGGCGAACAATGTGTTTGTTCGATAAATCGTTTTTGTTCCGCGCCTATACTAGAAAGCAGCAGCTAACATCAGCCGCAACTATACGCGCTTGTGTACATCATCTAACACTGTGCTCTGTACACAGGCGGACACAAATGCACGCAAGGTAATTGACAATATACAACAACTATAACAATAATAGCCGCATTGTGTCATAATGCCTTGGCGGCGATGCTATATTCGAATTTGCCTCGTTCCACCTCGCTACCTTCGATTATTCGTCGTCGAAGAGCCGCTAGCTCGCGCGCACGCGATACACTCGTATAAATACAGACCTATAGCCATGAGCGCTGTGTACTCTAGCTTTGTTTGTGACGCAAGTACCGCTGGAAATTTAGCCCACAGCGGCAGAAATATCGCGCACACACGTGATCTGCAGCGTATAGCGTGTGAGAAACGGGCTAAGATCTATGGAAATAACGCGATATTGCGTAAAGCCTAAGCGCTCTGTTTGTATTTCTATTATTGCCGTGTGATGCTCGTAAATCTTACATGAGCGCGAGCGTTAACCCTTTTCGATGCCCGTCTCCTAACGCGTGTGTTCGGTTAGCAGAATTTTCGGCTCTTGTTTTTTTTCACGCCTGAATCGAATGTAAACTAAGAAGTAGAAATAGCCGAGTGTAGTCGGACAACTCATCCCAAAAACTTCAAGCATGAACAAAAATTTTAATCCCAAATCAGTCAGTCGACGATAAATCAGCGCGTCCCAGTCACGTCGAGCGTCAGAGACAATCGAACCGCAATAAGGCTAACGGTCAGAGAGCGATGACGCGGCGGCGCAGCCTTTATCACAGCGGCGTGCAAACAGCGCGGCATGCATGATGGATGCGCTCGCTAGGATCAGCAGCGGCAGCAGCAGCACAACAACAACAGCAACAACGGCGAAACTCGCTGTCGGAGGCTATGCTGTTCCGTATGATCGATACGACGTGATAAAAGCTCGAGCAGCGAACCCCCAGTCACGAGCGAGAAGACGATTGCGCGTGCCCACACCCGCGAGCGCGCGCGTTGCCTGACAATTACCCGCTGCCGGCGCTAATGTTTACTCGCTGCTGCAATTGTTGTGTTTATGTCGAGGATGTTTGTGCGAGGGGGGCAATATAGTCGAGGCGGATTATGGAGGTGTCGATTGAGAAGTGCGATGTGGCTGCAGGTGGAAGATTGGCTATTGTTTTATATTGGCCGTGTGTTTTAACGACGGATTGAGAGCGGTTGCTTCGAAGAAATTTTGGTTTTGAATTTGTTAATTTTATCTGATTCTATTTACCTGTGGTGATGCGAAACTATTGAATCGCGTTAGAAGTGTCGATTGGAGTTCATGAAACAAACATTGGATGCATAGCGTGTCAATCAGTGACAGATTCGGATTTCAGAAATCGGGATCATACGTGGTGGTAAATATTCAAACTACGAGGTCGCTCGATGAATAAAGAATGAAATTTTTTAATTTATCAGAATCCTGTATGATTGCATAGGTGAAGTAGAAGTCTCGCAATATGGTCAGACGTGGGACTTTCTTTAATTCGACACTCGTTTCACCGAAGGAATAGATGTCTGGAACAGAAAACATTACAGCGCAACTTAACGCACCGCCTATTTTTCTTTCTTCCCTCGACTTTCCTCCTCCGTATGCAAAACGTTCGAGAAGTGTAAGCATCAACCACCTTCCATTTGTTGACTCTCCCCCTGTATTTTTATGTTGATATTCTCGAGATAAAACGCGGAAAAAACAGTTATCTCTCAATTGCCGCCGCTGGAGTCTGATGCATTCGTGGGAGCAAGATGAAAAATACGATGATTTTTTTGAATTGTAAGATTTTGCCTAGATTATTGTTCCGAAAGTTCGAAAACTGCGCGAAGAAGGTAGTGTTTTTTATTTTCCTTCATTTCGACGATTTGACGATAAAACTCGAGAGAGAGAGAGAGAGAGAGAGAGAGAGAGAGAGAGAGAGAGAGAGAGAGAGAGAGAGAGAGAGAGAGAGAGAGAGAGAGAGAGAGAGAGAGAGAGAGAGAGAGAAAGAGAGAGAGAGAGAGAGAGAGAGAGAGAGAGAGAGAGAGAGATTTGTTGGAGTACAAGGATGCAGGGGATTACTTTTTTAATTAAACCGAGCTGGAGCAGCACTTTATCTACTTAAATTTCGTAACTTTTCCTGTGTTTTGGTCTTCAAACATGGGCATTACCGAGAAAAGCAGTTAAAGTAAGTTATGTACTTTTTCCGCGCGTGGATGCTCGCAAAGTGTGCACTCAAGAACCTCTACTTTTTTTCTTTTAATAATCAACGAGAGTATATTTTTCAACTTTGCTATAAGCAATCCGGAGCTTTGGGCGTGTGAAATTCATCCGAAGGAATACACATGGCAATTATAATCCGACGAGCCGCGACAGCAACGAAAAGGCGTTTTAAAGCGACGAAGGACAGCCCGAAAATGGACTGCGCGCGTCTGGATAAACAGGGGACAATAGAGATAAACAGAGAATATTGCGAGGAATATGCGCAAACACGTATATAACGCCTCCCTCGCTCTCTCCCTCAGCGCGGCGCGTCGCTTCATTTTGTCATTCAGACTCTACTCCTCTGGTTCGCTTCTTTCCCGCGACGTGCCTCTCTATTTGTACTTCGGTCTCTTTCTTTTTCTACTTTTTCCTGTTTTTTCTTCTTTAGCCGGACAGTCTGTCACGCCGGCTATGCCCCTCAAGGATATTTTGCCAAGGATTTTCGTCGCATATTTTCGCTGGGGGTTTACGTTCCACTTCTGGGCAGAAGGCGCTAAGAGTCCGTGGATTTTTTTCATATTATTGTTACTTTTATATCCTACAATAAAAAATTTGGTTGGATTCGAGTTAGTTTTAACGGAAAAAGTGGTTCTCAAAATTTTCATACGAAAAGGTCGAGAGTATCACGACGTTTCGGGGAACGTTCCCAAAATAACGAAATACAGCCTAAGTATCACAGCACCTCTGTCCGTTCGCCGAAGCGCAGCACGGCACTCCCACCTCTCTCGGCACACATAATTTCCCTTGAGGGAGATCGCGGTGGGTACTCGCAGCCTCAACAGACCGATCGAGAGAGAAAGAGAGAGTCAGGTGGACAGTCGCTCGCCACTGCTCATCCGCGGAGCCATCAGCGCGCGACGAGCCCGCACATATCGCCGCGACGATCGATTATTATCTTTCCAATTTGCATAGCAACCAAGAGAGAAAGGGAGCAGCGGCTGCCTGTTCAAATCTGCGGGCGCTGTGTATCATCGCTGTACATATACACTTTCTCTCGCTCGACCTCACCCCTTTTCATCGGAGCGAGGCGCGATCCTGGCGCTTTTTCTTCGTTTTTTCGCAACTCGTTTTCGCGGATGTCGGCGAGGAACGAGCGCTGATGAAAAAAGTGCCCGGTACGTGCGATCGCGCCGAGGGAAAGGGGCGAGACATTTTTCAGGGGGACGCCGAGATGAGAGAGCTCGTGGAAAAGGAGGAGGCCTCCGCTGCGTCGATGAGGCGACACTTTTCGTTTTCTCTTTTATTTTGTTTTTCTGAGAATATACCAGCGGATCATCTTGTAAAAATATGCGGACATCGATAATCGAATCAATCTCTATCCGCTACACGATTAAAAACCCGACTGCGTCAAGCTACGTCGAGAGCCTACGCAACGCAGCAGCAGCGAGATGGACACGGAAATAAAGAGAAACCGAGCAAAAGCGCGAGATTAAGCTCCAGCGCTGGATGGAGAACGAGAAAAAGGGAGAAATTGCCCGGCGGAATGCGTTTGCTCAATTACATCGCGAGAGCGCGCGCGATATTCGACGAGGAATCTGCTGCGCTGGGAAAGACAAACAACAGCCGCGTCGCCGCTGAAAAATGAGCAGCGCCGACCCCTTTTTTCTCTCACCGCCTCGTCTATAAACAAGCACCGGTTCGATTATTTCCACTTTCTGGAGTTTCATTTTTTTTTTCGTTTGCGTAAACAGAACGACACTGACGTCCGTCCAGCGCGTAGTTTTAACGATCTGCTCATACGTCGCCGGTGCAGCTTTACTGTCCGCGCGTGAACATAAACATCGCTTTTAGTGCTTCTTCACACCAAAAGTAGCATAAACGCGAGCCTAACGACTCGCAAGACATCAATAATTTTACTGACCTACGTAGGCGCGAAATTTGCGTCAAGCTATGCACCTGTCGTCAGAGATGAACCAGATTAATTTAACACAACCGCGCGATGTTTCTCGCCTCCGTCGAAGAAAACGCGTATAAAAAACGCGGTCCTAGTGTAAGGAGTCGGCATTCCGCAAATAGTAACAAACCGCGCGTACAGCACACCCTCGAGTGAAAAAATTTCGCCGAAAAAAAAGAAGAAGAAGAAGAGAGGAGGATCAGGCCTGCGAACAAAACCGCAGAATGCCAGGGCCACGTTCATTCTTCTTCGATTCTCGAGGGTCGCCCTTCGTGCGCGGGAGAGGAGGAGAGGGGGAGCAAAAATCTTTGACGCGCGCCGCCGCGGCGAAGAATCATTAATAACTTTTAGCCGGCAGATTTCGCGCGTATTAATCCGCAAGCGTTCTCTTTCTCTTCATTTTCTTGCGGTGGCGCTGAGTCGACGACGCGCGACGTTGCTGCTACTGCTGCTGCTGGCTTAATGAAAAATCCGAGGCGCGAACGATTTTTCCTCGAGGGTGAGGTATGCACTTTGCTTCCAATTAGAGGGTGAGGAGAGAGAAGGATGGAGGGAAAGCTTAGCACTATTGAGTGGTGAATTTATTGAACTGGATTTTTTGAACTTTTTAATAATATTTAAGATTTATTTGAATTTTTCTCGTGATAACCAATAAATTATTGTTTTTTTTACAGATATAGCTTGAAATGCAATATGTTAAACTCTTGCAGCTGCCACAACTTCGTGTGAAATAATAATCTGGTATGAATCTAAATTTATGTAAAATTGCTGTTTGAACACGTTTTATGTAAGTTTGCGTTGTTTGGTAAAATTTTTGTATTAATTATAATTTCATCGCGTTTAAACAACTGGTATTCTGAAGTATTTATAACATAGCGAAAAAGTTCTACTTCAAAGTTCACAATCAATAACTAAAGAATGCACAGTTCAAACGCTTTTTGCCTGTACTTGGCTTGTAGGGCTCGTGGACAGAATTTTATATTCGAAAAAAAAACACCTCTGCAAAATGTTATAGTCGGTTCCCGGACTCCGTGGCGTCTTCCCTTGTCAGTATGCGGCAAAGAAAACTCCTAATTATCACCGATAAAAAGAAGAAAATTTCTCGGGAGGCCCCCGGGACACAACTATTAGCAGTTTGGTCTTCTAATTGTGCACGAAATTTGCGAGGCAGGAAAAAGGGATGTAGTCGGCAGAAGACGACGAGTAGAGACGACGCTTCATTTCGACTTGTCGCAGTTTGTTAATTTCCGTGATACTCGCACGAGAGCACGTAATCCGAGAGGCTGGCTTGGAATTCTTAGACCGAGAGGGGGCTGCGGAAGCAAATTGTGCATTATGGAGCTTTGTGCGTTGTCTTGGAAGATTATCGGGTTTAATTTGCTACGTCACGGAATAGTTATTTTATCGTCTCTTCGCAACAAGACAATTTGTCTAAGACAATATTATACACTAAACGTACATTTCTACCCTTCTAAAAGTGCATAATTCGATTCGATAAAAACTCGACAAACGAGTGCAATAAAAATGTTTCCAGAAAAAGTTCCCCTCGTATCTATATTCTCAACTCTATAGCCAACATAAAGATCACACTTCCCACACTTGCATCATCGCTGTCATTATCAGCGCCACATACCTGTGTACTCAGTAGGTCGACGTATCTCCACCTCCATGGCTCAACGACCAGCGCCAATCTTCTACCCATTACAATCGAGGATCGATCTTCTTCTTCGCAGAAGGGAGGCAACCACGACGACGATGACGGTATTACCGGATTCATGTCGCACGTAAACATCGACATATTACGCTCTCGGACTCTCGCAGACGTCTGAAGCTAGTACGTCCGCAACTATTGCCCGCACGCCCCAGTTTACCTATGCCTCCACAACAACGTCAGTTTTGCAAACAGCGTCAGATTGACGCAAATCGTGTTCATAGCTTTATTATTCCGTTTTGTTGTTTTGCTTTTGTTTTTACTTACATACATGCACGTAAGTGGGACAGAGGCGTGACCGAGTGGCGCAGTATAAACGTCAGTATGGAGTAGTTTTCTACTTCCCGACTGTGACGGTGTCATTTGAAGTACATGGGGAAGTGGTTGAAAACAAAGAATCACGTTTTACTTGACGCATTTGCGTAAAATTATAGGGTGACTAGATTTTTAATCGAAAACTTTTGACTTGACTTAAGTTGACGAAATTCAGGGTCTATAATTACTACAATTAATATTATTACGGGTTTCGCGCCCGATTCAGTTGCGAGCGCCACTTGTGGTCAAATACACGTGGCAGAAGATCAAATCTATTATTGATTATTATCATTCATAAACTAGGCACCTGAATTTCTTTTTATTTACATAAAATATAAGAATTTTTTAAAGAAAACTTGTGCAAGTTTCAAGCGATTTCAGTGAATCCACGTGGTTAATAATATGGAAAAAGAGTGTGTATCTTTATTTATGCATACGTATATGTAAGTATTACAGGTAATATTCAATTTCATAAAATTTACGAATCTCACTTTTTTTTATTCTTCCACCGGCAAGAAATCCTTTCAAAGAAATTGATTCGATCAACATTTAATAGGACAGCATTTAGTAACAGTTGACGAATCTCGTCTAAAAAAGATGGTCGAATAGTTCAATTTTTTTCAACATCGCATGACTATAACAAGGATAAGACTTAGTTTGTAGACAACTTGAACTTTAACAGGCCCTTGATCTTGAGATACTTAGTTTTTTGCATATCTGGTGTTTTCTAAAAAATGTATACACGTCAGAGAAAAGCTACAAGGAGAAGACAGTTGGTCATCTGCTTGCAAAAGTACCTCTTCGAGAAGAATAATTAATAAATAGAATCAATAGCTCACTTACACAGATCGACGAAGACAAGACCAAGTATAAACGCCGCTCTATCCGCAAGAACGAAGAGAACACGTGGCATCCAACACCTCCTTAATAAATAAACAAAACAATCCCTGTACACTCATTTCCCTTTCCATCGATCTCACCTATGTACGCCAAGCTGGCTCGTGCGTCGTAGCTTACGCGGCGCACTTATCGCGGTGACAATTCTCGTGCTATTTGCACGCGCGCGCGCGCGCAGCTGTATACTGCACTCGTCGCTTATTTTCGCGCTCATGCGTCATCGGGCACGCGCGCGCGCGCTCGAGCGAATTTACACCGGCCGGCTGGTGCACGATTCGTGAGCAGATATATACACCAACGATTCCGAGTCCACTTCTTAACTTGTGCCAGTACGTCTGCTGTGGAGCCCAGGATGATCGGATCGTTTCGGAATTGCTTTTGAATTTACGAAATCGGTTGCTTCAATGTATTTTTCCTTATCATAACTTGTACATAAAAACCCTGTAAAACGAATCCTCAAGCCTGTTTTAATTTTCACTATATTCATTTAACGCTTCATCAGTGAAACTGATTCAATTCCCTCCAGCACGCGAGTCGCATCGATCCCGCAGCCAACCCCGAAAATTCTCATCTCCCCGAATTAATTTTAAATCCCGCCTTCAACCGGCAGCGTCGCAACCTAACCTACAAATATAAATAAACGCCGGCAGCGGCGGCGGCGCACCTGAGAGAAAGAGCAAGAGAGTCATGACACACGTTCTCGCGAGACTATATCAGTCGCGTCGCGCAGCCTCACAATACCCTCAAAACGAGAGCGATTCTTCCTCGTTCCGAGCGCTTTACTCTCAGCCGAGCCTAATGCCAATGACCTGCCGCTTATAGGCAGAAAGTCGTGCGCTTCTACTTACCATACGTCCGCGTCGCGACGGCATACTATTCTTGGCGTATAACTTAGCCCCCCAAGAGAGTGTGTGTGTGTACGCGATGAGCTTGTATGTGCCTAATAGCGCGAGATGCGAGGAGAGAAAGAGCGACAAAGGATTGAATTATCGTTGTGAGAAGCGGAGATAGGTGAGGCCGCTGAGGTGCAGCTGCCTGTGACTCTGTGGCTGCTGCGCGGTGACAGTTGACGAGCGATGCGTTTCTGTCGACTAACGCTACGATTCGAATTTTCATTTTTCAATCAACGAGAAAAAATTCCTACCCTATACATCGATCAAAAACAATAAAGATTCGCGTGAAGCCCGCGTCAAAATCAATCTATCCCCGTCAGTCGCGCGAAAGAAAGTCGAGTCAAAAAACAAGCAAGACCCATCCCGAGCGTTAAACTTCAACGAAGCAGCCCGTGCGCGCGCACTCTTTCCCCGCTAATAAATTCCAGCCGTTCACTCGGCTCACTCTTCAGAACGAACAGCTCCTCGCGCGCGCATCGCATGTATCCGCCTAATTGTGCGAAAGTGCATTCGACAGGCAATTTTATGCAGGCCGCTGCTTGCGCAAAAGTTGCGTCGGGGAAAAAGGAGGAAAAAGCGACACACACGCGCGCGAAGTCGGATAGCTGATGTGTACACGAAGCTGCTCGGAGAAAGAGCGCCGAAAGGAAGAGCGGCCGACTCGAAGGCGCGAGACCATAAAACACGCGCGCGCGCGCGCCCGTTGTTATCGGAACACGCAACGCCTGGATTAAACATTACACGGCTGTACTTACACGTGTGCGCAACGACGAGAACTAAGAGAGGCGGCGGCGGCGGCGGCGTTGTTGGTTATTTTGCCTCGAGTGCTGTAAGGAGGCTTTGCGTGTCTTTCGTTTTGTAACTCCGCTTGTTGTTGCCTGCCGCGGCGGCAGCCGAGGGGGTGTGGGTGGAAAATCGTTGCGGCTCGAGGAGAGAAAAGAGTTTGCCTGTCCACCCGCGCGGATTGATCGAGCTTTCGGATGCTCGCGGTGTTGTTTTTCGAAATCTCCGTTATCAATCGTCGTTCGCTCGTTATTCGGTGAAAGCACAGAGGATATTTCGTTCAATTATACGATGTATATAATTTGCTGTTCCGCGCGCACTGGCGTCGGATGTAATTAGAACCGAAAATAAAAAACGCGACACTGTTTTTTTTTATTGCAGCTAGACACGATAGAGTCTCTCTCAATCCGACACGTGTAGAAAGTTTCTTGCGAAAGCATAATAATTACCGGCTTAATAAAGGCATGTAGCTAAATTTGATTATTTATCAGAACGCGTTGCAAAACCCCTACTTTTACCACACGGAAAAACTCTGAATTGCGCACCAACACGCATTTCCTCATCGCCGACAAAGTACACAAGCGATCGGCCGATACGAATTTCCCAACGAAAATGTACACGACGGTATAGCGAGTTTATCGTTGATGCTAACCATTACCCCTTCAAAATTCAATTATCGATCACTGCGGCGGCCAACACGCGCGTACGGAGCTCATTAATGAATTAAAGAAAAAGTGGCCTCGCAGGTAAGAAACAGCGCGGGAAAGCGAGGCGGAGTCGAAAACGAGGAACGCCGCGGCGCAACATTCTTTACGCGATTCGCGCTCTCTTATCGGCTCATAAATCACGCGCTCTAGTGTGTGTCTTGCGAGTATGAGGCGCCAGGCTAGCCTTTAGCTAGAACGAATTCTTTCTTCGTAGAATATCCTATTTACGAAGAATTGAGTTCTTTGGGATTAAAATCAGGGGAATGGAGTCAAATGAATTGTAATTCCGAAAGGTTCGATTTCGCTCGTTTGGTTATGAACGACGGCACTAGTATATTTAGGGCGGCGAAATCTTTCAAATTCTCATAGCGTAATGGACCGTGATAATTTTTGAAAAGCCAGATGACCCGTTCAATCTTTTAATTAACGAATTCGAAGAGATTAAAATTTAAAGTTAAATTTCTCTGAATTTTCAATACCGTATCCCATTCTAATCCCATCTACAAAACGATCCTGTAAACAACGGACTATTAAGAGCATTTTGAGGTTCGACTCAGCTCCTCGCTCAGCAGTTATATTCCCAAGACGCCCGCAGAATAGAGGAGAGCGACTAATTCGGTAAAGCCACTCGGCGCAACGGGTTATAAGTTCGAACAATCCGAGAGAGGTGTTTCTCGCAGCAGCAGCGGCTCCGATGCTGTTTCCGCGTTTCTCTGTATACGTATATACATATATACATCGGCAGAAGGGTTGAGGGCCTCGTGTCCGGACGGGAAATAACTTTCTTACCTACTTACGGCTTCATCTCCTGGGGGCGACCGACGAGAAGACGTCGCGCGCGCGCGTCTCTACTCGATCCGCGCAGACGCCTCGTTTCCTATCGATATTTATTATATAGAGTGACAAGAAGTCGTAATTAGATTTTTCCGGAGCAGCAACCGCTCGTTTGAAAAATTGTCCCGGCAGTCTATCTTTGCGCGCGCGGCTTTCATTACTCTTCGGATTATATACTAATACGCGATTATAATACACCTTTTTTTTCAGCCGCATCAGATCATATCGTAAGCGATTTTTCTTCCTTTGTCGCGAATCGTTGTCAATTAATTTGTCGCGGAGAGCAGTTTGAGCGATCGATGAGGCATCAAACATTGAGGATGCAATCTTCTCTATCGTCAAGCTCTCTCGGAATGAAATTTTAACGGCGCTGCGGTGTGGCAGTGTTGTTTTTAAATGAATTTCGGCGGTATCCAACAAATCCGGTAGAAAGTTTTCCGATGGAGCGCAATAGGCGAGATCAACGTTTGATCGAGAGCAGCAGTGCGAGACACTGATTGATGACATAATTGAACATTTATTGACGACTACGATTCGACTCGGCTAATAATACACGCCAGGTGGGAAAAGTGCGAGAGAGGAACGAAAAGCGTCTTGAAAAGTTAATCGCGCTTTACACGGCTAATTTAATTGCTTTTCGTGTATCATATTCCGCATTGATTTATTTACTACCCCGAAATAAAGTTACGCTTATAAGTATTTTCAATTTATCGAAGTATCAACTTTATGTCACCGAAGTTTATCGTTCGCCATTGACACCATGTAGGCATGTGGGATATCCTAAAAAGACTCCCAAGAAACCTCGATAACTTTCAGCACATATCGAGAGTGTGGGGCGAGAAACCGAGCCGTCCATTACCGTATCTCGGCTAGTTGGCATGCGGACGCGCGGTGTACAGAAGCACGAAGTGTCGCGTGAGACCCTCGTTACAAGTCAAGCGTGTCCCTCTTCCTCCTGCATACATAGCCTTTGCATAGCCTGCAAGCTTTACTGCTGGTTTGGTTGGTCCGTCTCTGAGAGAAAACTCTATTCCTCGACAGGATACTTTAGAATTGATATGGATCATCGGACTATGTATTTATGTTAGTTATTAAAAAAAAACACTGCAACGCCTTTAAAAAGATTCGAGCTCCCTTGTGCGCTCCTAATGCGAATAATTATAAATTCCCAACAACTCGCCGAAAACGTCGACGATTTTCATTTCGTGCCCGGACTACGGTATACACGCACTCTCCTCTCGCCTCTTCTTATCCCGCACTTATGAATCACACTGTCGCCGCGCAAAACGCGCATAACCATAAAGCGTCATTGAGGCTCCTCTCCCGCTGCAGACGTGAGAATCCCCCCTCGGCTCTCTCTTTCTCCGGGTAAAAATATACGTATAGCTGCAGAGCGTCGCGGTATAAACGCAGTTGATACGCCGAGGCAGGAAGGGCACGTGCCGGGTTCCTTATCGCTTGTCCTCCTCTCCCGCGCGGAGAAGTATAAAAAGAAAGCACCGACGAGCACCTAATGCTCGAGACCTGACGAGGGAACGTGACCTCGAGGACGGCCGCGACTCTGTCTGTCTGTCTGTCTCTCTCTCTCTCTCTCTCTCTCTCTCTCTCTCTCTCTCTCTCTCTCTTGCTCAAGACGAAAGTAAGTGAAAGGGTAAAAAGCGGAGAAAGAGAGAGAGATAGATGCGCGCAGTAAGTGAAAGGGTGGAAAAAAGAGCGAGCGAGCGAGAGAGCGAAGGAAGAGTTTAAAGGCTAAACTGGGCGGGGACGCGCGGCGCCATGCATAACAATTAGCCCGGGAAAACCGTGAAAAGCTCTCCTTTTGACTTTGGCTGCTGGATGTCGAGTCCGCAGTAGTCGTCGACGGAAACGCGCCCGAGATAACGGCCCGGGAGTTACACGCCCATCCTAACCCTTTCTCGGGAGCGAGCGTCTCTGCAGCTCGTAGTAATATTCAAAAGCAGTGTGTAACGCTGCGTCGTCCCGCCAAAGAGGCATTCGCCATTGACGGGGAGTTTTAATTTCGATGTCTCCAGAGTCGCGGAGAGACGAGTTTTCAAAAACTTTTTCCGAGAGCCGGGGAATTACCAAAACACACTACATCGCAGCAGCACAATACGTCTTCGCTCGAGCATCGAAGCATCTTGGACGGGGGCGCGCGATCCGGAAATAAGGACTCCGGCGCCGTTTCTCAAGCCCAAAGGGTTGCCTACCCGCCGGTATCTAGCCGTAATCTCAAGGAGGCAGAAACCATCGGAGGTTACACGCACGTACGCTCGCATTAAGTATCTACCTCGCGTAGTAACGTACGCGGAGATCGTTGCCTCTCTTTAACAATGATTTACAGCGTCTTACTGCGCCGGCCTCGGCTCGAAGATCGGTCAGAGAGCCCCACCCCAACGAGAGAGACCCTAACGTGTATATCAGCCGATTCCAGGAGGCGAGCCTCGGCCCCTTATTATGCCGAGCAAATAATCGTACCCTCCGTCCCTCCCAACCCCCTCCCTGCCTTCCTCAGACCATATTGACTCTGGACGCGCGTCGTCTGCTGTGTGTGTACCTATCGAGACCGCAACGTAATCGAAAAACGATTCGGGAGCAGAGCGTTTAGACGCCGGCTAATTACGTTAGATACTTTGTCGCGCGCGATGCGGGTATTTCGAGAAGGTGACTTTATCGCTTTTGTGCTGTTAATATACTCGGGCTATACGGAGGTATCGGGAGAGGCGCTGCATTCGAAAATCGATAGCTCTATTGGTTTAGCCGGTGTGTTGCAGTTTTTTTTAGACGAGCGACTCTGCGCGGGATCTAAGTAGAGGATGAAAAGTGCGGAGCAGTCTGACGGAGGGTTATGAAATTGTAAACGATTTTGATAGTCGAATCACTGCCGATCGTTTTTCCCTCCGAGATGATTCGCTTACGAAACAAATTGCCAGAGATGCATATTTCAGTCGTCAGAGCGATTCGGCGTCAGCAGCCGTAATGCTGTTTGAAGCGTGTCGGTTTTAGAAAATCCGCGATAAAATTCTCGATGCAGCATTCGCTAATTCATCGAGTGTTTTGAAGAATCTCATCGACACGCTTCGAAAGCTCGAATCACCGAATCGCTATGAATAGATGACAATCTCCACACCACGAGCAATCCATCACTCAGTCGCAGATTCGACGCTCCAACGGCAACATTTCATGTTTCTCTTGCGTTTATCAAGCGTTACGCAATGCATGCGAATAGTTCATTCCGTTTCGGAATCGATACGCGCGCGCGCACATACACACACTATGTAATCGCCGTCGACACACGAGTGGATGAATCAGTTATACTCGTGCACACACGTACACGTCGAAGCCATAATGCCGATGTCAATAGGCGCGCGGATGTGGAGAGAAGAAGCGAAAAAACGGAAAATCCGCTGAAGCGCGAAACGACCGCAAGGAAATTCAGAGCGCGCGAACGTTGTCGGAGAGTAATAAAAAAAAAACCGCGATACACCCACCAGCTGTGCTCCCGTGACCTAAACAGGAAATCCTTCTTTCAGGTAATTGCATGACCCGGCTCAATCCGCAGCGCGAAGAATGCAGCCGATCTAACGCTGCATACACACACGTACCAAGGCGATTTTCATCTGTTCAATTGAAGCGGTTGATACGTGTGCACACACGAGATTCAAAGAACGTATGAAAATCGGGTAGGATAAAAATAATAATAGACGCAAAAAAATGACATTGGGTCAGAGGTGGTGCAAAAAGCCGCCGAGAGAAACGGAATCGCGAGTGCACACAATTGTGTATTTTCTTTGGCGATATAATGTGCGCCTGTGTGTATGTAATGACATTGCACAGGTGAGAACTTTATTGAATAAGTCGTTACGATTGTGTTGTTGTGCGGCGCACGCGGCTCTTTGTTTCTGCGGTTTTCCTCGAATGTGACGCTCGGCAAAATATTGCATCTAATGTACATAATAGCCGCGTTATTATATAGTTGATTTCTGTACACGGCGAGTTCATAAAATCGATAAAATTAAACCGATCGCGCGAACGTGAAAAAATTTCAAATCCTTGTTTATCGGTCCGGAGTCATAATGGGGAAAATATCGAGTTCGCGTGTTGTGGCGCCCGTGCGCGAGTGCATCAAACGGCGTTTTGAAATGCACGACGCGAGGCGGAGAAGAGAAAGAGAATACCTGGCCACTCGGACGTAAACACGTCGATCCGGTTTTGCGCCGCCAATAAAACGTGAGTTGACGAAATAAAAGAGAGCTGCGGACGCGCGTTAGAGAGAAAGAGAAAGAGAGTGAGGAAAGGCAATAACACAAAAACGGAATAGGTAAATATACGAGAGGAGACGCGAACGAGAATGAGAGAATTGATTGATCACTTAATTGATTGATCGATTGCTCGATGCTTTTTGTTTTCGGAAATTACTTGGCATTCGCCTGTGCGCGATATATGATGTAATAAAGCGGATAATTTTTAATTTCACTATTGAACAAAACCTCTCTGATTGTTAGTGTAAAATTGTCTCACTCGCCGCACGAGCGATTTGACTCGAGATGAGACTAAACGCCGAAAGCGTATGACGATGAGAATAAATAAGAGTCGTAAAAAGAATCAAATTCCTGACATTGTTTCGAAGTGGTTTTACGCGTCTAATGGCCTTGAAGCCAAACGAAGCTTCTCCGCAGAGCGATGCGCTCGAAATCGAGAAGCCGGAGGAGCAGCCCAGTGTAAATCGCACGCTCGCTCGCGCTTGTTTTCTGCCCGACGAGCTTTTTTGTACACGGCATAACTCACAGCTATAGAATGAATCAAGCAATCCCGATAACCATATCAAGCTCTTAATTCTTGTAATATGCACAAGTCCGTTATCTTCTTCTGTTGCTGCTGACCTAGCGCAGTATCTAAATGTAAATAATAACAAGAAGGGGATTTTTGCGCACGCTTGCGTGCGATGAGAGAGCGCAGAGCCTCGGATGTAGTCTTTTATCGGAGGCGAGACAACAGGGATTCTATATCAATTATAATTGATTGAAACGCATGATCGGCTTTGTCGCGAGCGATGAATGCCATAATCGAGGTATAGTGGCCGCTGCGATAAAATTTACTGATAATGACCACCCATAAATGCTCATTTATTATTTAGAGTATAAAAATGAGAATTTTTGCAATATAACACAAATTTCATTTGTAAACAAGTACGAGTGCAAAATGTCATCAGTCGATCTGATTCCAGTCCATGTGTTACAAGTTGACTGGATACTCGTAATACCAGCCACGTATATATAACAACACGCGCGAGCATGCAAATTAACTCATTTTGAAAAGTCCCGTGGGCTTTTGCAAAAACTCATCCTACGCGAAGCTATGTAACCCATACAAGTCGAGCGCAGCTCCTCCGGGACTTTGTTCGGACGGCGACGAGTTCACGAGTAATAATGAAAATAATATTGTGTTAATCAAAAAATAGATGGGCCACGAGTGTGTAAAACACGGCTGAAGGTATATAGAGTGAAACGAGTTTGCAAGCCTATTGTATGCATTGAATCTGGAGGCTGGAATGAGTCACTTGTTATTCCGATCGGTTATTACATTCATTGAAACATTCGGTGTCGCTTCATTTAATATTCGATCCGATATCGAGCGCCGATGTAGAAGTGTTAAAAATATCAAATGAAACGCAAATTGCATCGTAAAACAGCTATTAAACTTACATGACAAGCTATATAGAGGCCGGCGAAAAGTGTTACGCTTTTTCTGCAACTCACCTGTAACACACAAGAGAAAAAGAAATCAAAATCAGATATGCACATCGCAATAAGCAATTATACAATTTTGTAAGTGGAGAAAAGAAAGGAAAATAAAATAAGTGCGAGAATTCGAGCTCGAAAGATAATCTAGCTTCTTATGAAGCATTATCGAATTAAAGCAGCGAGGAAAAAGAATAGCAGCAGCGCATATAAACTCCAGAGTCTTGCGTAGGGGGAGATCCGGAGGCACGTCGCACTGACACGCAAACTGCTTACCCACACTCGCACACTAGAAGACACATGCGCGCATGGCGTTACTTTCGCTTTCTTCGCTGCTTCGCTCTGTCCTGATATGCAACGCCGACGCGCGCTCTCTCTCCCTCTGTGTTGCGTATTCGCATTCGCAGAAAAGTTATCTTTATTTCATGGGTGATCTTTATTTGTCACGAGCCCGACAAGCTTAATGGTTTATTTTATCTGCTAATGCTGCTTTAGTTTAATACGGAGCGAGAAGTTGCTATGAAACGCGCGTTTTTTTTTTAATTCTGAATAGACGCTAAATATAACTTTACACAATAGTTGGATACATGTTTCATTTTCTGAAAATAGCTCTCAACGGAAAACGGATTATTGGAAACTTCTATTTGGACAACAAATTTTTCAAGTTAAGTTTCTTTTTTTAACATTCAGCAAAGTCCAACCAGTTCAAGTGTATAAACGAGCGAGTCACATAATTTATCTAAAACACGTGTCCTGTATGAATTCCTATTAATAATGTTCATAACACCAGTTATAAGAACTCAAATAAAAGTAAATCCACGCACTGAATCATGTAACAGCTTTAATGGCAAAATTTTCATCTCGATTTTGTAAACACTATCAATATAAGCCCATAATTGGGTTACACGACTCATAAGCGCGTCTCCCATCGCAAATAATCTAAAGCAACGAGATGCTACTCCACTCGTTCTCAAGCTCTAAAAAGTGGGTCCCAAGAATCTCTCGCGCATTCGTGCTCGCGAGCTGTTTATTACCAGTACAGCAGCGAGTGCCTCACTTAATCGTACGGATTACACATACTGTGGCTACTCTGAATCGCGAGCAAGCTCGCTTCGGCACATCAGATTTGATTAAGCTAATGAATGAGGATACACGCTTATATTTACAATGGCCGAGAGCGCGAATGTTTTAATTGGAAAATTAACCGTTTCATTCACGAGTGCACGCGAGTAAGTGTGTATGCGCGTGTAGATGAATGACGGCGTGGCAATTTGAATTTCTGGTTTTTCCGTTTTCAAGCAAGCCTCGGATGGAAATGTTTATCGGTAAGGCTGGTCTGTGGATTTATTTATTTTATTAATTTACTTTTACCGGCTTTCTACTTTTTAATATGATTGCTATAAACGAGTTTCTTGCATCACCCTTGTATTAATTGTCTAATTTAGATCAGGGCAATTAATTATTTTCTCATGATATTGGTTTCGACTTTTTGGAGTGGCGGAGAAAGTAATTTTCCGTTAGGGAAAAAAAGTACGAGTGCATGTACGAGTCTCCAAAAATTATTAGTTTCAAAATAATGCAGGAGCTTAATAAACAGTTGCAACGAAGTATTTAAATTGCCTTCTTTATTGTCGCTACAACGTTTCCAGTCCTCAGAGATCTTGTCTCCTATAATGAAGTTTGTTTGTGCTTCACGGGTAGATTTTAATCAAGCATTAGCGTCGATCACGTTATTATAAGCACACGTGATTTCGGTAAAATAAAATATCACACTCGAAACGATCTAATCTTAGCGAGTTATTCCAAAATATTTTATTTCTGATTTACGAGAATATAGTGGCTAGCTGAACCAGAGCAACAGTCGCGAACATCGTAATAGATCTTTTCTTAATCGAATCTATGGTTAGTCGATAACTGGACCAGTTGGTTCTTAATAATGCCAATAAGTCCCTGCCTCGCCGCGTGAAACACTAAATCTGGTCCAATGTAAAGCAGCTTCTGTACTAGCCAGCAGAGTAAAATAAAGGCGCGCTTTGAATCTAATGCAAAATGAATGAGCATCTCTTGCTTTACCCACTTTCGCACGCAAGCAATTATAATTGTGTATACGTGTACGCATACACGTGCGGCTCCCCGTGAAAACGAGCCGCCGCACGTGAAGATGTCATAAAGTCACGTTGGTCGACGTAAATCCTCGTATACTCCTCGACGGCCTTTTTTTCTTTTCTCAAGAGGATTTTTTTTGTTGTGATTGTTGTTTTCCTTTGGCACCTCGCGTGAAGATCTATCAATTTTCGATGAGATTGACGCGATGATAGCTTGATGAATTTATGCGTATTTTAGCTTTTTTTAACGTCGTTGTTAGTCGGTTTTTTTCGAAGAATTTGCATTTATACGTTTTTTATACTTCTTATAAAGTAACAATCGAAACCATCGATCTTAAGAAGAATCTATTTTAGCACTGGAATGCTTATTCATACTATTTGTTTTTCAAACTTTTATATTTACATTGCAAAATTGTAGTATTCTGTTTCTGTTACTGTTTCAATTTAATAATTTGTAATCGCTCAAATGTTAATAATTCTTTTATTTATAAAATTGGAAATAAGAAACGAAACAAGTTTTCCGACGACCGGTGATAGTCGATACTGTGTCGTAGGCCGCGTGCACGGCGTTCGTAAAGGATCGTCCGGGGCAGCTTTCCTCCTTCGACGATTTTGACGTGATATCATGCAAATAAGTAAATCGGTAAATGAAGGAGGGTACGGGGTGAAATGCGCAGAGGCTTTCACGGACGATTGGCCATAGGAAAACTTGTGCTTAAGAGAAACGTTCGAAAAGAAGTAGGTTGCCTAGCGATGAAACAACAATTATGTTTTTTGACAATTGAGCGAGCAGGCGATGGAAAATTGGGCAGATGTTGGCGAGCGATCGAATAGTTCGGACGTTTGGTCTGTCAATAAAGTTTGTCTTTTCTAATTCAGTGTCTCTGTGTCTTCTTTCTTCGTGCGCACAGCTGATAGTGATCAAGATCAGCTACAGTTTCGTACTAAACAAACTAACGAGACTACACATTTGATCGGTCGAAAATGTAAGTTGATACTAGTTCTTTCGAAATTCGCGCGAAACTGTATTTAAATTTGTTAGGATAGAATAGGTGAAACAAACTAGAAATGCAAGTCAGCCAACATCGTTAGGCAGAAATTAGCAAAAACTGTTTATGCAAATCAAGCAAAGAGAAACCAATTAAAGACTACCTCCCATATCATCCGAGGAACAGGTATTTCACACTGTCATCACACGGTACACAAATTGAATAATAAAGTGCACAAGCACTTCAACAGCAGCTGTCACAAGAACCGTCACTATTCAAACGCACCGGCTACACAAACGCGTAACACAGTCATCATCATCTTTGCTCGTTCGAACAGCCCTGAAACGTACGATCGAGGTCAGGGGAGGGGGTCACCGAAAACTCACTGACCGACGTGAACCGATCGATTGACTCACGGTCACGGTCACATGGCGCTCTCCCACATTTTGTACAAGTGAGTGGCGGTAGAGCGATTGAAGTCAACCCCAAGGTCGCCTGAAGGTCGTGGCAAGCGAACGAGAGCTCACCTATACATAAAGAGCGGAAAAGATCGCGAGGAGAGATGCTTATCGAGTGTTATTATAGGAGATTCGGAGGTACGTCAAGTATGTATAGCTTGAAAATTTTGACTGTTCAAATCCAAGGGATGATTTGTTAGGGATATATATTTAAACTCGCGCCAGTGATGGATCAGTTGGTTTGACGCGGAAATTTTTTATGAGATCATTTCGAAGCATTTTTATGTGCGAATCATAATCTTGACCTTGAAAGGTCAAGTTTATTCATTGTTGTTTTAACTTCATGTGCGTCATAAACAATTAGACTATTGTAAGTACTAACATAAAAGCTTTTTTTCTCGCGTGTCATATTGAATGTGTAAATAAACCAAACCATTTTTCTTGCAAGTTGTAAAATGATAAATAAAGAAAAATAAATTGCCCGGATAATTGGTTTTTTGTGGTAGAGATATATTAGGCTCTCAATAAAAAGCATTTTTATGATTCGAACCCGCACATACCATCACTATTTTTATTTTTAAAATAGGATAAACTATTATTAATATTATTCTCAAACAGCTTTAAAATAAATAAAGTATGCGGAACTTGTTAAAATCTGCGCCTTTCAAACATTAGTCATGTAGATTCATAGCTGTAAATTACAAAAGAGTTGAAAAGCCTGCGATTGAAACAAACGTATCTATTTCTACAGAACTATGGAAAATATTTAAAATTAAACTCAGCTTTTCCATTCAATGCAGCCTTTGTTGAGCGACCGAAATTTTCCAAAATTCTCTCTCTCTCTCTCTCTCTCTCTCTCTCTCTTATATGCGGTGCGGTACAAAAGAATCATCGAAAGAGGTACAGCAATACGTTACGCATCGCGCGCTCTTATTTAAATAACACAGCGCGCTCGCGCGAGGCACCATCGTCAATAAGGCCAACAATAGTTCTTTCTTGCGATAACAAACGCCGCGCTTGCGCGCTGCATGCACACATCGGGAAGCGTTCGCTCGATCAGCGCATTTATCGCGCGAGTTCAATGCAATCTCGCTCTCCGGCTTTTATTGTACACATTTTGCATATCGGCTGTTATTTTGCTTAATTCTGTTTACGACGATGCGCTCGGTGGCACAGCTGCCGCTTCTCTCATCTCGATTTTCCCACTGCTCACATCATGAGCTGCTTTTTTCGACGATGCGCGCGTCACGTGAGAATTTTTTCTCATCGATTCAAACTCGAGAATATCGAAGAATGAATATCGCTTTTTTGCGCGCCAGGCTTCGATGCAGTCGATCGCGTGGTTTACATAAAAATAGAGGGAGATATTGCAGTTCAGAGGTTGCGCAATAACTTCCGTTATTTCCGTTTGTTTGCAAAGAATAAAAATTTGCATTTGAAATCAGCTATTATGTACCTAAACAGATAGGATATGTAGCACATCGTGCAAAATGAAACACGATGTTAGATGCTTCACCAAGCGGATTCTATAATGATTCAACTTTTTATTTTGCTTAAGTTATTCGTGGCACATTTTACGAACAATATATACTTGGTAAAACATTGACTTTCAGCGATAACTCTTGCATGATATGAAAAAACGAAATCTATTTTTCCCGTTTCGAATCTATCGTCCCGCTATCAAATTCATTAAAATTTCGTTTGACATAATGAATTCGACTGCATTTATTTTTATTGCATTATTGATTGGCGTTATTCCGTTGAAAAATAGCCATATTCTCGGATTCGCCTGGATCTCGCAGAATATAATCAGCATAAATGTTGCTATTATCTGTTGCGATTATATAAAATGACGATGTTATTAAATTGAAACCTCGAATATTCAATATCTACACTGCTGTATTCCGATCGAAAGTAGAAAATTGAGTTCTTATCGGGAAAGTTTATCGAAAATGTTATTAATAATATTGCAAAGTTACCGTGCAACTTGCGCATAGACCAATTTGTAGCAATAAAGAATCAGAAGTAATAATTACTTTGACGTCAAACCAAAAGGAATCCTAGCAATTTTTTTCGAGAAACGATTTCACCGAGCCATTTTCTCTAATCGCGAGTTCAGAAACAAAAATCCAACGCTATCTCCAAGCAAATTTGGCAAGGCGCATAATATCCTTTTTCCTGCGACCACACACTCAATTAGTGGAACAAGTCTTTTATCACAACCGGCGAGTTCTCGAGATTCTATAGATTTACGCCTTATCGGTATCGAATGAGGCGATTAGCATAATCGTTATAGTGATACGAGGCTTGCGCTCTCGGGCGGTGAGAGTTTATTGCTTGATTAATAGTAACGATTATTCAAAGAGTAATTCAACGCGCTTAATAATTCATGAACGTGGAGAAATCTGTAACAGGAAGTTGCGGAAATGCTTATTATCGTATACACTGTATTGAGCTTTCCTCTATCGGACACGTGCAGTATGCATTATATCCAGGAAAGTTTTAACATGTGTCGCGCGCGTGTTTACAAGAATAGAACGTTGTGCTCTACAAACATGTAGATTTTCAATAGCTGCTGTATGAAATTTTGTTACATTAATGAAATTTTCAATGAGGGACTTTTATTTATTTAACAACTATCTTTATCTTAATAACATCTTTGAATTATTACTGATATTTAAAAAAAATAGATTCCCGACTAAACGAAATTAATATATACTTTTTTGCCAATAAGAGGTGAGGAGGAAAAGAAAGTGAAATCGATCAAGTTTCTGTCTACTGCGCATAGTTTACGACAAGCTGATTTATTTTTTCCATTCTTTTTTCGTTAAAGTGAAAATTTTCAACGTTCGCAACAGTGTTTCTGTCCTAATTATACTATTAGAACGCAATGTATTAGCACAATCATCTGTCACACACAATAATATTTTTTTTCACTTTTAGCGGTTTTATGAAAACGAAATTTGCACATTGTAACAGTATGGTGATTAGTATTATATTTGTCGCTAAACCTAGTTTTTGCCCATATTCGCTGTAATGCATTGCGTCAACGATAATAATGCAAATAAATTAGAAAAAAGATGTGCAGGAAGAATAATGTTTCCCCAACTCAAATTCATCACGTAAAAGTTTCGCACGGCGAAATCGACTTATCAGTGGCGCTCTGGCATCAGACGTTTGACAACGGCGAGAGAGAAAGAGAAGCGCGATTGAAGTAGGCTGCAGTGTGACGGAATGCGCTCGCGTTCGCCTTATCGGCCAGCGATATCGAATTTACGAGTTATGCACGCGCGCACGTGGATATATCGATAATGAGTGCAGGCTTATAAGCGAGTGCATGCACTGATTTGTGTATGCATGTGTTGCATATTTTTTTCTCTCTATTTGAATAGCTTTTTTCTATAGCTGATCATTGCAGGCCAGTTTTGGTAAGCCTAGTTTGCGTAATCTTAATTTGCATTATTAAGCCGATAGCTACGATAAGTTTAAAGATACTCTATGTATCGCGAACGAATGATATGATTAGAAAAATGTCAACATCATTGATGTAACGATATTAGAATCTTGAAAGTACATATTAATTTTCCAGACATTTCCAGCACCCGATCCGACTCGTAAACACGTATCACCACCATCAAAGGTGAAAAATTTATCTACCCGTAGAATCTGATGCTTATCACGATCAATACAAACAGCTCAATCTAGCAGCTGCCTCTGTTGCCAACGTCTCTAAATCAAGATAAACCATCGACTTTTTTAAAAAAGAAGAAGCCGTTGGTCACTGAAACTCTACACCAGCAGCTCCAAGACAATTCACAATAAACGGAAAAAATCGTGCAGTAGCCGAATGCAGAGTCCGTAGCTGCAGCAGCAGCGTTAGATTCGCCAAGGCCGATCGATTTCTCGCGCCGGCTCAGTGGGACGACGACGAATTGAACGAATGCGTTGCGGACACACGTGGTTTCGCACGTGCGCTCCCGCGAATGCGCGATTTTCCGACTTATTTGCGTTCGTGCGTTCATGTGTTATGGATGCATTTTTTTCACCTCAGTTTCAAGCCGATATTGGTTATTTTAGAGGCGTCGCGAAAAGCAGCGGTTAGTATATAGAGGGTGTTTAGACGCTTTGAGGTGGCTGCGATATTCCGAGGACCGAATAAGGAAAGTTTTAGTAAAAAATAAATCAAACAATTACGCCACGAACCATAAATATTCCACATAGCTAAGAAACGACGGAAAAAAGAGTACACACACAAAAATACAAAAAAGAAGAGTCGATTCAGAAGAGATGCTCGACCGAGGTTTTATGTGCTTCTTCTTTTTGTCTGCCTTTGCTTATACTTTGCTCGCGCGCATTTGCGTCCGCAAAGACGCGCTAACGTTTGCTATGCGCATGTTTTGACTAGCGGAAGCGTCGTGTATGTGTACAGTTGAGTTTTGAGGAAGAATTATGAATGCGCTTTCGTTGCATTGTGTGTATATGCGTGTGTGCCGCTGGAATTTTCGCAGATTATAATTTTAGCGAGGGTTTACAACCTCTTCTTCTTCTGGGTACTAGAAAACAATGCCGAATGCAGCTGTTCGATAAGTGAACCGAGATCTAAACGAATATCTTGATGTATTTTTTTTGTGCGAAAGTGCACTTTTTTCTGCTATTTTAAATGTTCATCGGTATTAACTCTTAAAAAAGTAAAAGGTTAGGCGAGTTTGATATATTGAGATAGAAAAGGAGATCAATCAAACAAAGTCAAGTTTATTATATTTAATCGTAACGAAGCAAAGATCAACTCTCAAGATAATTACTACGTCACTTGCCATGCCCGTTTCATTTACTTTTTATATATATTAGAACGTCATACAAACACTATACGTACAATGAAACGGGCATGCAAGTGACGTAGTAATTATCTTGAGAGTTGTTCTTTGCTTCGTTACGATTAAATATAATAAACTTGACTTTGTTTAATTGATCTCAGTTCTTTTCTATCTGTAATTTTGTTGCGGAATATATCAAACTCGCCTAACCTTTTACTTCTTTAAGAGTTAATTTTTTTAGAGATTTCAATCCTTTTTTTAAAATTGTTTAGAGTATTTCATATTAAAAGTCGTAAAAATAAAATATAAGCATCTTCAGCACCATTCGACCACAGCTTTTTAGTAACATTTTTATTACTAAGAGGAAATCACTGATTGTTCTAATGCACATCACCCTCGAATTATTTCTACACCTAGACACCAAAAACCACGGGGCTAACTACCTAGACGTCGTTATCGGGCACCCTGTACCTCTAGACACCTTCTTCGAATGATTTTTACACCTAGACACAAAAAACCACGGAGTGCGCCACCTAGACCTTGTCATCGGCTACCCTGGCAAGCTAGTTACTGTTACAGCTCCGGAATGCAGAGTATGCACTGGCAACCTCTTAATTCAAAATATCGTAATATATTATTAGATTTTCTTGAGAAGGCAATTCTCACCTGTATATAGCTTTGCGGCCAACTTCACGGTCCTAACACTTCTTGCGGCTAACTTAACGGTCCTTTCACATTTCGGGCTGAAGAAGAAAAACGTAATTTTAGCATTTGTGGATTATTATACACTCACATAAAAATAAGCATCCTTTTCACTAATATTTTTGTTGGAAATCATAGTGTAGCTCAGAAAACATACTAATAAGCCAAAAAAATCTTACGAACAGTAACAATAAGCATTTTTTTTCTGTATCATGAAAAACCCGAACACCAATATAGAAGTAAATAGTGTCACGGGCGCCGCGGCTTCGTCTGCTTCTCAAACTCGCCTTCGTGGCGCTACTGCACCACTTGATTATGAAATAACGTCATCACTGAGAGACTTTCGGTGTAGCTGCTACTCCTTAAGGTCTTGTGGTGCCTCAAATCGTGGTAGTAGGCGCTACTCCGATTCGGCGCAAAAAACTCGACTCAGCTAAATGTCGCACGAAGCACAAATTCGAGTGTACCGCATATATTAATAATATAATTGTTGGAAATTGTTGCGTATAGAACGCCAAATAACTAAAGCATTAACATTTTAACCGTTTCTAACAAAACAATAGAAATTATCATAAGAAATATTGGTTTACAACTCATAAGAGTATTTTGAGGTTATTTCGTCTGCTAATAGAGCCGCTACTAGATGGAGCCGCTGCTACACTCTTCGGCGCGTGGGCTACGCCGAATTGGAGTAGCTGTTACTCCGATCGCAAGAGTAGAAACGTCATGAACTTGAATAGTAGTATAGCTACACCAAAAGTCTCTCAGTGATGATGCATCGTATTTTTTTTTCCGTTCCAATTACGAACATGTACGCGTTTTGTTATCAGGAATTCATTATGGCGATTACGAATCTTTCCCGAACAAAACAACTAATTTGGAGCAAGCGGAAGGTTTCAGAAATCACCTATATTTCAACAAACAGATAATTTATTCGTTTCCTGCCTATGCACTGGCTATAGTATGAAAAAAGAGAGGAAAAGCCTCTTGCGATCTCTTGCGCAAGCGCGGTTCAATTTAATTAACAATGGGAGTACATTAAATATTTAAAAGCACAAGAGAGAGAGAGAGAGAGAGAGAGAGAGAGAGAGAGAGAGAGAGAGAGAGAGAGAAAGCAGATATCTTGCTATGAAAAAAACACAGAGCAGCGATAAAGGCGTATTGTGCGGTTAAAATGAAATAAAAATAAAGAGAGAAAAGACTCGGATTCCATGAATAAATCTGTAAGAGACAACAATTTGCGCGCTACCGAGCGCTGTGTGATTATTTACTAATAAATTGTACGTTTACACTCGGTTAATACTCGGCGAATAAAAATTAATTCTCGTTATACGCGTGAAATATCGCACATCTGCTTGCGAATGCGTGAAAAATACCGAAAAATTATTGATAAATTTTGTAGGTGCGCTATAGCTAGAAAGTTGACAATTGAAGGTAATGAGACGTGAAAGAGAGCCTGTATTTATGAATGATCCCGTCTGAGCGGTTCGATCCATTACTACTTACTATACTCATATATATATATATATATATATATATATATCGGCCTATCTGGGTAAGCTTTATTTTATTTAGCAGTTTTAGATACATTCCGAGGTCACTGATTACGGCTTGTAAACTGTAGGCTAAAAATAGAAAACGATCCGTTATCGCAATGCACACGATAAAAGTATAAACAGTGCTTTATTATTATCCAACATTCAGAACGAATTTTAGAATCGCGCGAATAAAAATCATACCACTCGCGAATTCCTCGTAACCACGTTTAACGTCGAATCTAAAAATAAAGCGTCTCGGTTTGTTTACTACAACGAAAAAAAAACAACAATAAACCACACAAAATAAAACCAATTGGAAGTTCAATAAAGCCATTTGAAACTGCAGAGAAACACAAGAGCTCTGCATGGAACTGCTGCACACTCGATTCTCTTATGCATATTATTTACGCTCCGTACAATAAGGAAGAAACGGCAATAAAAACAATGATCGCCGCCGCTGCTGAAGTGGCTTGTCCATCGCGCCGTGACGCCTATATGCGTTGTATTATATACACAGACACCTATACTGCACACAAGCGCGTCAGTCGATCTCGCATCTGTGCTCGGAGATCGATGTCGCGTGACGAAATACAAAGATTGTTCTACGCGTATACGTGTACGTATTTGTGTAGCAGCGGCATAATGTATATACTTACTTGCGTTTACGCTATGACGCAAGCGCGCGATGCGCCTACACCTGTTGATAGTTCGAGGTGTGCGTGGGTATATATATATATATATAGAGAGAGAGAGAGAGAGAGAGATCCGACGACGTCACGAGCTTCCGCGACTTTCTTTCTTTCTACGAGTATTATATTGGGCCGCAGTACTTCTGTATTTTTGTCGTAGAGTACGATGCACTTGTCACTTGTCACTGTTCTTTCCGTGTAAAATTAACTCGAAATTCAGTCGTTGGCGCACTTCACTGTAGAATTTTTCCTCCTCGATTCTCCCTATTCCGCGCACACTTGCTTCTCTCTTTCCGCTTCTCGCACAAAAAAAGAAAAACAACACGCACGTATATACGAACACCACACACCGCGCACTGGCAAGTGTCTTATTCGGTCCGTTGCTGTGTACACAAGATTCACGGAGTCTCGAACGTTTTCGCTGATTCCCCGTTATTTGATTGTTTCCCCGAAATGACTCGACGCCGGCGCGCGGCGGACATTCCTTCTTTCCGCCTCGGACTCCATGATCTACTCGAACAACGAAATAACTCTCTTCCCCTCGGTTTTCCGCACCGATCGATGCAGCGCGATTAGTCGTTCGTATATTTAGACAGAGACGCGGTACGACGAAAAAAAACGTATATCACTCACGCGACGCACGTGTGCGCGAGCGGACAAACAAACAAACACATCAGCGCGCTTGTAATCTCATTGTCTTTCTCTCCTCCGCCGCCTCCTCCTCCTCCTCCTCCTCTTTTGTTGACGGCTGACTAATTTCGCGACAATGACTATTAACGCGCCGGCGATGCTGATTCAGAGAGAAGAGCGCGCACAGGGAGCGTCGAAAAGAACTCCTCGGCTATTATACACTTACGTCTCGTTCGCTTTTCGATCGCGTCTCCTGCGATGCAGTCCTTCAGTCCCCCGGTGTGTTTTCAACGAGAATTCTTCGACCGTTGGGAAACTTCGTTTGAAAAAGCGTCTTTTAGGTTAGACGAAATACGCGTCCCTGCAATCACTCAGCATCCGCGCACTTGTCACTCACGACTCGGCGACGGAAAAACCTCGCGGTCCACGACAGCCAAGGCACGTACTTACTCGTGCACACACATAACCGAGCTTAAAAACACCGGCTCGTCGACAGTGACAGCATCAGAGAGCAGCGGCGAAACGCGCGTGCTGCGGAGCATATAGGCGCGCGCGCGACTGTGCTAGCGAGAACACAGAGCGACGGTGGCGGCGACGGCGGCCCCCACGTTGTTTGTCTCGCGAGTGGCCTGTTTACATGTTGACTCTGTTTACGCGTTTCGCCCCCTCCTATGCGCGAGTCTCGCGCCACACACGCTACTTCTCCCCTCCACCGCGTCCGGCGTGTAGTCGCTATGGTCGGTAATGCAGTGTGTCTGCGCCAACTGGCATTGTGTCGTGTATGCGTGCGAGCTATACTCGCTGCTGCACTCTGGCCCTCTCCTTCTTCTCCGCGCGGTTTTCTCTGTCGCTCCTGCATATGCTCGACTCGCCGCTCGCGATGCATTGTGAGCGTGTGTGTGTTCGTGTATACTTATAGAGCGGGTTAACTGTGACGGTGCGATGCTCATCGGTCGTATTGTGCGCGACTCGCGAGAGAGATTTTTTTTCCCGCTTCGAGGGAAACGGTGACGCGCGGATGGCGCGGTGCGGGACGTGCTCTCGGACGTGGTGGAGAACACTGGACACTGGACAAGGACTCGGAGGTGCGACTGCAGCCAGCGGTGAGTAGTTTTTTGGTCGTTTTCTTCGGAAGGTTATAAGGGAAAAGCGTCTCGAAAAAATTCGGAGAATCGAGCCGTTGGGGTAATGGAAAGTCTCAAGATGGCGCTGGTATAACTATACGGGCAGTTTAGCTCGGGAAGTCGATCGCTGCGCATTTTTCTCGGTACACCGGAATCGATAGTATCCTAACCAGAAAAAATTCTCCTTTTGCTCGCTTGTAACGATCGAATAGTGATTTTTTGGCATTGTCCGGTGATAGACGCTAAGTACGTGAATGTGAATATAATGGGGCTTATGGGAGAAATCACGACGCGACAAAGATTGGCGTCTTTATGGAATGAGGTTATTCCGGGAACGCTTTTTACAGGTAAGAGTGACTTGTGTAACTGAATATAATTTATCAAGCTATAACTACTGCTAGCATCAAATATTTTTATGTTTATTTGTATAACATACGTCCTCGCGAGATTATTCTTGCAGCAGTTTACGCATTTGTATAGGATACGGCAACATAAAATTTTGTACTTTTTACATCATAGTTTGATATTTACTCGTAGGACATGTCATGAATATTTCTACGTATTACTCAGTGTCATAATGCTAGTAGAAAATGACCTTATTTCTGAGCATAATTGCTGGTCAAAATTTTATAAAATAGAGTGTTATGAGGAATTTGTTTCAGAGTATTTCTAGCAATTTCAGATAAACCTCATATTATGACGCGTTGGCGTATATATTAATATACCAACAAACAACTGCGCATTTTAATGCAAAAATTGCGTTGCAAAAACAAGAGGCAAGAGAAGTGCCACAGGTCGATCATTACTTAGATGACTCGTAATAATTCAAGCAACTTTTTGACATTCGAACGTGCGTGAACGTGACTCTTCGCGGAAACAAACTCGGCGTATGCACGGAATTCATGCGGTATATATTATGCAAACGTAAATACACACACGGAAAAGGCACTTAGAATTTTGTTTCAATGTAGCAGCCTTAACGAAGGAACACCGGATTGTATGTAGATTTAATATGCTTCTCTATTCAACTTCCGCGGTTAACGGGCTCTTTTTTCTCTTTTACGCCATTAAGCTAAATTAGTTGTTCTAATTGACTGAATAAGTGTGTTAGGCGATCTGGAAAAGCGCTACATTATTATTATTTAAGCGCCTTCTCGCGTGAAAAAATGTAGGGGCGCTCGTGACTGCGTTCGCAACGTTTAGTATGCAGGAAAATCGGATGTTGTGAAGCCAAGATAAACGTTATGTGATTGGCTCATGTAGTGCACATGCGTCCAAGTCAGAAGTCTAAACGTTTTCAAGGTTAGGGTGCGCAACGCGAGCTGTTCAAAATCTAGTAACCTAAAACTGTTGACGTATTCGATTTTCAAGTCGCCATCTACTTGCATCACGAACGGAAACAATTTAAAATCTTATTTACTACGGCCGCGTCTTCAGCCAAATAGATTTCCAGAGTCTATTAATACCACCTAAAAGCTTTTCTCTCTTACGGCGCGAGTGTCAATAATGCAAATCAACCAGCCGGGTGAGATTTCCATCGGCTGAATCAGCCTCTTGCGCATATCGCGCGTGTAAAAAAAATAAAATCTAAAACCTCTTGCAGAAAACTTGTGCATCGCGCTATATAGATCTACTCACGAGGAAAAGGCATCGAAAGCAAATGCATCGTCGCGCGGAAAAACGAAATGCTCTCAAGTCTTTTGCTATACGCATTGCACACGTGCGATGAGCGCGCGAGACGTTAAAAAAGACATTTGAGATGCAAAAACTTCCCTGACGACACGAGCGCGCGAAGCTGTTTGTCATCCGGACGCATGACAATGCGCCCAAGCGAAGCAGATGCGTGCGCGCGTTTTTTCTTTTCATTTGCATAATGCAGGTGCACCAGTGTCAAGTCCACTGCTCGATGCTGACGTCATCGTCGTAGTTGGGGCTCTCCTTTCGATACGTATGGTATACACACAGCCGTACATCGTATTTTATACTTCGCAGCTTTAAATTAGCCGTGGATGAGGATAATTTTCGCTCTTGGAAAAACCTCTGCGTATGATAATTATCATGAGCGCGGTTTTCGCTGCGCGTTTGAGTGAGCGATGTTTGTTTCGGGATTGATTTATTGAAAAGAGCCGAGTATGAAGCTTATTTATTGGGATGATTTGCTAGCGCACTGTGTTGCAAAACCACTGATGTTTATAGATGCATCGCTGCGGTGTAATAACGTAAATGTGACGCGTATTGTCAAGTTGAGTGAAACTTTTTTGTCGATTGGTCGTGGATGTGCTTTGTTATATTTGGAATTCATTTCAATTTTCAGAATTCGGTAAACGAAAAATGAAAAATATAAACGCATGTGAATCGAATATTGAATTTTTATTTAATCGCAATAACTCGCGGTACAGCAGGTAAATTAATTTTTAGTAAATTATTCATCTCTTCTGTATAATATACAAGAGGTACGAGTTTTCTCCTGGATGTAATTTAAAATAACTCGAGTAAAAAATGTCTTTTAGTGCTTAGCGAAAGTTGTAATAGAATCCGTAAGCATGTAATTTCAGTTCCTGATAAAAATTTTTAGCGTCGAGTTTCACTTTGATACCGTTTTAATTAAAATGAAAAAGCAGAAGATTAATATTGTGTCGTAAGATATGCGTATTAATCTCTTGGCTGATTCCGCGTATAAGTTTACAAGTTATCTTCGTAGCTCCGCGAGAGATGCAACTCTTGAACTGCTTTTTAAAGATGACGTTTTCGCAGAGTTTATTACACTGGAATACATACGATAGCTTTGTAACATCATAATGTAAGTATCGGCAAATAGAAAAAGTGGTCGCCAATTTGCAAATTACATTAATTTATAGCTGTGCAGTTATAACGTGTGGGTAACGGCGTGATATCACGATGCTGAAATTCGCATTCGGTGACATCAGGTTGAGGATTGTATTCTAAGCAATTCTTGAGAATCCGCTTTTAAAATATGGATCGAGTACCGAACTGTCGCAATTTTCAAAACGTTCACCATCATCACCTGAGTACCTTTACGAGTCTCTGTATCCAGTTCTGGAATGAGAAATTAAATCCAGCGAAAATTATCGTTCTTGCCTCGTAGAAAAAACGAGCTTTCTCCTGTAAATCACAATTAAAATAATAACGTTCAAAAGCGCGACAAACTGTGGCAGAGGCATTAAGCGCGAATGCGTGCACGCGAAAGTGTGTAATTTCGCGCGATAAACGCATAAACAAAGGAAGAAGAAAAGCAGCGTCAAACACAGGCCCAATTAAAAGCGAGAGAGCAACAAATTGTTACACGTCGAGCAGCACACACAATCACTCCTGAGAGATCGAAATTCTGATGGCGAAGCTATTAATATTGCCAATGAGCTCACACATACGCACACACACACACAGCAGCAGCGCCACATGCATACTTGTGCAAGATTATCATCTATCCAACTTTCCGCGCCGACATCCTGTACATTATCCGAGAGAGCCGCGCACTGTACGTTCACTTCTAGCTGCTCGTTTTTCGCGCGTAGCCGTTCACTTTTTGCCGCTCCGACTCCCGCTCTTTTGTTTATTTATCCATTCTGCAGCCGAGCTGCTGCTTTATATTCGCGGAATCGTTACGACACTCGCACACGCGTGCGTTCGCCGGATGACGCCGAGGCGATGAACATCATTTCGTTTGTTCCTATCGAATGTAATTCAATGGATTGCATTATGCGCCGGAGCCAACGACGCCGATCACTGGTGTACAGGAGAGTTTCCGCGTAGAGATGGCTGTACGATCCTAACCGAATCGGGAATGCAAAGTCATTAGTGCGAGAATAACGCTTCATCATAGTAGCCATACGAATTATTGCCAACAGCTCCCGAACTCCAAGCTATTATCTGTTAACCAGCTTTTCATTTAGCACAATAAGCTCGTCACTCCAACTCGACTCGACCAATTTTCTAATAAGAGAAACAAATTTTCTCGCGCACTGGCGAAATTACTCAAAGTTCCGGGAACCTCGTATCCCATGCACGTCGCGCGGTTGTCCTCCCAATTCATCGCGGAATGCCTTGCATATACGCACGTCTCTCGCGTTACGTGTTTGTGTGCATCATCCCGCGCGCGCGCGGCTGTAACTGCAACGCTCTACTTAACCGTAAGAGACGGTGTTACGCAGGCGCCTCTCGTCTCGTGCGCTGTCTTGTTACACACGCTCTCCTTTGTCGTCGCGCGCTGGTCGAGTAAAATTATACCTGATGCACTGCGCGAGTATGGGACAATGTGTTGTGCACACGTACTCCCGCGCATCGCTTTCCGAATGGGTATCGCGGAGACTGCGGGTGTAAGAGCGCGACAAATGGCGAAACGTTGTCGCAAGTTGTGTACGGGTGGGTTTTGAAAATTTGTGAGTTCGTTGCAGTCGCTGACTGTAAAATCGAGTATCGCATAGGTTAATTTCAGAGACGCCTTTTACACTCGGGAACATAACTGCAGCGGCTATAGCTGTAATCTTATCGCTGAAAAGTTGTTTCCTGTTTTAAAAGAAACAAAGTCACGATGGTAATGAATTCATGACATAATAGCACGAGTATGTTCAAGCCTTGCAAACAGCATTAAAAAATGTATATCATACCTTAGCGTACTGAAACTGGCGAGTATTATATTTAATGATTGAATCAACAACGTCAGCTCGGCGAAGACAATGTAGTAGCGTTCGAAACAGTTCTGGCTATACGCGTCGTACATGAAACGGACGTATCGATTATTTGCCGTGCAATTTTCGAGCGATGTTCAGCCGTCATCATCGGCGCAACTCCTTCGGCACACGAAACTTCGCACATATGCACGTGCGCGCGCGCGCACAACAGCGTTTACGTGTTTAAACTGTGCGCCGGGCAAACGCGAGATAGCATCGGTGTATACTCTTCGTTTTCGCTCGAATGGGTCTACGCAGACGCTGTTTCTTGCGTCCGGTTTACTGCCAGCTGTTTATTGATTCTTCGCTATTTAGGCACGATCGGAAAAAGGCCTGTTTTTTTCTTTTAATTCTGCTATTATTATTATTTTGCGCTGAAAATGCCAATCGAAACAAGTTCTAAATCCATTTCCATGTACGTTCCAAGCAAAACCATCAAATAAGCGCTCGATTATAAGGCGATCACATAAAAACGACAAGTATATCCGAAAATTTATCACCGACAAAGTCGTCAATGCGCCAGCTTAACGACGATCTAATTGCACTTCCAGAGCACCACAGCTCTCGCGCTTTCCTGGGATTCTTCCACTCTTCCTTTTTCCCCCCTTTCCATTTGCGGGGGTTCGCTTAATGCCAGCGCGTAAATTTCGTTTGTTTCTTGACCTCTTTGAAATCTCATCAGCCGCTCGCGTAAACAGCTCTCGTAGCACGCGCGATTCATATTTTCTTCGTCATTTTTTATTTCATTTTTTTCGCCCTGCTCACATGTAGTCGCGTTCCTCTCGGAGAAACGGTACTTAGCGACCAGATGTGTTTATTATGCTCCGGTAAATTTGGACACTATCAGATTTATTTTGTATTAAATTGCGTAAATGCTTATCAACACTCGTAAATAACATTTCAAATCGTTATTTACTGGTCGTTTTTCTATGTTATATTGGTATTGTGCACGTCGTTAAACTTTTAATCGCTTCGCTGTTTTTATTTTTATTTATATTTTATTGCTGTTTTTATTGTTATGCTTGCATACAGCCAAAGTCACGCGCACATCGTATGTAAACTAATGATAAAAGTTTTTTCTTCGATATCAATACTTTTTTCTTTTTTAAAATTTTTATTTATCCGACTTTCAGTGGAATTCGCACATTTGGCACAAAACTGTCACGATCGAAGAGAGCGATAATTTATACTCGAGAAAAAATTCGATATGACTAATGAAGTAAACAACGCATCTTCGCGTCGAGTTTGAGTGCAAACAGAGAGGCCAGATTATTAATTACATCTCCCTCACTCGTAGAGGAGGAGCGAGCGCTTCGCAAGCATTTTTTTGCAAACAGCAAGCCTCGTTATCACTGCCTACACAGCCAAAATTAATTGATTTCGCTGCAAAAATATCTCGTTAAAATCGCAGGCAACGTGCGCGTACTCTCGACGCGTTTTTAATCATCGCCGGCGGAGGTGTTGAGAAAAAAATCAAGAACAAAAAACTCGGAACAGCCAGCCGAGAGACTCTGCGTATCTCAGTGTCAAGAAGATTAGGAGTTGACGCATTATTGATAATTATAATACACAAGAGGGAGAACGAAACACGGAAACACAGAGCTGCGTTGCCGGTAAGTGGTCGTCGTCGTGCCTTATCTTATTCCACTTTTGCTCTCTCGCTCGCAGCTAATTGCGGTTAGCGGCGCACACGTGACTCATTCGAATTTACAGCGTACGCGCGAGCTTACCGCCGCGCCGTTCTATTAATACGCAGCAGCGAGAGAGAGAGCAGGGAGGGGGGCAATTTTTCAGCGAAAATAAATAAAAACAGTGTGTGGTAGGAAGCGGCGACAATAAAAAGATTGCGCGAGTTCATTTTCGAGAAGGGACGATAATTCTCGGCCGATTTATCATATTGGGCTGCTTCTGCTGCTTGAAGGGAAATTACGTGTTAAGAATTAGTTGCTTTCTAGAAACAGCTGTAGTATCCTTGCGCTTTGCGCCACATTAAAATTGTTTTTGTATTATGTGGTCATTATATTTTTAATTTGAAACGAAAGTGTTATCAATGTAGAGAGTGATGAAAGCTACCTAAGACATCTCTGTAAATTCATTCCAACAGCAAATCAGCCATGAGGATTTTCCCGAAACAATAAAGTATTATTTATACGACAAGCTCGAAACGCGAAGTAGAATATAGAGTTATATCGCATCGTAAACGTCGCCGGTGCGTGCATGCAGCTCGTCGATGAAACACCCGCGTGACTTTCTCTCTTCCCTTTCTCACGTCCATTCGCCACACAGCGGAGCTGAAATCGCAACGGTCCTCTCTCGTGTAAATAGCCGGGCGAGCTCGCTGGGAATTTCAATTAATTGGAAATTTCTACATTTATATTGCAATTAGCGAAACAATAATTCCTCAATTAATAATGCCACTCGGCGACAACAAACCACGCCGCTTTGGCCTGCGCGTGGGTGTACACGAGCGGCGTCGATGCGACGTCAAATATTTATCGGGGATTCACACAATAAAAGCCGCCGCCGGCGCTCGCTCAGCCTCGGGTATTTGGCGAATATCGTCACGCCGTGCACTGCATGCGCTTATGGAGTAATGAGATATATCGCTCGGATTCATTGTGATGCTATGGTGACGGGATTTCGGAGTGATGCGTCCTGCGTTCGCGTGTACTGCGTACGCGTGTATTGTATCGGTATTCGATGATTCGAATGGGTATAAAAATTTACTGACGTGGGTGGATTCGATTTGTCATTTTTTTTTAAATTCGGTTCTGTAAAATTTTGATTCGAACTTTACTGTTCCACAGAAATGGGTTCGAGCAGACGAATTTCGTATCGATTTTAGATAATCGCCGTTAATTGGTCACACTTATTAACATTATCAGTGCGATGCGCGATAAAGTGAACGACGCGCGTTGTGCTACTAATCGATCAATTCAGATGCGAGATATAAAATATTATAAAAAATAAAAACACCAACAATCCGTGAAATATTTTGTTTACTCGCGACAGATTACCAATTGACCGCATCGCGGCAGTTTCTAAAATAAAACGTTATCGCCGTCGTCACCGCAGCTATATTCAATTCCACGGCACAATTCGAGTGACCGCCATATAAAAACTTACACGAAACGCATCAAAATTCAAAGTTCACACCCCTATATTCTAAATCTAATCTAAAAATTCATGCGCGCACCCCTCGACCGCTGCCATACATACACCGAAGCGCGACGGTCAGACCGAATCTTGCGAGAAGACGAAGGACAGAAGCAGCGAACGCGTGAGGGTCCGCAGATAAGGTAATCCCGGCCGAAAATTCCATCGAGCAGTCGGCCACTTTCAAATGCGCGCTCGCGACTCGCGCGAGAAAACAATAAACACCCGGGTATAGAGGATAAGGTTTGAAACCGTCTCGAGAGTGAGATGAGCTGTTCGTATTTATTGGTTGGATTATCAAAGGCAGTGTTTTTATTCTCTAACTCTTGCATTAACTTAAACGAGACCAGGTTTTAAACACCGAAATCGAGCTCGGAAAGCAGCCCCTGAAACTTTAAACAAGCAGCGCCACTAAATACGCGGATCCTTCCGAAAAAGAAGCCCGCTGCACACATAAGTAAAGTTCAGCGCTCGAGGAGAACTCCTTACGTATGCACATCGATCCGCTCTCCCCCTCCTGTTCCTTACACACAGCTCCTCTTGAAAATTTCCTCGGCGCATATAGACGCCGCGCCGCCGCCGCGATTGATTCGAGTCGCGCCGAGTTTGCACGGGCTACTTATCGAACTTGAAACAGGCATTAGGCTGCCCCTCTTTCAGCGGCGAATCGCTGTTATTAAGAACTTCATTTGGAGAGCTACTGCCGCACCTTGTTGTACCCCCTCCCTTTTCTTTTTTTGAAGTTAGGCGCGGCTCTTTTTTTCCCCGTTCTTTTTGCGCTCTGTTTTTAGTTCTTGTTCTTGTTCTTCAACGTTATTTCCGCTGCTTTCTTTTGCCCGCTCGATGTTATACCGGGAATATAAACTCTCTGCAGTGGCGTTCGATTATATTTATTTAACGCTAACTCCTGACCGCTGCTCCGAGCGGTCCAAGTGCGCCCGCTGGATTGAGGTTGATTTGAAGTTTAATGGAGTGCCTGTTGGGCGGGGGAAATGTTTTTTTTTTTTTTTCGTTATAGGGTAATCGAATTGAAAAGCCGATTGTTGTTCTTTTACAGCAGTTTATTGTATTGTGCGCACTTTCGCGGAAGTTTGACGTCGGTATCTTGATGAGTGGGCTACCGTGGTTCGTTTAATTTATAGCGAGCTTTTGAATTCCGGGACAATCTCAACTCTTGCAGTTGAATCAAAGCTCTTTTCAATTAAATTTTTATTAGAACAGATTCCTGCCAAAACTGAAGATTCATGTCCCAGCTTAAAGGGACTATGCCGAAGCTCATGTCGAGAATCCCTTTAGACCCGATCCCACCTCTCGTTCCCCAACGCTCTCTCCCCATCGAGTATCAGCGTCGTCGGCACGCAGTCATTTCGCTCGAGCTTCCGCGATACACACACTCACGCACGAAAGCCGGTCAAGTGCGAACTGGGGGGGGGGGGGGGGGGAGAGAAAGAGACGAAGGAGGAAGAGGTTTAGCGTTT
Organism: Nasonia vitripennis; assembly: GCF_009193385.2. NCBI lineage: Eukaryota > Metazoa > Arthropoda > Insecta > Hymenoptera > Pteromalidae > Nasonia > Nasonia vitripennis. Next base: position 9,226,212 of record NC_045760.1, on the reverse strand, counting down.
TTACGCTCGCGTTCCGTTCCGGACGTTTTCGGATGTGGCGTGGAGTCATTCCGATCCGAGATTGCCTAAGTGAGTTTAAGGATTTTCGCAAGGTAATTTATATTTTTAATTCACTACTTAAATACAAAAATTACTCTAAGGCTGGTCGAGCTTTGAATGAATGACGAGCGTTTATACTTCTGCTTATTTGGCTTATGTCGGTGGATCATCCAAGCCATAATTTCGTAATATGCTCAAGCAGATGATGCACAAACTCGATAAAGTTAATCGAGTAACGAAAATTACGAGATTGCATCTTAAGCGCACGAAATTCAATGGTCTGCCAGCTGAACGAATTCCTTGCGATTATTCACATAACTGACACTGATGGGCGAGGAATATTGTATTAAGAGTTTTAAGAGAGCATGCAGTACCTCATCAACGAGCGCGAAATTCGTTTTCGTATATGCTGTTCCGTGTCTCCGGCGTAACGTGAAAATTAGAAACAAAGAGTTGAAGGCAAAATTTAGGAAGAAAATTCGGCAGCGAGTTTTAAACTGCGGCAGAAGTTGTTTTGGCGGGCAAAAACGAAAGAAGCCGAGATTCGGAAGAAAAGCGAAAGGGTAGAAAACAGGAAGTCGGCAGATTGATTGACGCCTACCTATACTGGCGCTCGCCCCCCTCGAACTTTCTTCATTACGGCCAGTATGCGGTAATTTACGCTTTTCGGTGTGCGCTTCCGATTTCGAGCCGTTGTTATCATCATCGTCATTTTTATTTTTATTGTTCACGTCACAGAAAATCATCGCGATCGAGAAATCAGGTGGCACGGGTAGTATAATTCAGCGTCGAAATGTACAGCAAAACTTATCCGCGTATCAGCGGCTTCGATTCCACTGCTAAGCAGCGTAAAGAACAAGTTTGCGCTACGAGTACTCCTTCCATTTTCCACTCGCGATTCTCGCACGTCGCGGGACACGCAGTGGGCGAACGAGTTAAATCGTCCCGGCCTTTATTGCCGTCTTAAAGCAGTTAAGTTAATCCGAATGTCGCGCAGCAGCAGCGGCGACGCTGTACGCAGAGTTCGAAGAGAGAGAGAGAGAGAGAGAGAGAGAGAGAGAGAGAGAGAGAGAGAGAGAGAGAGAGCAGAGGAAGGAGCGGGAAATCGGATCGCTTTTTGGTGTATTTCGCCGAGAGACAAAAACATTAACATAAATCAGGAAGAAGCCCGCGGGGTGAGAAAACGGCAATGAGCCGCTGCGCTCCTGCCTTATCGTTTTCTCGCGTTCTCTGCTCCGCCAGCCCCGCGAAACTCTCTCGGATGTTTATTCGATTCACTTTGGTCTGGCGCTCGCTTCCCTTGCGTTTCTCTCTCTCTCTCTCCCTCTCTCTCTCTCTCTCTCTCTATCTCTCTCTCTCTCTCTCTCGCTCTTATTATTCTCCTTCCCTCGATCCCTCTCTTCCTCTCTTTCTCGCCGCTATTTGTTTTCTCGCTTGCTTCCTCATCTCCTTCCCGCTCTCTTTTTGTTCTCTCCCTATTTTTCCTTTCTGCTCAAAGTTCCCCGTTCCTTTTGCCTCTCTGCGGGCGTCCTATACTCGGTAATTAGTACGCTCGAAAATTTGCGAGACTGCGAAACTGATGCCGACGTATTTCTCATTTTTCTGCGCAGCTACACTCATCTCCCCACTCCCTCTCCAGCAGGGGGTAGTCGAGCTTGTTTTGTCCGAGAGAGAGAGAGCTTTAAGTTTTCTGGTGCTCGTTTGCGCAAAAACAATTAAGTCTTTAGTGTAATGAGACGATACTGCTTTCCTCGCCGGCTTGTTAATCGCGCGTTTTTGTCCCGTTTGATGGATGGGGGCCAGAGAGCGCTCATCGCCGTTTTTTCTCGCAGTTTGCAGAATACCGCAGCGAGAATAACTGAGCTCGAATAAAAGCTGAATCGGCCCAAAGAAGCAAGGGGAAAGAAATCAAAGCAAAAGTCAACGCGCGCACATATCGGCGTCGAAGTCGCAAGTGCCACTTACTCTCTCCCTCGATCTGCGCTGTCTCACCCCCTTGCAAGGGCTCGCGCCAATCTTCCACTTTTCCCGCCTGCACCCGCACCCTCGGCTCGACTCGCCGCAGCAACTCTTTCGCTTTTAGCGGGAATCGAGGATGAATCGGCGCGCAATAAATAATGCATCCCGTGTTTGCAGCCGGTAAAAGGGTCCAGCCTTAAATGGACTCTGGCGGGGCGCGCGGGGGAGGCAGAGCTAAATTTTAGAGCGACTTCGGACGTCGGACTTCCGAGAGAGTAGCCCTTCCCGAGAAAGTCGAGTGGCGCCCTCGTGTGTGCGCCGTATGTGTGTGTCTCTCTCTCTCTCTCTCTCTCTCTCTCTCTCTCTTTCTCTCTCTCTCACTACGGACCGTTGATTGACGAAACGGAATAGCAGTCGGGCTTTCGCCGAGAGCTGTTCAACTTTTTATACGCCGTCTCGCGGAGAGATCGGAGGAAGAAGGAGCGACGAAATTAAGTGGCGATCGAGATGTGCCATACGCGGGCCGCCAGCGGACCTTCGTCACTTGATGAGCGATTATCGGGTCCTTTGTCTCGGGCACTGAAGGAACTGATTTATGTAAGAAGCGCCGACGGTATGTATAAGAGCTTAAGCGTGTTCATTTGGAGGAGAGGTCAATTCGTTACGGTGATCGAAGGGATGTAACCCTGCGACTTTGTGGCTTATAATTATAATTCTTGAATAAATTATACGAATTCGAAACGATTCGCTCCAAGTCGCCTTATATATAATCGCTTTATCGCGTTTTCACAATATTATACATCCGAGTATTCTTACTCGGCGTAATTCGCTTGCCAACTTTGTGCGCGAATCCTCGAAATGGCTCGGTTCCTATTATCGGCGAGGTAACAAACAATTTAACAATAAAGAAAGCAAATGAAAAACGTTAGCTCCGACTGGCTTGGCTTCAACGGAGTTTGCCGACAATGCGGGATCGGATGAATGGAAATGCGTAACAAGACGCACAAGAGCGGAAGAATAATGAGAGGTTACGAAATTTATCGAGACGAAAGAGTTACGTACATTGCTTCGAATACATTCGTGGTCGCTATAATGTAAAAAAATGCGATAATTATGTTCGTACACTTTTGTACTATAAATTTTGTATAGAAAGCTGGGATCGTCAAAGTTGGCGAAGGATAATGGCTCACATTGTCTGCGAGTTTAACGGGCAGATCACCAGCGTCTGCCAATTATAGACAATCGCGCGCGCGTGCACTTCATAAGATGATTTTCGTTTGTTTCGAAACTGCCCTGCGCTTCGTCGCTTTACGGCGCTTTTCAATGGGCTGTATACCCTGCGTATTCCCTTTCTTCTTCTGCATAACGGTTTTACAGTGGGTACGACTAAAAGGCTTGTGTGCCGCTCGCTGATATCAATGAAGAAGTTCGAAGTATTCCGATACTGAGAGCACATGAAATAAACATTTTTTTTTCGACAACCGTTAACTAATCGTATGGATAATAATAACCGTTATCGAGCGACGTTCAAAGAAAATGAGTCAATTTTTTTTTAAAGAAGTGTTTCGTATAGAGCGGAAAAAGTAAGGCGATACTCTGTCATTATCCTCAATTACGTTTCTTACAGCCGCGCACTTGTCTCCCTGTTTTTATTGCTTTCACACTGTTCGGCGGCAAACGGAGCTGCAATTTACGACGTAAATAATGCAGGTATACAATCGATGTGCAATTGCCCGGAATTTACGAGGAAATCAATGGCAGTTTAAAGAAATTTAGTTTTACAAACTTACCCCTCACCATTCATGGACGATCAAAGAGTTATCTCTGCGATATCGCGTGGTTGATCAAGGAAACGAGCTTACCTGAAAGCAAACAATATTTCTTCGTTAAAAAACGTTTGATACACGAGATATTTCTATTGCTTGTTATAAATAGTCTACGTTAAAATTGTGAGTGTACAAGCAAATCTCGCGAATGAATCGCCGCCGCTAAGAAATAGAAGAGGGTGGCCATCAATCACCAATGATCGATAAGCGCTCGCGCGCATATTAATTGATAGAGAGCTTGGGGTCGCGCTTACTCACACACTTTTGGCGCCCAACGCGCAAGATAAAGCTGTGGGAGAGAAACTTTCTTATTAACGCGATCAATCAAAGCCCGTACGCTCTGAATTCGAAAGATTTTTTAAATCAAGCTTACGCTACCGCGAGCATTTCAAAATTAATCCTCGACACCCGTAACCACAGTCGTGAAAGAATCGTGGTAAAAGCTCTCAACAAAAAAGCGAAGCTTTCACGAGAGTATAAACTACACCTCAACAGCTCATTATTGCTCCACTACAGCTCGCACCTCTTTCGCCTTCCTCGAGAGAAAGAGAGGGCCGGAGAAAGGAATGAATGGCAGCAGGCCGGACAAAAACGCGCGAACGAGAGACGTCCCGTGGCACATTGTCCGAAACAAAACGCCGGCTAATCTGCAGCGCCGAATGGAGTCAACGTGCTTGTCTCGTCCCGAGAGCGCGCAACAATGCGTCAAGCGAGATGATACTCCTCGGAGACAGAGGGCTGGGGGATATACTAGACAATTAGGTGCGGGAATATGAAAAGCGAGATTTCTTGGGTTTATGTGGTTGCGTGCATTGTTGTGCTACGATTCGCGTGTTTTTTCTTTGTTGGTCACATTTCGATTAAATTAAAGTGATTTTTATGTGAATAATTTTGATTCGTATGTTTACAGGATTGGATCATGGGAAGCGGCTACGTGTTGGCGAAGATCCTGATTCTTTTCCAGGTGCTTTACGAAACTTCAGTCTTCGATCACAATTCGCTTACTTTTGTAAGTGGGTTCGGAGGGATCCCTGAGGTAGTAAAGCATTTTGGAAGATTTCGATCAGGATTCGAGTCAGCTGAGATAGTTCGCAGACGGAAATTCATTGCAACAATTGAGTGAATACTTTTGCCCATTCTGTGTGTTTTGATACGTTTACAATTTTATAATACCTATAACGATTTCGCAATGAATAACCAAGCGATTCCTATTTGCGTAAGCGATTCACATATGATAATTATAAGCACGTTTATCCATATCACTCAGAATTTCGATGCATCCTTACGTAGTAATCAGGTATACTCAACCCATACGCTATTCTCATCGCACAAAAGTACTTCAAAATTTATATAATAATAATTGTAATCAAGAAACTTTCAAGTCGTTGTCGAACACAATAAAACTGCTGCAATATCCACCCACCGGAAGACACAAAGGCTCGCAGAGTCATTGAGCTCGTCGACGTACATGTATCCAATCGGAGAAAATAATTACGATCGGCCGGTCCACGTATGTATCTCTTTAATAAAGCACGACGAGACCCTCGCGCACTTCACGCGTTCGCGGTTCGGCGCTCGCGCACAAAATCCTAGCCGTCATTATTCTCTCTCTCTCTCTCTCTCTCTCTCTCTCTCTCTCTCTCTCTCTCTCTCTCTCTCTGTGCGACTCTTGGGAGCATGTACAGTTGTTATTATACAAGGGAGGCCTCGACGCCGCGAGAAAAGAATGAAGCCTTAGCGATTGATAACGAGTGATATATCTTCTATAAATTAACGAACGACGCGAGGGCACGTTTTCGAGTATGTGTGCGAGAATCCTAGTGTTTCTTTTTTTTGCGGATGCGAAGAAATGTAAAACGCTCGTAAATTTAAGATACGACGCGAGTATTTTTTTTTTTTTTTTTTGAGAGAGAGAGAGATGAAAGGGTATTCGTATATAGATGAACATGATTATAAAAAGAAGTTAAATGGGAAAGTGCATACGTGGAATTGAGAGGGAAGCGATTATTGTAAAAGCTCGAGTGGGTGTGGCGATCGGAGAATTCTTCTGTGTCCGATTCTCGTATAATGAAGGCTCGATCGCGTACAATCATTAAATATGTACGAGGCTTGCTTTATTCTTGTAGTATTTCGAACTATAGTCGCGATGTGTGCATTATAAGGGGAGTCGTATATCAATTGATATATTAAGTTTCAGTTTTCTTTTCAGGATGCTCGAGCTATCTACTGTAAATGTGGATGATCAAGTATTAACGACAGCATGTGTGTTATTTGACGTGCTTCATTAAGGACTTTCAATATTTGAGGTCTATTCTCGTAAGCTAATTTTGTTCGGTAATCATAAATACGTATAAGGGGTATAAGACATTCCAATGAATACGAAATGTGGTTATTTCGATGTAATGTCGATACTCCTTAGCTGAAATTATTATGAATTTCTCGTCAAATAATTCTACGAAACGATCCGATCAATCACGGTATTACATATATCACAAGACTTATATAATTAATATTAAAGATTATTGTTATTTTGGATTTCGTTGAATAATGTCGGCAAGAATGAGACGATAATTCGTCGCGAAATATACTGTCGTCTGTCACGCACATGATACTCGCGAAGAAACTACTCGTGGAAACGTGGACAGAGACGATCGACCAACGCGAAACAGCCATCGAAACTATCGGCCAAGGTTTGTCATTGTTTCTCAACATTCGATTTCTGAACTTGCGGTACGTGCTTTAGTGACCTGTTTGTATGGGTGCAACATCACTTGGACTTGGACTCGCGCGCGGTCTGTCTTGTACTTTAGGATGCATCGAATTTCCTTCGATTGCGCTGAAATGTACGTCAATATAAATCACACAGATAAATTATGTGGACTTTAGAATCAATGTACGAAGAAAATTGATAGCCACAGCCGAGAGAAATCACATTCACGTTGATCCCGGTGATAAAAAGCTTCGAATAATCATGCAATAACTTCCAAGTAGCGAAACAATAACCCATAAACAGATCCCTTGTATATATGAAATTCGGCTCATCGATATGATCCTCCCCCCATACCTCCGTCCATTCAAAAAACTGCTCGGTGAAATAAGGCGCCCCGGCAAAACACTCTAACGCCATTATGGGGAAATATAAGTCACAACAAAATATCGGCAGAGGGCCGTCGAGTGTGACGTTATTTTTTGCACGAGCAGCGTGTAAGGGCTCCCCAATCGGAGCGTGACAAATGCCCGATCGCTAGAGTATAAAAATGGGGAGTAGAGGACGATGGAGAAAGAGAGAAAGCGAGAGAGAGAGAGGGAGTAATTTATGGACGATGGCGAGCTTTTCCTTTTCTGCGCGCTTTCTTCTCTATGATTTTTTTCCTGCTTTATTTTCCTTTGAAACTCGCATTTTTACCTTGGCTGTGCTATACATAGGGAGAGGGAGAGAGAGAGAGAGAGAGAGAGAGAGAGAGAGAGAGAGAGAGAGAGAGAGAGAGAGAGTGAGAGAGAGAGAGAGAGAGAAGTGCGCGGGACCGATCGAGAGGAAAAAGTGACCTTTGCCTTCGAGCTGTTCTTTTTATTAAACGATACGCCTGGTGCTAGCAAACGGCTCTGATTTGTGCGGAGGGTATTTCTTTTTATTTTCTGGAAAATTTGGCCGTTTCGCACGAACATTTGGTTTCGTACTATCTGGCATCGATTTTTAAAAGCTGTCAGCACTGACGTCACCTGCGCACTTCACAATCAAGGAAAAAAACTCCGAAACAACACGATCTATAAAGTACTGCAGTATAAGAGCTCGGCCCGTTTCACGAACGCGTTACGGTAATATCTCCGGCTTCAAACAAAACCTAAAAAAGCTCGCGAACACGCAGGCGCGCGCAGTTCAAAGCTCATTCGGAGCTTTTCGACGCGGAATTTCACCGGCACAACGGGCCATTCTGGCCGTTACCGCGTTCTATTCTCGAGTCGCGCCGGTTCGCGACTATTAATACGCGGCCGCGGCCAGGACACTCGGCCGGTCTTTTTGGCCCCGGTAATGCGCTCCTCCGTTTTCATCAATGGCGCATTCACGCTCGAGAGAAAGGGGGGAGGGGAGAGAGGCTTCTCACGAATTTATCAACGGGCGGCGCGACAAGAGAGACTCGGCGCGAGCGAGGAGAATGATTTCTTCATTGCGAGGCGTTATGGGTCACGCAAAAGAATTTATGTATCTAATTTCAGGTAGTGGTCGTTCAAATGCGTAGTTCACTTGACACGTTCAAACGTGCAAGTTCACTGAAGCGAGCGAGCGCCAGATTCAAATTTAGCAAAATAACGCTCGCAAACTCGTGAATCGCATCGAAAGGTCGTTCTTCGCAATTGGGAATAAAGCGCGCATCCGTCATTCGCTAGCTGTTTTCTAGGAGAGCCAGCGCTGCTGCCGTATCTGGCTACGCCGCTCGAATGAAAAACAGGCTACTTCACAATATCACGCCGTCTATTTTGTAATAGAAACAACGGAAGAGCCTAATTCGCGAGCGCGAGAGAGGCTTGTGCACACGTCTACGCATATGCACTCTCTCGCCTACCTCTACCCTAATTATACCTAGTGCAAGAGCTACTACCGTATGTGCGCTCTCGTGGCGATAAGTGATTTACATGTATACGGCTGAGAGCAAGAGATAGATAGAGAGAGAGAGAGAGAGAGAGAGAGAGAGAGAGAGAGAGAGAGAGAGAGAGAGAGAGAGAGAGAGAAGGAGATGGATTTACCGCTTCGCTGATTTGAATTTTGACGCTCGACTCATCGAAGTATACGAACCAATCTCTCGTACTTTAATTACTTCGGACCGTGAACTTCGTTTAGAATAATTAACACGTAACAGCTTCATCTCTAAGGAACATCTAAATTACAAGCCCACGAACCTTAAATCATCACCGCAGCCTCATCGTTTCCCGAAAAACGAAGAAGTCGTTATCATTTACTTCAGCATTCCAAAAGACTCGCACAGCGTTTCCTCCACCCGTCTTCTAATAATTTTCCCGCACAAACTTGCCGCCGTCTCTTCGAGCAGAAGATTCGTCACTCTCGCGCAAGCTCCACTTGCGATTCGCGGTATATAACGCGCGTCGAGCCGAGGCTCTGGCCCTCGAAATAGGTCAGTCGGCAGCGGCCGAATATATCGTTTTCCAGGGCCTAAAATCTCGTCGTCGCGCTGCTCCTTTTGCCTTTATTCGCGTGCCCGCTTTCTCTCTCTATCCCCGTGTGTGTGTGTGTGTGTGTGTATCAATTTATCTTAATTACTTTGTCTCATTTACGACTGTTCGCGAGCAGTATTTCGGGGCGGCTTGTATCATTCCGGCGGGGCAATCTATTAGCGTTGATTGTACGCTTTATGGATGTACATCCTTGCGACGGTGTTTTCTTCGATTCTTTTTCCGACCTCAAAAAAAATGTTGCACGTGTTGTCCACTCCGAAAAGATGCAGGTCACTAGACCCTCTCCTGCAGCGTTGCTCTCATCCCGGTTATTTTCACCGCGCGCGCGACCGCGTGGCGTCGAGCCGCACTCGCGCCCGCCGCGAAAAGGGGGAAGCCTGCGCTCAGAGATGCAGCACGCAGCAGCAGCACACGGGCTGGCTAAACTGCAGCGTGCATCGAGAGAGTGTTCCGCATTCGCCGGGCTAATCGACGATGACACGGATCGCGCGTGACGCTCGCCGGCACTCTGTACACACGATCCGTGTCCATAGCACACACAGACGGATAGATGCAGCTCTCGCTCGACGAGGGGGGGTCGAATGGATGACGGAGTGTAGAGTGTGGGCTAGCGCGGCGCGTTAACGATAGCCCGGTAACCAATGCCATCCTGCATGCGGGACTGGAGCACTCGCAATTTTCTATTTACGCTCGCGAACGCGCGCGCGATGACGATGACGATGTTTACGAGCGACTGCCGCCGCGCTTTTGTGGATCGTGAAGGACGGAGATTTAGCGATCGAGGCTTTTCGTTGTTTATTTCTCTGCGTTCGCTGGCGCTCGCGTCGTTGGTCAAAGTTGGTCACAGCGTTTCTCTCTCGTCGTGGATAAGAGAGTCTGGTAAGATACGCTTACATCAGCAATCACGTCGTTGGCATGCGATCGTCAACTTCGGAATTCACCTTCAACTTCATCAGCACCTTCCGCATCGCGTATAGCTGAGAGTGGCAAAGTCCAAGCGCTCGCGAGCATAATAAGCATGGAAACTATCAGAGTGCATACTCCCAACGAAGAACCGGCAGATATCGCGGTCCACGCACACGAGCGTCACAGGAAGCCGGCAATCGTCTTCAACGCCGATTATCCTGATGCTGCTGCTGCATCAGGGACGAGCTTGGCTCGCGCTTTGAGTGCATTCGAGAGACTCACGTGCGGAACGTAAGTGTGCGCGGAGGGAGTAAAATGCAGCATAGGCGTTATTATCATATAATAACGACGCGAAATCAGTTATATGGAATTTTGATCTCGAGGAGGCTCCGAAGTGCGAGAATCGTTAATTTTTAGATTATTATATACCTACACGAACTCGTAGCCTACGTGGTAGAGAAGCGACGTATATTCGCAAAAGTTGTACTCCACTGACCGGCCAATGGAACGATCTCAAGTGTGTCAACGAGGCTCAACTGAGCGGCTCCACTCGCTCGCATTGTGTCATATTTATGAAAATGACATCCACGCGCGGCAACAAGCATCATCCCATATACTCGGCTGCTGCATCTGAAGGGCGAAAATTGCGACTTCCAAGTACCGCATCCGATTGCACACGCGGATAGCCGTCCGGCTCTTCTCTCAACTCACTCTCAAGGTCCGCTCTTATGCGCTACACACACACATATCGCGAACTGTGTCACCTCTCGTCTATCTCCATCATCACGCTAACGCTAACCAACTAACCAACTCCTCGAATGGAGAGAGAGAGAGAGAGAGAGAGAGAGAGAGTCGATTTCGCAAAAATAACGCTCTCTTTCATTATAAATCTTTTGTGTCTTTCTCTAGCAGCGAGAGACGCTCTATTTCAGCTCTGATTGAGAACCAGCCAGCCAGAGTCGTTAGTCAAGAGGTAGACGCACGTGGATACGCGTATAGGCATAGGACGACGTGAGTAACGGCCCGAATTTTCGGAAGCGGTGCGTTATGCGGCTGCCGCGACCGGATATTAACGCGATCAAAGCTTTTTATTGGGCGTTTTGGGAGCCGAGTGATGTAGGTGACTGCGTGGGTTAAGCGGAGAGAGGAGTGCCTGCTAGGCAGCGATTTGTGAATGAGGTGCCAAATATACGTCGCGGATTCGGACGAACGAGCTTATTCTTGGACGGTTGTCGCTTATTTAGAGCTTGCAACTTTTTTTTACACTAATAACAGTAATTCTCCCGTATGTACCGGCGATGGAATTTTTGTCGCGCGCGAACCAGTAGGACATTGATCCCCGATCGGCTAACCGATAACACGTAACCTATCTCCTGGAGCAATTTTCTCCCTCGAGTCCGCGCCAGCTGCACGCACACTTTCCGAAGGAAAGAAACAACAATAAACGAAGCCCACACACTCACACGCAGCGGTTGAAACGCTGCACGAAACGTCGCTATCTCCGCGCGGCGACAACAACGCGCGCTCGACAAATAGGAGCAGAGATAACGAGTGCGAAAATAAAGTCAGCCGAGACGATTACCTCGTTTTACAGGTGTAAGAGCAAAGGCGCGCGCCGATGAGAAGATCGATCAGATTCTCGAACGCTTCGGACTTTAATTATTCAACGCGCTCGCGTCGATTGAAATGTTGGAATTTTCGTTGTTATTTATTCGACTCGATCAAGCAACGGAGGAATTTAATATTTTTTAACAGCTTCATTGAACGTGATTGAACAAAGTGTATTGTCTGCGTCGCCGGACAATACACTTTGTTCAATCACGTTCTTTTATCTTTATTTGTTATTGAGGCTGAATTTATCAGCTAAAAATTTTTGGCTTTGTGAAACTGCGGAAATCACGAATTCACTTGTATTTTTCATCGCATAATGGAAGCTTTTGAAAAATGTTCGCGGAATGCGAGGACAGAATTATTTTATCGTGAAATGGCGCGTACACTCGTTCGTCGGATCTGTCGTCTCATAAAAACGTGTAGTATAATTTTATGACGTTATCTGATAAGATAGTGAGTAATGAAGACGTTAAGCTTAGGGAACCGTCAACTTTCTGGTAAAAGTCAAATACCTCGTGTAAAAAATAATCCAACGAACCTTAAGCACTAAATGCATCCTACAAATCGGGAATCTTGATGCCGCCTTCCCTCCAGCCAATGAAGAAGCACATTTCCGTCGACCCCTCGTACAGGATCAGAGTTTTAAAGACGACGATTCCGCGGACTCTTGAACGTCGCTTGAATTCGCGCGAAGCCTCGTGGCCTGACGTGACGACGACTAGATTCGTCGTCCTCAGCCTGACCTCGTGGTTTCCTGCGTGGGGCCCGATTTTTGTTTCTTTTTACACTCGTGGATCCGAATAATCGACCATCGAGTGTCGTTGACTTGGTCAAACTTTCTGCGACAAATAATCCTGATATTCGATTCGGTCGCTTTAACTGAAAAAAAAATTCAGAAGAAAAGAGTAGCGAGCGAAGGTTTAGGGGAAGTAGAGGCGCATTGAAATGCGTTTGAAAAAAAGACGCGGTTCACCGGAGATCTTCCGTATGGTACAACTGGCGTTTGCAAACTGATAAGGCCCCGTCGAGTTGATATGCCGAGGAGCTGGGAGATCGAAAGGTAGATGCGCGTGTATATAGTGAGCTATAATTCAAGAGGAATGATGTGATTTCGCGTGGCCTTGTGAAAGAATTCGTCTGTGTTATTAGGCTGAACAACAATGCGAAAGATAAGGACTTAATTTTCATTAGTTTTGCTTTGGTTTAGAATGTTTGCAGTTTTTCTTTTTGCCGATTAAAGCAGCGAATAGTATTATCTTTCTTTGCGTCACTTGATCTGGTTGCAGTGAATTTCAAGATTCAAACAAGAGTATCTTTTGGGTTTCAAAAGATTCTTGAAGTATCGATGTACTGGTTAGCGGGACGTTGTCAAGTAACAAACACAAAAAAACACTTTTTCGGTAGTTGATTCTCTTTGCTTTATTTACCGACCGGTGTATTCTTATCAAGATTCGCGTGTACGAAATAATCTCAGAAGTTATTTTTTCAATTGATACTGAGAATGTATTGAAATCCAACAATCTTCTGAACACGGAAAGTCATCTGCATTTAATTTCTTGGAAAGTGTCGTCATGGATATTTAGCATAGGCAATAAGTCATTATTTGTTGGCACTGTTTGTGTTTATTTACCGCTATCAGTGATGCGAAAAAACTGATGTGTGCCAAATGACGTCGTTAATGCTGGAGTTTATCTGAAAGCGGTTTAAATTTGATTTCACCGCGTAAAGTGAAAATTGCGAGCCTTTGGAGCGTTTCAAACGATTTCTGTTGTTAATTTATTTCGCCACAAGGCCGTGTATCAGAAATTGTTAACCATCAATCTTTCTGACAGCGGATATTGTGGACATCTCTGTTTTTAGACCTTGATGCCACTTTACATGTCAATGGTTATCGCTTCTAATAATGTGCACGTAGATGCCGCGTGCATCAACGTTTCTAAATTCAAAGTATTTTTTCCGTTAACTGACGTCTGCTCGATTGAATTTTTCAGCAAGAATCAAAAACCAGCTCCGAAAAATTTAATCGCAAACGCTACGAGCAGAATCGATTAAAACAAATTATTCACCAAAATAACCACGATGCCCCAACCCCATCTTCATCGATCACCGGGCCAAAAAGCATTCCACGCCAAAGCCCGCAAACAGACAGAGCGAAGCTCGCCCAGCCTCGAACATCCCACGCATACACAGAAGCACACACACACGCAGACGGATCTCGCTTTTGCTCGCGCGAACCAGTCGACTCGCGCGGTATTGTCACGGCTCAATTAACGTGTCGCGGTATGCACGCGCGTGCGCGACGAAGTCGAAAACAATATCATCGAGGCCGATCGCACCGCACCCCCCCCCCCCATCTCTTCACCCTTCCTGGGGTTGACTTTCATCGACTCCGCAGATACATACGCGTGTGCATTCTGCCGCTCGCGCGCAAACGTGCGCGCAGATATCCTGACGTATGGCAAAATTATATCGCTGTATAATTGTGTATTGGTGCAGTGACCGCGTGAAATGGAAGTCGTCGATAAACCACCGAGGAGGGGGATCGTGGATTGGAGCTAGGGATCCGCCGCATATTGCATTCGAATGAGTGCTGGGGGCTGATTGTTGCTCCGATGATTAGCTCGGTTTTGGCCGCGAGTCTTTCGCCGATATGAGCCTTGCTGCGCTTGCATTAACGCGGCGGTGATCCTCTAGTTTGGTTTTGCATACCATGCCCCATTTTAAATCAATTATCAAGAAATTTTCTCTATCTCGCTACGACATTTTCATCGTGAAGAGAGTAAGGTCGAAGAGAGAGAGAGAGAGAGAGAGAGAGAGAGAGAGAGAGAGAGAGAGAGTGAGAGAGAGAGAGAGAGAGAGAGAGCGGAGGGCAGAGAAGCGAAAGGGTGGTGTGGGTGGCTTTCGATGCAATTCCGCGCTCTCGCGCGTTGTGTACGAATCTGCGCTGTAATTGATTCATGATGGAACCGCGAGCTCAAACACCGACGGCTACATTTTGATATGCACTGTCGGGCTTTCCTCCCCTTTTCTATCTCTCTCTGTCTCGCTCTGCAGGCATTTCTCTTATGCCCCGGCGCCTCCCTATCGGTTATATCCGAATGAACCGCGCGCTCCACTCTGCCGTACTGCATTGCGCAGTGAGATAGCGAAAGTGAACGTATCCGATTTTTCAAACGCGTCCCTTGTTTAGTTGAGGATTATATACACGCTTATAAAAAAAACGACATACTCAGGTGGATGTGTTTTCGACAAATTTACAGACGTATCAACGGCGGCATCGAAGAGGCAAGCGAGTTTACACGACAGGGCAAATCGTTGCAATGATGAGGCCGCGATAATTCCGTGCGCTGGATGAGGCCGACTGACTGCGAAAACGAGAGAACAGTGGCTGCGGCAGCCAGAGAATGAGCACACACAGGCGCGCATATTTGACACGCAGTCGTAGATCGGCAAATCATCATCGAGTTGTCTGGCATCCGACAACGTAACAAGTCAACAAGAGCCCGGCTGATATCTGTATGCGGAGGACGAGTGCGATCTCTCTATTGACAATTTTGGATTGTCGCCGAGTATCGCTCTCTGTGCGAACGCAAGCAGGCTCGATGATGCATTGCCTCGGGAAGCGTGAACACCTGCAGCCGATGTTCGGCCGTCCGAGCGAGCTGCCGGCTGCTGCGGTCTTTGAGGTTGCAGCGAAGAGGAATTACCGAAGATCGGGCTTTATTTATTTATTTATTTCCAAACCGTGAGCATAATATTCCGATGAAAATAATCCCAGATGCGTTTCTATCGAGCGGATCGTGCACGCCAAGAGATAGAACTATTAATACGCGTTGCCCAACGTATACTCGCGGTAACTCGTTTCCGAGATCTGGGACAGCAAACAAGGCTCGGGAGCCAAAAATGCTTATTTTCCCTCATTACACCAATTATCGACGAGGCCCATCTCCGGGCTAGTCCGGAAATAAGCGATTATTCACACCAGCAAAATGAAATAACGAAAGCTCGAATCCTCGAGCGATAAAACACGTCGGCTCTTTTGCTTTTTCATTAAATCAAGCCGCACTCGTACGCTGCGCCGCTTGTTTGTCCTAGAGAGAGAGAGAGAGAGAGAGAGAGAGAGAGAGAGAGAGGGGGGGGGGAGAAAAAAGAGAGGCACACACAAAGCAACAGCGGCTAATTGAAAAAGTCCGCCGGCAACAATGAGGCAGACTCGTGAATTCAGCGCCTCTGATAGTCGGATCGCGAATTCCGCGAGTTGACTCAACATCAAACAACAATGGCAGAGCCGATATCTGCCTGGCAGGTGTATATACGGGCGCGCGAGCCCGGAAACGATCGGCCCCGCGTGTTTATTGCCTCGTCTGGCAATAATAAGGGCTTGTATTGTGCGCGAGGCTTCGGGGCCTCTGTCATCGAGGTCGCGAGTCTCGTCGCTGCTGCTTTATCTTTGCCGCGTTTTGTTCCCTCCCGAAAGTGCCTGTTATCGCAGTGAAAGTGAGCCATTGCAATTACGAAGATCTTACGCGCTTATCATTGACAGCCGGTAATTTATGCACGACTCAACGTCATCATTGAAATGAATAAAGAAATGCCGCAAGTAGGTTATTAAATCGCCATGTAATCTCGATGCTTTCTTCGAAAACTGAGGAAGGCTCGTTGACATGCTAATGTGGCCCGCTTGTTCGATGAATCAGGCTTTCGCGACGAGCGACTCTGATGCGGAAGACGCGGGACCGGTACACAGCCATTGCCAGGCAATACCAACGCAGTCGATGCCAGTATCTCCGTCTACCTCCACCCACGCAGCAAGACGGGTCCAGAAAAGACGCTTGGCGGAGAACCACTGTCGCCATCAGGGCACAGCAGCAGCGGGGAAAAGTTGGTAGCGCAGCAGGACATGAATAAGCCAGCGGGGTAAAGGTGTGGTTCCCAGGCATCCCTCTCTTTCTCTCTCTCTCCAGACCGAGAGGAAATCGCTCAGAGGAGAGAGCCCCAACGAAGATGGAGAACCGAGAGAGGAGTGAGAGGGAGACCAAGACGTGATTAATATAAAAGTGGGTGGAGCCAACCAGATAGACAGCGGACGACAGAGAGATAGAGCTCGGCCGGAAGTTCGAGTGGGGGGATGGTGGGGAACGGAACGGCTTCCGTATGCGTCTGCGTGTGTGTGTGCAGCTTAGACGAAATTCCAACCACCTCTGGCTGCTGCCGGTGGGTGGCTGCGTTGCCTTGGTTGCATCCGAGGAAAAGCAAGGAGACAGCCGAGCTCTCGTGGCTGGAAGAGAGATGCGTGTGTTGCATAATTTTGAATCGTTAATCCGAGCTGATTCCGAAGTCACTGGGTGGGGCGCAGGCTATTTTCGTCGGTTTATGGTTGAAGGAAACGTGCTAACCACGATAGGAGCTTTGTAATACGTGTTCGAAGAAACTTGTACGCTTTTGGCACTTCAGAAGATGTGGAGACATAAGCTTCAAGACACATCACAAAGTAATGGTCGCACTTCTCGGAAAAAGAAACCGCATAACCCTGACCATGGAGTCGAGGAACACAGTTACAGAGTAAAACTACCACGATTTTTCGCACATTCGACGTACGAGTTCAAAAGCCATCGGCTATACCCACCGAAGTAACGAAATACAGAGACTTCCACCGAGCGAACAAAGAAGCCATCCTCGAATAAAGAAACGCACACACAGGCCATCAGAAGCATTGGAAGCAGCAGCATCTCCAAGAAGCAAAGCCTCGGCGGGGAGGAAGCGATGCAAGGGTTGCCACCCTCCCCCTCACTCGGAGGTCGCGGCCGCGACGTCACACCCCCACCCCCTCGGCACTCCTTTGGACGCCCCCAACGGAGGATAGGCAACGCCTCTCTCGCCCTCCCTCGATCCTCTGTCTATCTATATCTTATCCCCAGGCCGTCTTCGAGGAGAGGCTTTCCCCAGGTGAAGGTGGCGAGAGAGAGGAGAGAGAGAGAGTCCGATGCCATTGCGCTCGGGAGATATAGAAGGGAGGAAAGTACGTGGCATGCACAATTTAATGGCATTCCGGCCGGGCGAGCGACGTGACGCTGCTGCTTGACTGCGAAATTTTTTTTCGCCGCTTGCTATTTTCTTTTTGGATTATGGCCCAAGGGCTTGTTATTAATTCGAGGCCCCGGAACGACCGGTTAATTGGAACTGTCGAGCTGGACTATTTCTTATTCGAAAATAACGAGAGCTCGACACAACAATCAAGAGAACAACGGCTATAGCGTAGCCGTAGAGAGAGGCCGTAAGTAAATGTAACGAGAATTGCGTCAACGGGGGAATAATTAATCCGCTAAACAAAGAAACAGTTATTCGCATGCGTCTATTTAAATCCTCAAAGAAATTGATTTCAATGAATTCATTCTTCCGTAGAGCCGCGTTCTATAGCCGCGCGCGACTGCTCAATATTTAATCTTCATTAGCCTGGGCTAAGTCTATAAACCGCCGTTGCTATAATGCATTGCGGCAAGAAAGAGAGAGAGAGAGAGAGAGAGAGAGAGAGAGAGAGAGAGAGAGAGAAAGAGAGAGAGAGAGAGAGTGAGTTGCGCTAGGCCACCACGCGATATACTGCACCTATGTCAGAATGCCTAATTGCCGCCTGTGTTGCGTAGGTATATAGTGTATTAACGGAGTAAACAAAACGGCGGAAGAATTAAAAGATTAACCTGACCAGTACATTGTAGGTTGACCCGATGCTTGAAAGGAAACAAACGAACGATTACTTCGGCTGCTTCGAACACGAGCGATAGCGTATCGCCAGTAGCCTAAGAAATTAAAATGGATAATTCAATATGTTGTTGCCGTGCAGGGCGTATCGCGGAAAAGTAAATAAATGAGTCAGACAATGCGAGCAATTTAGCTAATGCACGGCGAGCTGTAGATAATTCATGCTGTTTGCTTATAAATGATGTTTCGAAGTACAGCGCGTGTATCGTTAGTTAGAAAATTGAAAATTCGTCGTAGAAACGGTCGAGCTTTGCTTGGTATACGTTTAGAAAAAAGGGCCAAATCTCGCCAAAATATCTCAAAGCCACTCGCTAATCGATCATCGTACCACCCAACAACGACATCGTGATCGACAGCCCCTCGGAGCATCATCCACCCTACGACCTAACCCCTCTGGAGTCCTTCCGTCGCATCGCGCGCGCGACGGCGTACACGTGGCCGCCAACCCTTCGCCGTGCGAAATCATCTGTGCGTGTGTTTACGAGCCAAGCAGCGGTGCGTAAAGATACAGAGAGAAGCAAAGGGCACAACATAGAGTTGAACGTGCAGGGTGCATAGAGAGAGAGAGAGAGAAAGAGAGAGAGAGAGAGAGAGAGAGAGAGAGAATATTGCTAGCTTGCGTGCGTGCGGAGTAGCTGCGAAGCGCATCTAGTGCGGTAGAGTGAGATCTCACTACCTGGACGGGTCTCCAGCGTGGCTCCAGCATGTCCCTCTTGCTCGTCGGCTCCCTCGTGGCTGTCCTCCTCGGTCCTTCCGTTCTTTTCGCTAGTTCTCTATCCCTTTCTCTCTCGCTCTGCGATCTGCCTGCGGCCGTCGATCGAGCAATCCTTCTCCGAGTGTGTCTTTCTCTCTCTTTGCCTCTCACCCACCCCCGCCCACCGATGATGCACCTCCACCCTTTCTCTCTTTGTCTCTCTCTTTCTCTCTCTCTCTATCTCTCCTTCTGTCCTGCCACCCCCACCTCCGACCACGTGAACAGTCCCGAGCACAATAACCGAAATCTTCTCGTTGCGTTCCTCCGATGCACCACCTCCGTGGCTCTTTGCTCGTATATGTGTGTGTGTGTGTGTATATATATATATATATATATATATATATATATATATAACTGTGTGTGAAGTATCTATCAATGTACGCGTGTTGTATCGGGGTTAGTAGCTGGCGTGCTGTGCTGCTGCTGGCTCAGATCGCGCGCACCCGCTGGCTGCCGTCGCGACTGTGCAGCGCTCCGAGACGTGCCGGCAGCGCGAGTCTCTCCCCCCTCTCTCCCTCGCTTCTCCGACGCGCTCTGTCTCTCTTTCGCGCTTTGCCTGTGTATAGCGCCCGGCGCGGCTCGCGTAGTTCGCGCACCAGCCGGGAAGGCGGCACACGCCGAGCACGCGGCCACTGCTCGACTCGAGCTTGCGCAGTGAGGGTTCTTCGGACTTCTAGAGGGAGAGGGTGAAAGAGAAACGTTCGTCTTTTTTTACAGCCGACGGAGTGAAGGGATGTGTTTGTTGTTTTTCGCATGCGTCATTTTTGAATTTTTCTTGAGCCGATGGAAGTAGGTCAATGGAGGAGTAACGTCATGTTTCTCAGTCGCATTTTTCGATAGCCACACGATTCTCAGTAGTAAAAGCCGAGGGTGCTCAGACGAGTGGTAATACTCTTTCTTATCGCACGCAACGACTCTGCCGCCGTAATACTCGGAAAAGTCGCCTCTACGCGCCACTTTGCAGCGGATCTAAAATAAGCGAAATCGCCTCTACACGGCCACCGCAGAGCCTCTTCGTCACGCGACGACGCTGACGGGAGAAACGTGCAATAGAAAGACGCGCAGTTTCGCGCAAAAACGACCGGCTTGTTTCGTTCTCTTTCGTTTCGTTCTCGCATGTAAATTGCCGAACACCGACTAATTATACAATCTAGATCCAATTTTTCACTGCCGACTGTCGTGAAGTAAAAAACCACACACGTAAAATCGACAACGAGAATAGGCCTGACGACCATTATACAGCGCGGCACAGTGCGTCAACGCAGTCGGGCGAAGTATCGAGTGAGGAAGCATTATGCACCGGCGACGGCAGAGAGTCTGGCGCGGCCCTTTGCGCTCGGCCGCGTCATATAATGGACCGCGATGTGTCTTTGTGCTCGGCGCTGTTTGTTGTTGTTCTCCGTGTGTTTCTTGCCGTCAAAGCCGCGCGCGCACGGCGACGAGGATGGGTGGTGAGAGCAGTGGAAAGTGCGAACGAAGTGTGTCTGTATGTAGCGCGATATCGACAACGAATCGAGTTACACTGCTCCGCTGCGCGGGACAGGGAGAAAACTTGGGGAGCTAGAGCTATGTGTGTGAGCGCGTCTGTCGGTGCTGATGCTAAATGTAGGTCGATTGTTGGAATTTTTAGAGAATGCGCGAGTTCTCGAACGTTTCGTCAGGGGAATTTTTTTCTTTCGCGCAACCTTTTAATTCGAGTACAATATGCGGATTTCCATTTTTCGCATTTCAAATCAACCAACTCAAGATGCCGACCCGATTCACGAACCCTCGACCAATCGAATTCTCCACCCCTCGAAATCGCTTATAACGATCAATAAACCCCTCTTTCACTCGGCTCTAACCGAATAAATTCAGCGTTGTCGAAACAATCGCGCGGCAATTTCCCCTCTCTCCATTTCCAACAATGCCAAAAAGCCGGCGGCACGCGCCGTCCGTCCGCTCGATGCGCTACATGCATATATAGCGTGAAAAAGCCAGTGCGAGAGGCGACGGATCGAAAAGATTGTCAACAGCCGCGCACCGATGCGATGCTGCGCGCGGTGCGCCGCCGAGAGTTGTCCACCTGTTGCTGCCCCACTCGCGAAATCGCGGCAGCCGATGGATTTTATCCAGCCGCGGTTTATTTTGCGCTGCAGTGCACGAGAGCTCACGGCCGGACGCCGACGTGTATACATATTGAACGAGCTGGTAATCGAAGCGTTTCAGCGCGCGTCTGATGCTGGCGGCGCTTTTGATTGGAATTAGTGTATTATGTAGTATTATTAGTGTTATAGTAGTAGATTGTTGCCGTATAGATTCTCTCTTGTCGCAGGAAAACGCAGTGAAAGAAGTGCACGGATGTGTAGGATATATAGGCAAGCCGAAGATTACCGTTATGAAAACGCGCGATTGTATACGCGAGATAAAGAAGGGCAGATGAAAAATAAGCGCGAACAGATGAGGGAAAGAGATCGGCGGGAAAAAAGCGAGAAAATCAGAGAGAATAACAGCAGAGAGCAGAGCGCGAGTGTATAGCAGGTGAAAGGGAAACCGCGCGGGTGCATATCGAATCCTGTGCAAATTTGACAGGCAATTGAGTGATACGCGCGTCGGCCGCGCTGTGTATCTATTACGGGAGCAACGGGCGATACCAGCGTGAATGCATTTTTCATCGCGCCGCGCATCCTTTGCTTTTGTTGCTGTCAATCCGCTTATGTACATTGAATCAGGAAGCAGTTCCGCGGGCGCATTTGAAATTTCCTTTTATCGATATTTCATCTGCATTTGCACAGAGGATTCGTGTGCAGCTCGCTGTGCTCGTGTTTTCGCTCCTGATTTTATTGCCGATAATTGATGTCGCGCGACGATCTGCATTTTGATGGACAAGTTCATGGCTTATATTCGTTCGATTGTTTTTTGAACGGCTGTTTGTATGAGAATGGACTGATGAAATTGCGGATGATTATAACCGATCGATATTCTTCAGACGACGATTCTTCGAATTATGTTTTCCGCGAACTTTCTAAAAATCAGCATAAAATGGAATATCTAAATTTTTTCATTACACGAAAGAAACTACTGAAAGTGTACGCGCGATTCTAGGCCACATCGTCGGCCCTAACTCGCCTCCACGATCGCGTGGTAGAAGTTGCACCTCACGCAGGGCGCTGTTGATTTTTTGCATAATTTATCAAGTCTGTTTGCCCGCATACGCGTTGGGGCGCGACGCTCGCGACCCTTTCGCGAGACTTTCCCCTAGCGTTGGAAAGATGATTAGGCGGGAGCCTCACGCGGCCTTGAAAAATTAAATTACGTCTCGGAGATGCAGCTTCGCGGTGGTTTGTCATTTGATGCTTCGCCGAGGCGAAAGACTTATTTATCGAACGTTTGCTGTTTAACGTTCAGCGGTGCGTGCAGCCCATCGCTTGTGAAGTCGCAGATGGAAAATGAAGCGATGAACGAAAATAACATACAATCATGCCGTACACTTACGCAGTATGAAAGCATTGCCTGTGAAGAGCGGGAAGTAACAAGCAAAAAATAAGGGCCTCGCACGGCGATAACAACGCTACGCAGCGTGGTTGCGTATAAAAAATGTATCGGCGCCTACAGTAAAAAAAAAATTCTGACTTTTTCGAACCAAGGCATTCTCTCGCAGAAGTATAAGAGACCGACTCGGACGTGTCCCGGCGTCGAGGTGGGCATATCGCGCCTCGTTGTCACTATTATACACCCGCTCGTGGCGAGATATCCGGCTGGTCGGTCGGCTCTCGCGCGAAGAGGGCTGGAACTTGCCCCGCCGCTGCAATTGTTGTTTACCGGAGTCATACTGATCGATACTCACGCGGCCGTATTATACGTTTACTCGACACGCTATACTCGATACCCCGAGCAAACACTTGCTCTCGAGCTTATGCTCTGCCGCCGACTGACTCTGTTTATGTTAGTCGAATGGGTTTTGAAAAATATGATGAAGTATGGTTTTTGTCGCTGATTTTTTTTGTTAAATCGTCTTTCCGTTGATTTCATCCTTTATCGAACAATCTAGTGACAAAAGCTCGAGGATCTTGAAAGTGGCGTATTGTGCGGGCACGGTGGCGAGCTAAACAGCCCGAAAAAACGAAGGTTAATAAGAATAAAGGAACAGCCGCGAGATCCCAACAATAACCTGCGTCGATGCATACACGCGATATTCCTCGCTCTCACTCTCACAATGGAAACTCGCGCGCTTGCAGGGGCAT
Organism: Nasonia vitripennis; assembly: GCF_009193385.2. Classification (NCBI taxonomy): domain Eukaryota; kingdom Metazoa; phylum Arthropoda; class Insecta; order Hymenoptera; family Pteromalidae; genus Nasonia; species Nasonia vitripennis. Next base: position 9,202,948 of record NC_045760.1, on the reverse strand, counting down.
ACTCTAAGGAGGGAGAGTCGCGAGAGGGAGGATTATAGAGCTTTGCCGGGATATCAATTATAACCCGAAACAGTTATATTCTCTCTCTCTCTCTCTCTCTCTCTCTCTCTCTCTCTCTCTCTTGCGCAAACCCTTTCCGCGGTGCTCTCTCTCTCTCTCTCTCTCACTCGCTCCGTCTCTTTTTATCGCGTCTGAGTCTCGGCCTAATCCTCTGTAAATTATATTATTTTCACTGTTTGTTTACCGACCCTTTGGACCCACACCCGAGTCTGCACGGGATTTGCGGCGACTTTACGGCTTTCGCCGAGTCTCTATAGCGCGACTCTCTCTCTCTCTCTCTCACTCGCTTTCTCTGTCTGTGTATGCGTTGGGTCGGCGCACCATAGATTTCGCGTTAACATTCTGAAAGGGTTAACGGTTGGTTCTTTTATTTTTTTTTTGTGGAGGACTCCTTTTTTGCTGGGAGAGTTGTAAGGAACTTGGTTTTTTAGGTATTATAACGTTGGGAATCGAGTTTGTATGAAAGGATAACAACTTTGTTTCCACGCATCTCTGGTTATCTGGTTAGAGAGAAATACTTAACACTTGTACGACAGCTTGATAGAATATTACAGATTTTTAGTTTTAACCCCCAGTATAGTTTGAGTGTTAATTATTTATAAATCATGATAATACAAAAGAACTAAAAAGATGCGATACAAATTATCATCATGATCAATTGTCAAAGTTATACTTACATCTCTATACTATTTCGATCTGCGATGCTATCTTAATTCAATAAGCGGCTTGAATATTGAAGGCATGTCCATAATTGATATTCTATAATTTCCTTCTAAATTCAAAGAAATCCGCTAAATCCGACACCGCCAATAACTATTTCGAACTCGTTCAACAATTCAGTTTTTCCTAAGCTCAAAAATATTACCTTTGTGAAAAGAGAATCGCGTGTCAGAATACAAACGGACATTTCCACATATAGCCGCCGCGCGACTGCGCATCCAATTACATTCGAACGTATTTAAATCCGGCAGCGATAAAAAAATAATCATAGAGCCCCCAAAACACGGGTGGACACAATGAAAAGCTAGCGAACCCTTTAGTCTTTTGCGTTTCACATTTCGCAGCGAGGCGAGGGTGGCCGGCAAAAATGGAAACAGAGGAAAAATACATCTCAGTGGGATACGTAATTATGATTCCATTGAAAAGTTCGCTGATGGAAAAAAGGACGAGGTGGCTCTCTCTCTCTCTCTTTCTCTCGTGTCCGCTGTATAATGTCGCGCGTTGACCGTTTGTTTCTGGATGGCGATGTCGCTTTTTAAGGCTAAATCACGATGAAAGTTGATGGGATACATGGGATTATTACGAAGCGAAAAAATTCGGCATTTTAAACGCAATGCTTTTGTGCCTAAATTATTTCGCGTTCCAACGTAATTTTCAACGAAAATTCAAGCTGAAGAAATAAATGAAATGACTGGCTGCATTAGTAACAGACGACGTGCTCTTTTCGATGATAAGCGATAGCGACAACATTGTTGCGAATCGACTGTAACATACTCCCCGCAACGACATAATATTTCCACAATACAGCATTCAGCCGCATGCGCGTAACAGTACTCCACCCTTAATATCGCATATCGTGCCATTCCACCCCCTCATCTGACCAGACTACAACGTAACGCGACTTCCTGCCGCTACGTTTTTCGCAACGCGCGCATATTCCGATAATTATAAAAGACTACGAACAATGGGGCCAGAACAGGCGAAGAGGCTCTGGCATCGGACGTACGCCAGCCCGATTCCGGTAAATAATATGTGTCCATCCGTCGGAAAAAAGAGCGCGAGGATGAAAGAACTTGCGCAGAGAAAAAAAAAGATTTCGCGATGCTTCTGCTGCTGCTGCTGGTCTCGCTTTTGTGGAGCGCGTCATTAATTCGCTGCCCCGCGAGTGTGCCGGGCATTTATGCCATTTTTTTCCCTCGGCTTTGCTCCTGCAGAGCTTTAATATGCTGGATTCGCGCTGTGTATGAGGCACATAATACAGCGAAGCCGGACATTACGTACCACTAGTGAGAGAGACGCTACACGGCGATTCGAGGCTTTCTGTATAGTTTCGTCCGGTGACGAGAGTGATTACGGCGTGTTTTGCGGTAATTCGAAGCCGAGTAGTACGATTATATGGCAAAAATTGTCAATTTACATATTTTATACTATCATTATTGCTAGTGCATCTATGATCTATTCGCGTCGTTTTAAGTTCTCTGATTAATCGACAACTTTTTGTCATCTAGCTCCGGCAAAGCCCGGAAAAGACGTACACGTGCGAAGCAGAACGGGATCTCGTAAATAGTCAGTTGCGGCGAAACATTAGTCACTTGCATTTGAATGTAAGACGGAGAATTAGAAGGGAGTCTCGGGAGCGCGCGGGTCTTAAAGGATTTGGCCGCGACGACTGCGACGACGATCGACGAGTAGTCAGGAGTACATCCAGGGAATTGTTGAAGTACTTCCACTTGATGGAGGCTTGATGCTTTTTGTTCTGGTTAGGGTTATTTCACTTTTCGGATGCTGAAATGTAAATCGAACTGTTCGTGGGTGGGATAGATTGATGCTTTAATTTATTTGATGCAAAGGCACCTAATACTCTTCTCCATTCATTTCAATGCAAAATGTACTATTATTGGATTTTATTTATTTACACTATGCGAATGTATTAATATGTTTTTCCAACTTACAGGTATACATCATACTTGAAGAATATTCACTCAGGGTGATGTGCAGATGCAGAACTTCCATCGTTTAGAGTAAGTTTCTTTTTTTATAATATTTGTTCATCCAACTCTAATAACTCTAATTGAATACATTTCACGCACTGTTATACTTGCACATTTCCGATACTATTTCCGATACTCTGCAATGAGGACATTTAAAAAGAGCATTATCGCAGATTTCCATCGCTGCCCAGTCCCTGATCTAATTTCCACATCAAACTCGATTTTAAAGTGCACGAGCTTTGATCGCGAAGCGCACATCCGGCTCCTCTTTTATTTGCCCTTTTGCGCTGGAAAAGAAAATACGCAACTTTTCAATTTACTTCGCTCGTTACGGCTTAAAACGCCGGCATATCGCGTACACGCGCGCAATAATATACGTCGATTGATTTTTCTTTTGTAAGGGAGGATACAGAGATAGCCCTTTGGGCTCGTCGGCCGCCTTTCCTTTTTTCCATTTCATTTCGATGGCGCGAAGATTGACGTGTGTCTAGATTTGTGTATAACAATGCTCGTTATCAATTAGCAGGATATCAGATATTTTCCCTGGATCGGCAAATATTTTAATCCTCGCCAAGGATTTTTTTTTCGACGTCGTTCTTTTTTTCTCGCGGGCGAGTGTGTTGCCGAGTACAATAGGATTTTTCACGGGGATTTTGTTCGGGTGGACGCAAAAAAGAATATTGCTGTTGAAATTTCACGTGGAAGCATAATAATCGCGAGATTCGTAGAATAACTCTTGGACGGGGCAAATTTTTTGAAATTTTAGAAAAGCTTGCAGTCGCTTTTTTAATATTCATTGGGTTTCTGAAAAAGGCGAAGCCGCTTACAATTCTACATGTTAAAAGATTAGAGCATGAAAATGCATGATTTTTTTCGATATGGAATTAATCTATGTTACGATTAATTCACTTGTTGATATTTTTGAATAAAATAAAACCAACCGGTAGGTCTGATACGGGATTCAACAGATGCAACCACCACAGACAAAGGGTTAATCCATCGAGTTGAAGGTAAGCGAGTACAACGGATTTCCCGACTGATTTACGGGAAAACAAGGCTGTTTAATGTTTCTCCGACTCTTTCTCCCTCTGGCGCCAGGCGACTTGCCCAACTTGTTTAACTCGTTTTGCCGGTGTAAGAGCGCATTTATTAAAATTTCACGCGACGCGTATCACGACCGCAGTCTCTCTCTCTCTCTCTCTCTCGCTCTCCGTCTCGTAGACAAATAAATTTCTACCCTCATTACGCATTGGGGAAGTGGTCTACGGGTACTAAGCAGCTCCTGCCGCGCGATTTTGCTGCTGCAGGGGCTGAGGAAAATTTTCGATTCACGTGAGGGCTACCGACGGGTTGTTGTTTAACCTTTTATTTTTAAATTCTTAGCTACAGCATTAATCGACTGGGTAAGCACTAGCTTATCGTTGAATTTTCTTGGATTTTCGATGTCGTATACTTATAGCCACTTCAAAGGGTAAATAAAGCACGAAAAGCCTACGAAAAACTCGCTACAGCCAATCGCGATAAAAGCCATTACCGAGTTAAACCATCAAGGATGTGCTGCGCGCGCTAATTCGCGATGCGCGACATCGCCTACTCTCCCCGCCGTTACTGCTTCTACGCGCGCATAAATCTTCCACTCGAAATCTACTTAGAGGCCCTAGAAAGCCCGAGTCTCGTTTGTATAGCTGCAGCTCCCAGTGGGCAAGTTTTCTTCCCCCCTTGTGTCTCCGAAAGGATTTCTCGAATCGCGTTCTGATTACGACTCCTCGAATAACTCCGAAATGATGAACAAAATATCCTCGACAACAACGACGACCTACTCGGTTAAAATAAACGCGTCGCAACAAGCTGCTCGGTACTTTTTACGATATGAAGGTCCCTCGAGAATTACAACAGCGAGCGAGAAAGAAGCGAGAAGTGGCGTGTGCGGCGGTGTGCTTCTCCCTCGCGCGCGGGAGCTACATTATGAGACATCCGTCCAGCCGGCGCTAATGATAATTAGAATGTTGAGACAAATAGAGAGAAACTTGGGGAGAGAAAAGATGAGGCTGCGTATGCGTGAAGGGTCGTACAGGGTAAGCGGCCCTTGTTGTCGGCTTGATGTTCAAAGCGTCGGAGGTGACGCTTTTCTCGCAATTTTCAGCGAGCTTAGCTCATGTCGGCTTTTTGAAAAAGAAAATCGAGAATTGAGAAAAGAGACCATTGATAAATGTATCAATAACCGCAACTCATCGAGTCACTCGCTCTCGCGTAACGAGACGTCCTCGATCTCGTAAGCATCAGCCACAGCTCTTTCCACGCGCGAGTAAGATACGACGGCACTCGAGTAGCGCGACTATGTCTCGCGAGTCTCGGGCGTCGCGTCTAATGAGCCAACGTTTCGCTTCTCGACCTACACCACCGCCGCCGCCGCCACCGCTTAAATATAGATTAAATACGCGGCGTATGTGTGTGTATACGTACGACGATTAGTCGGGCGAGCGAGACGCCGACCAATTAATCAGACGGAAAGCGAGGAGCGGGTGGGACTCGCGCGCGCACACACACTGGCGCTTACGCGGGTGTTAAAGCGAGCCTTGGCGAGAGGCTGCCGGCGCGTGACGACGATATAAACAGACGGGCGAGTGCTGCGCGGGTATGAACAAGCTGCGCTTCGAACACGTGTCCGAGAAATCGTATATCGTGGCCTTGAGATGATCTCCAAGATGAATGGGAGTGAAATTGTTGCCCTTATATATACGGGGCTGAAATTTCTTCTTACATACATTTTTGTCTCGCCGGCGGACGATAAAGAAATTTCTCCGATGACTAATTGCGTTATACTATGAAGAAAGCAACTCGGCGCCGCGCGCGAGGAGTAATAAAAAAGAAATTCTAAAGACGACAAAGAGAAGAGGCACGGAAACTATTCAGCATTTTTTAGCCGGAAGAGGAAAAACTCGCGCGCGAGCCACTCTTTCTCCTTTGTACCGCGGGGTCAGTCTAAGAAGCGGGAGTCTCTTCCTCTTTCTTACCGCCCCCGCACACAACACACGGACGACGTACCGAGACAGTTTAAAGAAAAAAGAAGCACCGAGAGCACCGGCGGAACGAGGAAAATACAAAGGGTGATCAAGAATGACGCATGGAGGCGAAGCTCGCCCCTTGGTGTGTATAATACGTGTACGGCGGCGGAGAGCTTGCGGAAGAAGAAAGTCGAGAGAGTTTAGGGGTGTTTGAAGATTCGACGCTGCGGTAATATAGTGGCTAGTTGATGCATTTTTCGTTGTTGATTACACGGGGTCGTTATCGCCAGTCTCGATGGCTCAAGGATTAAAACGGACAGCCTCCGTGTAACGCAATTAAACGGCTAAACTGCGCGGATGTACCTTGGTGACTGCCCCAAAAGACCTCGACTCCGGGAGAGCAAGAAAAAAGCAGCCGAAGAAAAAACGTAGACGCGGCGATGGCTTTTCCGGGGGGAAAGGTCGTTTGTTTTATAGATGAAGAGCCCCGGTATTTATTATATGGACGATAAAAGGTGTCACATTCATCTCTAAGTTTACCCGTGTAGCAGCAGCAGTAGTAGCAGTCGAGTAGCTCCGGGCAGAAAAGGGAGAAAACGTTGCGCTGTCCCCGACGACTTCCTCTCCTCTTCTCGCTCGATTCGGAGATGTTTCTTTAACAGCTCGCGCGCGATCGGTAGTTAAAGTTGCGCGTCGATATGGGCGAAACTGCGAGCAGTTGCAGGAGGTGAAAGGTAAACTAGGAGACGGGATTGTTTGCACAGGGAATGGAGAGAGAGAGAGAAAGAGATGGATTTATACTCATCTGGATTTACGTCGTCTGACGTAATGGACTGCGCGGATCGGAGGTGTGTGTACTCTGAGGATGACGTGTATTTTTATTTCTATGAAGTATCGAGGAATTTGCTTTAGAAGCAGTGCGCTTTGCTTCGAACGCTCTGCTCATCAAGTTCTTGATGACAAAGTGACGCGTCTTCGAAGGTAAAGCACCTGTTGACTGTATTTCAATCATCGAATCACACGGCAGTAGCACCGAACCTCTCACACCGTCACTCCTAAATTCAGTTGCAGCTCATCTGAAACCGCCCCCCTATCGCACCAAAACGAATCGAAATTCCACGCAAATCCACTCTCCCTCTCTCTCTCACTCTCACAAAGAGCCGCTCGCGTATCGAAACCTGCGCGACACACACACACTCGCGGCCGCGGCGCGTCGTTATAAATACGCGAGAGTGGCGCGCAAATTTATACACGTTGTCTCCGATAAATCTCGCGTCTACGGCAATAAGCTCGCGCTCGCGGCCCGGTACAGCATATTTCCGAAGTGAACCTCCCGAACTGTATGTGTGTGTATGCGCGCCAGCCAGAAACGCAAATATAGGCAATATAGAGAGACGGAGTGAGAGAAGATGCCGTAGGTATATAGAGTCGTGACACGCGGTGCTTTATTTTATTGGCTTCTTCTGCTGCCAGCTGCCCGGCAGTAAATAGCTCGTCGGCTTATAAATAACGGCAGGAGTGTACAGAGGAGACGATATCTGCCTTCTCTCTTGCCCGCGCTCTGTGCAGCGGCTTGACGAGCTCGATTATTATTGGCGGAGAGATGCCGGTGATAAGGAGTGCTGCCAACGGAGATAGCCCCAACGATTCGCGCTTGTTTCGCCGGATTCTGGCTTCTGGCGAGTCGCTTAATTGGATTAACTTTTTTTTTCGTTTCAGAGCTTCTGACCCGATTCGCGCGACGCGAGATGCGACCTATGATTTCGCGGCGACATAGCAGAACCCTCCTCCCGTCTTAATTTTTTTGTCCGTCTCCCCGGAAGCTCCTCGGATTTTTCGGCCGCGTTCCCCCTAATTAACGGCCACGATAAATAATTGCTCCGGCTCTCATTGTCAACTTTCGGCGGGCAGTTTTTCCAGAAGGGTCCGGAATTATTCAGACCCGCTCTTTCTCGGCATTTTTTCCTTCTCCTTTTGTGCAACTTTCGTGTTTATTCCGGCAAAGTTTGAATTATGACGGCGTACGTAAAAATTAGCGGCTCCGAGAGAGTGACCCGCCGCCAGCGGCGCAAGTTTTTCCTTCCGGGCGGGTATTTTTCTTTGTTTCCGCATCGACGGTATGGCAACTATACACGCGGCGCTCGAATCTCGCGCATCGCTCGTGCGCGAAGCTATACAGGAGGAGCTGCGAGCGGGGAATTAGCCAAGAGGGACTTCTTAATAACTGCAAGTGAGTGGTAAGGGCACTTCTAACCGCTCTTGCGAGACACGCTTCGTGTACGCTTCGCTGACTCGCTGTCGAATTTGTAGCCGAGAGGCTGTAAACGTAAACCTGGGAATTCTCCCCGTCGCGAGCTGGCCTTTAAGAAAGGACGGATGTGTGGGAGGGCAGGCTGCTATACTCGAGTGTACCTCGCAGCCTTATCTTGTGAATATTCAGGATACTTTTGGGGGCGACTCGAGTGTGTCGTTTACGCCGTTGACTTGCTCCGAGGAATCTTCGATTAGTGTTGGGATAGCTCGCTTAACTCATATATATATATATATATATATATATATATATATATATATATAGAGAGAGAGAGAGAGAGAGAGAGAGAGAGAGAGAGCGGGGACATCTGCGCTCGCGGCGTTTTATCTAGGCATACGGACGCGCCGCACTATATTATACACGCGGACAAACGAGTGTATCAACGTCTCTCTCTCTCTCTCTCTCTCTCTCGCTCTCTCTCTCTCGGCAGTAAAAAGCGAGCGAAGGAAACGGATATTGGCCTCCGCCGCCGCGCGTCGAGACGTAAAAAGTGATCGCAGCTCCTGCCGATTTATGGAGCATTCGATGTACTCTTGCCGATCGGCCGCGACGCCGTTCTTTTTATTTATGTTTCTCTCCCACGAATTTTTTTCCGATTCTTTGTCTTTGCGTTCGTCCTGGGGGGGGTCGGGCTTCTGGAGGTTATTTTCTTGGGGGGAGGGATAGCGTCGCTGTGTATACGGCTTTTGGATGGCCCCTTGGCTCGCGGACTGAAGCGAATCTATTTGTTTGATGGATTTGAGAGGCCAACATAAATAGAAGAGCCTGTCGCCGATGAGATTCCGTTTCACCACACAGAGATCATTGTTACGCTCGGCGTTGTTCTCGTCATCGAATCGATACCGCATTTTCGCCTCTATTTCAATCCCCGCGGCTCTATAATTCAAATACTTTGAGCGAATTTCCTGCATCATTCCGGCAACATCGACGAAGTATCGATCGGGCCGGATTAGTCAGTGACAATTAGCGGCTTCGCGCGCACCCATGTACACGCCGAAACTCCTCGTCAGCTCTTTCGTGAGAGAGATGAGGACGGGCGAAAGGTTAAGAAGCTATTTTCTGCGTAAACGCTCGCGCGCGACTTCCCTCGAATTCCAGAGGCGGAGGCCGCGAAATCACCGGCTCTGCCAGTTATTATAAATTGAATGCCGAAGAAGATGAGAAATCGCGCGCGGGGGACGGGGGGAGAAGGGAAACAGTTTACGAGACTTCACGCAGCAGCAGTAGGGAGAGGAAGCTTTGGCAACGATTTCCGAAAATCGCGGGAGGAGATTACCGGAAAGTCGACGAGGCGCAATAAAATTTGTTGTTTTATCATCATCTAGCCCAAGGAGCCGTGCGCGCGTGTGCAAAACTATTCGCGTTCGTCTTTGTCCTGCAAGCATACACGTCGGCTTATGGATCCTACAAAGCCTCGGGTACATGCAAGTCGCTGTGGAACAATGTCCGAAACACGGCTCCTTGGGCTCTCGTCGGCAGCGAGCTACGGCCGATATTAAACGTCATTTGAATTTCATGGCACTTTAACGATCTTAATTAGAAAGCCCTAGAGAGCTTGCGGCCGCGTCTTATCCCTGAGAGCTTCGACGCCGAGAGGGATGTGGATCTCGGCACGTTGTTTATTCTCGTATTAGCCCGAGTCGCGAGACGAATCGTGTACAGGCCGAAGTGCGGCCAAGGGATCAGCGTTTCTTCTTCCGAGAGCTCCTTCTGGCACCCCGACCATCATTGGCTGATATGGCTCCGATGGCTCGGAGAGGGGGAAATATTGATGCGTCGGATTTTTCACGGGAGTATCGCGATCCTGCTGGTACAGGGACGACGATGACTGGCGTATTCGAGGCTTAATTCAGCTCTTGATTCGAGCTCGCGCGAGCTTTTAATTATACCGTCGTCGATATATATATATATATATATATATATATATATATATGTGTGTGTGTGTGTGTGTGTGTATGTGTGTGTACGAGCGGGGAAAACAATCTCCTTTGTAACAAGCTAATTAGATGCAGCATGTCGAAGGAGGAGATCGGGGCTATCCGGTCTCCCTCCTAATCCAAGGGACGATGTTAGCCCCGGCCTAGGTTGAAGTACATACGTAGAGCTATAGGTATATACGGATAGATCAGACGTGGCCCGCGCGTCTGAATCTTAAAGGGCTCCACACGGATTTCGACCGAGCTCGTCCAATAAGCCTTGCAAGAGGCCAGCGCCAGCGGAGGAGTATCAGCCGCTCGGGCAGAAGGGTTGCAATAAACGGCGGTTTATAGGGCTGTGCCTTGGGATTAAATTAACGCGAGACAGGCCACCGCGAGAACACGAGTGGGTCAAGTTGTTCCGAGTTGATCGCTGATTTGATTTCACCACGGTTGCCCAATGTCGTACGTTTTCAAGAAGTTGCGTGGAGTGTCTTTGAGGATCGCGTACAGCATCGGCAGAGCAGACTCGTGGTCTCTGATTTATATTTACGAATAAGTTGACACCTGCGCACATGAAAACGTCGGGGATTTAACGATAGGCAGTCAGAAGTTTCCGCATGCGGGCTCTCTCGGCTGCACGTGTAATAACCCCCGGAGAATAATTCGCTTTCGAGGCAACCCACTGCGCGATTCCTCGCACGAACGCCGGCATCGTAAAGTCTGGATCTCCAAGAGAGAAGCTAACTGTCGTTACGAAACTGAATCGCGCATCTCGAGCGCCCCGATTCTTTGCTGAAATAATTAAAAAAGATTTTACCCCAGCTCGAGTCGTTCCTCCGCAAAAGCGCGGTTATAAATCAGCCCGATAGCATCTCTCCCGCTGCGAGTTTTCAAGGTATATCGTTGATCAAATGTTTTTCAATGCTTATATCATTGGAGCGACATTCAAAGCAACCACGTATAAAATTAGCTGGCGAGTGTGCGCTGTTAATTCTCCTTTCCACCCTTCGACGGGGGCTCCACATGCGGGTAGTCTATTATGCAATTAGCCAAGGCTCCGAATGGCTATTGGACGTATACAGAGTCGGCGGGGCTAAGTCTGAGCTATCGGACATGACACAGGACACGGCCGTCCGACACACCCTTTCTTCGTTCGGACTCGAAAGGAAAGGATCGCTTTCTGGGAGGATCTGGCCGGACTGCTTATCTCGAAAACATACTCGCGCGTTATGCCGTAGTATGTACCGCGGCTACGGAGGAGGTTCGAGCTCGAACTTCGCCCTACGGGCTCTGGCTTCTGAAAGCCGCGATGAATCTCGATGCGCCGTGTGTATTGATCACGGGGATAATAGCCCGTCGCGCACCAGAAGTGAGCGTCTTTCGTTACACACAGATATAGAAGCTCGATTCGCCCTAAAATTTCGACAAATCCATTTTAAACGAAGCGCTCGAGCGGTCTACAAAATCGCTCGGCACACACGCGCGGCGCTCGAGGATAATTTGCATACAACCGGGTTGATGGCAGTCGCCGAGTGTATTTACTAATACCCGCATTTTTTCGCTCGGGCTACTCGACATGCCATCAGCCGCCGGAGAAAAAAGGAGCAGAGCAACGAGCAGAAGGAAGGGAGTAAGGAAAAGTGCAGATAAAGCGAAGCGACGACGGAAAGAGAAAGGGAAACATGTTTACTTAGCGCTTTATCGCGGCTGCCGGGAGAGAAAGGGTCGTTCCGATTTTCCCATTAATCCCGCTTTCTCTAATAGCAGCCGCCTCTAGCTCCCGCCGCGTTTATTTTGGTTAACAAATTAAAGTGCACCTCTCGCCGGAGCTGCTCGCGCTCTCTCTCTCTCGCTTTGCGTATATAGCGCTGCTATTTTTTGTTTTAGAGAAGGCTGCTGCTGCTTTACTGCTGGAAAATAGATCGGGTGTATAATGAAAGTTATTATTGACTCGCACGCGCTTTAATTAAAAGGATTTAATCGAGATAAAATCATAGAGCGCGCGATGCAGGAGCAAGAGCTGTGGACGATCGCTGCAGGCTACGAAGAAAAAAAACTCGCTGTATTTTAAACCCCGTTGTGAAGACAAGCAATTAATGAAAGGGGAGTAATTAATATGCGAATTGAGAGAGATTAATTCAATGTTGCGGTTATTCCGCATCGAGTATAGACCTTCTCTTTTCGGCGCAATTATTTTCGAGAAATTTTTTTCGAGGGCGGATAATTAAGTGTCAACTCAGCCTTTCGTCGCTGCGCATATTTTTCACGATGCGGCGAGCGGAAAAAAGAGTCGGTTAGTCGATCATGCGTGGGTGTGGATTTTAAAATAGATTTCTTCTGAAGGACCAATTAATTATGGACTCGAGAGCTTCCTATCGCCATCTCATTACCCGAAGCTCTGCGGCGTCGATTTATCGGTCATACGTATGCGATCATCTGCAGAAATACTCTATCGGCCTTCTCTTTGTTCATTATAATACGATAACGAGCTGATTCGATGTAGGTATGCTTGGCAATAAAGAATTCTTAACATTTTATAACTCTTCTTTTTTTCGCGCAGCGAAGCTGGAAACGAAGCTTGTTTGAAGAATTTTCAATTTTTTCTTGTTTGCCATCTGAGCTGAATTTCTAATTAGCGCCGAAGCGAAGATTTTCTTCGGGCAATCGTTTCCCCCTTTGTTTTCCGCTTGTGTATTTTACGTAATTGTCATTTTCCACTTAGGCGAACCGCGACGACTTTGCTTTCAACGAAAACTTCGCCTCGAGACGAGAGACGAGTCTTGCGGTGTATATTTATCCAGGGAATGTCAACGCAATTATGTTTGCTTAAATAATACGCGGTATATACTTATACTCGACACAAAAATTATATTCTCCTTATTACGTCGAGATAAGGGACGACAATAAAGCTCGCGGCGAATTAATCACTGCTATACTAGCCTTATATTTTTTCTACAGAGCAATCATTCTTCCTCCCGAAAAAGCCACTCCAGTATTATTTTCCGAGCGAGGCGTATCACCGCGCGAATAAATATGCAAAACAGCTGCAGGAAGCTGTTGTCATCGGCGTCGGCGAAAAATAGCGCAGCGTAAGCCGCCGAGGAATTTAGCCTAAAAAGAATTTTCCCGCACCCTCGAGAAGATCGGCGCTGAATAAAAAAAAGAAGAAGCGGAGAGTAGGTGACGCCGGAATTTTTCATCGTTACCCCGCCAAACAGGAGTTTATATATGTGGAGGAGGGGGGAATAAATACAAATTGCGGGATTATCGGCTTTTTTCGCGCTGATACGCCGTACACAGGCGCGAGGCTCGTTTTTTCCAAGATACCTCGTTTACAATTAAGACGTCGGAAATGTCTCAAGAGTGATCTTGTTGCTGTGAACTTTTAGAATGTTCCAAGCACCTGCAGGTTTTACCAGTCAGAAACTGCTATTGTGAGTACGGAAGATAAAACTCCTAATAAAAATTCCGAGTTACCGAAGTGAAACTTTCCCATATAGCAATTTTCTCCGGCAAAAAGAGAGACCTAAAGAAGTCGCATCGCTCTTCTTGATTTCCAAAAAAAGAGAGGTTCATATAGTACGAAGCTCGGTTGGTTAAAAAAAAATTCGAACGAGCAAACGAAGCTCTCTCTCTCTCTCTCTCTCTCTCTCTCTCTCTCGACTTCATCGCATGTCTCATTGCAATCTGCGCGTATTAAGTGTGTGTGTGTTTTTTTAAAAGCTCCGTCGAATCTTTCTCCACTTCCACCCTCGACGCGCTGCACAGCACCGAGGCCGAACCAGTTGCGATAATCTTCAGGGGGGCCCATCCCCGAGCGTGCAAATTAGGCGCGAAGTGTTTTTATATCTCATGGCGAATCAAATGGCGCGGGCCGAGTTGCGCGCTTCATCTCGCGATTATTGGACTGATAAGCCGGCGGAGTTGAGGAAATTTGTTTTCTAATAATCAGTGTACTGTTACCCTTGAGAAAGTTTTTAGCCGCGAGTCGATTCGCGCTCGCGTTCTTTTTTAATCGTGAGCGCGCCCCGTTTTAAAGTCAATCTTCTTCGTTTAATCTATGAGGGACGTTTGTTACGATGGCTCCTTTCCTTTTTTTTCAAGGGGCGGGGAGTTGCTTTAAAGTTGGCCGAGTACTTGTTCCGGCTGTATGTCTACCCTGGGATTCGAGTATTTTTTTAAGTTTAAAAAGACTTCTACGCACACTCTTTCACTATCAGCCGTGGGAATGCAATAATTTGTTCTCACTTCTGAGCTGAGGAAAAACAAAATAATAATCGTTAAAACGAAATAATACACATTAAGAATATGAATTCAAGTTGTATACGGCATATTGTCATCACGATTAGACTACTGATACACGAACACCTGTTCATCTGTTTAATATTGTTGGGTATTTTCGAAATAGTAGCTTGAGACACTCCTACTGTAAATATCATTTCGGTTTCGTCGTATTAGATTATTTATTAAGAAAGTATTTCTGTTTGTCGACGCAAAACTGCCAGTGTAGTTCAGCTTGCGCCTTTGAATAGGAACAATGAAGTCTTTCGACGAAATTCAATTTCTCGTAATTTATTTTTCCAAAACATTTTCTGAGAATGTTGCCGACTACTCACACCGTTAAAGTAGTATTATTGAAAAGTGAACTTGTCGCATGTGTGTGACTATACGATGAATCGCGCATATTCGTGACCCATCGCGGGTGATTATCTCGAGAAGAGCAAAAAGCATTGCTCGCGAAGAAACCACACGCGCCAGCGGACAAAGGGAAACGAGTGAAAGCGTAGAGGTACAAGCGTATAATGAGCAAAAACCCTCGCGGCATCCGTCGAGTTATTCGTTTGTGCATGCGAGAATAGGACAAATCCAATATTATCAGTGTCATACGCGTGTGTGTAGGTACTTCTGTACTTCATGTTTTTTTTAGTCGGTGTTTCAATGATCGATGCATCATTCAAGGCTTTTTTTGTCAGACACTGTGGAAACCGTTCATGCGAAGTCATTATTTTTTAGTATCAACTACTGTGTCTCGGAAAGTGATATTATTTTCCATTGGATACCGAGGCGTAGGGTGACGTAATGATGGAAGGAAGTGATGACTGATTCCAGCGAGTAATACGCATATATGATCAAACGGAATAAACCGAATGATTTCGAAGGCAACATTAATTAATGAAAAAACGAGACCGAAATAAATACGTTCACCAAGCACAAAAAAATGATCCGATACCATTATCACAGCCAAAACATCGTCATTAAAGTATCGCATACGCGATCCCACATCGTCTAAGTTGAAATTAATAATACGCCAACAAAGCCGAAAAATCTCGTCAGCAAAGAAAGCAACCCACCGTCGCGCCGGAATCTTGAATAAACAAAGTCTTCGTTCTGCTCTCTCTCTCTCTCTCTCTCTCTCTCTCTCTCTCTCTCTCTCTCTCTCTCTCTCTCTCTCTCTCTCGTCTTATACCTAATTAGAGCCTTCGGGACAATCCTCCCACCTCCACGGCAGACTGCTCGCGGCTATATAATGTCTTCGTCTCTCTCTTTCTCTCGCTGTCGTCTAAATAATGCATGCGCCCGTGTAGTTCACTTCAGGGGAGAGGGAGAGGGGGGGGGGAGCTTTACGCTCGCGTCTCGCGGAACACGTTCCCGCTATAAAGCAGCGGAGCCTCTCATTCTTACCCTCATCTGCGCGCATAAATTCGAAGGTAGTGCTCCTGCACCCCTTTTGGCCAGTTACTTCATGTCGCGCGTGAGTACAAGCTCGATATCGGCGCGTTTGGGCTTTTTTTTCTTATGAAAATGATCTGGTTGCACTCTCCTGCGCCATCGCTTATACGAACGTTTCTCACAAAACTTTAGAAATTAAGCAAAACAGTTGATAAGTAGATATGACAGAATGATTCGAAAGTAATTTGAAATTAAAACAACACTTTATGCCGTCAGCTGAACCATAATTTCAGATAGGAAAATACGCCTCGCGTGCCTCCGCTACAGCACGACGAGGCGCGCGATTCGAGGTTAATATTTACCCGCAGTCTGATGGTTTTCCATCAAATCAATAGAAGAACAGAGGCGAGAGCGAGAGTGAATTGAAAGGGTCGAGAAACGGGGGAAATGTATAACCGCGCGATAATCCACCTCGTCATCAAAACACTGTGCTGCGCGTAAGTCTCGCGGCAATATAGAGTTGTATGTGTTTTTTTAAAAGAGTTCGCGAGGTGTGAGGATACCGTAATTTAATACATTAATATATGCATAAAATATGTTTCTAAGGCATTTTTTATAAGTTAAAAAATGTTAATATTACAAAGTGTTTTCTGGAAGGAAGTAAAAGTATTCTAAATTATTTGACCAGAGTCCCGCGTCCTCATTCTTATTAGCATGAATTTAATTAGAATCGTCGGCTTAGACCCCAAGAGTCGAAGGATCGCGAACATATTGCATAAATACGGCGCTATTGTTCATAAATATTCATTTTGCTATTTAATATCGCACGGGGCGGGAAACTGGAAAGTTTCGCGACTCTTTAAAAATTAATTTTGGGTAACTTTTCATGCTTATGATGAATCTATTTTATCGACTAAGCCAAGAATATTTATTATATTTTCGAAATACCGACGGAACTTTCTGAATATAAACGTCGTGCACTTACAAAGAATGAAAGTCAAGAATACTGTACAAGACGTAATTTTATTTTTGAATTAGAATTCATCAAACATTGAATGCTATAATATTGGAGAAGAATCAATGTTTTATCATTCGATTAGCAAATAAATATATACGCATTATCAAATGCACATCCTCTATTCGTCAACTGAATAATTACAATTTTTACAGTAATCAAAATAAATTTTGAACGGCTCGAAAACCGCGAAAAAAATTAATCTTCTCAGTCAAATTATATCACACAGCCAAACGCCCGTAATAATTATCAAAGTGCAGAGGCACCGCCGAAATGAATGGATATCGCTGTAATTAAACTCATTTAAATAAACGTGATTGATCGGGCCTTCAATATGAGAAAATCCAAGTCCAGTTCAGAACTCCTTTCTCCATCCCCTCGTCTCCTTCTTCGCCGTCTCGCTCGAGGCTTGAAATATTTGCCGAGGCTTTTCTTTTTCCAATTATAATTAACCTTAATCATATTCATCTGCCGGCGAGAGAGCGAGACGAAATCGCGCGGCAGTCAGTCAGTCACCTCTCGCGAGAAGGAGGCGGCGGCGGAGGACGAAGCTCGAAAGAGAGATTATATTAATTAATCTGTTAAGATTCGCGTGAATGTTCGCGGGCCTTTGAATTTCGCTTGGCTCTTCTTTTCCTTGGCTTAAAAACAGTTTCTTTCAATATCATTATTGACACTCCTCGCGCTTCGCTTGGAATTAAAACTGCTGGACGAGTGGTTTATTCCTTTGTTGGATGTGCATTAACAAATTATTTCAATGTTATTGCGCGATGTGTGTTAAAAGCTTGATGAATTAAAAATCGGTATAATGATAGATTCCTTCCAATTTTCGGGTATTGTTTCATTTTTCCAGATGGCACATACTAGTTTATAGATTTTGAAAGTGAGCTCGACGCCCCCATATTTGAGTAACTCAGCTGGTATAGAGTCATTTCCCGCGGCTTTGTTGTTTTTTAGTTTTTTAATCGCGGCCTCTACTTCTTGGTAGCTCGGTTCCTCCACGTGGGGTTCAGCAGTGTGAATTTCGTCCCCTAATTCTTCGCTATTTTCGTGCACGTTTAATAATTTATCCAAATAATTTTTCCACAGCGACAGTAATTCGTTGTCATTTGTTACGAGGTCCCCGTTTTCGTCCTTCATCAATTGCGCTCTACTCCTAAAACCCTTTCTGATGGCGTTAATCCCTTTGTACATTTCGCGGGGGTTATTTTCCTTACTGTTAGTTTCTATTCTCCTAATAAGATTCTTTTGATACCCCCGCTTGTTATTTCTGTAGATCGCGCTCGTCTGTTTCCTTACGTTAGAATACTCATCTACGGTCCTATCGCTTCTATTTTGTAAGCTATCTAATTTAGCCTTTTTGCGCCTTTCAAACCAGAGTTCGCACTCTTCGTCAAACCATGGTTTGCTCTTTGGCTTTTTCTTTTTACCCAGTACTTTGTTCGCGGCCTCTTTTACCGTTTTTTCGATGTCCCCCAATAAGCTATTCGGTTCGTCATTCCCCTCCGGCGATGTGTTTGCTTCTTCAAGTGCCTGAAACCTGTTATTAATTTCTATCTGGTACCTAATTCGCTCTGTTCTATCTCGTAGTTTCTCAATATCAAAGCTTTCTACCTTGTTTGCTCGCTTACTATTTTGATTCGCTACTAGTCTAGCTCTTAATTTGGCTACTACTACGAAGTGGTCCGAGTCGCTATCTGCCCCTCTGTAAGCCCTTACGTCAAGAACATTAGTATGACGTCTTTTTTCAATGAGGAAATGATCAATTTGGTTCTGTGTGGCCCCGTCCGGCGATGTCCACGTTGCCTTGTGTATGTTCTTGTGCTTAAAACACGTAGTTTTGATTATAAGATCTTTTGCCGCCGCGAAATTTATGACCCTAATACCGTTATCATTGCTGGCTTCGTACAGGCTTTCCTTCCCTATAGTAGGCCTAAACATTTCCTCCCTACCTATTTTAGCATTGAAATCGCCTAATACTATTCTTGTGTCGTAAGACGCGAACTGGTCGATTACTTGCTCTAAAGTTTCGTAATAGAGATCCTTAGCTTCTTCTTCTTTGTCCTCCGTAGGACAGTGTACATTAATAAATACATATCTATACCATTCACCTTCGATAATGATGTACGAGAGCCTAGCATTGACGGATTTGAAACTTTTAACCGAATGTATGATGCTTTTGCTTACGAGAAATCCGGTGCCTAGAGATCCCCCACTCCCGGCCCCATACAGGTACGTGAAGTTACTCGATGCTAGTACTCCGCCATCTGGCCACCGCGATTCCTGTATTGCTACCAAATCTAGATTGTACCTATCAGCTTCCTTTACGAGTTCTTTAAACGCACCTGCTCTGTATAGACTGCGAACATTCCAAGTTCCGACCCTTAAGTCCCTTTTGGTTCGGATTTGATTTTTTTGAGCCATGATATTATGTTAAACCCGCGCGCTTCGGATCCTGTTCCGATCGCAGGTGAGTCCACCGTTCTAGAGGTGATAACCCCCATACCTCTCTAGAACTAAGTATGAGAGCTTTCCGACTTTGACGAGGACAGTGTCAACTCGTCGTCATACACACTACGGTTTCATTCTCGCATCCTAACGCCCCCCTGCAAGGCAGCGCGCCTTCGCTGGCATCGTTACCGCGTAAGACCAGGTGACGAATCATTCTACACATCCCCTTTCGGGGCAGTTGTCATCGCTCCCGCATCCTCCTCGGCAGCAGGATTTTTGCCCATTTTTGTAATGTGTGATGAAAGAGATAGATTGAGAGATAAGAGATAATGTGAAGTGTTTTTGTTGTTGTGGTGCTTGCGTAGTGTTTCTAGATGAATGCTTTCGACAGTGTGGGCTCATCATACCCACGCCTGTTCCTATCGGCTGTCCGCGGCTGCTTATTTAATTTATTCGCAGCTAACCTCTTTCTCAGGGGCTGTTCCTCTATCCGCAACCTAAGGACGCGCTGTGTAGTGGTGATAGGCACCCACCCGTCCGATCTGGACGACAACGCCCAAGACCCGCTTAGGGTAGCGGCATTGTAACAGGAGTAAAAAGTTATTAGGATTTTAAAATAAAAAAATTACCTTGTGTTTTTTATGAAAAATTTCGATTTTTCACTATTTTCAGACCAAGACAACTTTGAATGTAAGCAACTATTTTTAACTCACCAGGGCTAAAATTGAAGATTTTATCTCATACTTTGATCCTATAAATACGCATTTACTGTTTGCACCCCCAGAGCTTGAGTACATGCCGTTGAATAATGGCTACTTTTCATGAATTTTTACGACGAAAATTTCACGAAAAAAATTTTAAATCGCCCAGAAATCATTGTGCCGAGGTCGATATCGCAGGATCATCGCCTTTTCAGTGTTCTATAGACCTCAAAGGATAAGAAAAGTGTGGTAAGCAGCGATGTAGCATCGATTTTTTTTTCGGATTTTCGAGCACTCTAACTGCATATTTTCTGTAGATTTCTCCATATATGTTTGGTGGTAGAGAGTAGCCTATACATGTTCTAAATAAGCGAAAAAGTTTTTTTCAAAAATAAAATTATCATTTTTTAACAATGACATGAAGCTCGACGTTCGATATTATTCAAAGAATGACGACATTATCGTCAAATGCCGCGCTTATTTTTTCAAAATATTTCATCGCCTCCCAATCACGCAATGACTAGCATAATTTTTCGATTACTCGACACATCGTCGCATCGCTGCGTGCGTCCGAAAAACTTGAAACTCGCGGGCAGCGACGATGGCAAATATTTTAATTAAACTAAAAACCGAAAATTTGCGGTTACGCGCCGGCCGCGAGGGCGAGGGACTTTTTTTCCGCCGTGTCTCGCACGTCCCCATCAGCGATATACCTCACGCGCGGGTGCGGGTAAACTTTTCCAAATATTTAATTAGCATATCGGAAAATAAACTTTTCGCGCCTCACGAGTGAAATTGTCTTCGTGTTTTTCGACGCGCTGGTGGATTCTCGAAACGCTTTGCGGACTCGCGCGATCGACAGATATTTGGTCTCTGAATACTTTTCATGAATCGTTAATTACAGCAAGCAAGTGGCTGTGACGAATCGATTCGTTGGACGGCAACCCTATCGAACCTGCATAAAAAGGCAAACAACTTCTTGGAGAAACTCCCACGCCACTCCGTAATATCTCCTTGTAATCGATGCGAAAGCGGCACTAAACGCGCCATGAAACTTTATCTGGAGGAGGTGCAAATGTATTCCGCCCTTGTGTCCCTGTTTTTCTCCTTCTCTTCACGGCGCGCAGCAGCGAAATAGTTTTCCGCCGCCGTCGACACCTCTCCCAAGCAAAAAAGAAAGCTAGAGACGCGCTGGTATAACCCGAGGAAACGTCAGAACGTGAATTTATGGGAAATTTGTGGCCAATCGACGGCGGTTCGATCTGCATAATAACCCTGCGAGGCGAGATGCAAATTTCGTAAGCCCGCCGTGCAGAGCCTTGTCTTTTATTTCGCTCGACTATAAAAGAAGTTTTCCCCTCTTCTTTCTTTTGTGCGCGTTCTTTTTTCGAGTAGTCAAGTCTCTCGTCCTTGTCGCCGTCGTCGCGATTCTTTTTTACGGGCTGTCGCAATATTTTCGCGGGCCTTTTTTTAATGCCTCTTTTGTCTAGTTTTCCGCAGGGGTCGGGGCTGTAGCACTGAGTACACGGAATGATGCATACCGCCAGTTGAGTTAGTGGCTCCGCGTCGGGTATATAAAAAAGTCACAAAGAGCCGACTTGGCTGAAGACTTGTTTTGCCAAGCTCTTCAAAGGGAATTTTGTTTGCTCGATCGAACTGCCTTCTCTTTCAGAATTGAACATCGCCGGATTCTTCTTTTCGACCTTTTCCAAAGTGCGAAATAGTCGATCGCGAAAATAATTTGATAAAAATAAAATATACAAGACTTCCGACGCCTCTTTCTCCGTCAAAACGATCTTCCTCTCGCCCCGACTTTTCGGCGATAAAACAAACGAAGCCGGAATCTCGCGGGGGTGGCGGCGATAATTATTGCGCGGCCTCCGCTACAAAGACGCCAGTTACAAATGATTCGGAAGATTTCGCCTTTGATTGCCAGCGAAGCGCCTCTCGGTAAAGGGTCGAAAAAGAAGAAGGATTCTTCGCTCCCTCTCCCTCCTCCTCGGGGAATGTCTTTTTTCGGGCAGGGGAATTTGTTCGAGCCGATAATTAAATCTAACGACGATTGTCATATTTTAATTGTTCGCTCTTTCCTGTGAAAAACAGCGGAGGGCTGCGCCTTTATTCCTTCGTGTTTTTGCACTGTCTCTCCTTTCGCTGGAATCGTCGTCGACGACGACTTTGATTCATTATCGCAGCGCGTACAGCAGCTGATGTTTCTTTTTCCGCTGCAGCTGAGGGAGGAGAATCGAGTGCTCGTTGCGAGGACTAATTTACGACGCTGCGATTCTCCGATTGGTGAAAACGTGTGCTGCGGGATAATACCCTTATTTATGAGGTTTAACTGGTGGAGATATTACATTTTTTATGTTTTTCACCGTGACTCGAACAACAGACGTATTACCGTTTCTATCATCATCGTCAGCGGGTATGCGTATTATACAAACCACGAACTTGTACAACTTTTCGGCATCTTGATTTTCCGGCGTTGCGCCAGGTTAATCATTCCTGTGGGAAAGAGGCGGAGGTGGTGCGACTGACGGGGCAAACAAGCCGAGGGCAGACGACGCGAGGCAAGACGTCTCTCGAATATAATATACATCATAGCCCCGAAAACTCGTCCTGGGTACACTTAAAAACTTTTCAAATTTAACCCCATCGCCTTAATCAGAGTAAAGAGCAAACTAGATTTTCCGCGGCGGAACAGGGACTGTTGTTAAAATATAAATTTGTTTAAACTGCTGCACTTTGACTGAGTTACTCAGATAAGCAAAATGTAACTCTTGAATACAAATTTTCCAGTCCTCGTATTTGTAGCATGATTACGAAATTTTCTCGAGCACAATTTAACAATCGTTCGTTGAGAATGCCAAAGTAGGATCAACAATAGTCTTAATGAAACATACAAATTTAACTCACAAAGCTTCGTACAACATTATAATTCGAACGAGAATGACGCAACAACAACAATTTCTAGTGTATCGCCAGGCCTCGCTTTAAGTCGAATTGCGACAGTTCAACGATTGCACAGTGTCCCGGCCATAAATGGAGAAAGACAAGTTTTTCAATTAAACGCGGATTATGCCCGCTTTGTCTCCTGGCATTGAATATAAATCGATATAGCGTCTCGTCCGCCCGTCGGCGAAAGGGTCGTGCCGATTGAATATTTTCCGATGGATCAGCCTCAGTCCAACTCAGTCAACAATATGTATGCAGCGAAGATGAAATGTGGACACGTACGTGCCGACGCCCCTTTGTTTCGCTGCATTCTTTTCGGCTCTAGGGGGGAGAGTCCACGTGGTGTTTCTTTTTTTCGGGAAATCTGCAGCTGCTGCGCCCGTTGGCTGAAAAAAAAATTTCGATTATTTCGAGTTTCTCGTCGTCGCGCTTTTTTTGCCGAGATACTATATTGCGCTTCTGTGTATCGTGTTTGCAGTCTAGGCAGGGGGACCGAGAGAATTTCCAGAATCGCTATACTCTTGATTGATTTTTCGTATCGCGCTCGGAGAGGGAAAAGTCGGGGATGAGAAAACGTGTAAATGATCGAACAAACAAACAAGCGAACTGATGGGGGGGGGGGGGGGAGGGCAAATATAAAGTTTTCGCCAGTAGTCAGGGTCAGGGTAAATTTCACTACATTTACGAGTATAGGGATTCCGGCCGAATTACCCGGGGATATTCTTGTTTATGTCTTCCTGATACCCCAAGTGGGTTGTCAAGAGCCTTAATAGATAGATTTGGATGCGATATGACGGGGATGAAGTCGCCGGTACACGTCCTCCGATCTGTAAATATATATATACGTATGTATGTACATCGACTCGATTGGACCCCGGCCCCTATTGTCTCCCGCCGTCTCTCGCAAAGTCCAATGATAACCATGAAAACTTCTCGGGATGGGCGGAAACTTTTGCTCTACGAGAGAAAGAGACGGCCGTCTCGAGACAACCCCCGAATGTGTACTATACGTACTTTAAATAATGCGACTCGGCCAACTTCTCGATGCTCGCTCGAAGAAAGTTTCCGCGAATGGCAAACATCGCTAATTAAACAGAGCTTTCTTTCGATTCCTACGTATTATTTTCTTAATCGATTTCGAGTTTCGAAATTATCTGCTTATGCTGTGAGCGCAATCTCTGCTCGCAGAATCAGTCGTAGTCGATCGGATGAGAGGGAAAGTGCTAGAGAAATCACCATTTAGCCACGAGAGCGATCGATTTTGCAGGGAGGAATTATGGCACTGGGTCGCTTCGGTTTCCGTCGATCGTATCTCACGGACGCGAACGTAGTAAACAAGGAAGATGCTTTTAATGCATCGACATCGCTACTTTTAACCATAACAAAGTTTTCAGTTAGGCAGGCTACCGAAAAAGAAGTACGAAATAAATCAAAGCCCGAATTCCAGCGCATCTCCCCTCATAAATTCCTAAACACGCCGTTGGCGACCGCGCGAGAAAGTGTGAATTTATCCCAGGCGTCCAGCGGCCACCCCATTTACACGCTCAGCCTGGTGCAACAACGCTCGCCGCGAAGAGAAATAAGTACGGAGAGAATCCGCGAAAGTAAAACAGAGAGCGCATGCATATGGATGACAGCGAACGGGACACGCAGCTGACGCGAAATTGATCGAAGCGGTTTTGGTATTATATACCTATACCATCCGTGCGCGTCAAGACTCACAGAATTACAATCTGCGAAAGCTCATCTCGGCGGAGCTCGACAAATAAAATTCGCGCAGCGCAGAAGCGATCCCAATCAAATATACGTCGCGGCTCGGGGACTACAAGGCCGGATATTAAAAATCCTCGCGAAACAAAGGGAAAAGAAGAGAGCGCCCGCATAACTAACCAAAAATATATATAGCTCTGTATCATCCTGCGCATAGACGCTCGCGGGAGCTGTGAAGCTGGAAAACGGGCGAAAAAGCGGCGATGACGGCGTGCCGCGAAGGATTAGCATAGCCCCCTCATTAAAATACAAACACAGCGCGAGCGCCTCGAAAATCTGCTCTTCTCTCTCGCTCTCTGTACTTCTGTCGAAGCGAGAGAGACAGATAGAGAGAGAGAGAGAGAGAGAGAGAGAGAGAGAGAGAGAGAGAGAGAGAGGGACAGAGCCGAACGCACAACTTTTAATCTATATTCGTTAAGTCGCCTTAAGTAACTCCCGGGGCGGCGTCTCGGCGTTAATTTATTATTATTTGGCCGGGGAAAAGGTTGAAAGAGAGGAGAAAAGCCGAGACGCCGCCTGCACCGCGATAGACTTATAATTTTGTTTGACCGATCTGTTGACGCTCTTTTCCCCCGTGGCTTCGAGGCGAGATGAGGCCGGTGTGATGCTGAGCCAGGCGAAAGCGCGCTTTCTTTTGTCTTTCTAGAAAACAGGCTGAGATCGACTTTTCTCTCTGTTTCAGATACCTTCGAGGAGATCTTCAAGGTGTCAAAGACGCGCCAAGCAGCATGTTCGCGAAAGGTCAGTGCTCCGAATTTAAAATTCAAACCTATACAATATATTATTATACCCATGCAGTGATCGCAAATCCGAAAACAGCAATATCGATAACAGTAACCACCCCCTTGGACGAATCAATAGCCCTCCACATACAGATCGCGAATCTTCTAAAACACTCGTGTCGAGTTCCATCCCTCGGAAAAATCCAATAACGGTACAACCCGATTTCGGCGAATCCCGTCGCGAGAAAGAGAGACAGAGACAGAGAATCAAGCGACCCCCGTAAAAAGGATATACCAATATCCGTGGGAAGCTGTGCCGGCAACACGCACTGGCTTCCGCGGCAGAAGCCGAGAGAGAATCTCAGCTCGACCCCTTCCGCTTCCATCTCGGCTAAGGTTTCCGCATGGCTGATCGCCACATGCAAATGCTCTCGCGCGTGTACAGAGACGCGCCGCGTTTGTTTTTCCACGAGTGCGCCGCGTGTTCTCTCTTTGCGCCCGAGGATTCGCCGTTTATTATTGGAGCGAATACATTTCTTCGGGGATGACTCTTCGCTGCTCGCCGAGTGCCTTTTCGGCTTCTACCGAGAGAGAGAGAGAAAGAGAGAGAGAGAGAGAGAGAGAGAGAGAGAGAGAGAGAGAGAGAGAGAGAGAGCGAGAGCTTTACGCCGAATAATTCGCGAGTCGTTTTGTCGGTGAAAGAATAGCAGCACGTTATCGATTCCTGTATCGCAGTAGAGGAAGTAAAAAATTGACGCTAATGTCTCTTTCTCACTTTTGCTGGATTAGATTGCGCCTTCCTAAAACATGAGGCAAACACAATCACTGTTTTGCTTACTGTGTACACCCGCGTCGTCGCGGAATAGCAACGGAACACGCGAAGACAACACGAGACGAGTCGAACTCAGAGGCTTCGAGGAGTAAACAATCGACGATGCCCAAACTCGATTACAGTTCGCGAGATAGGCTTATTTTTTTTTACGCGGAGCCCGTAAATATCAGAATTAAAGTGCGACAGCTCCGTTATCGACAACAAAACAATGCATTGACGCTGTTGGAAGCAAAGAATATAAGCGAGACAGTTTCTTCTTCGGACTCGCGTATATCTTAAACGGACACGATCGAGCCGAAGGAAGCACAGTCAGCAAATACAATCGCCGAGAGAAAGACTGGACATCGTGGCTCACGTATACACACACACACACACACACACACACAGCTTAGTATGAATGGGGGACGTAAATAAAAGCGGGAGACATTTTTCTGCGCACGATTACGATGATAAGGCTTAGCTTGTTTATAACGCGATTGATGTTTTTCTTTCTGGTGAAATATATATAGTCTCTTCGTCTGATCCCCTGTTTATCTCGACCTCATCCCCAAACATACACTTCCGCGTGTCCACGCTTGGCTTATTTAAACTTGCGCCAATTATACGACCCTCTCTCTTTCTTTCCTCGTACAGGGCTACACTCGCGGAGAGGAAAAAAAGCTCGACTGCAGTCTTTATCTGAAATTGAATCTTTGGAAGCGCCCCGCGAGAGTTTCGAAGCCGTCGTCGACGGCACTTCTTGTTTCGCTGCTGCTTGCTGTGCGCGAGCGTATAAAGCTGACGTTTGCAGCTGTATTCGATTACGCCAGGATTGTGCAGCGGGACTGTTTGAAAATTTTCTGATCCATCTTTTGCCGATCTTTATTTCATGGTGATTTTATGCAAGGCTCTTGTGTGTACTCGCTATAAATAGAAAACGCTGCTCATTAATTTACGAAACACGCGTTAATATGATTATTAGCTGGCTCGAAAATAGAGCTATAGAATATAAGCGTCATAAGAACATTAGCATCGCATGAATAACGCGCTGAGCTCTGTACTTCTTCGCGTCGTTCGCAATTAATAATTGTACAAGAAAACGTACGCAATAAACCTCGATAAATAAAACATCTCGAGCCGTCGTCACCTCTGACGCGATATAATAAAAAAAGTCTCCGGAGACATCACACTCGCTCTGCTATATATGCGAGTGTAAACCCTGTGTACTCTATAGCTGAAAAAAGAAGCCACACACACAACAGCAGTTTACGCGTCCTGGTATACATACACAACGCGTTGCGTGCGCCCGTGCGATTATGGCCACCATAACGTCTTCGCGCGATGTTTCACCAATTAAAGGCACAATAAAAAAAAATAAAGGAAAATGCGCGCGAATTAGCATCGCCTCGACAATAAAACACGTGGCTCTTTTTTCGTTCCCTCCCTATATACTCCTTCTACACATACGGGGGGAGTCCCGCTATGGTAATATACGCGTCTGTTCTCGGAAGAAACACGCACTTAATGGCTCTATTAGAGGCTCGTCGGATGAGGAGAAAAAGGAGGCAATAAAGGCCGCGGCTAATTGTCGGCCGAAACCACAAACCATCGCGATGCGTGTGTTGTGCAATAAAATATTCCGCCTCGAGAGAAAGAGAGAGAAAGAGAGAGAGAGAGAGAGAGAGAGAGAGAGAGAGAGAGAGAGAGAGAGTTGCGAAGGGGATACACAGGTCGTAATAGCAGGTTGTGCGGGATGGCGACGAATGCGACACATGCGGCTTATGTATTATTGATTGCGCTAATAATTGATGATTTGATTATTGACTCGGGATAAGGCGAATATGTGACGTCGGGATCGTGGCGCAGGAGAAAAATGCTTCGGAGGGGGTGGCTTCGCCGGCTTATAGCATAATTCAGCGTATTTAATGTTGCGCTCATCCTGATAGTTGCACTAGTCCGCGCTCGACCATAGCACCGATGAATATTTATGCAGGAGAAATTGCTGCTTCGATTATTTGCGATTCAAATTTATCGATCAGCTGCGAAGTGGATTGATGCAGCCGTGCGGGTGAAATAAAAGGAAACGACGCGATCGTCTGGTAACGTTTTTCAAGATGCGTATAGATACTTTGAGATACACTGATACACTCGCTCGTCTCTCGAGCTCACACTTCGTAGCGAGTGCAAACAGTCGCGTTTCCTCCTCCACTATCCGCACATCAAAGGCCAACAGCAGCAGCAGCAGTCGAGGAAAAGAACACACGCGCACGCAAACCTCTCAAAAAATCCACAAGCGTCAGGCTGCTCGACTCTCACGAGGAGCCCGCGCAGCTGTTCCTCGCGATATTTGTAAATATCCTTCCCTTTGTGAGGAAAAGCCGGCTTGTCTCTCACTCAAGAGCAGAGGAGCGCAGTGCGGAAAGGATAAAAGCCCGCGCGCGATATCCTGTATTTGGCAAGTCCACACATGCGCGCCCTCAAAGAAATGCGGAGGTTTTGCGAGTAATTAATACCCCGGGCTTCTTTAGCCAGAGACGACTACGATCCCGTGTTTGCCCGCGAATTTCCGCCGACCCGTGTTTACAAGGCGCTGCCACTGCCGACGAACCACTTGCCGCGGGTGTAAGATTCGGAATGAAATAAGTGCCTCGTAATGTTCTCTCTCTTTTCGAGGGCCGATTCCGAGTTAACAACGATCTACGCAATAATGCTGAGAAAAGAAACTCGGCTGCTTTATCCATAGGGGGTGTCCGTATCGACGCTCGGTTGATACGTATGCAGAGTCGATATCTCGGGGTAGTTTTTATCGGGTACGGCTGCGCCAGAGCTTATACAGTCCCGGCAACGCCGCGATAAGACAAAGCGGCGGTGTGGTAATTTGACATCGAGACTCTCGCTCTTTCTTGCCGAGATAACCTGCGAGAGCTGCGCGGGGATTTCCAGGTCGCGTCTGTTTCCCCTCGCTCTGTACACTCGAATAAAGTACATCGAATACTTTTGCATAGTCGTTTATAGTCGGCTGAGCTGCATGCCTATCGCGATGCCTATTTTCTTAGGCTTTGAAATCTTTGTTACATCAATTTTTAAAAAACGTCCGCCTTTCATCGAATATTAATCCGACCGAGAGCTGACACACGTACACGTAACTCCACGATAATTACTGCAGGCAAAACTTCCGTCAATAAGCCAAGTTGCTCCGACTCCGGCAGTTACAGTTGCACCACTTACCCCCACGTGTGTTTTGCGACGAGCAAAGGCGAACCCTATCCCCCTCTCACTCTCAGTCTCACTCTCCAGGAGCGACAGACAAATCGAAACGGACGAAGGGATGATATAAGTGCTGGTAGAGTGTGCCTATAAGAGCGACCCTCCGCTTGCAAGGTGTGCGTGTGTTTCTGCGCAGGGCTAATGACCGAGTAAATGAAGGGTCGCATTACGAGTTAATGCTCAGCTGTTACACGTGATTCGGCTAATTACGCGTAGCCGCGTCCGGGACTAGCCCGCAACTATGCAGCGCGAGTCCGGGTTTCGAGAGCGTCAGTTGTTGGGATAGCTGCTGTGTCTTCTGGGGGGTAGTAAGGGCTCTCTGTACTTCGCTGCGGTTTACGTGTACCAACTATAGCCTCTCGAGTTGACCAGCTTGGAATCAAGGCGGTCGAAGGGTTTATCGCCTTTATTTAAAAAAATGGAGAGTCAAAATGCTAAAATTTCGCACGTTAACTAGAAGATCTAGCCTACGCGTGCTTGCGTATTTTTTCGTCCTCTTCAAGCCTATGTCGGTTAGATTGACGAGAAAACGTGCAGACGTGTTTGACTACATCCCAGGAGCCGATGGGCTAACAAGAACGCATCCAACCTTTGTCTCGTAATCACCACACATCATAACCATATAAAGCCCATTAACGGCAGAACACACACACACACACGCATCGCCGCGTATAAAGGCCGACCCTTTTGAGTACTAAAAATCGCCGCAAGAAATACCTCCTCTTTTTGCACCGACTCCATCGTTGCAAGATTTCCCTCCGCACACCCGCGCACGCTTACCCCGAGAAAAAACAACAACCGGTATCTCAAAGCTTTCCATAAATAATCCCAAGAGTACAATTGCTGCGCGCCGAGCAAACATCGCTAATTTAGAAAAGGCAAATAATTTGGCGCGGCGGCCGGCCCGAGAGAAAATTCGAGCAAAAAGCGCCTATTCCTATACCTTTTCTTCCTTTGCGGGAGGAAAACTTAGACGATACTCGCCGCAGATTACGGCGTTGCTGCTGCTGCTGCTGTCTCATTTGAATAATGCCGATTATAAAGCGGGAAGAAGGGCAAGGGCAGCTCCGGCGCTTATCCATTTCGTGGATCTCGCGGCGGCGCGCGAGATTCTTTCGCTGCGGCTTTTTAATGCGCTCGTCGTTGACGCGCTTTCGAGCAGTTGTACAACGAGTGTTTGCGCCGTAGCCGGAGAGTTTTTAATGGGGGAGGTCGGCAGTTTAGTCAGATGGGGTGATAAGCTTCCTGATGCGTCTTTGATTGTACGAGCTGTTTTTCTGTTTTGTTGCTCTTCTTTTCCACGGTGCGCTGGCAATTTTCTTATCGCGCCTTTAGTCTGGAAGCTTTAATTGCTTTCGGTCCTTCTCTTTATTTGCGCTTGATAAGTATTATATCGGCGGTGTTTCTTTTTTGCCGAGGATCGACGTCGTGTCCATTCGCTATGGACGTTCGGGAGTATCGTGTTCTACGAGTAAATGCTTTTACCTGGAAGAAATTTTGGATTCAATATGCATGTGTAGTCAAAGCTGACAGTGTAATCTATCTCTGAGTTTAGTTTCATTTTTTTTCTCATTTCAAAACTAATGAAACAATGTCGAGCCCTCAAGTCCCTCGTCTATTACTTATCCCGTACTTCTCTACAATCAATCGAAGTTATGCTTTCATCCAGGCGAGCTCGCGAATAATTCATCGACAGTAATGGGCTAATCGCGTTTTTCCACGAAGACCATCGAGCCTGTCCGACGGCTCTGTCCTCGGCACGATTATGAATAGGATCACTGAATACGATTTCTCGGGAAGGAAGGTCAACGGATTTCCGAGTATAGCTGTGCTCCCGCCAACACCCCCGCCTAGTCATAAGAAATCGGCCTCCTCCGCAGAGGTTCCTTCACCCTGTAAGCTCCGATCGATTCTCTCCTTTCCGCAAGGTCACACAGTAAACTTTTTCCACGCACCACACGACGAATGATTCCAGCCGCGCAGACACACGTGGATCAGTATACGAATCGAACGATCATCTTCTATACGATACGCCGTCCTTCCCCCCTCGTCGAAAGTTTTTTCGACGAACCCGCGTGATCTTGCATTTTTGCGACTTTGAAAAGTTTCGCGCGCGCTCGGGATCACGTGTTCGTCAAAAGTCAATCGAGCGTGGATTGTAAAGAGTGGAAAGTTTGCTAGATCGCGTCTGTGCTTTTATCGTCTGAACTGTATACATTCTGTTTGGCATTGATTTTCGAAGCGAATACGTTACAGAGCATTTCTCGTTTTGGATTGAAATGTATGATATATTCATTCCAAAGTCATCAGGAGACTGTATACGACCGCGGAGGGCGCCGAGACTGGCTTTGAGCACGGAGAAGAATGGGAAAAGGGCAAAATAAGAACGGTAAATAATGTATTCAAGGTAATGGGGAAACGGCGCGCATATATATTTCTGCAGCGGGAGTCGGGGCGCCTAATGAAAAACTGGGGCCTCTTAAATAAAATAGAGCCGCGCGCGTTATTGGCGCTCGAGAGCGTTTGTACTTCTCCTTCTCTCTGCCTACTCGGTTTTCTTGCTTTCTCTCTTTCTCTTTCGTCAGTCTCTCGAAGCTCATAAGAAGCTGCTTGATGAAAGATCTCGCGCTTGAATTTATATTGTGTGAAGTGCGTTGAGCGAGTGCCTGGCTTTTTCTTCTCCGAAAAATCGGGTAAATAATAAGTTCATCTCGTGTTGCGTGGGAGAAAATACTGAGGTGAAAAACTCACTTTGTTCTATTAGAATAATCCTTCAATTAAATAAAAAAGTGTTAATTTTTTCACATCCATGAATTACACTTGAAGATCTCTACGAAAGAGTTTCCACGGTTGTAGGGTAAGCCCCATAAAAAATAACTCCCCGACATAATCAGCTTTGCCACAGCAAACAAAACACGAGCCACAACCGCATTAAAGCTCGTCTCATTTACACGCGGTACAGTCGGCGAGCCCAATGAACCACCGCCAGCGGCACCTCTCAGAGCTTGTTTCTCTCGTGGCGTGTCTTCCTCCTCCGCGCAAAAATGACAAATCGCGCCAGCGCGAAGAACACACCTCCCATTTACATAGCTACTAATCTCTCGCTGCGTAGTCGTGTCGCTAATTCTCAGCGTCGCGCTTGGCCCCATCCTTGATTCGAAGTTACAAGGCAAAGCGACGCGAGATTGCGCTAAAATCTGACGTGATTTATGCCGGGTAAATTATGCCCGCGGCGTTATGGCTTTCGAATTTCTGTTGTGTTTTTCAAAGATTCTTCAAAGATTTGGATCTAAACAATGTCGATCTGCCAAGCGATGGATGTTTTATTACCCAGACCGTAAATTACGTAACTCGATGTAAGCTGACTACTACTCGAGCATCCCACCCTAATGTGGGTAATTGAATACCATTTGTTTGGAGGTTTCATCGGGCATTAGACATCCAACGTCGGAACGATTAAACTCGTATCAGATTGCCGCCTAGTCTTCCGCTACAGCGTAACATCCCTCGATAAACAGAGGAAACAGAGCACGTGTTGTCGCTGATTTACGGTGGGTAATTAGAATCGAGCCTCCTTATTCGCCGTCACCCCGTCTTTGCTCGCGGGAGGAGCACTACTGGAGAAAGAGAGACACAGCAGTCGGGAGGATAAGTGCACGCAAGAGGATGACGCAGTGTCTAATGTGTGTAAGCCGCCAGAAGGCTCCAAGCGACGAATGAGCCTGTCGTTAATTGCTCAAACGCGCCTTTTCTTCTTTCGCCGTATACTCCCAGTTGGATAATGTTGATAATTTATCCCCGCAGTCCAGCTGATGATCGAACGAAGCTAATGAGCTTCCACCGAATTTCGCTGTCATAAATAAGAAATTTAATCATCCGAGCGTTTATAGAGCGTTGATATTCGCCGACTGTCCGCGACCGTGTAGATTATATAAATCGACGGAAGCATCGCAGGAGCCGAGGTGAGGACGCGAGGGACCTCATTTTCAATAAGCTCGTCGATTGTTTTCGCGACTCACGGGATAAAGTTCGTGGCCGAGCTACCGGAAATGCGGGGATGGAGCGCCGCGACATTTATCCAATTAACCGACGTACCTCAAGGGTCGAAACTGAGAATCAGTGTGCCTCTTGCCGATCGAAAAAATTTCCCGTTTTCACGATAATGAGCTGACGCTGAAAGTTATCCATTACGATCTTCGCGGCGAATTAATAACGATAATTCACTAGGCAGCGGTCCTCTCCATTACCCCGACACACCGCATCATTCCTTCCTCGTCTCGTCCCCCCTTTCAGCACGCACTCATCCATCTCTTCTATCCTCCGCGCATCCTCCACGTACGCACATCGCGACGGAACTTGTGTTGATCTGTTATGTTTAATTACGGAAGCCCGAGTACAGCCAGCCGGGCGGATATATATTGACGGCTCGGTATGCGGCGTCGACGAAGTCACCCCTTTCTCTGTCTCCGGGTCCCGAGACACGGCGACTAAATGGCCAGCAGCAATATTGTCGCGAAGGGGATTTGCCACGTCGATTCGCGGTGGTGGCGGCGACTGGGGAGGTGACACGGGAAAATTAATTATACGCTCTTGAAAGTCGCCGGACGCTCAACCCTCTCGAACGCTGAAAACGTCCGCAGAGACCTTCTTTCGGCCAGAGGATTATTGCGCGCGGCTGGGGATATGTATCGATTCGTCTTCTTTTTTTCGAATCGCCCAATCGATGCCTGTAAAGCTATAAGGCTATAAATACCGCTTTCTCAACTTTCTATTTTTTTTCAGCCGACCACGCAGGGGACGTTGCGATACTCGTCGGTCGGGATATCCCACCTCTGTCACCGGATACCATACTCTACCTCGCACGTTTCTCCTCGAGCGGCGAATTTCGAATTGAAATTTCGTTGCGAATCAATGACGATCTTCTCGCGAACGTATACCCGGCGATTCTACATTTCTCCGGTTTAATCGAATTTCCAGGTGCGAAATCTTCGGGTTTGTTTTCTCACTCCTCGCGCGCTTTGGTTTCTTACGACGCGTCTCATAAACAACGGGGGCATTAATGCTCTTTTCTCCCCGCGCGCGCGAGAAGAGGGCAGCGAGCAGCGCGGGAGAAAGAGAAAATTATTGAGAGAAGGAAAGAAAATAAGGAAGAGCGCCAAGGAAAGAATCGCAAGCGGGGGTTTAATTGGATCGTGTATTTATTTATGGTCTTTTCTGTTTTACTCGCAGCTGCAATGATAATCTCGATGATTCGGTGATATTGTGAATGGAGTTGGATATTGTTCTATCGCGACGATTTGAAAAGCTTTTTATATGATCGGTTACAATAGAAGTGGACTGACGTGTCAATCTCAAAGAATATTAATATACCATTGACATTGATACGCCGTTCGTAGAATAAGGATATTGCATATCCGGGAAGTAATTTCGTGTGATTTCATATTATACAAATCGGTTTTATTTATCGAATAATTATTTATTCATTGCTCTTCGCTTGCATTCATAACGTTACCGATACGAACATTTATACAATATCGAATTTTAAAGGATCGGATGAATTTTGATAATTTTACTTGTTTAGTTAGACGCACGTATCTTAAATTATTCGCGGACGCCATAAAAAAAGATCAAGCTCCCTTCTCAATAAAGAAACGAAAGAAACGTTTTAAAAATGGAATCACGTCAGATTTCTCGCGGAAATATACCAAGAGCGAACGAATGAATTTTAATTGGACTTTCAAACTTCCGGGGAGCGACGAAGAAGTACAAGCGGGAGTTGTAAACACGGATTTATGTAAGAGCGTGACGAAAATTCCGATTTTTTCGCCAAGAAGGGTGTGCCGCGCTTCTTTTTAAAGTCTCTCATTGATTGGATATTCCGGCGCAGAATGAAGTTTTGTCGAATGATTTCCTGGGAATTCAAGGAAGCTCAATGTATTCATGGCATAAATTCATTCATAACAATTTAATAATACAAATTTCTCAACAAATATTGTAGCACGTCTTACAATAAACATATGCTATCGAAGCTACGAATGCAACAACGAATTTCCAAGAATCCGTCACTCGCGCGTCTCTCACACACTTGCGCGCGAGCGGAAGCATAAAAAACAAATCTCGGCTTCTCGTCTCGGGCGGTTAGACTCCTCTCGCGTAATGGATCCCCGGATGTGCTCTCGGGGGCGAATGTTTCCGGGGAGGCGGTGGGTAGCAGCTACTTCGGACCTCCAGTCGGATTTTTGCCCCGTCGGAGAACACGATACAGTGCCGCGCTCTTGTTACGGTTTTAAAGCGCGCGCCGCTACTGGTCGACCGGAAAAACGCTCTTGCGGAATGCTGGGGGGTGGCTCGGAAAAGAGATAGATTTATGGGCTGGAAAGTGGTTCTGATTTTTGTTCAAAACTGTATTAGCTGGCTTTTATTTTCTCGAGAGAAATTAAACGATGACACTGACGATGTGAGATTTCTCGATAATATTCTTACAGCATCGAACAGATTTGTAGAAAAATTTTATCATAAACACGAAGACAGCTCTGAAATCACTAGTCCATCCATCAATAAAAACTTTCTGCTCTCCACGACTGCTTCGAGTGCAGAAAAAGCAATAATTTTCGACTCTCCTTGGGGAGATTCTTCGCCCCTTCTGGCAGCCCTGTATCGCTTGGTATTCCGCTACAGCGTCGATGATGTTTTAGCGATCGAGGCGGCGCGATGAAACCCAACGGGGCTGTAATGGGCCGCAACATCTTGCCGATCACTTCTCGCGCGGCACCCTTCGCGAATCGTTTCCTTCTTTCACGTTACGTCCCGCGATGCATATTGAAACTGTAAAAAATACTCATACGCGAGTACTACGAGCTACGCGATGTTTATTGTCGAGAGGTATGGCTTTGCTTTTGTTCAAAATATCGATACCACAACCGTCATGCTAAAAAGAAGCTGCAGACACCCACAGTCGAGTCCACTAAATCTTGGCCTCCGAAGCAGCAGCAGACGCAGCTCTCACGCGCCATTCTTATTCCCTCGTTACTCGCGCAGCTCCTGCTACTGAGACGACGGACGCGGCGGTGGTGGCGTCGGCGGTTCTTTTTCTCCTTATTATATCGTCTTTCCACGTCATAAAATCGGGAAAGAATTTTCGCCGCTACCCCAAGACAATAGAAACTAATAAATTTGATTACTGATTACGACGGCTCTGAGCGTCGCCTGAGAGGTTGTTTATCGTCTTGGATCTCTTATTTATTAGCACGCTCGTATAATTTAAATTCAAGGCCAAGTATAGTTACCTCAGTCACGTTTGTGAATTCACATAAGGAATCTAGTAGCCCCGAAAATTCAAAATCGTTCAGCCGCGTCGCCCAACCTTATCAAGCTACGAAATACCCCCTTAACAAAGCAAAACACAGCCCCTCCCTCCGCGCCTCTAATTCAAAAGTGCCGGGGCAAAGTTGATCTCGCTTTCATTCGAGCTCCCCGCGGCTATTTTAAAGACACTTCCACTTTAATTATACCAAAACGACGCCTTGCGCGATATTACGATATTACGCGGCGCGGCATAAGCGCGCTCGCGCGCCGAGATTTAGGGGAAAGTGCCCAGGGAGGAGAAAGTTTCGCGCGAAAAAGCCGCCCGAAACTTGCTAGTACGCGAGCGTTTGCCTGCTCGTCCGGTAAACGAGTTTGGGGATGGGGGAAGGAGGCGATCGATCGTTATCAGTGCAGAGGACTAGCTGCAATCGCTGCTGCTGTTGTTGCTGCAACTGTTTCCGAGTCTTTGCTCGGCGATTTAAGTTTTGGCAAGTCGTGCTCGTGGCCCTGGCTGCGCTTGAGAAAGTTCGCGCGAAGAGATGGGGGTTGCTGCTATTGGAATCGTGCATTTTGCCGGAGGTTTGAGCTTGTGGTTTTAACTCGGTGATTTTTGCGGCTCGGATTAATTTTGGGCGCTTGTCTCATTGCCACAATAGTGCCGCGACGAGAAAATGTGTGGAAGCAATCAATATAATCGCAGCAATTTTAAAATATTTATTCTCGAATTATTTTCTATTCATTATTTTTTA
Source organism: Nasonia vitripennis (assembly GCF_009193385.2). Lineage (NCBI taxonomy): Eukaryota > Metazoa > Arthropoda > Insecta > Hymenoptera > Pteromalidae > Nasonia > Nasonia vitripennis. The sequence continues at coordinate 9,165,526 of NC_045760.1, read as the reverse complement.
TTTGTCAATTATTTATATTGAAGTATTTTTATTATTATTAGTATTATGAAATCTGCCAATCTAATCAAAGTTTATAATTTAAAAATGATTTTATGAGTTTTGTAGCATTTTGATAAAGCCTGAACATTTAAACAAAGGATAATCTTTTGTTTTTACAACAATCAACAATTATAAATATTTTTTTATGGAAATGAAATTGTACGGTTAGTTACCATAGATAGCATCTATGGGATCTTTCTGATAGCAGCAACTAAGCTCAGTTTCTGACTTACCAGCAAGAGCAGCGGTCGGTAACTTTCCCTTCAACGTTGGTGAATCCCCCGTTGTATTATGCGGGATAAAGGCATTATGCTGTCGGTCTTTTATCCGTTAGACACCGTGTCAGTAGTAGAAGCGTTTTTTATCAATTTTAGATAAAATGTCTATTATGAAACTTTTGCTCTTTTATCAACTGCTGGGCGTCTTCTTTGTGGATTGTTCGTAAAATTATCTAACAAGAGAAGAAGAAAATTGTATAGGTTTATATTTAACAATTTTGGTTACTGTTTATTTAAACTTTCTATACTATTTACAAAATATCTATTGTTAAGAGAAACACGAATATGGTTAGCATACATTATTCTTTTAGACATTGAAACTTTTTTTGTAAATCATGTTTGGCCAGTCATAATTGCAAGATGCATCCACGAAGCTCCTTGAAATGCATCAAAAACTACATATATCGTCCTGACTACGAAGTGAACTTTAAAAACACTCTGATTGATAAGTGTATTCTCGCGCCGTAAACATTCGCTGGCGTAATGGCCTTTCGCGAAACATTTAGAAAGTTTCGAGCTGTAGTGAAATTTATTTCGTCTGGGAATGTTTATTGATCCATTAAATTAGTCTAATGTATTGTGTGAAGCAGTGAACTCTCTCGCAGATTCTCCCCGATATAACTGAAAGTACTGTACCATAAATCTTTCGTCTCAGTCGTTTCTTCCAAGCTGGATACAGTCTTGCATGATGCACTATTTTACTGAATTTAAGTATTTCCAGGAACTTTTCTTACAAACGTAGCGAGTAGTCTTATATCTTTATTCGTATTTTTATTAAATTTTACCTGCTTTCCAGAATCAAATACATTATTCTCGAAATTACTTTCTTGTTTCTTATTTTTCTTCTCGAAAAAGCTCTCCTTAGCGCGAAGAAAATCTTCGCTATTGCGCGAATCTTTTCGCCTCTGGCCTGCTTTGTCCTCAAGTTTCAGACGCCCGCGTTATTTACACGTTAACAATTAAAGGTCGCCCGCACGACACAGAAGAAACGTGTAGCGCTCGTCCTTTGGAAACATAAAAATGATACTTCGGATACGAGAAAAGCATAGCTCCTTTAATCACGCAAAAACTCGCGTATCGACCTGGTGTGATTTTTCAGTCTTTCTCGTCGTCACGATACTTCTTCCGCGAACACATTCTTAACGATTCCAAGTCGCGCTCCCTTTTTTTTCTGAAATGAAGAGGAAACGCGTGCTATGTTCGCGGCCCACTGGTAAAACACAAAGTAAGGCGGTGACCGCTTTTTTGCGCCCTGGCTTTTCTTCTCTCATACTTTGAGCTCTTTGACTCTAGTCCCCTCGGTATATAATAAGAAACAGATGAAATAAGGATATTTGTATCGGAGGGTTAATCTTTCCTTTGACGAGGGCTAGGAGAGTTTCTTTCATGTCTAGAGGTTGTTGCAAAAGTTTATGAATTATTATGAGAAATAGGTACTAATACAATCACATACTTAGAACGAAAAAATTTCACTTCTTGCTCCAATCAGTTCCATCGCCCTCGACAGCTCGAAGCAACGAGAAAATAACGTTATGTCTAACTTCCGAACAAACATTCTTTATTCGCGGACTTATTTGCTGACTAACAAGCCAAACGAATAATTCGGATCCTCGTTTTCCTGGAATTCGACATGACCAACAATTAAAACTTTTAGCTCCGCGCTCGGCCTTCGTCCGCAGAAAAAATTCTAGCCTGCTCGCAAGATAAACTCCGAGCAGTACTGCCCGGGACTGGTGTCCTGCTCTACTTGAAGCCCGCGAGCCAGTGCGGCGCGAAAAAGCGTCCAGCGCAGAGAACTAGATCTCCCGCTCTGCCTCGGAAAAAAGCAAAAGAAGCCCCCGGAATAAAGTAAAAGAAGAAGAAGAAGAAGAGGAGGGAGGACTTTGCATCTCGGAGAATTAGAGGCAAAGACGTCTCGGCGTAGAAAGTATTTTCCGGGGAAAGAGTAGGGTGGGAGGGGAGGAGGGAAGGGGGGCGAGTAATCCTCGCGAAGAAAACTGCGCCCACCAGCAGTTAAAATTGCAAACGGCCTGTCAGCGGGCGGCCGTGTAATCCGGCCGATTAGAGCTCCGAGTTATGCCTCGAGCGCTGCGCGCCGCGAAGAAAAAGTTGGCCGCCAGGTGGTTAAACTCGGCCCCTCGTTTACGAGCTCGCTCGCTCGCTCGCTCTCTCTCTCTCTCTCTCTCTCTCTCTCTCTCTCTCTCTATATATATATATATATATATATATATATATATATATGTGTGTGTGTGTGTGTGTGTGTGTGTACAGCAGCCGAGGCGGCCTCTATCTCCCGGACTCGAAATGATCTACGGCGGCGAAAAAGCTTGGAAATCGGAAATCATCCGATAGCGCCGGATGGGAAATATAATAAATGTCGGAGCGGATCGGAAAAAGAAGTTTCCGAAGGCAAAGTTTTCTGCGAACGAGGAACAATGGAGGGGCAGAACTCGAGGAATAATTAGCATTATTGTTGCCAGGCTACGCGCCGGATGTATATGTATGCAGATGAGACTCGCGCGCAGTTTTCGAGAGGATGAGCGCGAGTGGAGAAGATTTGAGAAACGTCTTTTTATTGTGGGGAGTAGGAGAGAAAGTTCGGTATTATGTTACGCAAAAGCGTAAGAGAGAGAGAGAGAGATAGAGACTGTATAACGAGCGAGTTTACGAGGTACCGTAAAAATATTCAGTGTTTTCAGACTAATTGCGCGCGTCTCTACTTGAATTAATTGAGCGCCGTCCTCGTAAAACAGTCATTTTCGTTTACGCCGCCCTAAAGCTCTGCGTTATTCAGTTTTTCAGCTTTCAGATAGCTCGTATAATAATTATATATGCGGAGTACAGGCGCGTGAATCGCGATAACGAGTGCGTTTCGATTTTCCGTGTATATGAAGTTACATGACTGTAATTTTTACGTCGGCTTGATTGTTTGGGTATGCGTCAAAGGTAGATTTTCAGAATTACATTAATTCCCGTAGTATATAGAAAAGGCATTTTCAATTAGCTTTTGATATTGAAACGATTAGCTACTAGCAACGATTTAATTAATTCTCTACAACGAATTGTGAACTTTCCGGGTAAAGATTAAAAAAAACTGCTTTTATTATGAAATTTAATGTTCCTCTCTTCATAGCGACACGCGTGACACACTTGGCGTGATCTTGTTTTCAATCCTTTGTGCGGTCCAAGTATAAGCGGGCGCACGTCGTCGCCAATGGCGCCTTTTCATTTGCCCTCCACTTTTGCCTTAATGGCTCAAAGCAAATTTAACCGCAGTCAATACTTTGAGAGTGACCTTTGGTATATTGCATTAGCGCCTTGTCCAATGGCCTTTTCTCGTCGTTACTCTTAAGCAATTACACTTTAAAGGACCGGCGCGCGCTATGATGTATTTTCAGCATGCATGCCAGTGATCAAATGCTATTCATTCGATTGTTTCGTCATCGGAAGTAGATTATGTCTATTTAGACTGCGATTCATTTTGTTCATAAATATTCCATCGCGTTTTTATTACAGCTCCGGCGCTATCTTTCGAGATAAATTTCGGGGCCATAATCGCACTTGTCCCCTAATTTACCTCGCAAACTTTGATCACTGGGATAAGTCCATCCGCAAACAGTCCTTTATATAAATCTCTCAGTGAAAAAGTCTTAAATCTTCAGCTGGAAAGATAATAAAATCGGGAAAAATGAAGGAGAAAAGAGCGAAACTAACCGAGAACGAGCTCTTCCCTCTTTCTCTGTTCCTCCTGGAAAGGAGCAAAAGTAAAAAAGCCGCGTCCACAGATAGACCGAAAGCTTCTCATTCGACTCGGTCGATGAAAGAAAAAAGAGAGAGAGAAAGATAGAGGCAGAGGGTGTAGTCACCAAAGTCAAAGGACACTCCCCGAGAGCCTTCCGCGCGCGCGCGCGTTAAAGGAACTTTAATATAATCCGAAATTCCGGGGGCGCGGTATCTGTCACGGTTTGGCGTCCAGCAAATTAGGCTCGATTGCAGCGTTTATAAAGCCACGCGCAAACACGTCGCGTACACTCGGAGCTTTAGCACAATGCCGCCGTGAAATCCTTTTGGCTTTTAAGAGCCAACGCTGCCAGTACTGCCGTCGCCCGCTGCGTCGCTGTTGCTTATCTGGCGCCGATTTTGCGGCTGGCTTCCGCGGTCACTTTGCCGGCTTTTACCGCAGCGAAGGAGGTTAAGTTTTTTGCCGCCGCTAAGGATTTCAGTTGGACAGAGAGAGCTTTCTCTTTTTTCCACTACCCTTCTCGCGCGGAGAGAGATGAATGCGTTTAATGCCATCCGCGTTTTCAGCGCATTCGACTCGCGGTTTTGTTCATTCTTTTTTAATCAGGGGGTATTGGTTTTCTTGTCGCTGGATAACGCGCGGGAGTGAAAAATCGATCTTGGGTCTACTGTGGTCTTGGGAGAGAACACGATTATCAATCAAAAATGCTCTTCTACCGCCGCGACGGTTTCAAACAAGGACTACAAAATTTTGCAGAAGTACAGCACAGTATGCGAACGACCACTGAGTTTCTCGAAATTCATATTCGTCTACCAGTATAAATCCCGATGTTTTCCTATTCCCACGTGCAGCATCAAACAAAGAGCAAATTCGTCAAACAGTAAACTTTTTTCGGAATTTTATGCGAAATTTAATTCGAAACTATTTAAGAATGTTTTTTTTTAATTGAACGAGTACAAATAACAAAACAAATTTTTGCGGATTTCGATTCAAATATCAGGTAACCCGGTATTCGCTCCGGCAACGGTTCAAACAAAAAACCGCAAAATCCCAACATTGTGTAAGTGTATCCTAGTGTAGAATAAAATTGATTTTGTAACGATGCACACCTCGGCAGCGTTTACACAACGTCGACTAAACAAATAGCAGTGACGAGAGCGACAAAAAATTTCAACGGTGTTAAACGGTTCTCTTCCTCTGATCCCTTAGATAGTATGCATAAAATTGGTCCAGCGCACATGACTATTAAAAATACGATCTCACGATTTCATCAACTGTACAAAAAAATGAGTTTCGAACGGGATGTCGCTGACGGATCGTCACTTTAATACTCCGACGAGAACTGATGGAGATTGCTGTTGCAACTCTTTAATGGAAGTTCGCGGACGAAAAATAACCGACATAGGCGTTTCGCCTTTCATTGAAGCTTGACAAGAATTAGGGAAGATAACCATCGATTCTTTTGGGAAGAACATATTATCCTTACTGAATTTAGAGTGAACGACGAAACGCAGACTTCTAGCGCTGAAAAACGCTAGCAAAAATATTGATCCTCAACTGAAAGTTCCGAGCGCGGAGACTCAGGAACCCCGGAGACATATTTCGCCTGGAGTCATAAAAAAATCACGCCACTCAAGCACAGCTCGCACGCACCTCGAGTTTCGCGTCTTCGCTATATGAGATGGGAACCTTCCAACTTCAGCGTCTCTCATTCTTCTCTTCTGTTCGGCTTCAAAGTGAGAGAGAGACAGAGAGAGAAAGAGAGAGAGAGAGAGAACATCTGCGTCCGAAGTAAAGTACTCCGTCTAAACGCACGGCGTTTTCTCTCGTGTATGTATACATCGGGCCAACGTCGCTGCAGGAAACGCGCCGAGAAGTTGCGCCCATGTGGCTCTCGGTTACTTACATACTTGGCCCTCTCGACGTCCGCTCGAGTTTGCGGAGACTCGCCGCGGGGCTTTCGAAAATCCTCCTCGCCCCGAGAGAGGTTCCTCGAAAAGCCCGAGAGAGGATGGGACGCGATGTCTGCTCTTGTCGGTACCGGGAAAAATGGGCGAGTTTTCGAAGGCGCAATGCTCTCGAGTTCCCCTCCAGCACTTCGATCATTCTATGGCCGATTTTTCGGATTTCGCTGCGGGGAGAGTCTACGCATGGCTCGGAATGAATTTGTGGTTATTTCGGGAATCGCGGGTCTTTAGAGGAAAACGTAGGAAAGCCAGGTCTCACTGGTCTTGGAAATCCGATTATTCCCAAATATTACTTCTTCATTTGTGCTCGGAATTCCGTATTCTCGGCGTGCACTATTAGCTCGAGACAGCTATTTTTGTGTTTATTTAGGCTAGAGCCGTACTCGCTGTTTGAAAACTCCGTCGAAATATCGTTCGCGGTTCGATTCAGGTGTTTCTTGTAGTGCAGCAGAGACACGTTAACGCGGTACAAAATGTACACCCGAATAACGCGGGCCCCTAGTCTACTACAGTGTCTCCACCAACAAAAATTCCAGCATTTGACCGACCTTCGTTATAAGCCAGTCGTTTTTCTCTCGAAGCTGCGCGCGATGCGATCAGCGACCGAAGCTCAAATACTGACCTCCATCCGGATCTTGGCTCGGATATAACCCTTGAAGGAGATGATTCCTTAAATTTTGTGCGAACCTACAGACTACGACCCCCCAGCAGTTTTCGAAAAAAGTCAGTATCGTAGAAAAAGACGTCTTTTCATAGTAAAATCGATATATCAAGCGAATTAAGATCCTATTTCGAATAAAAGAATAAAAAACTATCACTCGGAAGCAGCATTCAATTAAAAATTTTTCAATCTAAAAACTCGATGACACTCTGGGAGACTATAGAAAGCGACTCATCCTCCGCTCGATTGCTTGTTAAATATAATACCGTTTGCTGCCTAATTATCGCAATCAAGAATCTAATTAATAATAAAGTTTGTCCAGCAGCTGGAAATTCATTATTGGAAAACTTTTTCGAAGTGCCGAAGTGTTCAATCCGACAAGCAACAGCTATTCAGATGGAAAGTCGGCCCGAAACAATCGTAATCCCCTCTTGTCGATGACTCACCAATCGCGACACGCGTCGCGAAAAAAGAACCAATTCTCGAGGCCGCGAGTCAATGCCCCCTCGACAGACAGTACGCAGAGAAATTTTTACGCAATTACAGAGCTTTGTCGCGTGCGATCTAAGACTATCTTTAAAAAAAATACAAAGGTACGGCGCAGGAAAAAAACAGCAAGAAGGAGAAGAAGAAGCTTCGCCTCTGCTCCTTTTTCCTCTAGTATAGACTCTCTTTTTACAAGCTACCTGGCCGGCAGCTTCGTCGTAATGCTTTTTCATCGCGAAAGTTCGCAAATTGCATTTCTTACTTAGAGAGAAGGAGAGAGAGAGAGAGGGAGAGAGAGGAGTCTTCTGATGGTCTGCGCGCTCTCGCGTAATTTATACAGCGCCTCGTATTAGTGCGTTCTTACGCGCAGAATTTTTTTTATTAAGCTCTGCGCAACGCGCAGGGAGAAAGGGGGGAGAGTAGCAGTAGTCGTTTAATTATTTTGACGTGCCACGCGGGTATTATAATCACGCGCGAGGCTTTATATCGGCCCCTGCAGCCGTAGTGAGAATTACACGATAATCCGACGCGGATATTATAGCGCTGCTGCTGCTGTTGCTGCCGCTTCTTCTTCAGGTGCGCAACGGGGGTAATGAATATTTATTCGCCTTTGGCGTGAATAAAATTGCTCGCTCTATTTTGCGAGCTTGTGGGGGGGGGGGGGGGGGTGATGCGTTCTTGTATGCTCGTGTGCGTGCGTCTGGTGTATATACATCAGAGTTGCATAAGGGTTGAGAATGACCCGATTGAATAATTACTTTTGCCTACTCTCGAAAAACAATTGAAAATTCGCGTGACCGTATACGTGGCTCGTGCGTCAGCGCTGAGTTAAACGCATTTTCCTATTCCCTTGGAGTTATATCTTGTTCGCACTGCGGAGCAAAAGACGATAGAGAGGGCAACGAGCATTAATATTAAGAACAATGGAGCAGCAGCGAGAATTGGGTCGGAGCTTCGAGAGAGAGAGAGAGAGAGAGAGAGAGAGAGAGAGAGAGAGAGAGAGAGAGAGAGAGAGAGAGAGAGAGAGAGAGAAGCAGCGACAGCATTAATCAAAAGTTGCTTCAGTTTTATAAACAAAAATCGTCCCGTCGGTTTTTCCTCGGCGCGATGAAAAATCGCGCAGGTGAAAGAGTAACATTAATCACGGGACTTGGGAGCTTTTGCCGCTGGGGGAAACGTTTTAATACGTGTCGATTTATTGTGTCGATTTGCCCGCGAGAGCAGTACACGCAGTAGTGGAGTCGGGATAAATAAACGGATTCTATTGATTTCCAGCGCGAGTAGGTGACTTTATTACGCATTTCGAAAAGACGCGTTAATTTATTCGTCGCGCCCGCGCTGGCTCTCGTGAAAATCGAATGGAATTTTCCCAAAATAGCGGCGCTTTTATTTTCAGCGCAACAAGCGAGCGCAAAGTTTTCGAGCCTGGCCTAATTTTTTCCAATTACGCGCGATAATTTTCGCAAATGCGACGAGTCGTGAGAAAAATTGTGCGGATGAGTCATCTCTCTGTCCGGCTGTGTACGCGCAACTTCGACATAAATTAACGTCGCGTCGTCGCGCGATATTCATTAAAGCATATTTGGCGTTCCGCGAATTTTCTTTTCCGTGTGCGTCGGGGAAGAAAATGAGTCTGAGAAATCGACCGTAATTAGTCAGTGAATTATGCGATCAATCACCTGACGCTAATGACTTTTTCAACCCACCGAGATTAATTCGCCTTTATCGTTTATTTAGGGGATTGTATGGGTGCGCTTTTTTGAAAACTCATGATTCGGGTTTCATATAATCAATCTGAAAACCGTAGTGCTTCTGCGAGTTTCAATTTCAAAGATATTTAGTGAATTTTAGCAAAATACATGGGTGTTAAAAACTGGCTCGGGGAAAATCAACAATTATAAATTCCAAAAAGGCAATCAACAAACAAATGCTGGATTTTATATGTTATATACACATTATTATAATTTTATCTTGATACAGCTGTTCAATCCGAATTTGCATTAAATACTTTGTATACCTTGCACAGAAAATGCGCGTTGATTATGTTCCATTTTTAAAAAATTTTAAAAGTACGTAAGCGTATGATATGGTTTTCACTCAAAATCTCGTGCAATTTAAATGCATAAGAAAACGGTTACACATTATATTTTCCACGATGTAGTGCCTCAGAGAAATTCGACATCTCACACGATATAAGTTTCCGTTAATTCGCGAAACAATATTAAAGTGCGCATATATTCCAGAATTCACGCATATATTAATGAACGCGTTCACGCGATTTTATCGAAAAAGTGTCGATTCAGCCGATTCATTGTCCTGCTGGCTCACGCGCGCCATTTTCCGATAGATTAAAGAATAATCCTTTTATAATGCAATTCCAAACGACGCAGAAATTAGTATTCCAAATCCATTTCGCACGACGCGCCGAGCAATTCAGTGACAGATCCTCGGCCACAAATCACCGGGAAACTCTACATTTTCACCCGATTTTATTCCCCCTCGATTTTTAACCCACCATTTAACTCTTCATTTTTCGCACGCCTGGGGGGAGACGACGCATTCACTATACTCGTTGGCCCGGTCTCCAAAGCTCCATCCCCCTGCTCAAGCTCGAGTTGCCATTATACTAAGTCGGCTATGCCCTATTGTTCGGAATTCCTTACTCGTAAAAATCACGAAACCCAATTAACCCCCTTTGGCCTCTCCTTATCCGTCATCGGGTAACCGCTCGAATTCATTTAGCGACTGTCCGGTTTATCTTCAATCGTCATCTCGTAATGAATATCCGATAACGACACGTACAAGCGTCCTAAAGACGCGTTTTACTGCTTAATTCAGCCGACTGCGTTTGTTCTTTTTACGAAGCTTTTTGATGGACGTATAACGAACGAACGCGAAATTCGCGGAGCGCACGTTTCGACTGTTTAGCGAATGCTCTATACGCAGTTGGGCGAACAATCATAAAACTCAATATAACGCACTTTGAATCGGAGCTTCTAAAAAGTTTTTAGAATTTAGTATACTTTTACTGCCGCGAGCAACTTTTCATTATACTGCCGGGCGAATGCCTGCGAAGTTCTGGATGATTATTTAATATGGAATTGGATTTAATTGAGTCTCTTTACTGCCGAACATTAGCGAAACAATCGTTAAGTCACACGCGACCCCTAATCTAACTTTAACGCGCTTCTTGACTTATGACACCTACACCGCGCTTCGGATAAGCGCTTGCCTGGAAAGAAGAAACCACAGAGTTAACAGTACACTCCGTACTCCTCGGTTATGCCTTGATCTCTTAAAAGTTCGTCCATCAATTCCCCACCCATCGATCCGCGATGACATAAAATCAGCAGCCCTTCCAAAAAATACGATTTCCAGCATCCCATCGATGAAAAGGGTTAAGGACAGAAGGCGTTCGCAGCGACAACAGTAGCAGCGGCCGCGGCAGCTCTCTAGTCCGGGCTCGGCTGCTCCGCAGTAGCCTAAGCACATATTGATCAGCTGTAAGGTTTATCTTCGCGCGAGCATCTGCGCGTGGGAGCGAGAGAGACGGAGCGAGAGGTTAACGTCGCCACGCTGGATAGAGCTTCTAGCGAGAGCTGCTGCTGCTGCTGCTGCACATCCCTGGCAATCGTCGCAACAGACTGGGTGGGGCGGCTACGGCGCCTGCGTGCACAGCAGCAGTTTCTCTGTACATATAGCTGTACGTGTATACACGTATAATACTCTATAGCGTCGATCGACGGAAGCGTTACTCTCGCTACAGGGTCGTTTTTAAAGTATACGCGGAATATTGATTCATCCTCAACCTTCGAGTCCTCTTGTCGTTACGCGCGGATGACGATGATGATGACAACGACGACGACGACGATGATGATGAGGGTGTGCGCACAATGTGTATACGGGTATGGGGCACGTACTCGGGATGACTTCTTTATGGAGCTAGCGGACGAGCGAGCACTGCCGTGTTTATTGGCACGCGCGTCGTGGCCATAGGCGATTATGAGTTTCGGAGCTGTATCTATATCCATCTGTGCAGTAGTATTAGTATAGCCGATGTGGATACGGTCGCACGTGTCCAGCCGACCTGGGAACTGCGTTAACGTACCGAAATATAATGGAACACGCATATACTGCGATTTGACTACTTTCTGTCGTCGCGAAAGCGGGATGTGAGTCGCGGAATCAATTTTATTCGCTGTAACTGGGTCGCGAACTTTTATTGTTCATGCGTGATGAGCATGTTTTTGTTCCCCGATGGCAGTTATCTGACTTTGAGCTGCTGATGCGTGCGTTTACCTTGGCCGACGATGATCACCAAAGTTCCCGCTAACTATTCCATCATAGTGCACAGGCCACGCAAATACGCCGATCGCACATCGGTATCTCTAGTTTTGCGCCCGACGAATCGAAACTCCGACATAGATACTGGGATACGAGTGTATACGGCGGACGATCCACGAGTATCATCCCAACGCGGTTATATTCAAACCCGACGTGTGATAACCGCAATATTCTCGCGACACCTGTCTCTCGACCAACAATGCCGAGCTCTCGTATCCTCTCCTCGTGAATCGCAACGGCGAAGGTGTACACAAGCCCTTTCCAAGTGGATACGAGTCCCCTCCGCCTATCCGCAGTTTAGTAAATCTAGAGCTAAAGTAAGTTAACTTGGCGCGCAATCAAACGCGCACTTGCAAGCTTGAATCAAACGTGCGGGTGCAGAGGTGTGTGTGTATTCGTACACCAAGAGCAACCCTCGAGAATATAACAATTCCAAGAAGCTCTTGCGCGCGCGCCTTGGTTTCGCTTTGAGGCTAGCTGTATGTACAGACGGCAGCATCGTGCGCGGCGTAATAAGGATTCTCACGGCGCTGCGGTGGCAGGGATCGGTGCGGGATCGAAGGCGGATTGATTTGACGAAAATTGCCAGTTCCGCGCGCTGGAGCCCGAGTGGAAAATTAACTATATCTATGATGCCGGTGTAATGCGCCTTGCTTGAAACTTCGCTGCTTGACAAGGCGCGCCTAGCCCTTATCGTCGCGTCGTTTCCTATACCGATTGATGTATGGATTCGGGCTGAACTCGATAGCCTTCGTTTCGACTGATTATTATACGGGTTCGAAGCGAAGTCATGACTGGAAAATCATAACGGCGGCATAATAGGCCAAACTTTTCAAAGATCCGCTAACCGAGAACCGAGAATTCGCAACTTTTCCCACGAGCTTTTTGCACTGCTTCGCCTCGTACAAAGTGACGCAGTCGCTGTTCTGTGGTAAGAAGCTTTTCCGCGAAATAAAACTCTCCCCGAGTATTGTTGTTGCGCGGCGGGCAAGTTCTCAATCTCCGAACAAACGACCTCCAAGCACCGTGCCAGCTCTCATTGTTCAGCACCCCTCTGGAATTTTCGCACAATACGCATTCCTACACAATAATCAGCTCGCATCTCGAGACTCTCGCTGTATTATCCATTATCAGAGCGGTCAAACTGTCGGGGAAGCATCGATGTCGGTTTATCATCCTGTTGTATCACAAAGACGGCCGACTTTGCGCAAGCTCTGATCTACGTTGCCGATTAACGGCTCTGCAGCGGCAGAATGCGAACTAACTAATTAAACTCGTCGAGTTTTAATCTCATAAGCGGGCGCGAGAGCATCCGCTAAATTCATCATGCGGAGGTATCGCTCTCGCTGCTTAATTCGACTGTATTCGCGCATAGCATGCAACTACTCCGCCGGCGCAGCCCAGTTTTCATCTCTCCCCCCCTCTCTCGTCGCGAGTCGCGTTACATAAACACGCTCGCCGTTTAAAAGTATACAAGCATACGTCCCTCGGCGTATAGAGTTTATGCGCGAAATTGTGTTTTTAGAGAGCTGCAATAACCCTTTGAGTTTCTCTCTCTCTCTCTCTCTCTCTCTCTCTCTCTCTCTCTCTCTCTCTCTCTCGAGCTACGGCTGATGCTTTTAAGCTTCGTTTCCGGAGAATTTTCATGATAACGCGGAAACAATTTCTTGCCGTTGGATTCAGCATGTCCGCGTACTTCTCTGGCTTTCGGAGGGAAGTAGACAAAGGTAGGAGGTCGGGCATTAGTTACTTTTTTCTTCTCACCCTGCCGAGAGCTTTTGCCAAGTAAAGCGTGATCCGAATCTTTGGAAGCTGAGTGATATTTTATTGTATTATACGCCCTTGTGAAAGCGCATGCTCAAGAGTACTCGAGTCTCTGATAATTTCCGGGATTCTTGCACTTTACAGCCCCACGCTTCATGGCTAAAATCACAATTATCAGCTCTGGGGCATAACATTTATCGATCGCCCTGCACCGCAGAGCTGTCCATTCAGCTTTGTTGCGCCTGGCAGGTCCGTAATTGATTAATGAGCGGCAGATAAGTTCCAGGTAATGCATCTACTGCGCGTCAGATTTTGAATAATGCATCGTTATATATCAGTACATCGTCATATTTATAAGCGGACGTTTAAAATCAACTTTTCGAAGCCGCATGACTAACTGAAGGTAAGTTGATCTCAGCATTCGTAATTGCCATTTCGACGCGATGCCTATATACAATAGCTTCAACTTCATAACAACGTGCTTATCATAGAACATCACCAGTTGAACCGAGCCATGAGTCATCAGAATTTCGCTCCATGCCGCGAATGACGCATTCACTCCGCGTGCGTGTATTTACTCGTGGCTTAGCACCTGCAGGGCTGCCAACAAGCGCGCTACTTAAAGGGAGGCAGACAGCGGTAGAGAGAAGCAATGGATGAATTCATAGAGAGAGAGGGTCTGTCGGTTCAGGGACGTGAGTTTAAGCAGGCTATTTGACATGCCCACATTCCGTTGGCGCCGAGGCTCGACTAACGCTCGCGCGCGCGTGTGTGCGCCGGTTACCCAAAAATACCTGCTAGCGCTAACGCGATGTTCCGGGCGTGTGAGCTGTGCCCTTTGAACGAGCTATCCTCTGGTCGATGTTAATGCACTGCTACTGGAGTACAGTCTCGCAGTTTGCGTAAATGTTAAGTTCTGTTAAAAAATAATTCTCTATACGACAACGCGATAGAGCCCGCAATCTTGACACGCCGACAGGGACAAACGGAGGCCCCCGCGCATAGGTAAACAGTATAATTCTAGCGGGGTAATTCCCCCAGCATCACAGACTGTTATACACACATAGGTATACTCGATCTCAAAAGCGCAACTCTCACCGGGGACTGTACTACTGCAGCTGTGTGTTCGCGGTACACGTTGTCGCGCAAAAAGCTTTGATCTGCATATATACGCACGACGACTCAAACGGCACACACGCGCCACTGCATCTTGGATGTATCGCTTTAAACGGACCCATTCAATACTCGGCAAATCTGGCGCAAATCGCTCGGCGCTACAAGGGGGGCAATGAAAAATCTGTAATCGATGCGCGCGCTCGAAGGGAAAAAGGACGGGGATGTATAGGCGGTGCGGATATAGCGGACGACGATCATTTCTCCTGGCTGGAAATCACGCCTTGTTAGACCTGCCGCTGCGGCGAAGCTCTCTTTCTCGTTAGCTGAATCGGCGGCAGCGTTCGATCGATCCGTGCCGTCTGGGATTTTCTTACTTTGTCTTGCACTGCACTCTCACTGGCTGCATGTACACCGCGTATGTGCACGAGTTCTCGTGATAGGCTACGGGCATTTTCAAAGGGACGCGGCTATGCACACTGGACGCTACGTAGAAGTTGAGACACGACGGATAAGACTTTTCGCTCGCGGAATGAATGTGCGGTACGACGGCGAAGAGACTCGAATTTTGAATTTCCCGGGCTTGTAAATTCTAGCATTAGCGACCTACTTCTGAGCTAATTCAATTAAGTCAAACCTGCTTCTGTAATGCGAGCCAACTGCTGTAATTCAGAAGTTAGCGTGTTATTTCGACGTACTATCGAATGTGTAAAATTTTGTAAAGGGAGCTCATTTTCAATTTCGAGCGATATGCCTTATTCCTCTTGACTGACGCATTATTTAAACACGAGTTTCCGCGCGTTACGACGAAAAAATAAAGCAAATTAAAAACTACATATCTCGCGGAGAAGTTGGAAGGAGGGAAAAATCGAGAGCTCAAGTTTACGCGCATTTACATGGAAAGTGCATTATGCGTTGGAGGGCCGCGAGAGTCTGACCGGATACGGCTACTTTCTACTTTCACGTATGAATCGAGAAACCTTATTTGAAAAGTCTATACATACTTCTCGAACAGCAAATTTCCTAAGACGTTTTCTCGATACTTTTCAGCTTCTCTCCGCATCGAGCTTCCACTTTCGTAATCCTACATGTATACCAGAGTGTGGAGCTATCGAAATCAAGTGATTTTCGCTCGATCGAAAAGTCCGTCAAATTACGCACCGCGTCCATGTCTCCGGCTTTTCAGGATTTCTTCTATTGCCCGGGCAGAAATGAATTTTCGCAAGGTATATAGGTAGCCAACCGAAAGAGAAAAATCCAGACACACAGAGGAAGTCCGTGATCGCCGAGTCCAGCCAACGGAAATATTGCCCCAACCTTCGCGTATTACCGTTTTTGGAAGGTAAAACGCAGTGGCTCGGAGATTATTGTGGATCTCTGCGGCGGAATGCTGCTGCTTCGAAGGATTTTCAAACGCGTTTCCAGTTTTCCAATAAACTCGCAGCGCAACGACGACGACGACGTCTTGCGCGTCAGGTTATTCAAACACACACCTCTTTGATGTAGAGTAAAAAATTCAAGAATAACCACAAGGGCTAATTCGCGAATCGCCAAAGGACGCGACGAGAGCGAGAAAAATGGGGTTTTTATTTCATACATTCTGAATTTCTGATGGGCGGGTCGAGTGGCGGATGTGCTCGCTTATTTTAAATTTAAATCGAGCTCGATTTGATTTCCCGGTTTTATATATATATATATATATATATATATATATATATATATATATATATATATATATATGCGTTGATGCTCGGCGCGTAAAAATTTGTTTGCTGATACAGTTAGATCTGGGAAGGATACGCTCCAGACGGAACCGTACTAGTGGCTTAACTTTTCGGCTGAATCAGCTCGTGTTTTGATTGTCTCTCAGTAAACTTGAAACTGTTAGAACAAACACACAGTTTCACCGTGAAAGATCCTCCAGTGCTGCTGCGACTTCTAAGTTATTCGATACGACTGCGTATAAAGACTGTTGTTACTCACTGCAGCGTATAACTGACGATCCGGCAGTTTAAGATTTTCATTCTGTTTGTTTGATTAATCATCCGCGCCTCGTATAGCAATTGAATGAGCAGTCGTAGCGATTTCTGGAAACGACGGGATTGAAGAGTTGAATCAGGCTTTTCATTATAAGATTGCTTACAGAATTCGATGAATATTGTATATATTTAAAGCCTACGAAGCACTGATGAATCAATCGTTCAGCTGCGCGCCGTTTCATTTCCGAGAAAAGCTGCAGCGCAGATCATTAACCACGACAGAACACGTGTACCACTTTTTCGTACGATATGACACTCCATGAAAAGCCTCGATTCTATTTTTTGCGCTTCTCTCACTCTATCACACGCGCAGCCCAACGGCTCACGTCCGCTTCATTTATCGAGATGATTGATCCTAATTGGCGGGGCCGAATTGATCCTAGTCCGGAGGCGGACTAGTGCAGTGCGTGAGCTCACGCACATCAGAGGCTTGAATGGAGCCGCGCGATTGGACGGGGCTTTAACATTCATTTACCGGCGAGCGAGATAGAGAACTGCAGCGTATAAGCTAACGCGCAGCAACAGCGGCAGTGGCAACGATCGATCCTGCTCTCGCTCTCCCTCTCTCCGTCTCTCTCCTACCTTAATCGAATCCAAATACACGAGATACAGAGGTGCAGAGAGAGATGGAGAGCCTCGGCGATTTCTGACGCGCTTCGTTGCGCTTTGATGCGTGAGGGGACGCGCTTCTATGTGTGTGTGTCTCTCTCGAGTGACTGACTGACTGACTGCGAGGGGCTTTTATTCGCCGACGAGAGGTCGACGAGCAGAGCTGCAGGTTTTTCAGCGTTTGTTCCTCCTCGATGACGACGTCTTGGAAGTCGCTCAGCCGTGAATGAGCGACTGCGTTCGCGAAAAGAGAGAGAGAGAGAGAGAGAGAGAGAGAGAGAGAGAGAGAGAGAGAGAGAGAGAGAGACAGAGAAACTGGTGTTTTTGATTGACCTACAAATCGCGATGCTTTTTGGAAGCACTGCCGTACCGTTGGAATTTAATTGAAAGACTCGTGATACGGCACACCGATCGAGTTTTCGACTTTGGGTTTAGCGCTTCATCAGAGTCGCGAAATAGCTGCGGCTCGAGCTATTTGCACAGAGTACGTAAGCCGGATTCGCGGGAATAAAGTGTATATAACACTCGAGAAGAGAGACGAGCCTCGCTTATTTCCGGGGCGATATATAACTGTGGGTATAAGATCGAAAATTGAAATCGCTGCCGCGAACCGCTGAAGCGTGGATACATCGGTCAACGTAGTATAATCGTGATGGATCAATAAAATATGAGCGTTTTAATCACCATTACCAGCTCGAAACAAGCTCCCTCTCTCTCTTATAAATTCGCATACGTCTCGGTGGACGTTCATCCCAAGGGGGTCTCGCTATAATTACGAGCGGTTTTCGAGGAGCGTGAAGCCCTTTGGAATGCCGCGATGGTCACGCTTCGGCCTCTAACTGCTCACCAACTGTGTGTACAGCCCTGCGGAGAGCAAGTTCAGCCAGGCTCACTCTGGGGACTGCGTGAAGTTGTAGCCCGTGCAGTATTGACTTCGATGTATATCAATGCCGCTCTCGCCCCTCCCCCTTCCTCCTCCCCCGAGTGTTCGATGACCTCGTTCGCTCGTTACTTCCATTCAATTCGCAGCAGCTGACGACGAGAATTTCGTCGGCCTGATTTCTTCGGTTTTAGGCAAGTTGGCCGGCATAGGCGCGGGAGTGGAGGAATTAAGGTATAACTACTTTCGCTAACTGTTGCCGTTTACGCGCCTGCTCCCCGGAGAGCGGAGTTGATGAATCTGTCGCTCGGCGGATTCATCGAGTCGTCGTGTACGCTCGAACGTCGCGCTGTGAAGTTCGTTTTTTCGAAAAAAAGCGCGAAATCCTTTCAGACTCTCCGTACATTCACGACGTATTGCCATATCGCGCAGGTTACGTGACGACAAAAGTGAGCAGCGTAAAGAGAATTTTTAAAGCGCAGTGAGATCTCTCTGCGCTGGTTCTCGTGCAGAGAATGATTCTTGCTTGTATACAGGAGCTCTCGAAACGTCTGGAAGCGTCCCGATCACTCGCAGCAGAACGGCGTGCGTGGCTTCGCAAAAAAGCCAATATATCAGGGCAAAAAAGCCAGCAGCAGCAGCGCAAGTCTCAATAACAATGCGCCGTTTCCATTCAGTTCTTCGCGGCATAGTATCGGGCTAATGTACGTGCGGGAAGATCCGTCGACCCTAAGCGTAGGCGCGCACGCGCGAGTGATAAAACTTTTGCTCGACTGGCGAATATTTTTTCTCCCCTCCCCCCCTACTATTTTTGGCTCCGCGGAAAGTGCCTGTCGCGATCTTTCCGGAGCCGCTCGTGTATATACACTCGTCGAGTGTGTTGGCTCTGTTTTTGTCGTTCGCAAGCATTTTTTATCGAATTCTAGCTCCGTTTCGCTCTTGCGGAATCTCTTTGTCGTATTTTCTCTCGCTCTCAGAGAGGAAAAGAGAGAAAGAGAGAGAGAGAAGCTTCGCTTTCTTGCAGCCAGCAGTCGCCGAAGAGAAGAAGATCGGATTCGTCGCTCTTAAACACTATCCTCGAATTTTCCGTCTCGCTCGATTTCCCTTTTCGATTTCGCCTTTTTCGCAAATTTCATTGCCGCCGGCGCTTGCGCTTCCTTTCGATTATATCGAGTTGATTGATTTAATGCGCTTTACAGCGACGAGCCGAGCTCCGCCGCCGCCAGCACTCGGGCTTTCTCCCTCTCTCTCTCTCCCGTCATTTAGATGCTAATATCCGCTTCCACAGGATTAGCGGCTTGCGAGTCTAATTGGGTTAGCCAAACAAACATATTTTTCTTCCTTTGGTACCTAACAATGCCGCGCATCGTCGGCACAAAGTTTATTTGCCCCCCGGCTAATGGATTCCAATTCGTTTGCGATTGTCGTTTCTTCTTCAAATCCATGCCGCGGCAAAAAAGGGTTAGTTGTACGGCCTTTATCCTCGACGTCTTTCGCTTATCGTCTCTTGAATACCTCGCTGATCCGAAATCATTTTCTCCGTTACCCTCGCGCGCGCCTCGCGGACTTTGTTTTTAATCGAGTCGACTCGTATTCTCGTTGTCGCTCCAGTTCGAATCCCATCGTTATACCCCCTTCGGTCTTTGTTGCTATCTGTCGAGCGTCTTTCGCCTCTGATATATTGCCTGATTGAGCCTTGCCCCGTTTTTTTTTCATGGATTTAACTTGTTGTGTCGGAATTCCTTTCCAGATGCGCCGACGCGGATTTAGACGGCGTATCCGACGAGTTCAGGTACAGCCTTTGATTTTAGTTGCAGTTTTTTCCCTTTCGAACTGTCAGTGCTGAACGCTGGTGTTTTTATTTCAATTTTAAAGCGAAAACCGAGACGTGCCAGAGTTTAATATTGAACCTTTTCACAAAAATGAATAAGCTCGTGATTCGTTTTTACAAAATTCGTTGCTTGTGTAAACATTGCTTTTTCCGAGAACAACAACTACTGGTATTCTCTGGCAAATTGAATGTAAGATTTCTCCGGTAACGATGCTTAGCCAGAATAAAGGTTTTTTGAATTTACCGACAAGTCTGACGCAAACGAAATTTGAATTTTTTATCCGGACTTCATAACCGAGCATTTTCATGAAGAATATACCTTTTATATGTCTCTTGCTGACGCTTTTTGTCGTCTCTCACTTATTCCCTGACTCCGTCCTCAGTGTTTGACTCGAAATTCACTGTCTTTTCCCTCCCGAGAGTTTTTTCCGAATCTTCCCTCAACTTTCGTTTCAAATTCTGTGCGTCGCTCTGTGCCCTTTTTTTTGCATTCCTGTCTTGTACTTTTTCTTTCACTTGTGAACCTGCGCTCAACGAATTAAGAGCTCCTGGTATTCTACGACTTCGCTTTAATATTCCGGTTCGTCTCGTTCGAAGCTGCTTTAAAATTAATCGGCTGTAACGAGAATACGGAAATTAATGATTCAAGCCCACGATATCCGCGAATCCTATGCGGTCATCCATTTGATCTGCGCCGATAACAATGATCAATCAACCTTCGATCGCTTGCATCTCTTTCACATTTCTTCCTCTATTTATCGGTCGCGTTTATTTACGAATTCCATTCCACGAGCTCGGAGACAAAAAAAGAGAGTAGAGAGTACGGATGAAAATCCAAATTTGTCCCATTCTTTCGAGTCTTTCGCGCAGAGCTTTTTTGTGTTTCTATACGTCATCAGAACTGTTTGCACGCCTCTTGTTGAATTTCTGCGCATATATCCTTTTTTTTACTTCATGCGACATGCCGTTCTCGAATTCATTTTCCCGGAACGCTATCGCGGAATTTATTTTCGCGCGCTTGTCTTTTTTCAGCGCGCGCCGCGCAGCTCTGGTCGAATCCTTTCCCTCTGTACGTCGAAGCTGGGCTGCTCATCGCCACCCCCTTTTTTTCTCTCTCGCCCGTTCGCTGATCACGGAATTTCCCATCTCTGTTTAAAGTCGTTCCGATTTTCTCAAATTTCTCACGACACCAACAACTGTGTAGGAGAGGCATTTTTTGCGAGCCGTCGCGAGGGTATCGATTTTCTGACGCGTAAGTCTTTGTGTTCGCGCGCGCCCGAATTTCGCTTTTCTTTCTTCGACGGGACTCTACTCTATTCTTGCCATCTTCTTTGTCGCGACAGTAATTTCGCCAATTTTCAGGGAGACGTAATGGCTTGCATTGAAAAAAAGTGCTTGTACATTTACGTTCAATTAAAGTAATGGATCCATCTAAAATGTTGCAAAAGTCGTTCGTTTGCAGCATGTTAACGTACCGCCCAGCGCGCGTACAGCAGTTAATATTCGTTCGTTTATTTTACGCACACAAAAAAGTGCATCGCGTTCGCGGCTTCATATTCGATTTTCTTTTTCTATACCCCTGGTAGAAATGTCTACCGTTCAATGGCTTAACTATGGCTTATTTAACCAATAACGCCAATGAACCGCTTAGAAAACCGCTAAATAACCGCTTACTGTAATAGAAGCTTATGCACAGCTCCTTGCAGTTAATTTGCTTAAATTCAGTTGACTAGCCATACGTATACAATTGTCAGGTTACAACTTTTATTAATTAATATAAATTTACCTATATGATTGATTATAATTGAAAAAAGGTTAGGAAATGCAAAGGACATGTAACAATTTGTAGATAATATATTTAAGTTGTATCTAGATAGGTTAAGAGGTTAGGATAATCACCAGCTAAATGAATCAATTTCATTTTAACAATTTCTATTTATTTTATTTGATCAAACAGCATGACATTATGAAATAACAGTTCATGACTTGGTACGGTCAAGTGAAATGAAGTACAGTGCATGCGTATCATACAAACCTTGTTGAGATAGTAGAATAGGACTATATTATATGTAAAAAATTGAAATATTAATAAAATTAAATTGATTCATTTAGCTGGTGATTATCCTAACCTCGTAACCTCAAATTAGCCTCCGGCAGACATCTTGGAAACTTAGCGGTTCCTAAGCCACATTTTTTGTTAAATTTTAGCTTGGCAACCGTTAAAACAGTTAGCTAACAAGGAAAGGTACCCAACCCGAACTCACCGATTTTGATGATTTTCATATATGTTGTAGAACATAAAAAAATAAGAGACATGTATTTTTTTTTATCGGCTAATTTTCACTTTTAAGGGGTAAAAACCTCCCCTAAAGTTAACCCCCAAAAAGCGTTTTTTTTAAATATCTCGGCTTAAAATTAATATTTTTCAATGAAACAAATTGGAGGTTATTTCTTACAAAAAGAGCAAGTATTTCATGGTGATTTGAAGAGTAAGAGTAGCATCCCCTATTTTTTAGGGGTTGAATACATATATTTTTTGGCATCATTTTATAATAAAAATGTTTAAACCGACTAAAAAAAATTGGAAAAAATGTTTAAACATCCTTAATAATAAAATTTAGTTGACGTCTTTCGGTGTTTTCATAAATATTATCCCTAAGGGGGTAAACCACCCCTAACACAAAATAACTGTAAATATGTAATTCAATACATAATATTTCGTAGAAAGTTTGTATATAGAGGTTTTCGAGGTCGCTGATTACAAATCTGTTATCAGATTTTGAAAATTCAAAATGGCGGAACCAATATGGCGGACGGAAATATCGAAAAAAAATTTTATATAATAAAAAAGTTTTAAACGACTAAAAAAATTGGAAAAAATTTGTAAACATCTATAATAAACAAATTAAGTTTTTCGATTTTTTCATAGATACTACCCTTTAGGGGGTAAACCACCCCTAACACAAAATAACTATAAGTATACTTCAATCCATAATATTTTGTAGAAGGTTTGTATATAAGGGTTTTCGAGATCGCTCTTTGCAAATCTGATATCAGATTTTGAAAATTCAAAATGGCGGAACCAATGTGGTGGACGAAAATGTCGAAAAAAAATTTTAACTTTCATAAAAACTTGTTTACAAATGTGTGATCTTTGTAACCTGTACATGTGAACTAAAGAGCCTTAAACCCTAAACCCCTAAAGAACAAATAGGCTAAATGGTTGTGCTTTTTAACCAAACCACCTCAAATTCCTAAATTTGTAAACAAGAAAATTCTGTGTGTGAAGCAGTTTTATAATTTCCGTAGAAATTGTTATCAGAATGTTATTGAAATTCCTTTATTGTAAATTCAACTTATAATGTATTTTTGTTTATAATATTAGAGTATAATAATAATCTACAATCTTTTATCTTTTGCCATAGTGCATTTTTTGTATTGAGCATAAAATATATTATTTTACGATGTTTTTACAATAATGGTAGTCCTCATAAAAGTGTTTAAAGCACAATGCTTTTTTGCACCAACCACATCGTACAATTGCAATGTTTGTGCACCCTTCTATTTCACAATGTGTTGCACAAGACTTTCCAAAACTGAAATCTATAGGATTATCA
This sequence comes from Nasonia vitripennis, assembly GCF_009193385.2. Classification (NCBI taxonomy): domain Eukaryota; kingdom Metazoa; phylum Arthropoda; class Insecta; order Hymenoptera; family Pteromalidae; genus Nasonia; species Nasonia vitripennis. The sequence goes on along the minus strand of NC_045760.1, from coordinate 9,142,156 downwards.
AATTTATCTGGTTTTTCATTGACGTAACCGCTTTTATACCAGGAATATTTAAACAAATCTATATATCTCGGCGAAGACAGTTGGTTGTGAACCAATGATTGAAGTTTAATTATATTATTTCTCACATGTAAATTCATATCATGATCCATTAACATTACATTATCAGAAAATGTTCGGACAAAGTTTTTCCAAATACGGAATCCATAGACATCAAGTGGTTGTATTTTTCCTGTGGTTCCAGTTGGAATTTTTTTTATGTTAATAATTTTATTTTGTGGCATTGTTTCTTCTATAACTTTGTCACAATGACCACTCCAAGAATCAAGTAATAATATTGAGTGATGGCCTACATAGGGATAAAATATTTTTTCCAACCAGATTTTGAAGTGATCTGCAATTAAACGACTTACTAATTAACTGATCAACGATATTACAATGTAAAAATTGTTATTAGTTCCCTTACTTGTTGTTAATTTTCCAGATTTGGATGCTTCCACGTACACGTTTTCTGGTCTAAATATGTTTTGTTCTACAATAGGGCCAAACTTGCCACTTGGTTCCTTTAAAACAAGAAATAGCGGTGACAACAGTTGTCCAGTAGCTGATATTAGTGGCTGTATAGTATAACTATGCGTTGTTGCTGAAATTGACTGTCAGACATTGCACTTGCTTTTCTCCTTCTACTGCTAATGTTCTTCCAGAATGCATTTCTAGCTGAAATCCGCTCTGATCTGTATTATACAAATTTTCGAGTCCAATCCTTGGTATACACGATTTAACGTCATCGATAAATGCTTCAGCTTTAGCCGTAAGTTCTGCACTACTTTCTAGTGTTTTTCTTGTTATGAACTTATTTATTTTCCTAGAAACTATTCCGTGTGCTTGCTTAAATTTGAGTAACCAATGTTTAGAAGCTTTGAATCTAATATCATCAAAACCAATTTCTTTTTTAGCTTGTAAGGTCCATCGAATTATATCTTCATCATGGATAATTGAACCACTGTCGAGAGCTGCTTGAAAATTATCCAGGGTATACTGACAAATTTGTGCTACTTTTTCTCTATACGTGCCACCTTTATTAATTGAATGAGCCCAACGACGTAGCTGACTAATAGATGATACTTTTTTGAATCTGTTTTGCACTGTTTTGAGACTTAAATTTTGCTTCGTTTTGCTACTTCTCCAAAATTCTACAGCTCTTTTTTTGTATTCAAAATCTAGTTCTTCATTATCTGCTGTACATTGATTTGTTGGTGCTATATCCGGATCAGGAAAATGATGTTGCACTTCATCTTCAATTATTTCCGCATTATGGTCTTTATACTCTTCTTGAAAATCCAAAGAGTCATCAGTAATCATTTCTACATCGTTGAAATCATGTGTTGCATCTATTAAAATTTCTTTTATTTTTTCGGCCAACTCTGTTTGGAGGTTAGGCGTTTGGAGTCGTTTGGTTAAAAAGCACAACCATTTAGCCTATTTGTTCTTTAGGGGTTTAGGGTTTAAGGCTCTTTAGTTCACATGTACAGGCTACAAAGATCACACATTTGTAAACAAGTTTTTTTGAAAGTTAAAATTTTTTTTCGACATTTTCGTCCACCACATTGTTTTCGCCATTTTGTATTTTTAAAATCTGATATCAGATTTGTAAAGAGCGATCTCGAAAACCCCTATATACAAACCTTCTACAAAATATTATGGATTGAAGTATACTTATAGTTATTTTGTGTTAGGGGTGGTTTACCCCCTTAGGGATAATATTTATGAAAACACCGAAAGACGTCAACTAAATTTTGTTATTAAGGATGTTTAAACATTTTTTCCAATTTTTTTTAGCCGGTTTAAACATTTTTATTATAAAATTATGCCAAAAAATATATGTTTTCAACCCCTAAAAAATAGGGGATGCTACCCTTACTCTTCAAATCACCATGAAATACTTGCTCTTTTTGTAAGAAATAACCTCCAATTTGTTTCATTGAAAAATATTAATTTTAAGCCGAGATATTTAAAAAAAACGCTTTTTGGGGGTTAACTTTAGGGGAGGTTTTTACCCCTTAAAAGTGAAAATTAGCCGATAAAAAAAAGTACGTGTCTCTTATTTTTTTATGTTCTACAACATATATGAAAATCATCAAAATCGGTGAGTTCGGGTTGGGTACCTTTCCTTGTAAGTCTAAAGGTCTTAGCAAATTTGAACCGTTAATTTTCTTCCAGGGACACAACCTGGATATACCATACAGCGAAACGCTGATTGGTAGTATCGAGAGAAAAACATTTACCAAAGGTTTAAAATAAATACACAATCTTTTACAATATAAATATAAAGAATTCCCATTAAAACTGCCTCTCGCTGTAGTTATTTTCGGGGGAAAAACTCTACGATTCTTGCAGAGAATACATTCGTCGCGCTCGTATTTTTTGATATCGTAAAGGTTCAGTCCCCTGTGCAAAACGTCGCTGTAGAGCGTAGAACGCCTAACTCATCGATCGCCGAGCGCAATGGAATTAATATGACCAATTTTGCCATAGTTTTGAATCTCGTCTCTGCCATATACCTAGCTAAATCGCTTGCTACCCGAGGGTTTTAATTGGCTTGCACGTATAAGCACTGAAATCCATTCGGCGGGCTATATATTAAAACTTTGGAGGCTCCTATTATGCAAAAGAACGACTGACACCAGAAGCGCCTTTCAACAGCCACGCTTTAATATTGCCTGTGTATTTAGATACAAGATTATTTTAATTAGTGTTTGACAGTTTGACGACGATATCTTTGACGCGCTTCCGGTGTTATTTTAGTTTCAGCGTGTAATGCGTCATTTTCCTCTTCCTTTTATTGAGATGAGCGCCATAGTTAACGACGCAATAAATAAATGCAATCGGATGGTACGATTTGCGTAAATTCAGGTACATCGGTCACTCGTTCGGATGTTTTCGCGATTCCATTGCGCTCGCAGTCGGTTTCTGAAAATCCGAGAGAGGACTATAAAAAACAAAAAGACAAAGCTCGTAACAGCAAAAGAGCAGCAACTTCAGTCCGCGCGCCACTTATCATCTGGCCGCGATAAATCTCAAACTCCAAAAGACCAACAAGCCCGGCGAAGCAAAAAGCAAGCAATAGCCGAGCTATTTTCATTTTTCATTTGCCCCCTTCGTTCCTCCAGCGTATACTAATACCGGAGCGTCCTCCCCTCCAGTGGCTGTGGCGCGTGCGTCGTCTCAGCTGCACAGCCTCGCCGACAGCGCCGCGAGCCTCGGACGACTCTCGCAGAATCGGCCAGTGCATCTCGCGCGCCCGCGACGCGGCGACTGCGAGTATACGATCCTCGTCTCTTCCTCGGCTCATATAATTCCTCCGCCCGGAGAACGTTTGATTTGCGTTAGAATTGAAACGACGTTTGACGATGAAAAATAATTCAAGCGCAGAGTGAGGACGAGAGTGCGCGAGTGTGATACAGTGCAGTATAGGACACAACCTCGTGAGTAGGGGCCGTGAGACGAATTTTCAGTGGAACGATACGAGTTGGGTCAGGCATGAGGGATCTCGAGACTGTTTGTCAGCAGCCGATGACGACGGATTGAAGGTTAATATCGCTTGATGTATTTTCTCGAGTCCTCGAAGAATAAGCTTCAACGGGCTGCGTTTGATATGCCGACAGCTGGTCTCTCTTTCGTTCGTGATAAACGCGCGCGATTGTTAAGGATATATTATACGACCGACGGCTCTCTCGCTTTAATCCATCACGGAAGTGCGTGATCGCTTTTTGTTTTTCGGCTTTACAGCCGTGAATTATGGCTTCAATTTGCCCCCAGACTTTACGAAACTCCTTTTTTCTTTCTCTCGCGATTGTTTAATCTCGTGAAATTACGAGAGCGAGTTTATTTTCTTGTCGTACAATGTATAGATATTATAGCTATCATAGCTATATAACCGTATGCAATTAATTCTTTTTATTGGAGGTACACGCTCCGTATAGGTACATTGCGGTTTATGGGAATGTAAATGTGCGCGCCGTGTAGTTTCAAAGGGCAATTTATTGAACATGAAACTGAAATGAATTTTTATCCGCCCGAAGTCTATCGCGTTGGATTTTCAGTCTTTCAACTCTGTACATGCGCTTTTGTCACGGATACGAGTAATAACGCTATGACTCGCTGTCCGTCTACGGTAATGTAGTCGTCGCTGAGAGTAGACTCGTGTATAGCGCCTGTAAAAACGTAACGACTTTTTTCTCCTTCTCGACAAATCTGAACTCACTAAATGGACTTATTTCAAGCGCACATTACCATAGAGCCTTCAATTCCGCGGAAGGAAATGAAACAGTCGAGTATACACAACGAGTCGAGAGATCGACTTCTCAGCGCATTTCACCGCTCGGGCGTTTAAGAGCATTAAATAAAAAAAGAGATACGTACCCGTCTTGCGTTATTGATTCTGACGTGTTGTCGTTTACCCGTTTAAAAACATACATAACACACCGAGCTCTATTATTACACGGAGCTTTGTTCATCGAACGCACAGAATTGTTATTATCATTTTTTTTGTTCGAGTACTGCTCTGGACTACATTACTCAAAGCGAATTATTAATCTCGCGGCTATCCGATAATATCCCGATGATTTATTGACATCGGCTTTCGTTTATTTACTTCATAACAGCGAGAAAATGATTCGACGTGCAGCGCACGAAGCGTCGCCGAATTATTCGACTAGATAATCAAATGAGATAGGCGTATATCCGCTGATGAACCAGTTCCAATGAAGCGTGCCCAGTCGGTATAATACACGCAATCACGCGACCAATTGGGAAAAACTGTGGGACAACGTTTTCCTTTCAAGCCTGCACTCACGTACACGCGGAAACTAAAGGACGCGAGCGAGTATATACTGATTTATGGATTATTGCGTTGATAAACTTGATAAACGATGTTTGCCCGTGATCTCGAAAATTCGGCCCTAAACTGTCAAAGAATACGTCCGTTTGCCGAAATGTATGGACATAACGCCGAGCCGTTTCGTGTGTACGCGGCGTTTTATCATTGCTTCGCAGTTTTGCTTATCGAAGGAATGGGCCGGGATATTTATTATTTGGAGCGCATCAAATAGAACGTACCGTTTGATCAAATCGCTTGTAAACACGGTAGAGTTCGTTTGCAGATATTCGAATACCCGTTTTGTGTACATTTGGAACGTATACGAGAAATGAATAAGGTCTCTTTTAATAACGAGGAGAAAGAAAATTTTCTCGGCAGTTTTCACATAGCGACAGCGGGGCTTCTCAAGAATCAGACAGCCTAGGTGACCCATATCGCGCTCGCGGTAGCCGTAAGCATTTTCTGGGCTTCGTGACTCCACACATATTTTTTCAATGCCCCGAAGAAAAAATTGCGCTCCTCGGCAGCAAATAAATAAAGTAGCTGATGGTTTTCCGTACTTTTTTTCAAAAACCCGTGCGGATAAAAGCGAGCTTCTACGTCGATATATCGGAAGGCTTTTAGTACTTACCCATATCGCTATACGTATACACACACGCGTGTAGGGTGTATCACCCTATCACCCTTCTCCCGTCCCGTATAAATAAAAAAGCTGCGCTTCCGCGATATGTCATCCTGAGAATATCTCGAATGCGAGTTTCAGCGTTTGCTCGGGAAACGTCAGAATTTCGTCAGAAGCGAATTTATTTTCGGTCACCCGGCGCTGCTATAGACAAAACTTAAGCGCCCGGTCTCAGGAGAGGCGCACCGGACTCAGCGTTTTCGCAAATCCCGCATAAAATCGAGTCGCTCCGCGCCGAAAACCACGAGTTTACGAGCGCGTCCAGCAGCTGCTATCTCCTCTGAAAAAAAAAATACACGCGCAAGATGAGAGACACCAGGCGAACGAAAAAAATAGAAGAAAAACACATGCGCACAGGGGGCAGAAGAAAATCCCGTGCGTTATAAAGTAAGCAAGAGAGGTCATATAACTGCGGGAGCGCGTCGCGGTCCGAAAAATTCGCGACGTGCATCATCCACATTCATATATACAGCCGCGTGATGCGTCCTCCCTCGCGCATAGAGAGCTGCTGGTGAAAAATGTATGTCCTCTCTCTCTTTCTCTCTCTCTCTCTCTCTCTCTCTCTCTCTCTCTCTGTCTCTCTCTCTCTCTCTCTCACGCGCGCGCTCGCTTGCGCAGCCCCCCCTTTTACGCGTATATTCGGTCTGATGTATCGTTGATTACAAAAGGCGACTGGTTTTTTCAGCGATGCCGTTTGTGGAGCTGCTTTTTCCTCGTTTTGTCAGGCTGTCTCTTTGGACGCGAGTGCGGGAATTTTTAAAAGGAAGCCCTCTTGTAATTCGATGAGTTATGCGTCGGGTTGAGTATAGTCCAGGCGACGACGTTTCAATTTCGGGGATGTGTGTGCGGAACACCGATGATTGACGTCCTACAATGGATTGTGGCTCTCGTCGGGCCGTTGATAATGCGCTGGTGCTGAGAAGTAAGCAAGACTGACAAGTTTGCCTTTCATCCGATATTTTTTTTCGAGCTTCTATGCTGCTGGTTTTCATTCGATTTGTAGGAAATAAAAACAAATTGTCAGTTATATTGTCGGAATAGCGTTACTGCAAGTGCCGATCTTAAGTGAAGAGGTTGAGAATCTCAGAGCTTCCTTGAAATAATCGAAAAATCTCAAATTGGAAAGTATAAGCTGTTGACCTAGTTGCATAAGTAAGTGGAATTATATCGACTGCTGTCTTAAGTAAAAGCTTCGTTGATGTCCTTTTTATAGTTGCAGGATAGCTTCCCATCTTTAATTGGTTACTCGTCGATAAATCATCAAGTACTTTTGGACCCTTAGAAAAAAATGTCGCGTCCCATTAATTTGTGCATATAAGAATACATACATACATAAAGATCTCAGCGTAGGAGCTGTAAACTTGTTTCGTTTTTTGAAGCGGTATATTTCACTTCCACGTGATAGAGGGCGTTTTTATGCTTCATGTCTATCAGGTTTCCAGCTTGCCAGAGTCAGAATTTTTCAAAAAGCTGTTAGAGTCTATTTTCAGTGTGATTTAATATCCAGCCGGTGAATTATGCTTTTTTTTAGGATGGCATATTTCATTTTAGCGCATATTGTGCTTGAAAATTTATGGCTTCAGTGAAATATCTTCACCAAAAAAATAGTCTTTGTTGTACCAGCAACTACAATAAAGTAATACGTCTGTATGATCATGCAAAATATGTTTTCATCAAATATATATTTATTTTTCGATGTAAGAATAGAGGAAGCAACATATCCGGTTCGTTTGAAAGATAGTTATTGCATTTTTCCAATATTATATCAAATAGAAAGATATTATTTAATATCGATCGCAAAATATATTTTCATCAAATTTTCAGTTCCATTATTAAAACCATCAGGTCGTTTCAGTTTTGCTTTTATCTACATCCGTGTGTAACCTGTTTATTCTAAAAGTTCAAGAGTAGCAAGCAAAATAAAATGTTTTTTTTCTCGATTATCGCGAATATAATAATCCTGAAAGGCATATAAAGCAAAGATGTATTCATTTTTATAAGCCTTTTACGAGCAAAACTTTTTTGAATGTACGCCAGATAGAATATCTTTTGAAGAAACTTTGAAAGATGTCTTTTGACGTCTCAGTCAGGATATGCTCAGACAGTTGGAATGATAATTTTCCTTTTTCTTATAACATAAGAAGAATATTATTGCGAAATTCACGTAAAAAAATTGTACTATTAGAATTTCAGACTTAAAAAGGTGACATGAAACTGAATGTAAAAGGCCATTTGAATGCATACTACTCAGTGGGTAAAGAAACTACGTGTCCTAAAGTACTTCTAGTTCGTGCAATTGCATTTGTTACAGATGTGATTTTATATTCATAATCCTTAAGAACGTTATCACACAGGTGTCATGTACGCTTTACCACTTGCCTCTTGGCCTCGTTTTTTTTTCCTTTAGAAGAAATCAAAGAATTAGTACTCAGTACCGCCAGATGACGCGCAAAACTGTTGAATTTCATAAAAAGAAAATAAAAGAAGAAATCTAAAACTTTTATTGCGCAATTAAATGGACCTAACAGGAATACTTCAGGTTAACGAACTTTCAAGAATCTCAGCTTTATTGGAATACTTTGCATAGCTTCAAAGTGGTAGAATTTCATGTAAATAATAATATCCCTCTCATGCAAACCAGCCGCAAGTGGTTGGAATGAAATATGTCACTTCCTGCTTTCGAGTTAAAATAAAAGAAGCTCAAGTATCAGCCGATAGACATGCTGATCATTTGTTACGATGATAATCCAGTTGAATCCAACTTTTTCGAAAATTGCAGTATAGGATTACCTCTGGTCTAAACGTCAACAATGCCAGACGATATAGGTTTAACCCCCAACGCAGCGGAGTAACTTGGTCTCTTAAAGCTGTTTGACTACACTTTTGAAGGTTAATCCTCCTGGCATATTTCGAAAACTCGTTTAAAAGTTTCAATTTATGAGCGGACTCGTGGGTATAATCGCTTCTATCGCTTATACTCGAAACTTATACTTCTGACGTCTTATTACATTGTTTTCAAACACTTCATAATTCGAGAACTTTACGATTTTTCGGCCGAGCATAATAGATCCGCGTGTTTCACGCGCACGGAATGGTGTGCTTTCAAGCTACTTATATATCGCATAATTAACTTTAGCCCTGTCCACGAAAGTGTCTCAAGTCCGATAGAAACGTGCATTTTATTTTCGGAACTTTCGTCCAATCCGATGATCAAGCTGGGTCTCCCTCTTTCGTGTGCAGTTTAACAATGAGTTTGCTTTGCATAAATTTAAATACTCGCCAACTGTTCATCGGAAACTCAATCATCATCCGCGATGTAAATATGGGGAATTCTACGGGAAAAATGCCATTTTCTGGTTGGAGAAACCGAAATAAAAACAAATGTTGGGGCACACTCCCGCAACTTTTTTTCGTATTGTACATGCTAATAACCATGCAAAACCACGTTCCAACATAGAAAAAGTGCCTTGTGACACTGTTTTCTAGGCCCTTCAATTGCAGGATTTTTCGAAGTCAAGAAATTTTTATCTTTTTTCATGATTTTTCCGCATATTCAATTGTGCGTAACTTTTGACCAAATCAAGCATTTTTAACGCATTTTTTAAAAATTGAAGCTCTTTTCCCGTTCTCTCACTCTACCGTAATCCATTTTCTGTTTGTGCCCAAATGCATTAAGTGCATGTGTTACCGACGTAGGTTAGCTGAAATACAAACTTCTAAAGGCGAGCATCTCGGCGCTACGGTTTTGGAAACCGGCAGCGTAGGCTGCGTGCACGACGATTAAATGAGATCGATCGGGGCCAGCGGCTGATTAATTGGCGAGGCCCGGAACAGATGAAAACTTGGGAGCGTTTCTCTGTGGCCAGTTTGCCCTAGGGAGATGCGTCGTCTGGAAGGGTAGCCTGCTTCGAGAAGTGGCTCGCTTGTATTTCGGGGACAGCTAACATACGAAGGAAGCATTTTAAATTTCGTGGGGTTATATTTGGTTGACAGTGTTCGCGGATAGTAGTAATATAATTTGTAATTGCTGCTCTCGGCGCAGGTTTTCTCCTCGTGAGACAATACGTTGAGTTTTTCCTGCGTCACAGACTTCGGTCTGGACAAATGTGGGAACGGCAAGCGCGCGATTTATGTATATTTTTTCGGTTGCGAAGAGTGTGCAGGACAAAGGTCGAGTTGTACCGCGCACGTGAGACCGCGCTGTTTTCGAGTTTTATGGCTTTTCCTCGAAAGAAAAGTACGTAGGCTCGAATCCGAATCTCGAGTACGTACATCTGGCCAGCATAATATCGGCTCCAGCGTGGGCCCGCGCTGTGCGGCGCGGACGTTAGGCTCGGGTTTTATGGCGGATCGGATTAGCGCGGGCGGCGGGGACAGCTTCGACAACGAGTGCGTTGAGCGGCTTTGTTTTATAGTTTTTGTGTGGATGAGCATTGGAGAAGGGAAATTTGGGATTTCCCAGCGACTGTAAAACGATCGGCGACTAGCGGCGGGGTCGAGCGTCAATCGTCTGCGAGGGCGGCTGCGGCGGGTCAGTCGAGAACTGAACTCCGAGCAGCGCGCTTCGCCATTTTTTATTTGAATATAGTTCTTATTTTACTGAGTTTATTTGTGTTTTAATTATTTATCCTTTCTTCGCAAATTACGCGAGAATACTCTCGGAGTAATAACAGCATGCCCTTGAACAATGGCTATTTTTCGACGAATTTGAAGGGCCTAGAAAACAGTGTCACAAGGCACTTTTTCTTTCAGTTTGAGTGTTCACTTTGAGTGTGCCCCAACATTTGTGTTTTGTTCGGTTTCTCCAACCAGAAAATTGCATTTTTCCCGTAGAATTGCCCATATACACATTTCCAAATATTCTCCCGGCACAGATACGAGAATTTCGCCACGCCCTAATCACGCGATTTTCCGATTCAACGCTGCCTAGCTCCGCAAACTTCGAAGCCAATTTCGAAAATTCAAATGTGCGTTGCACCTGTGTAAGCTCGCGAAGTGATCCAGTCGCGTATAAAAAGCGCGCTCGCTTGCAGCCCTCGACAACAATGCAGCGAAATCCATCAAAAATGGTATCTCCGCGGCAGGTAACACGATCCGCTCACGTTAAACGCAGCCATCGCGCGGCTCGCGGAAAAATAAAATGCGCGCCCGAATCGCTCTTATCAAACGCGATCTCTTTTTACGGCTGAAAATTCCATACATGCGCAAGTGCACACGGGCGGTTCTGTGTCGAAGAAACAAACGATACCTACATAAGACTGCAGGTGGATTTGTTATTCGACTACGAAGTGTGTGGTGTTTGGTGATGCAATAAATGCAGGTTGGCGAAGCTCGTCTGGTTCTGAGGCAACACACGACGTACTTTCGCAAGATAGGGCTAACGATATTATAATTGGGATTATATCTGCGAAACTGTTTCCAAGTTGGAATCACGCGCTAACAACGTGGTCGTCGTGATTAATTGCGTGTAGCCTCGGGGTTGATTCAATCCCGTGACTGCTAGTATAACTTTGTAAATTGTGAGTTTATAAAAGGCGGAAGCTGCACTCGATTATCATCTCATCCGCGTACTAATAAAACGCCTCGAAGTTCTCTGTGCAAGATAACAAACTCCATTCTTTGCAGTTAATCGGAACTCGATTGAAGCTCACACGAAACGCCCAACGCGGAATCGCCCATATGCATAAGCCGGTGGCAAAAAAAGCACTAGATTCTCTCTCGCTATATACGCTTTTGCGCTGTAATAGCGTCCGGGTTTTGCAGCCCCGGCTGATATTCCGCTTTAATGGCCAATCGACGGATGATCACCCAACCACACGCCCGCGCTAAACCCACGTCAATTGACTTCTCGACGAGAGACGAAGAGTAGCCTGCGCCCGGTGTAAAACATTTTCCGGGAAGGCCCTCGAGCGTGCGCGCTCGACGGAACTGCCGTTGTCATCATCGCGCCCTGTCGGAGTAGATTCCATCCCCACCAGTTCTCTCTCTCTCTCTCCCTCTCTCTCTCTCTCTCTCTCTCTCTCTCCTTTTCCCGTAGCTCGAGTTATAGTGTATAAGTAAGTTAACTAGTTTAGTTTACTCGCGGCTGTAAGGTGATTACCAGAGATTGGTATTCTCGCTCGAATAATTTATATCGGCGACGCCATGATGTACAACACGCCGCAATAATGAGCGCTAACGATCCGAACAAGATTTTTTTCTTCTCGCTCGAGTATGTATAGTATATAGCCGCGCTGGAAATTCATAATCATTCGCAGATTAGCCGAGCGTTTTTCCCCGATGGTTTTGCATAATTACTAGGCCGTGCCGTGGGAAGGAGAAAGCGGCAATTAACATATTCGCGACTCGGAGTTAATCGAGTCGCCACTGCCGCGTAATTACACACAGTCGCTCGTGAAATCTTCCATCCCTTTATTTGCCAATCGTTAGTCAATTTGCTGGCGCTGCGCGCGGAAAACGCACTCGATCGATCTCCCCCCCCCCCCCTACCTCTACCAGGATAACCGCTCTGGAGCCCGCGGGATTATAGCGTTTTTTGCATCACTCGCACAAATAAAGAAAGCCAGACTCGCGCGGAATGGGGTTATAAACACACGTTTCCTCTATGCTCTCATATACATACAGAGTAGGTCGCCGTCTGCTCACGCAGTTGGATTCGGGTTAATGACTTTCGAGCGCGAGAGCCTATTTGCGAATGTCCAGTTTTAGGCGCGAAAACCCTTCGCTCCGCAGCAGCGTTTTTCGGGTCATCGGGTTTCGAACGCTGCACTGCTGATTGCAGCCTGCTGACTTATTGCCTCGCTGTTGTCCTTCCGCAATTTTTTTTTCTTTCGGAATCATGCAGGCGATCGAATTCACGTGATTGCATTGGAGGTCGGTAAGGGTGATTACGAGTATATCCCTCGGCGCTATGACTGTTGTGATTATGGAAAATCGGCCGCTCGTAATTGCGAGAGATATTATGCAGTTTGCGGTAACTGGATGCTCGCCTTTATTTTTCTTAGACTTTCGTACATGGAGAATTTCTGGAACTCGTTGCGATCGCTCGTGGCGTTGGAGATTTCGCGTTACACGTGCATTTAGCACGTATCATTTCACGAGAAATGTGCAATGAAATATACGGTTTCGCTTACAGCGATTATACTGGTTTCGCGTAGAACGTTTGCTTTTGCAAAAAAAAAAAAGAATGATTTATCTACGACATAATTTTACAATGAATCGCGGCAATCTTTTTGCGTTATTGCCGATCGAACGTTGCGCGTAGTTTACCGAAAAATACCGCTCTACTCTGTCCGATTATGAAATTTTTCATCGTGAAATAATTAAATCCTATTTTTCGTTCGCATAATGACCCGCTTTTACCACCCACGAGTAAGAAGCAAAAATACATCAGCGGAATTAATCTCTGCAAAAAATAAATGAAGCCTTTTCGTTGCAGCATTGCGCTCTCGACAAAGCGGGTAAAAATTTTTTTTAATCCGAATGCTACTTTAGTCGGTGGCGGTCGAAAAAAGGAAAAATTAATCCCCCGAGTAATTCAGCAGAAAAAAGGAGGAGCGGCCTGTGAAAGGACGCGGGCGCGCTATCACATAATCTTGAAAAATATAATCCGTCTACCGAGAAATCACGCGAGCACTTTTTCAAAAAGCTCGATCCAGCAGCCGAAGGAGAAAATAAATGAACAGCGTCGGCACGACGGCTTGATTAAAGATGCCTCATACAAAAGTGCAGCCTTTTAATCTGCGAAACGGTAATTTGCAGCCTTTCTATCTAACTCTCTCTCTCTCTCTCTCTTTTGGGGCTGAGCGGCCGAGTTGTAAAAACAAAGAGCCCACCTAGACAGTCGGAAAGCTTTTTCTTTGTGCCTTGATGGCTCTCTTTGCACCGCGCGTTCTTACGTAAATGCTCATAAAGTTAAGTTCACCCCCCTTTTTTTCGCCACTTCAGCAGCATTTTATAGTTATCCGTAAAAGGGTGAACGAGCGTCTATCCCCCCGTTGTAAATTGAATTTCTATCCTTTGGTTAGTTTAATCCGATTTATCTGGGCATCCCTCTTGCTCTCCGTTGTCGCGGGCTTTGAGTCAACTTCGGTTTGAGTTCGAGGGTCTAATAGACACTCGGCCGTGCCTTAACCTACATTATTACTCTGTACTCGCGGATGTAACGATTTCGTCTGCCGATGAGAAATAGTTCGACGAACTCAGCTTCGCGTTGCTTTTGTTATATACACAGAGGGAGCAGCTTCGTGGAACCGAAGCGAATGTAACCAATTCGCAGCATACGTTGGTGATTACAAAGCTATTGAATTTGCTATTCTTTCAGCGAAGCACTAGATTCCTCAGTTATTAAAAAAAAAAAAAAAAAAAAAAAAACGAAAGCCATAGTTTCATATCGGCAGTTATGGCAGTCGATAGTTTCAGTTAATTGACGTGATTTTAATTAAAAATAAAATGAAAATAAAAAATCAGGTACAAATTAAATACTGCTGCACATTGACGGAGCCGCAATAATCTAATTAGTTTGACGTTCGAAATGATGATTTCACCAAATCAAGCACTATGACAATATTATTATTACCCTGATAACGAGAACTAATTTCAGCCCAAAACGCAGATTCAAGCGGGATATCACTTTATGTACGAATAATCTGTTTATTGCTTACGAATAATTTCGACTATGTCGAGTACGTATCGTCGAATGGCACTGGTGGTTGCAAAAATAAATCAAGCCGAAGTTCGTTTTTGTAATTATTTAATCGAAACTTTCCATATGGAATCCTATATCAGGCCTTGTCTCCCTCAAGTGCTCAAGTAAAATCATCCCGATCGGTCTACAGCTTTCCCAACATGCTTTGGGCGATTTCTATATACCTACACAACAACAACGGCGACAGCAGCAGCAGCAGCGGTAGCCTCGCCGACAGTTCCCGCGAACGATAATTCATGCTGGCATAAACCGTGACTCTGGCCTGAAGGGCCGCACGCACGAGCTAATTATGGCGCGAGCACGCTCCCATTATACTTTGTCTGATTGACACTGGCCAGCGCTAACATGGCCCGCAAATATTTGCCGAAATCAGCGAGAAAATACGCACCGCGCTTATGTGCTTGGGATCTACAATGTCCCCTGTTATACACAGACTCGCTTGCTGGATTCGAGGCTAACTTGGATCCTCTGTGTTATCTTTAATTTTCTCCAAACCTTGACTACCGCTCGAAATGCGATCTGGTTATGTGCTATTTGAATATTTTTTGAGCTGCGATACGTGCCGAAAGTTTCCGTTTTCAGTCCGCATAATATGGAAAAGGCATTATCTTGCGTCGACGACTCGCGCGCATCCTCGTTTACACTGGAAATCAGAGAGTGCATGACTATTTATCACGCTCGGCGGGTCATTCAATTACAACAGTCGCATAAACATGTGTACAGCTTTGACGCGCGTGCACTAGAGCCAGGCGTTATTTACACTGAGAGCAGGAAAAAGTTATTCCAAAAAAAACCGAGATCTAGCTGGGATTTTCATGCGCCATGTATTCAGCGTGTCGTTGATGAAATGCATACACTACTCTCGCGTATCGCATTGTTTGGTTTCGGTGAATTTCGTTATGGGTGACGGCGAAAAAATGTATATATGCTTCGTATCGGTATTTTCGGGTTCGCTGCTCACGGATACACCTCTGCGAGTATTCATCTTTTTTTTTGCCCGCATACGGCGCAGTTTTTTTCTCCTCCCGAAAGTTTTCCTCCACTCTTTTGCCAAATCCGATCAAGTTTCAATCGATTATTAAAAAAAAATTTTTCTCATATGCGAGTTTTCATTTTGCAGAAATTTAGCTTCTTCTTGCAACACGCTTTCAGAGTGGAATAGCTTCGCGCTTGATCGTGCAAGCTGTTTAATCAGCCGAGGAGAAAACGTGTAGAAATTACGTTACAGCGCTGCGAAAATTAGTTCGTAGATGTTTCCGAAATTCAATGTTAATCAAATAAACGAGCGCATATAAACTTTACAGTGCCATGGCACGCGAAATTTTCCAAAAGTTCATATGTAGCTCTCTGTAATTGCTACTATTTCACTGATTTCAGCGTGCACCGCTCAACCGCAAAGGAATCTCTTTGGTAACTGATATCACGTTCGGAATGCGCCTTTGGCCAGTGCAGTGCAGTAACTTTTTTATCAAAACTCTTCAAAAGTATATACGAACTGATTTATTAAGCACTCTGCTGTCTCGACTCGGTGAGAAGCTGGTATGCTGTTTTGTAAACCCCCAGCAGCTAGCATCAGCGCAAAATTAAAAATCATTCCCGCTCTTATATGCAGCCGAGTAAAATGCTTAATATCGCCGCTGATAAAACTCGTCGCTGCGCGCGTGTATATATCTATACAGACGCATGTTTTTATACGGCTCTCGTCCCGGGGCTCATATAGAGCTCGAGCGCAACTCCTTTTTCGGACCCGAGAGGGAGGTATTAAGTATTATGTAGACCTACATGATACGCTCGACCGACGGAGGCGGCACTACATGAAAGGTATGATATCTAGGGCTTTACGAGGTAAAAGTGCTTGTCGACCGCGTAAAACTTAATGTGGCACTGTCAAATTTAAGCGCTCGCAAATATATGTGTGTGCTCGAAAGTTCAAGGCGCGCGGTGTTCGAAAAATAACGATGATCCATGAATGGGCACTTTTCAAATGCCATCGACAATGGCATCGTTTTGCGAGCCAGAAGAAAAGTTATTATTTTTCGGAAAATCGCATGATGAGAGCTGCAGTGCAATGATTTTCGCATGGAAAATCGTTTGTTAATTGCGAATGATAGGTGCTTTGCTGATGCGAAATGCATTCATGGTTTTTCGAATGGCTACAATGCTTCGCGAAAATCTAATTGTCATTCGTGAAAATAGTCGGCCTGCGCGTGTGTCGTTTTTTTCTCTTTTTGAAAGGACGAGCTTTAATCTTTTGAAAGCTATCGTGCACATCTGCGAAGCGCTGGTGCATTATCGCGTCGAGCTTGATAACACACTTGGTCGATTTTTTTGTCAAATTTATCGACGTCGGCGGCCAATAAGCCGATAAATCGTTTCGTTATTTTCACCCCTTCCTTCGCCACGACGTCGTTGTAAAAAAAGACGCGAGAATAGTGTTCACCGATAAGTGAGAGCCAGGTTTCGTTAACGCCGAAAATGAAGTAAGTGAGTAATTTATTTGGCATATCGATCGAAGAGTGTACGGTAGAGTTACTGTCTAAATGAGCTGCTTTTATTGTTAACGATTTTATCATCCGCTGTGAATATAGTAATTTTTTTTATCGCCAACGTTAACTATATCGTCAATTTTAAAATAAAATACTGCAAATATGAGAACAACCGAAATTAATTATTTTGAATCAACGCAGTTCTTCGAATCGTAATTAAATCAACATTGAAATCCCGCAATATTCAACGGATATATATATATGCCTTTTACAGAAGACAAGGTACTATGCTACATTTTTCATGCATTCCCAGTAAAACAATGCATTAAATTTTCTACCTCAACGAATCCGTATAGAATTTTTCAATCAGTTGGCAGCGTTTCTTTACCATAACAAAGTAAGCGCTCGAGCAACAGCAACTTCGCTCGGATCACTTAAATATATTTAGAGCGTGAGAGTTTAAACAGTACCGACGAGTCTCGCTGCAAAGCAAAGATAAAAGCTGGCCCGGATTCGTTAAAATGATGAAAAATTAATCAAGAAAAGTTTTCCAATCATCCTCTGCGGACGATGCGCTTTTGCATGTTAAGTTTCAATCTTCGAGATTTCAAGGAAGCGCCTTGAAATAGTATCGTAAACGTCATTAGAAATAGTTTATGGCTAATAGTCTATGAAAGTCGGACTGTTTGGTCTGGCCATACCCGACCCACTCTACTGGAACGCTCCCGTTTTGTCATCGACTTCACATAAAACACGCGTTCGTCTAATCTACACCCCATCGAAATTTATGCGAGCGTATAATCTCCGTCCCCCTAAAATATCCAACTCATAATCCCCGGCGTATTTCTGTTAATCGTCTCTTAACCCGAACGGGTGCATCAATACCTCAGTAGATGTTAATACTCACGAGAGTATTCTCGCGTAATTTGCGAAGAAAGGATAGAATAATTTAAACACAAATAAAATCAGAAAAGAAATATAAATTATATTCAAAAATACAAATTGCAAAGCGCACTGCTCGGAGTTCAGCTCTCGACTGACTCCCCCGCAGCCGTCCTCGCAGACGATCGACGCTCGACCCCGCCGCTAGCCGCCGATCGTTTTTCAGTCGCTGGGAATTTCCAAATTTCCCTTCTCCACACTCATCCACACAAAAACTCTAAAACAAAGCACTCGTTGTCGAAGCTGTCCCCGCCGCCCGCGCTAATCCGATCCGCCATAAAACTCGAGCCCAACATCCGCGCCGCACAGCTCGGCTCAACAGCGCGGGCCCACGCTCGAGCCGATGCTATGCTGGTCAGATGCGCTTACTCGAGATTCGAATTCGAGCCTACATACTTTTCCTACGAGGAAACGCCATAAAACTCAAACCCGAAAACAACGCGGCCTCACGTGCGCGGCACAACTCGACCTTTGTCCTGTACACTCTCTGCAGCCGAAAAAAATATACATAAATCGCACGCTTACTGTTCCCACATTTGTCCAGACCGAAGTCTGTGACGTGGGGAAAACTCCACGTATTGTCTCACGAGGAGAAAACCCACGCCGAGAACAGTAATTACAAATTATATTATTACTATACGCGAACACTATCAACCAAATATTACCCCGCGACATCTAAAATGCAAACTGGCCACAGCGAAACGCTCCCAAGTTTTCGTCTGTTCCGGGCCTCACCAATTAATCAGCCGTAACCGGCTGGGGGTGAGGGAAGCGGCCCCGATCGATCCCATTTGATCGTCGTGCACGCAGCCTACGCTGCCGGTTTCCATAACCGTAGCGCTGAGATGCTCGCCTATAGAAGTTTGTATTTCAGCAAGCTTACGTCGGTAACAGTAGACCTTAGTCCCGCTCCGATTTCTCCGGCTCTGCTAATCCCGCGTTTTATCCTCGCCACAAGGCCATACTACCCATTCCCTCCGCGACCCCCCGACTTTAGCTAAGAGCGACTCCCAGAGGGAAGCCATCTCCAGCAGCCATGTATACATAGGTATAGACAGCCCTCAGACGCGTCGTCAGTCGCACTCTCGGTGCATTTTTAACGCAAACACCAGAGTCAAAGCTGCGCTCTATCCACGAGGAGCAGTACTACTGTACGGATATATCTATATTCGTATTGAGTCACGCGACTGCGCTTCATAATTAGTGCGCTCGCTCTGGCAATTGAAAACGAGGGCAACACAGTTCGCGGGAAATTCATACCGGCGAAACTGGGCCGGAATTAATTTGCCCCCGCGCGCGCTGAAGATGATTCCCACGCACTTTGTTTCAGAATAATTTCCGCGGGCAGCTATATAGCTGCGTGTATTTACTTTATAATTGGCTACCCCCTCGCTCTCTCGTAGAGCGAGCTTTCGTTTCACTTACCGCTCAATTAGCCGAGTGCTCTGAGTAGCTCTCGAATATAATTATTCGCTGCACCGAGGCGATCGGTGAGGTGACTCGCCGCAACGTGTAATTTAATGGATCAAGCCGAGCTTGATGCGCGCGGCTCGAGTGTGACACTCTTCTGCGTGTGTTCTCTTCGCAGACGTAAAGCGGTCTTCGGAAGCTGAGCCCCGGATTTCAGCTGCTTTGGGAGAATTCGGTGTAATTTTGCCCGACTAATGCCGTGGAAGCGTAAAATAAATAGTACTTTGGAAAAAGCTCTTTCGTATATTGCAGGAGCTTTCATCGCGGTCCAAATATTTCGATCAACTCTGTAAGATAATTTTGTTTTTCGATTTTTTCACGCGTATAATGAAAAGCATCCATAATATATGCGTACCTCATCGTTTTTATGAAAAGCGCGTACAATCGAAGGGAATAAAAACACGGAGGAATATCGAATCCGAGTATCGATGGAAACATGATGATGAACAACGAAAAATCAAGAGAATGAGGTACAAAGAATAATCGGGGAAATTTTGAATATCCTCCATCAAAAGTTTAATCAAACACAGCCATTTCAGCAATTTATTTCTCCAAACACAGTCATCAATACTAAAAATATTATTCATTGCTCTCAAAGCATTTCTCGTCGCGTTAAAATCGTGTCACCATTTCATTCAGTGCTCGCATTAAGCCGCACGGATTAAAAAAAATCGAGACAAGAAGCTCGAGCACTCTGTAATAAAGCGCCGACTGTGTTGAACGAGATGGCTATAATATAGCCTATGTTAGGAGAATTACGACAATTTTCATTTGCTGAATGAATTTAATTGGTTCGACGCAAGATAGCGAATGCTACTGGTATTCGATGTCGCTAATTAATTTAGCCGATGATGTTGGTATCGCAGACCATTTAATCCCGTCTATGCGCTTGAGGCTGCGTACTTAGGAGGCGATGATTGCTTAATAATTATTCGCTTTGCGAACTTAGTTCTCAGTACTAGAGTTGCGAGCACACCTTTGAAGTCGTCGTGTATTAAGTCGAAGGTTCTTCGCTACTGCTATGGCAGGCGCGTGGCACATTATTGTCGAGTAATTCCCACGACTGCTAATTGGATTATGAGTATTGCAAAGATTATTGTTCGAAGTGAACGCGCAATATCTTATTCGGGCGTTTGTCTGTTTAACAATTGAATCCCGGTATTATGAATATTCTCAGCGAAAGTCATGCTCATGCATATTTTCGGCCCGTCAAAGCTCGACGAACACATCGCTGCTGGGGTATGCGTTTATCGTGCCGCACGCATCGAATGCTAATTTACATAAACAAGGTAAATTTTCAGCGAAGCTCTCCAAGTACGTGTGAAGCATAGCGAATTTTCTCCTAAATATTTCCCGCATATTGGATTATGCATAGTTTAAAACAACCAGAGTAGTGCAGCGTAGGGAAAGTTGTTCAAACTCGTAAATATGCGCATGGTTGCTAATGCCGTTAAAAGTTCAGCATCGAGGATTGATAAAGCTTTATCATTATTATTCTTCCTTACTTTCGCTCATGTGCACCGGTGAGTCTCTAAATTGTTACTTTCCTAACTTGTATTTTGCGCTACGTTTTCACAGCAGCAGCGTTAATCATTAAACGGAATCTTACAGATAAGTATTATTTTCCCTCTAATCTCTCATCGTCTCTTTTGTTTTCCATTTTCGTATACTTATTATTTACTGCAGAATTTTCTTCTTTGAAAAAGAGCTCGCGCTCTATTGTTTTCAAGTTCTGCACGTTTTATGAGGCTTTGTCAGTACTTTTTCTTTTTATTTTTCTGTCGGATCGTGGAAGCAATGCGTCCTTCAAGGAACGGCGGGAAATCGATGAAGAGTAAAGTTTTTATTTTTTCATCCTGCTTCCTACGAACAAAGACCCTCAATCACTGTTTACTCCGAGCCTCAGCACTTAATTTGCCTCTTTCTCTGATAAAAGCTCCTGTTTAATAATTTTTCTGCGATAACATTCAAAGTGGGCAATTGCTTTGTAATCGTCGCGATGTGTTTATTTGTTTACCGACGATGGTAATTACAAACACAAAATCACAAATGCAGTGCTTTATTAGTCGCTGCCAGATGTCGACTTTCCCATCCTGGTTCAGATCAGTTTCCCAGAACCCTGAGCCTCTACTCGCGGCACTCGTATCGCAGACGTCTCAGCGAATAATCGATCCACAGCATCAGCCGATTAGTTAATTGCGAGAGCATCAGACCTGCTCGAGAGGCATAATCTGGGCTCGAAACACGCAAACCATTAATCCCTATCAACCAGCATTTTTACCCCATCTCCTCGACATCTAAACAGCTTACCACGCGCTTTGCAAAATTCGAAATCGAAGGCCCCGCTCGCAACTTTCCAATTTCGCGGATGCTCAATCCACCCAAGACTTCTACGCACGCCGTACGTGCCCCCGGCAATTTTTACCCCTTTGCGACACACACGCACAGGCTCACTCACTCTCTCTCTCTCTCTCTCTCTCTCTCTCTCTGTCGCTCTCTCTGTCTCTCTCTCTCTCTCTCTCTCTCTCTCTGTCTCTCTCTCTCTCTCTCTGTCTCTCTCTCTCTCTCTCTCTCTCTCTCTCTCTCTCTCTCTCGTTAAACAGCGCACGCTTAAATACCCTTTCATTGCCGTACGTGCCATGCGGGAGGCGCGCGTATAAGCGCGATAACGCGCGCGAGGTGTTAAGGGCCCGGATACACCCGAATGCGGGAGCTTTAATTTCGATGGCGGAGCCGAGTGGCGGGGCAGGGTATTCCGCACGTTTTGGTCAAGTCTATTGCGCAGATAGCGGGAAACGAGATTTCGGAGTATAGGATGCGCGCTGCTCTGCGCCGGCGGGAATAGACGCGCGCAGCTTAAGATAGAAATTTCTGGGATGCGGTGCCGTCGCTGCTGGATGAACTGGTAGAGAGGGAGAGATTTTGCGTTGGAATTTCAGCTGATTTTGATGGGAATTAGTGGCTGATGGATTGCAGTGGATCGGCTAGAGCAGTGACGAACGAACGCTTCCGATCCCTGTAGACACTTGGCGTACGGGTGGGCAAATGGGGAAGCCGATGCGCTTGATTGTTCGTTGGCGATACCTTTGATCCTATAATTTAACGTACCAACCACTCTTTTCTAAAAATTCTTCGTTAATGCCAAGCATACCAAGCACACTTGTGTTACCGGCGCTATTTCCACTTAATCAACCGACCAAATATTTCACCTCTACCTCGTTTCATTTCAGCCATCCCGTATAGTGATAACTAATAAAATCCCCGTTGTCTCGAACTTCTCGCGGTCGGGTTATCCATTATGAATTTCTCATATCAATGCGCAGCGCGCGATATAACATTTCACCGCGAGTACGGGGCATCTCGAGTTTCATATCCCTCCCGTATATACGCAGATATATATCCGCGCCGGCGCAAAGAACAGTGGATTCAGCAGAATGTCAACCCCTTACAATGCAAAGCCCGGCCAGCCCACCTACGGCTCTTGTATAATCCAACGGCCTGATAATGTCGGACTGAATTTTGAAACCCTATATCTGCCTCCGAGCTCGCGCGCGCGCGCCACAAAGAAGAACCAAACGCGGAAATTCGTCGTTTCATCGTTCCATATAACGTGTGCAGCTCGGACCAGTGTATTAAATTCTTATATACGAAGTGAGCGAGCTGTTATCGGCTCGTACACGCATATAATGGTTCCGTATTAATATCGCTATTGCACCGCATATGCGATTTAATTTGGCATAGCGATAGATTTTACACAATGAATAGTTCATCAGCTGCGCGTTTCTACACATCGCAATCGGTTTCAATCAGGCGACAGTTTCATTTTCAAGTTTGCCGCGCGAACGTCGAAATTATGTACGCGCGCGCGCGAGAAGGTTGTGTGAACTTTGACGCAATGCGCATATAGCTGAGAGAACGAGAGAGAGGTCCCTCGAGTCTTTGTTTTGCATGAAATTTAATAACGCCATTCATCAAGAATGTTCTTTGTGCAACACCACTCGACTCTATCCTCATCCTCTTTTCGCTTGCTTTCAAAAAAGGAGTTGTTTTACTGCTGTAGCCGGCCTCTCGAGAGTCAAAAAGCTAATGTTCATAATTGAGCAACCGTGCAACATACTGGAGCAACGCGAGGCAGTAGACGAGATAAAATAACGGGAATTAAAGAGGATGTTTTGTACGAAATTACCGCGTAGGTAGACCGAATGTGTAAACGCGTTCGTTGAAAAACCTCGCGCGAACGAAGCAGAAATAACAAACCTCTCGCCTTATCATCGCGCACACCCGCATATAAGAAAGGCGCTATATCAGAGCACTGCAATTCCAAGAAAACTTTTTCCCGGCTTCGAGGAAAAACCCGGGGAACTGAAAAGGCAAATGCGCGGAGACGCCGAAAAGAAGCCACGTCGGAGGAATAATGAGTGAGACTGACGGCGCGTCCATTATTCTCTCGAGCCTGGAGCCTTATATACCCCGCTGGCGCGATAAAACAATCGTATATTTTACGCATTATACTCCGACAAAAAGAAGAGAGAGAGAGTGCTGCAGTTTCTTTCAGACTCGACGCACGACGAGTAAAAAGCTACGCAGCGCAGCCTGCGTCGGGAGAAGAAAAATAATGAAGGAGCCAAAGGCGCCTTCGCGATTTGAAAACGTCGCGCGTGATGCTCGGCTGATAGTTATGTCAAAGGGATCGTCTCGTAGGTTCGTTAATGTTAGGTGAATGTGTATCGCGCGACGACGATTGCCATCACGCGTTCTCTTGGAGTCTTCTCGGCTCTTTTTCACCTTCTTCGCCTTCTTCCGCCCGGCGAGCTTTTTTTCATACTCGATGAAACCCTTCAGCCGAAACACGGTCACGTCTCTCTTGACTCGATTTTTCGTCGCCGCCTCGCTTGTTTATTCTTATTTTTTTCTCTCTCACTCTCCCATACTCTTTCGCGCGAGTCGAGGGGCAATCACGTTTCTCCTTTAATTGGAGTAGCGTCTCTTCGAGCGCGCGTTAGGCGCGCGTGTATGAAAAAATCGAATTAGCGCCGCGTGCGTCTTTTATTTGCTCTATGCGCGCGCACAGACGAGCCGGGAGTTTTCAGCGAAAACAGGCCGAACTCATCGAATTACTCATCGCTCTCCTCCTTGTATCGGGAAAATTTGCGCGAGTAGCTCTTTGTTTTCGACCTGCGTTTCGATGTTGTTACCGCGCTAACATTTTCATCGAAATTAGTTTTACAGGTACTATTTTGCTGTACCAGTTAGCGAACAGGAGGCTTTCTTGGTTATATTCATCCAATCAACAAAAAATCAGGCTATAGCGTGCTCCTATTTTAATGATTTCTTATTCGATGCGATCCAGCTAACACTGACAAATTTATAAAAAAAACATTCTCGCGTTTAAAGGCACTGTGTGTTCTTGCCCTCGAGTCTCTTTGGTGCGAAACATAAACAGAGAGCATCTCTGCGGCTGCAGCAGCTGAAAAACATCAAAGTCGCGCGGATATACAGGCTTTTGATGATTCGTCGTCGACTTCTTTGGCACGTCAACTACGACAATGACGACGATGGCACTTGTGCGGAGTCGTGCCAGTTTGCCTTTGATTTCAAAAACGGATCGTCTATACACGCGTCGCGGAGATTCGAGCTTTCAGTGTGGCCCGAAGAGAATAGAAAATTTCTCTGTTTTCGAGAGGCTTTCTTTTGAATTTTCGTTTGATTTTTGAAGCACCTACTGTACTCGCGAGTTAGCTCTTGGTCAGAATTAGTTTGTTCGTTAAAGATGGTATTTTGACGGTGGTAAATTTTCGAGTGCTTCACGAGAACGTGTTTTTTCACGCTACTGCAAACTTGAATAAACTCCTTCAAACGACGAGTAAATGCACTCGAAAAAAATTGTGTGTGCACAATATTTCATTCGCTAATTGAGATACAACGATGCCTCTGTAACGGACGGCCGTAATTCCAGAAGCGAATGCAATCGGAACTCTGCGGCGAATCCTCGTTATACGATAGAACATTCGCGCGATCCATCTACATCGGCGTGTGTTCTTATTATTTCATGTCCACTTTACTCGAAGGTTCGTCATATTTCGCTCGGCGCTTCAACTTTTAATTTCTTAACTAAATAAGAACTCGATGTACTCGGAGTGATTGGAAAGTGCCGCGGCGGTTTATTAATGCAGCGCTTCTTCGAAGCATATAAACTTTCGACCTAAAATGTCCCCGCGACGCGTCATCGAAATAATTGATCGAGTACAGCCTGAAACTTGGCTGGGGGACTCGTTAGGCTATAACGCGTGATAAAGTTTCATTCACACCACTGAGGGAAACAATGTTTCGGCTCTCTGATAGTATCGGGGTATTGCCGAAAGCGTTAAACAAAAAAAACGAGCGACACACACACACGCAGCCTTTATTTATAATACTCTTTGACAACGCACTTCGATCAAAATTTAGGGTATTTACATAAATGTAACGAGCTCCGCATAATGAGGCGGTCGTCGGGCGTTAGCATAATTAAAAATAACGAAATGATAAAGTTGCAGGTATAGGGCCGGCTGCGATGAATAAATATTGGATTTTATGCAAATGCATTCCGTGAAAGAACTAATTTGCGATACTGCGCAGGAAGAAGTTGGCTTTATTTTCATTAAAATATACGGCAAAATTAGAAAGCTCTTAAACCATCAGGAAGAGTCGTCTGCACGAGCCTCGTCCGCGAAAACAACAGCCGGGAAAATGACGTAATCCAATAACCTCGCGAGAAGAAGTCAGTCGAACAAAGACGAGAACTTTCGGAGAGAAACTCCCGAGAGGCGACTAATAGATGCGTCGGCGAATCGAATTAATCGCCCGATAAACTATGTACACAGTCTCCGCAAGCTCTGGTCCCGAACTTTCATTCATTTCTATTTCCATCCTCGCCTCGCGCGCAACAATAACAGCTACACACAGCTGTCGAACGCAAAAACTTTTCGCGCCGCGCGTAAATTCAGTTATACGCGAATAGCGCCGCGAGCGTCCGACTCTATCGGCACACTCGTTACCGGACGCTCGTGTCACGCCCTTTTTAAGTTCTCGTCCCTCTCGGCTAATTCAAGTTCAATGCGGAACTTGATGGCTTAGTTAGGCGCCGCGGGGATAGTTTTGCGCGCGCAGCTACTTAAAATGGGAATTCATTAAAGCGCGCGCTCGCGCTGGGCTGACCGCGGGGGAATTACCAGGCTGTCGCTGAGTTTTAATGGGATCGGGATTCTATTAGGCGACTGTCGGCGCGACGCTTTGTCGATGCTGATTGGCTAACTGCGTTTTCGAGACGCTTTTTTCCCCATTGGAATATTCAGTGTTTTCGAGTGGGCACTCGCGGTTAATTAGCGCAAGGGGGAGTATGCGGACGTCGAATTTTCGCATCGAGTGTTATTTCAAATTGTCAATCCTCGTGGCTGTATATATATATATATATATAATATATATATATATATATATATATATATATATATATATATATATATATATATATATATATATATATATATATATATATACAGCGCTCGCGTTCTAACGGGAAATCGGATTCGAGCATTAGCGACGAATCTGGCTTAGCTTGTTACATTTTAATAGATTCGGGATTACATCAATCACCTCGAGTATGCGCCTGCGCTGATGGCATTTGATGCAGTGCGCAAGAATGCGAACTTTTGAAATTTCAAAATGCTCCGAATACATGCACATACCTATATATGTGCACACGTGCACATTGTGCGAGTCGCAGCGTTGATTATACATATCGACAAAAATATTCCACGTGGTATTGAATTTCAATTCGATAAGTCCGAGCCGTTATTGCGCTGTAACGGTTTTTTCGCGAATTTAGAATGATTACACAAACGATGGGAGTTCGCGCATACGTTCGGTTTATCAATAAATTCTCTTGGTGCGCAAGCGGCTCGCGCGGGCACACACAAATTATTCAAATAAATTGTACATATGGGCGCAAATTCATGAATCCCAAATGGACATTCGGGACGAGTGAATTTGCCAATCTGCAAAATTTCGTTATACGCCATAACACACGGGTACGTGCTCGCTTGTCGCCTGAGTTTGAAGACGCGTATTTTGTTTCTTGTTTAGATGCCGATTTAGACGCTATTTTATCGTACTTTATTTCTGTTCTGTTTTTGTAATTAATTTGCGTTCTGATCATATCGCTAACGAAGGCTTGTCGCCCGTTTGTATTTTGCTTTTAATTTTAATGATGTGCCGTTTCACGATGTTATTGCTGACGCTAAAATTGCATGGATTTACGCATCAGCGTTAATATAACGTTATTAACGTATAAAATTTCTTCGTAAAATCGACTGCTATATATCACAGAGGAAATTAGTTTTCGATCCGCGGCAAACTTGAAAGCTTGTACTGAGTAAGCAAAAACGATGTCTCCAAGTGTTGCTCGCGCGGTGAACTTGCTTCTCCCCTCGCGACTAGACCAAAACAGAGCCGCTAAGTGGCAAAAAGTCGATGATCGAGTTACGAGGGATGTATCGCGCAAAAAATAGAAAGCTAAGCTATTAATGCAGAACCCCTCTGACAGGTGTTGCTTACGAATATACCTATTCTCAGGCTCAACGTTATTGTGGGATACCTGATATATCATTCGTCGGGAGTTAACATACTTGTCGATTACTTTATTAAAAAGGCGTTCGTTCTTCTTTTCAAAATTTAAAGTTCTAAGTTCTCTTTACCATCTTCCACCCAATTTTTCGTAAATATATTGTTTCGAGCATACTCAGTGCCATCTGATAAGCATATACAAACAAACTAATTAAGCTGTAACTTTGCAACACAAGTTTCAGGTAGTTCCAATTTGTAATGCATCCATCAGTAGGTTATCGACTGCTCGTCAAGCCGGTCATATTCTCATTATCTCAACAGCATTTCGGCAAGAGCCTCAAGTAATTTCCCGTCCCATCATATCCGTGGCAGTCACTTCATCGTTCCTTCGACGTGCAGCTGAAGGCAACCGCAACGGATAAACTTATCCGGCCATGGAGACCCCTCGGAAATACCAATCCCGTCGACTCTATAGCTTCTATTCCAAGGCTTCTACTTCCGCCGATATGAACCTGTTGCGGAAACAAGCCCCCAAACCGGATCTCTGGCTTTTCGAAGGCACACAGATCGCGTTTTCGGATCGCGGATTTTCGGCTCCTTAAAATGCAATGGATATCGGGACAGAGCAGTGCCGCTGATGGAAATATTGGATGATACGAAGCGAGTTCAAGCGGTTTATTTTTTTCGAGCGATATGCTCGATTTTGATATGATAGCGACTTTTGACGTCCGCCATCGAGTGGCTTCTTGGAAGGGTTTATTTGGAATTTCGATATGCTGCAGTCGAGAGCCTTACGATTGCGTTTTTCCCTGAATGGTTTCGGTTATTGAATATCGAGAGAGACCTTTTAATACGTTGAGTCGGTCCGATTTTAGAATGTTTTACGGTGATGCGCAAGATTTAAACGAAAACGGTTTGCCGATAGCAGCAGAAATGTGCGACTGAATTGAGCGCGCCAACAATCTTACGTCAATGTGTTTCTCGAGTACATATTCACATAGCACGTATTCGCGAACGGAGCAGACTGAGCAACCATCGTTATCGATCGTCTCATTAAATCATCAAAGCGAAGCTTTAATAATGTGCATCCGAGACTCTCGTCGGCTAGAGAAGAACAGAAAGCAACAGCGCGGCAGCGACGTATACACGAGCATTTAAGCCGGCTCAAGCAATATTTCCACGCCCATTGCGAGCAAACAAATGCTTAATTCAAGCCGAGAGCCCAGAGAGGAATATCATTTTGTGGCGGAGTTTAAAATCCCCCAGGGGGGCACGGGAGCTAGACCAGCCCGGCGCGGCGGGGCCTGGGAATTTTATAAAATTTGTGAGATTCTTGTCGGCGCGCGAAATCTCTGAAAGCCCGTGAAATTCGCTTTAATCCTATAAAACGCTTGAAACGTTGAAATACGACGCACATTATTTTCACCGGGGGTTAACCTACACAGCCGCGCACACAGCTCGAGGTCAGTCCGCGCGCTCAGGAGTCTAATGCCATTTCCAGAGGGGCTATGAAAAGCAAAAAAAGCAAGAGGAGAAAACAGTGCACTGTGGGAAGTTGCCAGGAGTCGGAATATAAATAAGAGACCGCGTATCGCTCTTCATAATTCGAGGAAAGGAGAGGGGAACTTGTTTACGATACATCGGGGAGTGAGAGAAAGATGGAGGGGAAAAAAGCTCCGCACCGTTAGTGGATTAGACCGCGAAGTTTAAATGCCTTGGTTCGGCTTATGAAATTAAGAATGAATGCGCCCACCTATTTCTTCATCTCTGCGTCGACTTTTTGCTCATATTACAAGCTATTGCGAGATGCGTTTTTATTAACAACGTTATCTTCTTTGAGTTTCAGGTGAGAGTCGCTTGATTATCATTAATATCGCTATACGTGAGTTGATTTGATCAAAGTCATATAGTTACAATTATGACTAAATTAAATACAGAGCGTGCCCTATTTGGAAATCAGGCAATTTCTACATCGACTGTACAATATTATACGTATTAAATATGATATAATTTAAACATACATCAATATGTTGAACAATAGAATCTGCATGCGGCACTTGCATATTCACGAAACACGTGCGGATTTCAATATAACACGAATACCGTACATTTCTGTAACACTGTGCGATCAGATATTCAATCGTAGAGATTGAATAATTTATGCTCGCAATCATTTCAAAGCATCGCGTATCAAATTAATGCGCAGAACTATAATATTCGCAAACTGAAACAGACTCCCCCCCCCCCCAAAAAAATAAACAACCGATTTTCCCTAAAAGACACGCTCAAACAACCACAGCAATCGAACTCTGGAAAACCAACAAATGCTCTGCCGATCACGCGCCGCAGCAAAACAAACAACAAACCAGCTCCCGATCCATCACGCCGACGCAAAAAACTCGTTCCAGTCCGCAACTTCCTTGAAAAAAAGTTTCGCCCCTTCATCGACCTGCAAGCACTGCATTTTTCATGGAGAGACAGAGGGGGAGAGGATGTTGATTTTGCGGACCCGCGGCCCATTATCGGAAAGCGGAAAAGTTGGTCGCTGTTGCGCATCGCGTGGTGGATTCGTCGAAAGGGAACCTCGTGGGATGCTGAACGAGAGAGATTTAGATTTATTTAGATTTAGATTTTATTTATTTATTGCTGAACAATGTGTTACAAAATTTTATAAAAAATAAATACGTGGTAAAGTAATAAATTATGATGCTGAGTGAGGTGAGACTGAGATGACTGTGGAGATAAAACAAGCTATGTGTTTTCAAGGGTGAAAAAGTAGTGTCTGGCTTGTTTCTTGAAGTGTGTAATGGATCTATTGTCGCGGGGCTGTGAAGGTAGTGTATTCCATAGGTATGAAGCGCTTATGTGGAATGAGTTCCTCAGCGTCTCTGTAGCGAAGGTTGGGATGTCCAGAGGTGTCACCTCACTCCTGACTGTTCGGGTTAGGAGCGGAAGGATGATGTGTGTGTAGTTTGGCTTAAACTTGGAGTCCGTATATATATAATTTATTTCGGTATATAATAAGTCTCGATACACGTTTACTAAGTTGTCTTCGCAGTGTCGCCTTACCTAGGTTATCTCTACTACTCTTGACGAGAGCTGCGAATGAAGTGTCCGCCCGTTAGAATTTTCCGCCGTGCTGGTCCCTGCTCTTCCTCCTCTACAGGGTCGTTTCTCCCTCCTTGTCCTGCATTGAGGACTGCGCGGGGATGGTCGTAGCTTCGTGCTAAGAATATCGTTGCTTGACCCCCCTCTCGCTCCCTAGTCAACGCCGCCCTCCCTACGACCTCCGGACACCACCGGAGCAACGGCACGCCATCTTCGAACTCACACCCTATCGCGACGCCATTAGGTGACCTACATTTGGCACCGGGAGCCTTTGCTCCCTCGTGAGGTCTAAAGCCTCGTCGGACTCCCGAGCATTAGGCGGACCTACATTGGGTACCGGGAGCTTAGCTCCCTCGTGAGGTCAACAAGCCTCGTGGAGTTGCCGACGAGCTGTTCGGCGCCGCGTCCGCGAGTCGATCGGCTTGCGTCTGTGCTATGTGAGAGGGCGCGCTCCGGGGAGAAAAGGCTCCTACCTCAGCATTCAATTCTGCGGGTCGACTTATTCATGCATACATCCATACACGCACGCATAGCCCACACATCCTACGCTTACAGAATTTGCGTAGGTCCTATTCGCTGGCGCGCTACACGTAACATACCTCGTGTAGCACGCAAATCTAACACGCAAACCCGCACATTGCATATCGCACTTTTGAGCCGTTATGTTCATCGCCATTTTCGGGGAAGCAAGTTTCTGGAAAGACGCTTCGATCTGTTAATACCGTCGTCGTGCGTTGCCGCACGTTCACATCGAGCGATTTTACTAGCTATCATTTACTAGCTACCCTAGCGCTGTCTGCGTCGTTTAAGCACCGTGCTTTCCGAGCGGCTTTTCTTTTGGGACGCGCTTTATGACCGGTCCCTTTTAAATTGCGGGCCTCTGGATTTTTCCCGGCCCGGACCTTCCATACGGCCGGCCATTAGCACGCCTCGCCCCGTCGGACAGCCACGCTTAGCGTCACACGCCTCGATCGCCGTGTAGTGCTTGGCCCTCATAAAGGCCCCCTTTTTAATCCGGAACATCTTGGCCCTCATAAAAGCCCGTTTTTAACCCGGAACACTGACAGGACGAAGTGCGACGTGGAAGTCAAAATAGGCAGTGATGTATGATGGTACCGCTGTGTTGAAAAGTTTTCTTAGAAAGCAAGCCATGAAGTATTTCCTACGTCCGAGAGAGAGAGAGAGAGAGAGAGAGAGAGAGAGAGAGAGAGAGAGAGAGAGAGAAAGAGAGAGAGAGAGAGAGAGAGAGAGAGAGAGAGAGAGAAGGAAAGAGCAATGAAGGGTTGAACTCTAGCGTGCTCGTGCGTTCGAGGAACTTTCACTCGGGCCGACGAAAACTCTCGGGGCGGATGGAGAATGTTAGGTATTCGAACGGTCCTTGATTAAGGGAACGTTGAATTGGGCGTGCGTGTGTGTGTGCGCTGGTTGAGAAACGAATCAAACTTTTGTTGGAAACTTTGTTGGAAAAGAGAGCTTTTTTTGGGCGGCTTGCAAACGTCTAACCTTTTTGTGTAGTTTTTTGGTTGACAGTATTGGATTTGTCGCTATGTGTACATTAATCAACGTGATACCGGATTAAATCAAAATCGTCAAACCGTTAAATATTGAATAATATTGAAATTTAAAATCCTTTCCTGGGAAGCTAGCAACGTCTCGCGGAAGCGGTTTTTTCGCGGACCACATGTTGCTGCGCGCTGGAAAAAACAAGCCTTAACTTGAACTGGCGTAGCAACTTCGTAACCGGCGCGTTCCGCTCGATGGAACACAGTTAAACGGATAGTCGCTTTCCGAAAAAAGTCCGACCCGAAACTTGGTCGATGACTTTATCCTCGCAATGCAGCCCCACAAAAGTTCGCCGCGGTAGTTGTATCCGTACACTGGGGATAATCGATGACTCGAGATAGTAGCGGTGTTCGCTGCTGTGGAAAGACACAATAAAACGAATCTTCGGTCTCTGCTCCGGTTATTTTATCGTCGATGCATATAAATCTTCATTGGTGGAGCACAAGCACGAACCGCCATAGCGATTAAATTTCTTCTGGAAAATTACGCAATAACATAACATTCTCATGCCCGACGCGTACACGGGAAATAAAACGCTCGCGACGCGTAACGAAGTCCGCGAACGGGCAAATAAACCGGATTACGAGCCATTAACGCTCGACGCATCTAATATATGCGCTCTCTCTCTCTCTCTCTCTCTCTCGCACTGCTTTAATGGAGGCTATTGGATTTTGAATTACTAGATAATCAGTTAATTAAATATAACGCAACGCTCACGCCGAGAGAGCGGGGGACAATCCGCCGGATTTCGGCCGGCGGGCTATGGCCATTTGGGCTACGCAGCCAGTTGTACAGTTACTCGCGCGTCTTGGTGTTGCGTCAGTTCATGCGAGCAAAACGCATTATTTTAATCCGTCAAGGGGCGTATTAGAGCGCGAACCGCGGATAATGGCCGGTGGAGCTTTTTAGGACGCGGCGCCCCTCGTCGGGCTATTGATCAAATGGCCGCACGCGTTAATGGAATATAGTTGGTTGGAGTTATCCGCGATTATCGAGTAATAAATCATCTTGTGCCCGTTGTACGTATTCGAATCAGTATTGGTAAAGTGGGATTTTTTCGTGGATTTGGAATAATTTCTTCGACATACATTTATCTCTGGCAATCGAAAGAAATCACGACTGCGATGGAATGACTCTCTGGTGCGTTTGATCGATCGCGACGATGTGACGAATATAAGTTATCGAATGCAGTAAATCGGTTCAGAATTTCAGAGCGGCAGCGAGTTAATAGATTTTTTTTCCAAACGATAATCTCAATTACCCGTCGATCTTTTTGCCAACGCGAGCGGGCGATGGTTCCGCATGAAGTGCAGCAACTTTTTGGCAAGTAGTTAATTTTCATCACGTACCAGCGTAATCTGCCAGTTTCCTACAATGGAGATTTGCATTTCCCGCGCGGAATTAGAACTTAGAGAGGGAGAGACAGAGAGAGTTCAATACGAAATACTCATCGAATGTCGGAGCGAGTTATGCAGTCGATGTTAATCCAGTTTCCGCTCGATTCTTACCCTCTCTGACATCGTGCCAATACGCCGTGTGAAATCTAAATTCCAGACGGTAATGAAATTCGCGATACCTTGCTGCACACTCAATAGCTTTTAGCTCCGGCGAAATTTCGCATTGAAAGTCGTCTGCTGCAGTCTGAAGTAAGCTATTAACCAATAATCGAATCGCTTTATAAACCAATTCCGATACACACTTTCCACTCACCCGTTGAAATTTCTCTCCCCACGCGCGGTTCGCGCATTTAATCGCGCAATTACAACGAGCGCCAACTCTAAATGCTATACACCGCGGAGTCAGCAAAATAAACATCGGTGTCGTAAATCATTCCATTCCGTTTGAATCAAACGGCCCTGCGCTCATTATACGAGCGCGATTTATATCCGCGTAACAAGCTATACCCTCGAAAATCAAAATCTTCCGTACATGCGTGGCGTAATTATAATAATTCGTTCGTTCGACAGCGCGGGAAAACAAGCCCGCGTTAATTGCTTCCTTAATGGGCCCCGACAATACGCCTTCGTTACATTATAAACGCTTGCCACTCGATTTATCATCACGCTCTCTCTCTCTCTCTCTCTCTCTCTCTCTCTCTCTCTCTCTCTCTCTCTCTCTCTCTCTCTTGCTGTCGCGTACACGCGCGCGAATTAACGAACGCTTCTTGTTTCCAGAAAAGTTGCGTCGCGCTCCGCAAGCTCATTACGCTCGAGCGCACGGTAATTCGTCATTTTGCATAATGGACATCCCGGGCTGGAAAGTTTCGTTGAAGTCTCTCGCGAATTCCTCTCTTCG
Organism: Nasonia vitripennis; assembly: GCF_009193385.2. Taxonomy (NCBI): domain Eukaryota; kingdom Metazoa; phylum Arthropoda; class Insecta; order Hymenoptera; family Pteromalidae; genus Nasonia; species Nasonia vitripennis. The sequence goes on along the minus strand of NC_045760.1, from coordinate 9,107,426 downwards.
TCGCGGAGGGGAGAGGCAGGGCTAAGTAACTACTTTCGCTAAATCTTTTCCGCGCGCGTCGCGTGCAAGTCTAGGGCCAGAGTGCGCGCGCAGCTAGCCGGCAAATTGACGCGCGAACTATTGTGTTGTACATGAGAGCGAGGGCGTGTACGGCACCTGTAGCTTTTTCGCGAAGGACGAAATTTCGCCGAATCTCGAGCGAGAGATAAGTAGGAGCAAAAAGTAGTTCGCCTCACGATCGATTCCGCATTTAATAAGTTGCGGAAGAGAACGTGAATCAAAAATTGCTGAATAGGAATAAGCGTAAAGTATATTTCCGGCGGCGACGCGGCTGCCAAGCTTTATAAGTAGAGAACATTTGGCACTATCGCACGCTGACGGTCCGAGTGCTATTTTTAGCGCGCACTGCGCGGATTGCGTCAAAGAGGGAGTGCTTTTAAAAATGCTCAAAGCTAGCTCGCCTCTCAATTAAATGAATAAAGTAGACACTTGCGATTTTCCCGTCCCTCTCTCTCTCTCTCTCTCTCTCTCTCTCTCTCTTTCTCTCTCTCTCTCTCTCTCTCTCTCTCTCTCTCCGTAGAACGAGATGGCGTTTCCCGCAATTAGCCACCCTAGACTCGACGTTCCATTAAATAATTTCGCGGCCGACTCAACGTCGAAAGTAGGTCGACGCGCTGCCCACGATTTTACACGGTCCTTCCGATACTCGCGCGTAAAGCATTGGAGTGTTACAATAATCAAGCGATTTTAACGAACTGCGCGAGGAATTGACTCGATTTTACTATACTGGCTCTCGGTGCAAGATAATGCGTTCAATAATGGTACCCCCGAGAGAGCGTGAGAGAAAAGGGAGGAAGGGGGAGAAAGCTCGGATATTCGAACGCACAGGGGGTGCTCATATCGCGGTGTGGAACGTCGATATTACCACATAGGAGTGTTTAATAAGGCGACGAGCGTCTATCTCTGATAACTAACAATAAGATTTACGCCGTGTAATTAAGTCTCGTTTCCAATGAATGCCGCCGACTGTGCGCGCATGGGTGCGTGGTATGATAATATATCCGCAAGGGCTACGGAAAGGTAGGTTTATTAAAACAGCCCAGCGCGAGGTCTTCATTTTCCTCGGGGCAAGCTCTCTTACTCGAGAGATACGCTATATGCATCGGATGTGTGCGCTGAAGAGAATTCTTCCCGGAAGTTCTTTTGCACGCGAAGTAGGGCGGCAAGTTTAAATAAGATTTCGCGGGTTACGCTTATCATATACGCCTGGGTGTGAAACTGTTTCCGTTTTTACGTCGCGGAGTAAAGATTGCTTGAACTTATTAATCAGCTCTTGGCATTTTCAAAAAGAGTGCACATCAATAATCTTTATTGTGTTATTACTTTAATTGACTGATTTTTATGACTGATACTTTAATTGAGATTTTGGTCAAAAAACCGATGCCAAGAAAAATGTGAAATTCTTATCTTATGTACTCGAAACCACAATGATTGTTTGAATGGGTTCTTTTCTAGTTTAGTCTTGTTGAACAAGGCATTTTTAACTATTTAGTTTGCTAATACAAACAATTTTTATTTATCTTATTGAATCAGACAGCATGACATTATGAAATAACAGTTGATTTGGTACGGTCAAGTGAAATGAAGTGCAGTGCATGCGTATCATACAAACCTTGTTGAGATAGTAGAATAGGACTATATTATATGTAAAAAATTGAAATATTAATAAAATTAAATTGATTCATTTAGCTGGTGATTATCCTAACCTCGTAACCTCAAATTAGCCTCCGGCAAACATCTTGGAAACTTAGCGGTTCCTAAGCCACATTTTTTGTTAAATTTTAGCTTGGCAACCGTTAAAACAGTTAGCTAAGCGAACCGTTAATTTTCTACCAGGGAAAGCAGCCAATCAAATAAATTTATTTGCATCATGTACGAAGCATGTATATTCAGAAATATATTACACTCAAGTCGGCACGTCATACAGTTGGTAATAACGACTGGGCTCTGGCGCGGCGAAAATAAATAAACTAAGAAATCAAGTGGAGCGAGGGCGACTAATTAAAAAAATCTCGATAGAACAAAGCCTCACGAGGGTTTAAACATCTCGTCGTTGTGGGAACATCCACTCGACATAATTTCTCGATGACGTCTGACCCGACCATTCGATACACACATATAAATTGAGTTCATAAATATACAACGCGACGAGGCGGGGGCTGCATCACATGCGCAAATATAGCTCCGCGCGGGGCAAAGTTGAATGCAAGCTCGAAGACTAGAGCTATTTGAACAGAGGCAGCGGCTTTTGTACTCGCCGGGCCATTACTTAACGGAAGCGTCACTGCTTCGAGAGGGAATTTTCGAGCTTGGCTTTGTGTATTAAGCGTAGGGATGAATTTGATATTTACGGGTCGGCTGGGTGGTGTAGCTTTGAACTTAGTAATAGGGATGCGTTCTTTGTGGTCGTTCGTTCGTTTGAGAAAGTCGCACTTTTTAATGCACTCGAAAAGTAAGACTTGCGCTTTAGTGAAATACGAACGAACCGCGTTCTTGTTTTGTATAAATTCGCGTTTACGCTTCGAAGCAGATTGAACTTCGAGAGACCATCAGTCAAAACCAGCTTTTCAGGAAGCCCGGCTCTTCATCACATTAACGGTGATTCGTCCGCTGTATCAACTCTCCAGTTTGTTTGGCTTTCGTAATTAATTAGGCGAGCAGTTGCGATTTTTATACTAGTGTTATTATACAGCCCGAAACTCAGTTTACATTATCTTGGACAAGCTCTAATTGGGTTGCGCGTTATTGTTAATTAACTGCGCGACCAAATTGCGAAGTATATGCTCGCGCGTTTATCAGTGAAGCATGATATGAAGCCGAGTTCAGAGGCGAATTAATAATAATTTACGCGAATTTTTAGCTTGCGCGCCAAGCCCCACTGGTTTTGATAATAAAATTCGCGTGTGCGTGTAACTCGTAATTCAATCATTCCAAACGTTTCAACGTTGCCGTTAAAGCACTGACTCTCGACGTTATTTTCTCTCCCGTAAAAATGTTATATATGTTTACGAATAAAACATTTAGACCGCGACGCAATATAGTAGTAGCGTCAGCGTATATTATGCGCGTATATACTGGCGAAGCTTGAATTTACAATGGCAAACTTTACTCGCAGCACATATAATTAAATTTCAAATTCTGGTCATAGATAATATTGCGGACGCTATCTCGGGCCGTATGTAGTGAAGCGCCTAGCCGGGGGATGTATTAATAACGAGCGCTTGAGGCAAACGTAAATGAATTTGTTCGTTTGCCATGCGCGGGATTCCGTTACGCGCGCAACTACTGCCCCTTCGCTACGCGAATTCCAAATATTCTCGACAACGATATTACACGCACCGCGCGAAAAACTTTCTCAAGTGGGCTCGAGAAAAATATCTCGGCGGGAGCTGTTTCTTTCCCTTTTTAATTTTACTCTTCATAAGCTCTGCGGCCAGCCGAGCATAAAACTATTTTACGGCCGGCAACTTTTTTCGAGAAGTGTACAAGTGTACTCCTTTCCCGGCGGTAAGTCGTAGTTCTTTTATTTCTTAATAAAGTGTTCAGCCGCACGAGTTCGCGCTAAAATAATTCCAAATCTCCCGGCGCTTGGAGGGCGATTAATTTTACTGCTACGCGAAACTTTCGCACGCACTGCTCCTGTTCTCGCGGCCGTCAACCGTACACCGGTTATTAAAACGAAATCGTCTACCGTCTTGCTCCGCCACATATTACCCGTGAAATTTCTATACCATCTGCGTCGCGGCAAAAAAAAAAGAGAAAAAGTCGCCGATAAATAGTGCAGCTCGCGAGCCAGCCGCAGCTTTACTTCCAGAAATATAAACCATCCGAGAAATCGAGCCGAAGCTGGCGCGTCTATTTTTTTTTTTTTTTACGTGGCATTTGGAACTCGAAAGTTCATCGCCTCATCTACGCAAGCCTTCCACGCTGCCCTATCTTGTGTCAACCCCACCCAAGATGCACCTCTCCGATCGACACCCACCCGTCCTATTTCTACTAGATCCGCTTTTACGTTGTCCTCCCATCTACGTCTAGGTCTACCTAGAGGTCGCGTTACCATCGGCCTGCCCTTCATGACACGCGCTGCCGTACGGTCGTCTCCCATTCTAGCTACGTGCCCTGCCCATCCCAATCTGCGCGATTTTATTATTCTGTTAATATTTGGTGACGCGTACAGATTGTGTAACTCATCATTGTGTAGTCTCCTCCATTCCCCGGTTTCCTCATCTTTCTTCGGCCCGTATATTTTTCGCAAGACTTTATTTTCAAATACCCTAAAACGGTTGTCCGCCTGCTTAGTAAGAGCCCACGTTTCGCACCCGTACAGAACGACCGGCAGTATTATTGTCCTGTATATTCTTATTTTAACGCTTTTAGACAACAGCCTCGACTTAAGTAAATTACTCACGGCGTAGAAGCAAGCATTACCCGAATGGAGTCTCTTATTTATTTCGACATTAATCTCGTTTCTATCATTTATGGTCGTGCCCAGATACCTGAATTCGCTAACCTTTTCAAAAGTAAAATTCCCAACTCTGAGATCTTCCTCCCCTCTGCAGATGCCTAGCTTATCCACAATCATGTACTTTGTTTTTGATTCACTCACTTCTAACCCTGTATACTCCACCGCTTTTGTGAGGATTTCCGCGTTTCTTGCTACCGTTTCCCTACAATCCCCCAGTATATCCAAATCATCTGCGTAGCCTAGTATCTGCGTTGTTCCATTAAGCGTTGCGCCCAGCTGGCTAACCTGCATTTTTCTAACGGCATACTCTAACGTTAAGTTGAACAGCACCGTAGAGAGCCCATCCCCTTGTTTTAAACCATCGCGTATCATGAAGGGTTCTGATACATTACCGCCTACTCGGACCTTTCCCGTGCTTCCGTTCAGACATATTTGAATTAATCTCATGAGTTTTTTCGGTACACCGAGAAGTACTAGAATTTGATACATTTTGCTTCGCTTAATAGAGTCGTACGCTTTTTTAAAATCTATAAATAGTTGGTGTATGGTTTCGCAAAATTCCCACTTTTTCTCTAACAACTGTCTTATGGTAAACATTTGATCGCTCGTTGATCTGTTGCGCCGAAATCCGCACTGATAATCTCCTACTATATCTTCCGCGAATGGAGTGAGTCTAGCTTGTATTACGTTTGACAGAACTTTGTAGCACGTTGCTAAAAGTGAAATACCCCTATAGTTATTGCAGTCTGTCTTATCCCCCTTTTTAAAAATCGGTATAATGATAGATTCTTTCCAATTTTCGGGTATTGTTTCATTTTTCCAGATTGCACATACTAGTTTATAGATTTTGAAAGTGAGCTCGACGCCCCCATATTTGAGTAACTCAGCTGGTATAGAGTCATTTCCCGCGGCTTTGTTGTTTTTTAGTTTTTTAATCGCGGCCTCTACTTCTTGGTAGCTCGGTTCCTCCACGTGAGGTTCAGCAGTGTGAATTTCGTCCCCTAATTCTTCGCTATTTTCGTGCACGTTTAATAATTTATCGAAATAATTTTTCCACAGCGACAGTAATTCGTTGTCATTTGTTACGAGGTCCCCGTTTTCGTCCCTCATTAATTGCGCTCTACTCCTAAAACCCTTTCTGATGGCGTTAATCCCTCTGTACATTTCGCGGGGATTATTTTCCTTATTGTTAGTTTCTATTCTCCTAATAAGATTCTTTTGATACTCCCACTTCTTATTTCTGTAGATCGCGCTCGTCTGTTTCCTTACGTTAGAATACTCTTCTACGGTCCTATCGCTTCTATTTTGTAAGCTATCTAATTTAGCCTTTTTGCGCCTTTCAAACCAGAGTTCGCACTCTTCGTCAAACCATGGTTTGCTCTTTGGCTTTTTCTTTTTACCCAGTACTTTGTTCGTGGCCTCTTTTAACGTTTTTTCGATGTCCCCCCATAAGCTATTCGGTTCGTCATTCCCCTCCGGCGATGTGTTTGCTTCTTCAAGTGCCTGAAACCTGTTATTAATTTCTATCTGGTACCTAATTCGCTCTGTTCTATCTCGTAGCTTCTCAATATCGAAGCTTTCTACCTTGTTTACTCGAGCTGGCGCGTCTATATTTCAGAAAAAACGAGTGTCCCGAGAAATCCTCGACGATATCTTCAACGGCGCGTGCAAGAAAATGGAGATATAGTGGGCGCAGCCGCGCGCACGCATAAATCGCCGGGTGAGAGAGACGAGAGTCAGTTCTGGCGCGACTCTGATAAGGAATTATAATATTCCCCGAGAGCGTTATGGCCACCAAAGACGAGATGCTGGCTCCTTGCATTCGCTGCCCGGGAAACGATGATGTCCTTGCTTTTTTCTTCTTCTCGCACTCGTGGCTGGCTTTGATTGAGATATGAGGAGCTGAAGCTCGTGGATTTTTCACTTGGAATAATGGGAAGTGCTAGTCGATCAAAACCAACGCGCGGAATTCAAAGGACCTATATATATGGATTCGTATTATTTAAGGGCATTGAAAACGGAGATCTTAATGTAAGAGCTATTTTTTAAAACGCATGCTTGGTTTTCAAAATGGGCATTCCTTGCTCCGGCAAAAAAGGCCCTGTTGTGATGAAAAGGCAAAATTTTACCGTATGCTCCTGAGCCGACCGCACAAGCCACAGCAGCGACTCAGCGGTCCGCTCACTCGCTTTATTTTCTTGTTATAAACGACAAAATCGACATATTGTGGGCGAATCATCTCGCGAGGGCCATACCCCCTTCCCGTATACGTAGCCGCGGAAATGGCCGTTGATTGGAATTACTCGCCGAATGCATTCGCCAGCCCCGCGCGGAGCCTGCGCTTATTCTCTCCTTCCTTTCGCGGCATCCGCGGCTTTTAATATTCTATTAAAATTTTAGCGATCGAAGGATTATTGCCTGTACATTATCTGCAGTTCTCTCTCTGTTTTTATTTTATCTTTCGAATCCGTGGAATTTTTGCGCGAGCGAGATCGATACGTCAAAAGAGCTAAATGGCATATCGCGTATAAATGAGGTATTGATGCGCTTCTCAAAGGCTGAAATTTTTATTCACTCCGGACGATCAATTGTGTTGAGAACATTAAAAAGCTCGCGCGCGCACAAATGATTAATTTTGAAATATCCGACGAAGATTAGCGACATGGATTTTTCTTAAGGTTATTGAGCGCGGATGTGTCGAGGCTTGTTATGAGCGGACCGTCATTAACTATATAGACGCGCGAAACGAAGCTTTAATCCAGATTTTTTTTTCGATATTTCGAGCCGTATTTATGAAATATAATCCGCGCTCTCCCATTCGGTCTGGATTTTCGATGTTTTTACGGAGTGCTTTGTCGTTTTCGACGAGAATAATTCATATTTTCTTGGGGACTCTTCATTGAAGCAGCGCATAATCTTCTTTTACACGTACGCAGTACGTATAGTGGTATGCATAAAGAGTTTTTACCGTAAAAATATTATCTTGGACTTGTCAGCAAATAGTGAGTTACTTCGTCTAGTAGTATATAAAATCTCGAAGAAATAATAATGATTGAAGTTTATTACACGATAATAAGGCTCTGCCTTTATCATGAAATAAACTAATTAACTATTTGCTGACAAGTCCAAGATAATATTTTTACGGTAAAAACTCTTTATGCATATCACTATACGTACTGCGTACGTGTAAAAGAAGATTATGCGCTGCTTCAAATGAACAGTCCCCAAGAAAATATGAATTATTCTCTTCGAACACGACAAAGCACTCCCTAAAAACGTCGAAAATCCAGACCGAATGGGAGACCGCGGATTATATTTCATAAATACGGCTCGAAATATCGAAAAAAAAAACTTACTTGTCGAATGCGAACGGCGATTAAAATATTGTTTAAATCAAATGAACATCGAACTTTTTGTGCCCCGCGCTTAAGTATCCCGAAGTAGCTCATCGAGATTTAAGAGGCTTCTCTCAGCCAAAGAAGCTCCAATATCGTATCACATATACATAGCGGGCGTTCGAGAATTTCAGGCCAACTTCTCCGTCTTCCTTTTAATCCGCCAAATTTCTTTCTACCGATGAATTAATCCGCGCTCTATACCTCGCTCTCTCTCTCTCTCTCTCTCTCTCTCTCTCTCTCTCTCTCTCTCTCTCTCTCTCTCTCTCTCTCTCTCTCTCTCTCTCTCTCTCTGGTAAATACTTGAAATTTCCTCGCTCCCCGCTAATACGTCCTCAAAACTTCCCCCCGAACTTCCGGCAAATCGCTTAAAATTCTTACGCCCCGTATAAATTACCCGACTGTATATTTACATAATGCCGTTTTGCATTCATTACCAGCAGACACAGCGCGCGCGAAATTCCGCGCAATAAATAACTCCAAGACAAATGCCGGTGAAATCAGATCGCGAAAAACATTATGGCCGCTGCTGGGATGCGTTATCGCGACGGCCGCTGCCGGATCCTATCGCGGGAATTTTATTTTATTCCGCGCGAGTTATATTTGCGGCGCAGAGATAGAGAGAGAGAGAGAGAGAGAGAGAGAGAGAGAGAGAGAGAGAGAGAAAGAGAGAGAGAGAGAGAGAGAGAGAGCGAGAGAGGGAAAAAGAGCGAACGTGGGATTTCAATGGCTTGTATACAGCGCTCGTAAGTCTCCCCGATCGACGCTCTCGAGTATGCGGTTCGCAGGTAGCGCCGGAGAGTAATCAAAGTTCCCATACTTTGTCTGCATACGAAATTGTATTAAGACGGTGTATATACCAGTCGCGACGTTCTCGATGTGCTGCGGAATAGAATTTCAAGTCGCGGCTTGCTTGAGGGAGAATACGTATTATACGGAGTCATCGATGCTATAGCGTAATTTCTTCCGACTATACGTGAATTTTTTCAAAGGCAGAGGAAACAACATCGCGCGTTTCAGCGCCTCTCGAACTTCGGGAATTAAAAAGAAATTCGTTTTCCAAGTTGGAGCTGCGATGTATTTTCACAAGTGAAGTGCCTCACGCAACTTCTCCCCGCAACTCTCGGCGAAGCAGTAACAATTGAAGTCTATGTGAAACTATATAGCGGCCGAGATTCATTAAAGTTTCAGCAAATAATAAACTCGCGGACGCACAATAAAACTCGCCCGTAAGAGCTGGGGGGGGGGGGGGGGTGGCTATACCGACGGTTCGTTAAACTTCGCTTGCGTCTCGACCAGCTCGCTCGCGCGCGAGTTAACACTGATTTTACAGTTTGTCAACAAAGCCTGCGGTCGTTAACTCACTGCCGCTGCACGTTTCTCAATACTCTATTTGCTCGAGAACATGTGAAAACTCGCAACTAGTGCGATCGTCAAAAATAATTGGAATGACGCTCCGATTGATTGGTGCATCAATTTTTTATTTTCGCTACGTAATTTTTCAAAAATCTAATTTTCATATCGCGCGTCGCGTAGGAGGTACTTCAATTCCTGGCTGGGGAGGACGACGCACCAGCTGCTCAAAGCCGACGGCAAAGACACACACACATGCGCTCGGTGCACAAGTCCGTCGCGCAGCTCATGAATACCGAAATTGCCTACAGGCAACGCATATTAAAGCCTAGCTCCTTCGAGGTGGCGGCAAAAATGCGAGGTGTAAAGCGCGAAACAAGCTCCGGCCAAAAGTCGTCGTCGTCGTCGCGATAAGAGGATCTTCTCGCGCAGGATACTTCGCGCCTCCGGCGAAATAAGCTCTTCCGCGTTTGACGCTTGTTTGCTCGGCTGATGTGGCGGTAAAAATTTTAATTGCCAACGCTGCGCGCTCTTGCTGCGCGATTTATCGCCGCAGCAAGACGGTTCTTTTTTTCCGTTAATGTGGGCGTTGAGTTTTTAAGGGGCTCGTTGCGGGCGTGGTTTATTAGCCATTGATTGCCTCGTGAACGTGAATGTGGATCTTGCAAAGTAATTATCAGGGCATTTTCAGTAGTAAAGGTCCTGTTTGATCGGACGACGCGTTGATTGATCCTGAAGAAATCTTCGTTATCGAGCATTGCAGAATTTCAGTAGCAAACGGCGCGATTGGTCAGACCGGGCAGTGGATCGCGTCCACACGTAAGTGGAAAATTCCACGCTATACCCGTATGAACGCAAGCATAACTTTCATACGATACCACCCCTCAGTCTAATCATATCCCAAGCTTGGGCTGCTATATATAGGTATAGAGCTAAAATCAATACACGCGCCGAGCGGCTTATTAGCGCACGTACGGCTCGCAAATTTACCTGCAATAGAATAAAAATTGATAATTTCACACCGCCCCGGCGCAGCGGATCGGCCGTAGCGTATATAATTTCGAAAACTCATATCGGGCTAATATAATTTTATGCCCGAGTCGTAAAAAAAAGTTAAATAAAAAATTCCGAGCCATATAACGGCGAAATCGATCGGGCTATCCCGTATTCAAAGCACGCGCGCGACCTATCGCTACACATTTCCCGGGCGGAAAGTTCAGCAAAAACAAGAAGCCCGAAAAAAAAAGAAGGAAGGAAAAAGAAGTCCTTTTTATCACTAACGCAGCCGCAGACTTCCGGAAGAATAAACGGTTAACGAAACTCGATTACGCGGCAGAGTGCGCGTGCGAGAGTCAGTCGGTCGTAAAAACGACGACAACGCGCAGCGCGTCAAAGCGAGCGACGGCTGCTGCTGCTGTGACAAAGACATTTGATATGCGAAGGAGCGCGTCCCTCGAAACACTCGTGGCGCGCAATAAACTTTTTTATATACGCTTCTGCGCACTCTCGTCCTTCCGCTTCTTTTAATACCCCGGTAGCGGCGAAACTTATTTCGGCACGCAAAATCCATTCCGCCCGGGGTCGACAGCGAGCGGGAGATAGAGGGAGAGAGACGACGACTGCCGCTTCCTTCGTTTTTTACGTCGTGCTGCCGCGAGAAGTAGAGTAGGTACACTGCTTTTTCGACAGGAGGCCGCCGCGAGCATTGGATTCACGCTGGCCGAATCGGAATTGACGCGGAGGGGGAGAGATTTTTCGATTTTTCCCTCTCAGGGGAGGTGCTGCGAGGCACCCGGGGTTCAGATGGGAAGCGCTTGAGCCAGTGTTTGCAAAGTAGTAACTAGTTTGTCTTTCAATGGCTCGCTCAGGCGTGCGTGCGTTTTATCGCCGGGAAGCTTCAGGATCCGCTGTTATTACTGCTGCTCTTCGCGGAGCGAACGTGTGTATTTCGAGGAAAATACATATGCAGTGCCTCGATTAGCCGGGCGACGGAAATACCGAATCTGGACGCTGTAAATTATGCACTCTAGCGTCGAGTGTGCGGTGATACGACCTCAATGGGCTAGTATAAGATGCATCAAGTTCGATTATTGCATTCGTTAATCATTGTACGCTCGCGGCTGCTGGTTTAAGTTTAAAAGCATGTTTTTCATGCAATGCCGCAACAACCGCAAATATCTTTTTATTATCCAAGAACACAATCGCAAAGTCCTCGTCATGTCGAGATCAATCGCAAGCTCCGCGCGGCCGGAGCTTGGCACGATGTTCGGTATATCGCGAATGCTTTGAATGTCCGACGCCATAATCAGTCAAAGCTCACAAGTCGAGTCCCTACTCCGGAGTAGCATGCGGCTATATACGCTCGGAGGCTCTAAACTATACTTAAGCTCCCCGTAGTCTAGACAGGGCACACAAGCGGAGAGATCCCATCTTGTCTTGTTCCGGGCATCCCTAGCACGGCCTCAATTAAGATACTGTCCCTGCCTGACAGCTACCAGAAATCGACCACGAATATATAACCGAGAGATGTAAATCGTAAGGGTCGCGTGTCCCTTCCTTCCAGTAAGAAATTCAGATTGCGTCTAAGCGAGAGAGCATTATCTCTCGAACGAAAAAAAAATCGTTTCAGAGGAACAACTCGCACCGCGGAGTTTTGAATACGCGTCTGCAGCGCGCGTGTAATTGTAATGCACCGCGCGGAAATTAAACTTCTCGTATACTCGATTTTTCGCTCGGAATATTTTCATTTTCCAAACAATGCCCACGCTCAAGCTCATTTGCGAGGCAGTTTCGTTGTGGAACCACCGCCGCCGCCGCGGCCGTATTCTCATGCAAAATATTTGTATCATCAGGGCGCGCACTGCGCGCAATTGTTATCATTGTAATTAGCCTTTAGTAATTAAAAACAACGCTTTCACGCTCGAGCTCGTAATTTCGAGAATCCCGTAGCTGATTCCGGGGACGGATTCGGCAAAGAAGCGCCAAGTACACATATCCCCCGGGCTCATGAAATAAAGAAGCCCAAGCGTAATGATGATCTCTTCTGCAAGCATCATTACCCCTCGACGAGATAGTCATCCTCCCTTTTGAGGAAAACACGGGCAAGGATTTCGGGACCTCCAAAATTCGAGCCTTGAAGGAGGCACAGAGTCCTAGAGCCAACAGCGCACGCATAATCCACCAGGTGTATATATATTCGGGGCGCAAGCGATCGTTGCTACCCCCCGCGAGGCTAAAACCTGTCAATCTGTCCCGACGGGGCGCCGGCGCTGCTCTTGTGGTTTGCAGCGCGTCTGCGGTGGATCGGACGTCGACCAGGCGCGCGGCTGCAGCTATTGTCATAAATGAAATAAAATGCGGTCGTGGCCTGCGGGATCGCTGTAGCAGCAGTCCGCGACTCTCGTATTTTTCCAATACCTCGGAGGCTTGTAAAATCCTCGCAGTGCCCCTTTCAAAGCGCATCATAAAAAGGTGAGCCGCTGGATAACCTTTCTATTCTGGGCATCTACTGCGTACAGGGACGTGATACACGCACGCAGTCATGCAAAATTCATGTACACACCAGCTGCAGAGCGTTACGTTTTACGTCTCTCGAAATGAGAGCCTAGATTTTTTAACGCAACATATTACTCGACGCGATCGTTGTACCATGTTTCTCCGTACGGTAGTTAAAAAGCCCGAAATTCCAAAGTACCGCGGAATACGTTTCGATTGAATTCAGCGCGCGCGCGCGCCTCTGTATCCCGCATTAACCTTCTTTCGCGAATTCGAATTGATGAAAAATCCGTGCCCGCTCGGCGTGAGCGAGCATTACGCGGTAGAAAGTAGGCCAAGCGCGCAATTTGTAATTGCAGCCAGCTAGTGAATATTCCCGCTGATGGCGAGCGATTTTTCACTTCCATCCAAGTGTGAAATTCCGCGGAATGCGCGTCAATTAGAAACGATTCGGCCCCACCAGGGAAATTGGCCGGTATTAATTTCATTCGAAATTTCGAAGCCAAACCGCGAGCTGATTGAGCCGTCTTTCCGGCTGAAAAAATAACGCGCAATATGGCAGGTAATTTCCGAGAGAAGCCTGTCATTTAGAGGCAGCTCCTGTCCGCGCGAGTACATATCACCTGGACGGAAGCCTAATGGGAAAAGCCATTCGTCTCGGGCTAGTCGCGGGAAATCCTGGGCCGCGTCGGCTTCGCGTGCTGCGAGCTCCTTAAGATCAAAGATAGCCGCGCGGAGGATGGGCAGAGCCTTCCGAGGAAGCTCACTGCAGTCAGCGGCTTGTTTGAGTGCTTGAGTAATTAGTTTTGTTTTTAAAGCCTCTTTGCGGCGCTATTTGATTTTTGAAGGGAGCTCGTTTACACTCTATCCAGTCTCCGATGAAAGGCCAGTTACCGCAACGTGTATCCTCGTATGTATATACGTTTCTCGTAACGGCGAATCGCGAAAGAGTTCGTTCGCGAAATTTCCGTCGAGAGAAAATTCATTGAAAGCCCACATACGAGAGAGCCCGAGCAGAAGCGTAAGATATAGGTTGTTGTGTCCCTACATGTAAAACGCTACGCTTTAATCTCACGCAGACGCTCATTATGGCGCACTTTATAGTATACCGGGCTAGGTAGCATAAAGTTTAACCGCCATTTGGGTTTTCCCAACCGTTATTTCTAGGTATCATAAAATATCTCCGTCGCTGGGGTTTTTCCGACCCTAATAAAAAGATCAACGTCATTATCCATAGCAGTACGGGGATTTTGTACCCAATAACAACTCCGAACTACTCCGCCTACCTGAACCCCTCTACGGTTCATACTCTCAAAAAACTCCATACCTGGTCTAATCCTCTCGCTGACGAAAAAGGCACGTTTCTCCGCCACCATTCCCTCTTTTACCTATTCCAACTACAGCATTGCTAGTCCTCAGCAGCATCTACCCGACAGATCCAGAACAGAAATATTGTAACCTCTGAACACTCAAGACCTCTTGATCTCCGCGACACTTTGTACATAGTATAGAATTTTTTAGAATAAATTTAAGTGTTAAACATCATCCATATACGTTTCAACTTATTCACATATCAGTTGTTCGCCATTAATTTAGCGTGCAACGTGGGTATTCCAGAAAGATCTACTTTCATAAAAAAATAACTTTTACCCACGCGTCAACATAGGTAGTTTGTCCGTAGCCAGTTCGCGTCACATTTCCTTGAAAATTGGGGTGGATTCCGGTCAGGAAATGTAACTCATGGATATTTCAAGCTACTCGAATATTTCGAATATCTTTCTGCGCCGGCGATAAAAAGGAGCGCGTGCGCTCGCGGCTATAAGTAAAATCTGTCGCGAATACTGAGAGCTGTTAAAATAGGTGCGCGCCCGTGCGCGCGATTCTCGGGAATTGGCAGCGTTTTAAAGAAAATTATATATTTATTACGAGCTCGAGTCCGATATTTCACCGACTTGCTTTATTCCGACGCAAGCTTTTATCCGCCGTTGAGTATTTATTGTACTGTGATGCGGCCCTACAGTAATCTCTTGATCGAAGGGAGATTGCTCAATGAAAGGCCGGTGAAAGGGCAAGCGTCGAAGTCTTAAAAATGAAATTGTTTCACGTTTCGATGTAGTTGTAATGCATTCGATTCCGCATCGCTAATGGAAAACGATGGAATATCATGCACGCATGCGGTTATGATAGTAACTAAACAGTAGTAAACTCCCCGTTTAGTCAGCCAGCGTCGTTATCGCTCATTCGCTCCTCGTCGGCAATGGGCTTGATTCGCTGAATACTGAAAATATCGCGGCGCGATTCCGCGAAATTCACGATTCCGCGCATCTGATCCCTCATCGCCCCGCCAGGCATTCCGAATCAATGTAAGTCCCCGCTCGGCTTTTCCGCGGCCTCCTATACTGCTGTGGCTCATGCAAGAGCGAAAATTTCCAGCGCTCTCTCGCGCATCGCTGCGCGCACGAGTGCGGTGCGCGGTATATAACGAGGGAAAAGAAAGAGAGGCGATACATCTCGAGTCGTGCATAAGGGCTCGAAGACGCTGAAAAATGCTCGCGAGCTTTCGTTTAACGCTCGCGCTGTTTTCCGCCGCCGCCGGGAGAGGTGTGTCAAAGAAACACTTGGAGCTTTGATTGCGCGCTTTTATCCGTGTCGAAAGTCGTTCAATCTTGGAGAGGAAAACTGCAGCGCGCGAGCGCGCCTTGATTGTTCTCGAGCGTGTCTGATGCTTTTCGATTTCAATAACAATGCGGAATCACTCGTC
Source organism: Nasonia vitripennis (assembly GCF_009193385.2). NCBI lineage: Eukaryota > Metazoa > Arthropoda > Insecta > Hymenoptera > Pteromalidae > Nasonia > Nasonia vitripennis. Next base: position 9,091,897 of record NC_045760.1, on the reverse strand, counting down.
GATATCAAGGCCGAGTGGGGATGGATAAAAAAGCGAGGGAGAAAGGCAAAAATGGCTTTTCCAGTCAACGCATAATTGATTCGCGCGCTCGAACAAAGTGGCATGACGAGCGGTTTGTCGGGCTCGCACGTAGAAAACAGGTTATAGCTCGACGCGGTTATTCGATATTCATGTTCACCTGCGAGTTTCTATATCGTCGCGCGTTGAAATTGATATCGTTTTCTCGATAATCATTGCTTGTTAATTTATCACTCGCGCGCGGGCGAGAGTGAAAAATAAATAGTTTTCAGCGCGAAATATAACGGCTTTACGCGGTGATGAAATAATTGTTCTAAAGTGTTTCGCGTTGTATTTCTGATGATGGAATTGGTAATTATCATGGTAGTTAGCTCGGGTGAAAATTGATAGCCAATTGCCGTAAAATTGAGGAGCGGCTTTTCTTCCGCACGCCTGCAATATGATGAGGGATAATCGCAACTTCAAAATAGTTAGCTCACTCTTTGGATGTAACTTGGTTATCGCCCGTGGAACTTGCTATGCCCTCCCATCGCTAGGCTACGTTGCAGTGTGACTTGATCAATGTAAACTTCCATTAGAATAATAATTTCAAGTTTGTGTGAGCAGCTTTCCAACGGAATCGAGCGCTGTGCGGTTTTAAAGAGCATCTTAGTATATAGAGTTAATTTATATAACCGGATAATTCAGCAATTTCGAAACTACAGCAAAGATGAATTCCGCGAAATTTTATGTTTGACGGGCTTTGTTTACCGCTTCTGCTTCGTTACTTTCTTAACAAGCCAAGCCAGTGAATTCAATTCCCTACCAAAGGGTCAAACCGCCGATAAAATTTTGTAGAAAAACCCACACCGTAACCTGAAATACTTAATCCCGATTTCCGAGTTGAAGCCCACCGCTAACTAACAGCCACTATACCTCCAGCCCTTCTCTCCGTAACTCTCGAAAACTCTCAACGCAACATCGCGTCTATCCATCCAGCCATCCATCCTCTCGTCTGCTAGCCTACTTTCAACTTTTGCCTCGTTCAAAAACGATGCTCGTCATGCAGAAGAAGAAGACGACGACGCCAACGAAGAGGAGGCCAGAGCAGCGTCGGCAAGCTTCACATGCGCATGCACATCTTTTCAGCACTCAAGAGATAGATAGATAAATAGATAGAGAGACAGAGAGAGGGACCGAAGATCGAGGATGCAACTTGCGGATGCACTTGCATCTCTCCGCAGGCGGCCAAAGAGCTGACGGTAAAGGCAGTGTACGTGTACATCCCTCTGCGCGCGCAAGCCTTGAGCATCATAAAGGAGAGGCAGCCGCCCTCGCGATATTGACGCCGGGGCAAAGCTGTAGGAGATAGTAGTGGTAGAGAGAGGGAGATAGAGAGAGAGAGAGAGAGAGAGAGAGAGAGAGAGAGAGAGAGAGAGAGAGAGAGGACGCATTGCGCAATCTAAACGGCCGACGACTGGCTGCGGCCAACGCATGCCGCCGGGTAAAATGCGTTTGATCCTCTTATTCTCTTTGCCGCTGCCGCTTCTCTTATTTCTCTTTGTTTGACCTAGTTGCGAGTGTTTCTCCGGCAGGCCGAGCGATATGCACGCGTCGATACGTTTTATCGACGATTCTGTCGCCCGGAATGTCTCTGACATTTTTGAAGGAAGATGCGGATATAGATAAATGGAGATGTACTGCGCGGCCGATGGAATTGGAGCTTTGGGGGATGAGACGAATGCTAATTGATTTCGTCGCGCTGGAGGAAGAAAACGTTTTGGGGTTATGGTGAAGCTAGGGATTTATGAATGTTTGTAGGTCAGGCAATTTTTAGTTATGAGGTGCTCGTGTAAAATGAAGAGTAGCTATATTTCTATGAAAAAAATTAACATCCGAAATTCGTGTTCACCGTTATTCACGCTGGAGGGATTTACGCTACGTGTACTCACAGTAATATTAAAATTTCTAGTAACGCGGGGACAATTTCTAGAAATCAGTTCCCAAAAAACATTTTCTATGCTGCTGCTAAACATTTTTTTTTCACTGATGACTGAATGAATGTTTAAATGGAAAAATTTTGGAACAAAAGTTTCACGCAATAGTTGAAATTTTTCGTTAACTAATAGCACGATATGAATGCTTTTTTATGCACGCTAAACCTTTTTCGCTTTTTAATAAAAAAGTGCACTTAGCAATTGAACTAAATGGTGCTGTATTAGATAAATAAAAACGTTCGACGTGAAAAAATATACCTACTCTTTTCTCTGTTTAATAATGGACTTATTATGTTATTAAAGCTATTTTTATCGTTCATTGTGGCCTCCTTCTAATAGCATTCTCGGTGTGGTTTGATGTTTACATAAATACCAAGTCGATATTAAATTTTTCCTCCATCGAGCCGCTGTCTGCGTCGATAAATTAAAAATGCCGATAACATGTAATTGCGGCGTCATATTAATTGAGCTTCCTGCAGAATTTCTTTCACCAATTAGAGAAATTTCAATACCCGCCGAGGAATACCAAAGCGAATTGCTTGCGAACAATCCCGAACAACAGAAGCGATTGAAAAGAGAAAAAATAAAGCCCTTCGGCCAACGCGTCTGGGAAACAACACTTCAGCCCGAGACACCGCCCATACTTGGCTCCTCCATTTCCTCGCATTACCCTCATCATTCCGCTTCATCTCCGGCGCTACAGACACACGGCTCTCGAGTCTCTCGATCCCAGCTAAGCAACAGCAGTAGCAGTTATAGCGGTAGTCGGTAGGGTATATAGCGACCACAGCGTCGTTCCAGCCTATCTCCAATCTCCATTGTGTCCATCCCGAATCGATTGTACCGAGTGCCGATCTCCGGTAATTAAAACAAACTTCTTGCCCCGTCACACAAGTCACTCGACTAAAGGGACAAACGAAAATCTCTCGTTGCAGCAGTATCGAGCTGGCAGAGTAGAGGGGTCGGAAGCAGCGAACGACGGCGACGACGAGGACGACGACGCCGCATGGGGAAACATGGTCCTTGAGGCGCTGACCGGCTTGTCTGCGGCGCAGCCAGTACGGCGCAACTACTACCAGCAGCAATACCAGCAGTATCGTCAGGATCACTTCTACCACTACGACATATCACAGGGTTATAGGCTGCTGCTGCTACTCGGGCTAGCGCTCAGCTGCCTCGGACCAAGCGGTGAGTGCTATTATCTCTCTTCTTCTCTCTCTAGCTCTCTCTCTCTCTCTCTCTCTCTCTGGGATTTCCCCTCTCGCCTCACCCCGTCGAGAGAATATAAGAGACTTTGTTTTCCGACAACGACGGTATAGGGGCGCGAGGAGGAATCCGGGAAGATGATCTTTATAACGGCGACGCGGCGCGTGTCAATTGGCGCGAGGTTCACGGGCGCGCACACATACGCACGAGGAAATGGAGTTCTTTCGGGTTATTTATGGGATGGACGTAGGCTGACTGGTTTATTTTGCTTTATGCCGCAGTGCCGCGAGAGAATGACACGTGTGGGGTAGATGCGAGGGGAGGGGAGAGGAGGACAATCTTTCGCTCGACCCGAAATGTGACGATGCTTGTCGAGAGGAAGCTGAATGGCCGGTTGAGGTGGAAATTTAATTGTAACGCTCGATAATGCAAGGGACGACGACGACGACGATGATGATGATTATTCCGATCGTTGGGATTGTTTTTCTTTCCCGCTGGGATTGGTCTGCTCATTTACACGTAATGCGGGAGCTGAGAATCATGAAAAATGGGCTCTCACGACTCGTGTCTCGGATTCTAATTGCATGCATTTACCAGCCGAAAGCTCTGGTAGCTTCGTTTTCAGTGAATTATTTTAATCACAGTAATCGCGTTCGCTCGCTACGGGCTTTTTCGTAAAAGCCAAGTGACCGTTGCCGTCCTCTTATAATTCAAGTATTCGGCTGTTACAAACAGAGAAGAGACGGAAGCGAAAAAGTAGACGACGGGACTCGAACTCGCGGACCCGAGAGCCAGAGGCCTGTGCTCTAACCACTGAGCTAACGTCTACGATGCATTCGGACGCTATGCATCGTAGTACGGCTCGGCGGACTCTTATTGCTGACTCGTCTTCGCTGCTCACGTTGCAGACGTGTACGTCTGTGACACGGCATTTGCTCATTATCGCTTTACACTACGCTGCAGCTCAACTGTGTACACACATAAATCAGGAGAAAGCCTTGGAAAATCCGTCGGAAAGCGCTTTCCCGCACCTATATTCCCGTGTATTTATAGTTTTCTGATCCCCTTTTAGTTATTTTATTATCTAACCTCACGCTAGAGCGCGAGACACAATGGCTCGCCGCTGCCGGAAAGAAGAAAGATGCCGCGCTGCCTCCGTCGAATACCGAATGATCGTTACGAGGCGCTGGGGAGGAGCCGCGACGTGTCAATTTCCGAATACGACATTCAGGGCGATGAAAAGCCCCCCTTTGTTATTGATGGAGGCCGCCCGGGCCGCACGGTTACGGGGAATTTATTTATCATTTTTATTCCTGAGGAGCGCTATAAAAATTACAAAGTACCCGCCGCGTATTCGCGCGATGCCGGCGGAGAGCTTTTAGCCCTGGAATATTTATCGGCGTTTTATTCCTCTCGGCGTAACCAAAATCGCGTTAGCCGCTTCGAAGCACGCTTTCGATACGGCGTTATATACGTACGCGTATTTTGAATGCATAATGCAGGGCCGTCGCCTCCTTTTTTGTTCCCCGCTCTTGTCGCGATTATTCATACGTTTATAATGGCGTTCGCGACGATGGAATATTAGTGGCGGAAAGTATCGGAGCGAGCTCGAGAATCGCGTTCGTCTATTTTCCGAATGAACCGTACGTCGAGCGAAAATTTTTCGAGCTCGCCGAAACCATCGGCTCGAATATTTCCGCTTGGGGAATACGAGAATTAATTGCTCTACTCAGCGATAACCACGCATTTAACGACCTGGCTCGACTGGCGCGCTCAATTAAAGCCGCCGAAATCCAGGTTCCGAGTCCTTTCATACAGACAGTCGTTCGCAGCTGCGGAAGCTCTTCGCTCGAAAATTGCCGCTTGCAGCTCTCGCTCGCGTATTACGACGCGAGGGCTACTCTCCTGTCCGCGAAAGAAACTTCTGACAGCAAAAATTTTCCCGAAAGATCATTTGAGTATTCGCGGGAAATTTTCCGAACTCACGCGCCACCCTACTCTCAACGGACGTGATGGCAATTTGCGGATTTTCGGCGTGGCAAAAAGGAACGGAGAAAGGGAAGGCAGGATCCCTCTTGCAGTCGACGTCTTCTTTTCACTTTCTTCCTCTCGCTCTCTTTTTCGCAACTATCTCGACCGGGCTTCGTTTCGCCTGACTTATGCATGAGCAGTTCTGCCCGATGCGTGGATTGGATTATTGATTTCTCGTTTGCCCTCTCGTTTCTCCCTTTGCTCACTCGTGTTACTCCCTTCTCTCTCTCTCTCTCTCTCTCTCTCTCTCTCTCTCTCTCTCTCTCTCACATACACACTCGCCGACACTGGTTCTATCCGATTCCGTTTCTTGCCGGCCTTGTGTTTTTGTTGCTTCGCGCGCATCCGGAGCAGTTGTCGTCGCCTGCTGCTTCTCCCTTAGCCCGCGGCGAAATCGATTATTGAGATATCCCGTGGCAAGCACGCGCTCGTGATAATTTTCGGAAAATATTGTTCCGCTCGGCCGCAATGCGGCTGACGCCAGCCGCGCCGCGTGAAAATACTACGATTGCCTCTGCGGCACTATAGGTCTGATATGTAATTTCCGTTCTGTATGGATCTCTTGCTGCCGCTGCATGCTGCTGTGGATCCATGTGTTATGTGCGGCCAATTGATTGGATCTGCCATGTGTGAACTTTCGTTCGGCTAGTTGCCTCTGATTGGAGTTGATATTTTTAAGTGATATACCGCGAGTGCGCGCGGAGGACTCGATGGTGAAAATCATTTGCCGCTTTCGGGTAATCAAAGCGATAAATGTATGTGTGTTTCGGTCAATGTTGTCGAACGATTATAATTGCCTGCTATGATTGAATGTCCGCATCGAACTCGAGAGTATGAATTTTTAATCAGTTTGACCCGCTCATATCTCCTCTACGAATAGAGCATCAACAGTCGATCAGTTGTGAAATTCCGAGCGCCTCTATGAAATCGCCACGTATACGCTAAAGTTATTCTTATTCCGCAGTCGTGGAACTTCTTCTCTTTGATTAAAAAGCAAAATCAGTTCATTCCGCAGCTCCTTGAACTCGTCGGCAAACAATAGCGGGAACAAAAAATTATACCTACCTTCTTTCTGCAACGCACTGTTTATAAACTTTTCCGCAGTCCCCACCCTTCCATTGGCTACTCGGCGCAGCCGCACACAGCGCTCGGCAAATAATTCCCGCGGTGCGCATTGTAATTTCGCGCGCAATCCACCGAAGCGAAACTTCTCGAGAGCTGGTAACATTTTAATTAAAAAAGGCATGGACGAGAGCCACCACAGCTGCGCTAATACCGAACGGCCGCTCGGACAATTAGAGCGATGGCCATTTTTGATCCCGAGTCGCTTTTTAATTATATATATAGCTCCGAAAAATCCCCCACCCCCTTGCGGTGTTCCAGTTCCGCGCGAGGAGGTTATCTCGCCGCCCGGGCGCCGCATGATTTACGCTCCACTAAATTCTTTATGAAATTTATTTATGTATATATATGTATGCTTAAAAGAGGTCGACGCTGGTGCCGCAATCTTGTAAACATCATTCTCGGCTCTAAATAAACTCGAGGTAAAAGGAGCTTCCGAGGGAAGTTTTGGTGGTGCGCCGTGGACGGTGGGTGTAAATTCTCTTCAGCGTGCGGTGAAACATACATGCTTCGCCTGCCGGAGTTGTGCTTGTGAATTTTAAGGGACTAGTTGCGATTATAAGTTTATGAGCACATTTTTTGTTTCTATTGTTTATTCTTTAGTCTATACTTTGAATGTCATACAAAAATATACTGTTCAAAAATCACTGAAGGCGATAGTCACCGATGACCTTCCCTCCCGATCATTGTCTCCCCAAAAAGCTGCCCACTCCCCGAAGAAGAAAAAAATTCCCACTATCGCTCATCCCGCCTGTGTCCTTACTCTCTCTCCCACCTTACTACATGTAGACACGGACTACTCGCAACTAGGCGACACTATTGGCCTCTTCTTTTTTTTGCTCATCTCTCCGCACGACCGACGCGATAATAAAATATCCCCTCATCGGCGATATTGGCTCGTTTTTGCCGCTGGAATTCAATGAGCGAGAAAAAAAAAACGAGTCTCGTGATAAATAAGCTGTCGAGCGCACGACAATCATCTCGTGAGAAGCCTCGTTTTGTGCGTGTATATTGAAAAATTCTTGCACGTCGAGAGGGCTCTTCGAGAGTTCTTTGAGGAGCGACGGATGCAAACATTGTTGCAGGAGAGAGAGAGTTGCTCGCGAGAGAAGGAGAGTCACGGTTATAAGTGCGTGGCGTCGCGTTGTATACTGATGAGGTCATCGAGAAATGGAGATTTTTTTTTAACGAGACGCCGTTGAGTTAATATTAATATGTTTCGACGGTCGATGGATCGTTTCATACACTGTTTCGTTGATTAATGTCAAATATTTATAGCAAGCATTTTTTAAAAGGATATATAAAATAATTTGAGATATTCGATACAATGTATTGTAAATAACTGGTTGGACTTTCAATTATAAATATTCCATATATAACACAACAAACACGTTGTTATTTTTGAATAATTCGTGCTTTCAGCTTGCAGCAGCACGCGTTAATTAATTTTAAAATGTACTTAACAATGCTTACGGCATCCATTAGAATTATTTACGCTTCGATTTTATGTATAATCTGATGCATTAGAGTCTGCTCATAGTCGACGAGAAATACCTTATCGCTGTAGCCATAAATTTGCAAAACTTCTCTGCAAATTCTGTGAAAGCATCCTGATAAAATTTCAAACGTACAATTGGAGAGAGAGGGAGTCAAATAGACTCTCCCTTTCCGTCTCTCGACACAGTGATCATTTTCCGTTTTACCAGAATTGCTCGAATCACGGTTAAAACTGACACTAAAACGTTTCCAAAACGCTCAGCCCTCGATTCGAAGTCGTGATAAAAATGCTAAAAGCCGAGCGCTCGCGTTTATCCTCGGTGCTTTTGGAATTCGAACTAGAATCTCGATGCAGCAGCAAAGCGCTCGTTAATGGCGACCGAAGAGTATAGCGACGACGGCGGCGCGCGCGAAAATCAATCAGGGATCTTTTCTCTCTCTTGCGGTGGCAAAAATTCGGCCGCATTGTCTGACGAATCACTCGCGAACAAGCGACGAGAAACAGACGACGTTCTCACGCCACTTAAAAAAAAAGAAAAAAACACGACACACTGCAGTTGACGCGCGTTGCACTTCTCTTCCTTTTCGTCTCGTGTGAACTTTACAGCCTCGAACTTTATACTCCGGTGCAGCGCAAGCGTGTTACGCGCGCAGAAAATCTTACGCTCATTACACTCGCGTGCGCTACTAGGACGACGGGCGGAAAGAGGAGAAAGCGCGCGCGCGGCGACACTGTGGATATAAAAATAAAACGCACGTTCTCTCTCTCTCTCTCTCTCTCTCTCTCTCTCATGCTCGTATTTTATTTCATCCGGAGAAGGGAGATATGGGGCGAGAAGAAGCGTGAAAAATTAAGGGGCCGCGCCGCGGGATAAAGGACTGGGAAAATAAGTGTAAAACTAGCGTTGCGGCAGCGGCCGAGCGTCGCGCAAAAAATGATACCTTGCTCTCGTCGTGTAAAGCGACGCTACTTTTCCGCCTTGAAAAACAGAATAAAAAGAAAATGTCGGCCGGCAGCTTTTCTTCAACGCACACTCCTCTCTCTCTCTCTCTCTCTCTCTCTCTCTCTCTCTCTCTCTCTCTCTATATATATATATATATATATATATATATATATATATATAATTTAAGATAAACCATACGCGCAGCATCATTCATTCCCTCTAGTGTGCGTGTATTGTATTTTGACCCCACGTTCGCAAAGTACATCGCCGAACATTATCTCAAAGGCCATTATTCATTCCAACAAAGCTTCCCTCAGCCAGTCCGGGTGGAGAGAAAAAAGCTGCTGCTGCCGCCGCGTGGGTGAAAAAAAATCTTAACCCACATCCTTACGCGGAGAGAAAAATATAAGGCTCCCCGCCTCATTTCTTAATTACACCGCGAAAATCCAGGAAGCCGGTCTGCTCCGGGGCACGGCATTGGCCTTATTTATTCCTCGCAGGTCATCGAAAACCGAGCTCGGAGACAAAGCATCCACGGGAAATTACACGAACAGAGAAGCCTCGGCAAAGCAGAGGGAGACTCGCCGCGCGCGGAGAAATTCAAAGACAGGGGGCGGTATGTGGGCAAGCTCCGATGCAGCAAGCCGCCGTTTGTTTGGACGCGAAATGTGCGCCAGTCTCAAATTAGCCTAATTCATTTTGTGCGGGGGAGTGGCTGCTGCAGCTCCGACCTCGGAGTCAGTATCGCAGAGAGCTCACTGCCGTACATCTTCTCTTATTCTGCCTTTTTCCCGCAGTGTGTATGTATACGGAAGAGTAAATACACGCGTACGTGAGCGAATACGGACGGACTTGTTTGCGAAGATCGTTGCAAATGCCAGGCTTAATCTTTTTAAGGAGAGGGAGTCACGCTAAAATCGTAATTGCGAGGATTATGAAATGTCCGCGGGACGAAGAAACGCGAACTTTTCGTTGGAAGAGAAGAAAGTTGAGATCTGGTTCTCAGAGAAGAGTTGCATTTTTTTTTCAGATAGAGATAGTCTGTAAATTCGCGCGCGTGTGTGTGCCAAATTTTCAATCCGTGTTGTATAAGTATATGGCAAGTTAGGTTTCTCTTTGCTTCGAGCATTATTGCCTCGTTCAGTGTCTCGGCTGGTTTTTCGTGTAATGGAGGCAGGAAGTTTCATTAAACGCTCGACTTAAGAAAGTTACTTTTTTTCTATTTTTTAACAAAGTTTTATTGCAAGATGAAAAAATCAAAATTTAAATTCAAACTGGGATGAAAGTTGTTGAGCGAAAAGAGCGTCACGTTATTTTTATAATGAAAATATCCGGTACCAGGAAGAGCCAATCAAATTGATGTTAAAAATACGCTGCCAATATTTGTAGTGAATTATTAGCATACGATTCGTTGCGTATTTCGTACTGTCGCTAAATTCCTTTTTCTTTGAGGTAAAGCTTTAGAATTTTTAAGTTTTTTTTTTAATAAATAAATAATATATGCGTACATTTGAGGATTATACGCGAGTCAACTACTGAAGAAAATTCGCGACGACGTTTTCCGCTTTAAGTCAGTTTTTCACGACGCATGCGCATTATTTATTCAACCTGGAAGCCACGTATTCGCCAAATTTCCCCAGAGACGCGTCTGTAAATTTTTATCAAATTTATGCTACTTATGCTCTAAACCATATACGCTACTCTCTGCGGTCGAGACGATTTTCCGTGCTAACCCACAACCACCCTCCTGTTGTTTCAAAGTTTCTTTCTTTGTTTCCATTCCACTCCACATAAGCATGTTTTTCGCGCCTCAACCGGTAAGAAATTCGCTGATGAGTAAAAGTTTATCGAACAACTTTATCAAATTGCGCCTCCGATATGAACAAAATAAACACCCGCACCTGTTATTTCAGTTACACCGAACATTTAGCGTGAATTCCATTGACGAATCCAATCACGCGCTCGCGCATTTGACAAAACTGGTCGCGTCGCGCGTCAAAAAATTGCCAGCAGTGAAAAACGTATAGTCGGCGACTATACCCCTTTAATTTGCGAAAATTTCACGTATTGCATGGGTTGACGCTTAATTGAGTATGACCGTATCACTAAATAAAAAGTCGGTACGGCACCGAATGCGCGAATTAATAAAAACTCTACCGTTGACCAAACGGACAGAGGATCGAATTTTTGTTTGTTCGTTTGCCCGGACAACGTATCATAAAGAAATCGCGCGATTTTATCTCGGCAACGGAGGGGAGATTAAATTTGGCGGCTGGAAATTAATGATTGGAGCGGCGACACAAAAACAGCCGACCTTCGTGATTCATTGTCGCTATACGGGGTCATCTGAGCCTGTCACGTGACCTGACGCTGTGTTTGCGCTTTGACGGATATTGCAGTGCGTTGGACAATGGAACTGATACAGGAATTTTGCGCGATAACGGCGTTTTTATGTTCTTCGGGGGTTAATTTTTCTTGCAGCTTTGTCCGCTTCATATTTTTACGCGAGCCAAGCTCTATCGGCATATCGTTGCGTAAACTGATAATTAATGGGATTATTGTATGACTATATTTAATTCGAATCGAAGTTTTACGTGTATTTTGTTATAATTGCATATATTTTAATGAATTGAATTTCTAAAATATTTCTGGTCAAGTAAAAAGATATTTAATGTTATATAATTACTGGTTATTAATCATGCACGTAAATTTGAAAGGATTTTTATGTTCTCTTATAATTATCACGACGTTGTATTACTTTGGATACGTGGAATAATTTATAACTTTTTCTGCCGCGAAAGAATACCGTATGAAATTTTTATTCTTCTTTTTCGTATCAGTATAAAAACTCTCTTTTAGGTAACAGGCAATGTAAATAGTTGATATTGGCATACATAAAATATTTCTGTTCATCCATTATTAGGTGAGATAATGTGAAGCAATTTTTCGCTATAAAATGTGTTCAGCAAAGAGCGATATCCACGTGCGCGGTTGTTTTATTGGTTCTTTGCATTCTTCAAAGTGTATAGTAAAAAAATATTTTAAAAGATGCAAGTAAATTCCTGGAACTTGTTTGATTCTTGGTATTCTTGGTGAGCCTGGAACGTGAAACGATGCCCGAAGAACGTACGACATTCCGTTGAAATTTAATTTAACGCGAACAACAAACATATGGAACTCTACTCTCATAAACTTCGATCAGAATCTCACATCGCCAATCGCACTTAAGAGAAGAAAAAACAACTTCCAAGAGTAACCATAACTCCAGCCTCGCAAATCCGCCGCAACCGCTCGAAATGTATGCGTCGCAGCCGGTCGTTCGACGAGAAAGAGAGCTTGCACCACTCGCGCACACTGCCGTGGTGGCGCAGCCTCGCGAAAAGTAGTCGAGCATCATCCAGAATCTCCGAAATCCTCTCAACCGCGCTTTGGGCCACTTTTTGCTCGTCGTCTCCGTCGTCCTCCTTTAAGCTGCGATTCGCCGCCGTCGTAACGCTAACGACCGACTTTTTTCTTTCTCTCTCTCTCTCTCTCTCTCTCTCTCTCTCTCTCTCTCTCTCGTCTTGCCCCCCTCCCAAAGCAGAAAATGAAGGCAAAGCGACTGAGAAAGAGAGAGAGAGAGAGGGAGAGAGAGAGAGAGAGAGAAGATTCCCGATTCGCTTCGTCTACATCCTGCCGCGAATTACTTTTACAACGGGGATAGAGGTACTCGTATGATTCGTGCCGACAATTTTATTTATTTCGCAATTGATTTTTTCCGTTTTGGAAGTGAGCCGTTTTTGGCTCGTGCAAAGGGCGCCGCATGTTTAAATTGGGAATGAAATGGGAAATCGATTTTTCCTTTCGCATTTATATTGATGTGTGTTTGTCGAGAGTGGAAAAAGTCGTGCGTATATTGAATTAGTTAGATGCTCTTAATGCTTAGGTTGATGCTAAACTCAATTTAAGAAGTTCGTCGGGTTGTTTGGACTAAAAATTGAGTGGTTCAGTCACATTTGCGAATATCAACCTCTGCAGTTGGTTTGTAAAAATATAGATGCAGAACTAGGGAGAGCGCGACCACGGAAACTCTGAGCTGCACGATGTTTGCAGTTGGCCGAATGGTAACCTTCCTCATTTTCTAGAAATTTCAGACATGACCAGCTTACTTGTTGACCGCTTTAGATAGAGAAGTTTATTTGCTCAGAGTACTCGACCGTTGAATTAACGATTCTGGTGCAAATACCTATATCTGCCGTTGGTCGTCATGTTTGGTTAGGGGATGTTGCTTTATACACTTGTAGAAAGTTGAGCTACGGCATATAAAATTGGAGTTCTTGCAAATACTTTGTTTTTACATTCACGGATGAAAAGACTGAAATTTACAGAGGCAACGAAATGTAATTCATACATCAATTTCAAAGTTTTTTTTAAATACAAAGATTATTTTTCTGCAACGTTGAACACAAATAATGCACTACTGTACTGCCTTTTTTCTCGTCCATCAATGTTCGGACGTCATTGTAGCTGATGTTTCTTTAAAAAAACTATTCCTAAAAATAACAACCAGATTTTTTGAAGCCAATTCAACAATACACAACTCTTTAATTGCCAGTGCACAAAGAAAAACTGAATAAAATAAAATAAAACAAAAACAAACCAACCAAAAATACGCGCAGTTCACATTCCTAAAATATATAGACGTAATTTAGCTTGGAGAAACAGAATACTTGATCAGTCCTTTGATGGGAAGCAAGTCAAATAAAGCGCATCGTCGACCTTTTGCAGATCGGCCGACTGGTGGTGCGCGAGCCGAGGTTCTCAGTCTGAACTCCAACACACTGGACAGGACAGCAAAACCTGTCGATGTGACGTTGCCGCCCACGCTGCCTATGACCTTTGGCACCGAGAACTCGACCGTCATCCATGCACAGTCTGGATCAACGGCACATCTGCCCTGTGTTGTTCATAACATCGGAGAAGGAATGGTGAGTTAAATTTTTGGTTATTTTTACACAGCACAATATAAAAATAAGCATGTGCGTTTTATGCCGAATTATTGTAAACCAATTAATAATAATTAACACGATTAATTTTGGAACTGCAAACAAATATTTGATTTTAATTAGCACCTCTAAGCTAAATGAATGAAATATTAATTAAATCTGATTATTACAACCCGTAAATTATTTTAGTTGCTCGATGAAGTGTAATTCCAGAATTCATTTTATGATTTTTATCTCCCTTACGCGGATGCACATGATTTTGGTTTAATTAAATGTTGCATACGCAGTATTACGATGCGAAAACAAAGCGACCTACAATTATTTATGCTGAGTCATGTGTTCGCGTATTATACGTCTCCGCATAAAATATGTATCACCTAGCACGGTTTGATTCTCGCGCCTCTTGATGACAAGTTAATTATGGCGCGCCAAGAAAAGAAAGAGCGCATGCGTAAGCCCTTCTGCGGTCTGAGATCGATTAGTGCGCGCGAGAGCGTCAGTTTCGTTTCGGCATCGATCGAGAGCAGTGTGATCCGAAGCCTAGCCTCTATTCACGTGTAGCTTTTTTATTGTGCCTGTAGTAATCGCTGTAATTTGAATTATATTTGTTAGTGAATCACTCGCGTGTGATTCCTCCCTTATTTCTATAATTCGTGTAAACAAAGTGCCTGTAATTCCGTGTGGGCGAGACACAAGCGTGCTGTCATCGCATAGCGAATCTTCGCTATAGGTCCCAGTCGCGACGACTCGACGAGTCGTCTCAAGCCGTTCACGGAGCGAGGGCTGGACCCGTTCCCGAGACGTCGGGGCCCTGTGACGTGCTGGGCGTTGCCACCCCGGGATATCTCCATCTTCTTGACCGACAACCTACCCAGAAGAGGGTGGTCCGTCACGTACAGCGCACCGATATTTGCGATTTTCGGGATTATTGTAGGGGCTGATCCTCGAAATATTAGGTAAGCGAGCGCTCTGTAAATATAAGGGTCGATTATCTACTGCGTAAGTTAAATTAGATAATAAGTTTTGACTTTTGTATTTTATGCTTACATAAATTCATTAATTTACTTGATAAATAAATAATTTCTATTTCACTAGCTTACTCAGGCTTTTCCCTCTGTTCCGTGAAGGTTTTTATGCCTAAGCAAGTTACTGTTTTATATTCAGTTTAACCGCGAAATTGCTGCATTTTTTATTTAAGGACCCGACTACAGGTAGCGGATAATTCAGATTTAATGCTGAGCAGGAAAAAAATCGAATTCAATCAAATTTACGCGCGCGTGCACGCATACAATGATCCAATGAAAATAAACTCTCGAGCACATTGTAACCTCAGTGAATCGCCGTGAAAATTTTGCAGAATATTACGCGTTCGGAGGAGTTATCGCACAGCTCTCAGAAATAACTCCCTACGCTTAGGGAAATTTCCCAGTTAGATTATAACTAAAGTCAACTCGTTGTAAACTTAGTTCTTCATCCAAGTTTTAAATAAAAAGTCCCTTCTCGCGCGTGGTAGTAGCAAACAATTAATAAACGACTAATTTTCTATAAATTGTCGAGAATTGAATTAAAACTTTAGCCACGAAAAGTGAGTGAAATAGTCCCTCGTAATTAAGCTACATTTATGAGCTCGTTGACTTTTGCGCCAAAGAGAGAGAGAGAGAGAGAGAGAGAGAGAGAGAGAGAGAGAGGCTTAATTGAAAATCCACGCGAATGTTTTTTTCAACTTTCTCCCCTTTCAGCCAAAAACAAAGTTTCGCTCAGATGATAATTTAAAGCGGTATTTAAAATTCAGCGTCGATGGAATCGAAAAACTTCATAGACGGTAAATTTCCGAACTCGATATCCCGCGCCCCGAAAAGAGATAGACTTTCTCAGTCTGGCGAAAAACGCGATTTCCCTCGTTATGGACTACCGAATTATCCGGTGTATCCGACTTCCATTACCGAGCTAACTCGCACTTTTTGCCTCTCGCAGAGAGAGAGAGAGAGAGAGAGAGAGAGAGAGAGAGAGATTTAGATTTAGATTTAGATTTAGATTTTAGATTTATTAGATTTATTTGGCATACAACATATTGTACGATAAATTGTATACAGCAGGAAATAGTAGTACAGCAGAGAGAGAGAGAGAGAGAGAGAGAGAGAGAGAGAGGTAAATTTCCTTCGGCGCACGTATAGTTCCCCCGGAAATGGCTAATTCTAATCTCCGGAAACGAGCTTCGATTGTTACATCTGTTTAGTGAATAACGCGGCCTTTTATTATACGCCCGCCCGGAATACGTCGTCTTATCGATAAGCCGCTTCGCCGGATTACCTGTAGGAAAGTTTAGATTCTTTTTCTGCAGCGTCGCACTTTCTCTTTCGTTTAGCACACACTGGGAAACGCTTCCCCCGAAAGCTTAATTCTGACTCTGATCCCGTGTTTTGCATGCTATCTCGTTCCGAAAAGATCAATACTTTGAAAAGGTGAGCTCGAGTATGCGCATTTCGTTAACAAAACGGCAAGCGCGCTTGAAATTCAGTGGCAAACAAAGAGCAGTGCGATAATTACCGCGGCTATTTTATTCTTTCGCACTGGTGACAGCCGTGAAAGCTTTCTTTCTTCGCGATGATTCATACGAACGAAAGAAAAAACAAAAATAAATTAAACGACACGGGGTGGCCTTCCGTTTGAATTTTAATTAGCCGTGCTCGAAATTCCATATAACGATATTACATTACGACCTCTTTCGCGCGCAACGAGCGCGAAAGTTCCGCGTACGGATGTGCAATTAGCATCGCGGCTCTAGCAGGGAAACAAAAAGCCGCCGAAAGTTTTCGCGACCGAAAAACTTTGCATTCGTAATAATAAAATAATTGCACGCGGGAACGAGAGTTCGCTAATAATCCGATTACACCATTGTCTTTCGCGCTCATCAGGCCGCGAAAATCGGCTCTTATTAGTATAGCAGGCGGGGGAGAGGAGAACAAAGGGGAGTACAAGTATGAATCGCCGAGGAATTCGCCTGGCGATGAAGTTTATTAATGGGAGGAGGCTTTTATTTGGAATGAGCGGAAACAGTTTTTGCTCGAATCCTTCGGTTATTAATTAGTTCGCGAGCAAAACCGAGCCGTAGAAAAAGTAATTATAGGTTTTATGAGGCAAACAACGTTTGATGCTGTATTATGCTCGATCAAAGACTTGTTGTTCCATTACGGGTACTGCGTCGACGGGTTAATTTTACCGAACAAAGTTATCTGTAATGCTCTCAGTAATTTGCATTCAGCATTCACGGAGATAATTCTTCAAGTTCACTTTCCGCGCCTATCCGGTTATCCGCGCCACTGGATCATTTCGACGCAGCGATGCATTATGCGCGACAATGCAACGCCTCCTCTCGAGTTCGCCCAGTCAGCTGGAGAAAAACGCCATTATTCTAAACAAAATACATTTGCGCTTCTGACAGCGATATTTGTTTACATGATGCTAATGCCGCTGGCCTCTCGTACTGCAGCGTAATTCTTCCACGGTGAGTATGTAAGGATATTTTTCAGGCGCATTCGAGCTCTCTCTCTCTCTCTCTCTCTCTCTCTCTCTCTCTCTCTCTCTCTCGTTCTCTCCCGCGGAAATGTGCGGAAATTTAGAAAAATGACTGCGCCGGAGATGGAAACAGAGTTTTATTATAACTGCGGGAAGATATTCGGAAAAATAAATCTAGGACGTCCCTTGAATTTTTGGAATTCTCGGAATTTTAAATTCTTAAAGTTATTACAATAGCGGGACGGATGTGATTCATTGTTGAACAAGAGCTAGAGGCGAGTTGTGGAAGGGTTCTTCAATGCACTCAGCGCTGAGTGATGGAAAATTCTAGCAACCTCTCTTTTTACGCTGAATTAAAAAGATCCACGGAGATACAGCCGCATGCGAGTGAACCAAAAATTTTCCTCTCATCTGCACGTGCGAACGATTACACCCTCGAGAGCTCGCAAGAAGCTTGTAATGGCGCACGAGAAATCCTTGGCAAACTCTCTCTCAGTCGATAGTATAAGTCAGCCCCCGAGAAATTTTTGCGAGTAAAGCGGTGAGTCGCGCACGCGCAGTCAAAATTCTCTCCCGTCGCGAAATAGACGCGAACTCGCAGCATCTGCCAAGTGTGCTAAGGGGTAGAGAGGACATGCGCGCTATCAAAACGAAGAGACAGTCGGATTGCTTCTAACTACTCTTAACAAGCTTGATTATATACGTTGAACGACGCTACTCTTCCTGGTTTCGGGGACGGAGCTCTTTTTTCTCTTTCTCTCTTGCCGCAATTCCATCTTGCTTTTCCCTTCCCTTTCGAACACCGCAGTGGCTTGTTGACTCGTTGGCCCAATTTCCACCTGCGTTCGCGAACTAACTCGCTTTCTTGTTTATTGTTCGCTTTTTGCTTCTACGGGGGAAAAATGAGCGTGGCGAATTAAAGGGCCTTTGTCTGGAACTGATAAAATGGTACTGTGCGGTTCGTTTTTATACACGCAGAAAGTCTAACGAGCAAAGTAGGTGTATTATCTCGACATCTTGTAAAGCTGAGCTACAAAGACCATCAGCCGTTCTTTCTTCTTGTTCTCTGCGTGTGTACACGGCAAAATTCGTGCAGTCTATTTATAGAAAAATCGCGAAAGTTCAATGACGAGCCGGCTGCGTGAGTCGAGCTCTCGGATTCGAAAAATAGGCGGCAAATAAGCTTGGATTATCCGCTGAAAATATAAATACGATTTCATCGGCTGGCGCTCTCCCTCTCTCTCTCTCTCTCTCTCTCTCTCTCTCTCTCTCTCTCTCTTTCGGTATAGAATTTTAATAAATCCCTGTTATTGCGCAATCTCCGATAACTGATGGGGCTGCGCGTGTTTATCCGGCGTAAAAAGTGAAATATTAACGTAGCCGGCGCTGCGGGCCGAGTGAAAGGAAGAAAGCGAGCGATTTGCACTTCAAAGACACGTATCGATGTTATATATAATACGCGCAGAGCGAGTGAGATAACCTTGGTCGCTCGCGGATAAAAATACGCGGCTATTGAATAATTTATCGTGCGGATATATTCACTTTGTAAAGGGCTCTATGGCGGTTAATTATTTGTTGTCCGTCGCGAGGGCTCAAGCGCTTGAATATTCGTTTGTTGCCGACGCCTGTGGGGTACATAACGTCGCGCATAATTAACGACCTATGATGATTAATTCAATGTTCTCTTCAAATTGACGGCGAAATTGCAAAAGTTCGACGCAGCCGTGGCTGGTAACTGTTCGGCCTGATTATTATAGATAGGCGCGCGACGGAATATAATTGAAATATAATGCGCCAACGGATTCTTTGACTGGGCTGCACGATGGAAGCAATTGCATTGTTGTGCTCGCGCGTATTACAATAGTTTTGGACGACGTCTGGAAAAAGCGAGATGCCGTATCGTTCAAGTTTGAATCGCTTCATTGTATGTGTAGTCGCGGCGATTGGAGTAAATGCATGATACATTTTTTGTCTGATCGACCGTTTGGAAGCGCTTGAAAAAAGTTCGATGATACTTCAGGCGGTTTGTAAGAGTTTGATTGTATCTTTGAATTAAAATGCGAACTTTGGGGCTATTGAAAACAAAAATCTAAAGTTTTAGTTTGGTGATTTTTTTCGCTCGGCATCGTTATCTTCACTTTTTAATCGTCTCTTACCGCCTTCCTTCTCGATTTTTTATATCTTTACTCTTTATTCAAACTTTCCGATCTAAGTATTTATTCAACTTGACTTGAAACGAAATTTAACTTTTAAATGCACAGATAAATGGATATTTAATCTTGTTATCACACAGCGAGCAACGATTGGGATATAAGTAATAAATAATTGGGATAACTGCAATCAAATGCTCCAGAAATACAATCGTGCAATAATTAATTTTTCTCAATAACGGTCTCGAATCACTGATGTCTGCGTCGAGTCACGTTGATGTAGAAGATTCATTGCGAGTATCGGATTCAGACATTTTCATCCTTGCCGATACACGCCTGTATACATTCCAATAATTTTACACATCGTACCTATACGAGAAATTCGTGAAAACGCCATTTCCCATACGAATATCGTAAAAGAGCATCCTTTGAAAGCACTACAATCAAACTTATAGAAGTAGTCGGTAAGCACCAGAAAGGATGTTAAAAAAAGAAACTTCCCCAAGATACATCCGCAAAACGCAGCTACTTCTCGTCACAATACGTCAGCCGCGGCATAAGCTTCTGTCGCGCGTGCGCCGCCCTAAAAAGCCGCCGTAAAAAAAGATTAACATTGTCCTTATGCAAAGCGAGTCACGTACCGGTCCGCCATCGCCATCTCTCCTACGTACGCGCGAGATCCGCAAAAAGCGATTCTCCTCTCCTAGAGGGGGGCTAATTACGCGCCGCCTCTCCCCTCCCTGGGGCGTAATTAGAAAATGCGTCTCTCCTCCTTGTAAATTCCGTCCGATAAACGCGCGCTCGCTCTCTCGCTCATATCAGAGTTAATTCGAGCCGCGTCTCAACTTTCGCCGTAAAATGTATGTGCGCGCGAATGTGGGATTTTTTTTGGGAATATGTTCGTTAAATTTCGGCTGGCTGGCTTTCGAGTCGAGAGTTCGCTCGAAGTGGGTTAAGTGTTGTCTTGACCGCGCCCGGAGAGGGAAATTCATTTATTTTGAGGTTCAGTCCAGGAGCTATGCCGATTCGTCGAATAAAACGGACTTAAATCAATAAAACTTCGGCGGGTTATTTCGATTCCCCGAATGCGCGTGCTTTCGGATGAAAATATTCACGTCAATGTATAAAACGTGCGATTGCGGCAGGTTAAACAGATCTACTTATTTTGTGACTCTAATAAACGCGCGACATTCCTGTTCAGCGAGACCGAAACCCTTTATCATCTGAACAAACACCTGAATTAAATCCAATATTCTAATGCAGAGATTTCTCCGAAGCACATCAAAGTATACTGGAAAATTAACGAATTCGCTCTAGGTGCGCAGTACTCGGTTAGCGGAAACAGCACGACCGGATTCGCAATTTTAATTCCATTTGATTAAAGCACAAGGTAGTGCCTCGCAAAGTTCAAAGCGACGATCGGCGTATTGTGTATCATTCAGCACTTTCAAACGCCCGCGCACATAAATATTCCCGCTACATCTCCTTAACCCTTTGGGCACGTGTTTTCCCTTTACGCCTTAATTTGCTCAGTCTGTCCCAAGAGATGTTTTCTGGCTCGTGAATCTCGTTCTGGCTTTCCGTCAGGGTAGAGAAAGCTCGAGAAATCGCTTGCTACCGAAATGGATGATTAAATTTGATTGTATATAATAATGGGGGTGATGCTATCGTTGCGGGTGCTCGAGGTGAAATTTACTTTTTGCAATTCAAGACGAGAATTGATTGTGATTCAAGTGAGAATTCATTTTAGCGGACGATAAATCAGCCGGAGGTCCGAATTCATAGTCGTATCTTACTTAGATCTTGCGACCAGTCCATCTTTGTCTCACTCTCGCGGCAATATATAAGGCAGGAGCAGAGATAGACTACAGATCCAAGCCCTGGGCCATGAATTCAGACTTTTATCCCATTCTCACCAAATTCACAGTGATATATTATTCTCTGAATTCTCGTACGTTTTGAATACGGCACAATTAGCCGTTATTCGCGAAATTCCTCGAAACAAGTAATAATTGATAATCCTTTGCATTAGCGTTAATCCTGCACTGAATAGCAACAGATTCGCAAGCATTTTCCCTCGAAACAATATATGATGTAAAGCGCACTATTAATCTACAGGAAGATTCGCCAATCGAATCAGCCTGAGCTGCGAAATCCTACGAATCCCAATCGCGCAAATTCATCCGAAAGCTCGTCTTCGGTCAACGCTTCGCGCTCAAAGAACCTTGAAACTCTTCCTCTGGGCAACGATCGAGCGGAACTCCATATAGAGCGAGCTACTATATCCGCGATCGAATTTTTCCCACACTCGGGACTCGTCCAGCCCATAAATCCGACCGCGAAACGCATCTCCCGAGCAATTACGCGATTGGTCCCCCGCCGCGGCTCGTCGACTAATCGACCTCCAATGTCCCGGCCGCAACAAGCCTCTACTCTCTCGTACATGTAACTCGCAGAGCTCTCTCCCTCCCCTGCTTCTCGAGGAACTTTTGCCATAAAGCACGACGACAAGCGCGAACAGCCATCGTCGTCTTGGCGAGAGAGACAACTTTCTCGACTCACGCACTCTGTTTACGCGGCCGTTGCACCAAGTTGTTAACGCAACTTCGTACAATGTAGCTATGTACGGAGCTTGAAATAGGCGGGAGAGGAACTTCCCGAGGATAACCCGTTATCTCTCGCGAGCGCTTTTCTACTTTCGGAGGAGGTAGAAGGAAGGAGGGGGTACGAGTAGGTCCGATGCTATCAGATGCAAAAGCAGAAGGCTGTGTCGCGCCGCTACTGCCGTCCTTTTACGTGTTCTCTCCCTCTCTCTTGCTCTCTCGGTCTCTCTACAAAGGCGAGTAGTCGGAATGAAATTCCGGGGTGGAAAGGGGTGTTACTTTGCCCGAGAGCTGCCACTGTGCCGAGTCTTCCGCTGTTTTCATATACAGCGACACCTGGCTGCGCCTTCTCAAGCTCGAGTGGATCTATATGCGCTGTTCCGTGTTACATGCATACGAAGTTCTTTTTATTCAAAATAGGTATTTTGATGTTTTTTTTTTTAATATTTTGGAGGTTGACACAACTTATGTTGTTTTTAAAAATTTTATTCAGCGGAAATATTTTTGAAAATTCATTGCGAATTGATGACGTTAACGAAGCAAAGTACGTATGCATCAGACCCTGTACTGTTTCCCAGAAACATGGCTTTTATACTTTAATTCATGTTTGTTCAAGCTAATTGGAAAGTTATAATCCAACATCATTTATTTGAATAATAAAAAAAATGTCCTGAAATCCGAACTAATTTATAAACCGCGATACCTCTTGCCTGTCCTCTCCAAAACCCCATCGATCTTATTCGAAACATCAACTCCCCCATAACTCTCTATCTCTCTCGGGCGCCCATCAAACTGCACACTCCCATAGCAATTCGACGTGGAATAACTCATGCGCATCTCAGTCTCTCGAAGCCCTACGCTATCTCGCGTGGATAATAATGCCGATTTTACATACGGATGCGCCGAGCGCAGCCGAGCTTGATTCAAGTAAGCGCGACGTCTGCGAAGTACTAAAAAGAGGGAACGGGGAAAGGAGAAAAGCGCGATTTCATATCGTCACGACGCCTGATCCCACGTCGCTCTCGTTTTTAACGCCCGCGTTTCCTTCGGCCTTTCATTTTTTCGCTGTGTAGCGTTTTCATTTTTCCAGATGTGCTGACACTTTTTCGGAAGTTGCGCGAATCGAACGTGTTGACATCGCATTTTTCCAAAGCTTAATTGAAGGCACGAAGGTCAAACGTTTTGCGCTGCTCGAAGGATTTTCAGACTGCGCTTCGAGCTTTTATACCCGTAAAAAGTTGAAAAATAAAATAGAATTTACCCTCGCAATATCGACGTTATTATTTTATCGTCATTTTTTCAAGAAAGGAGAACACTGCTTTCTCGTCTTTTATTCTTATGTAACGCACAGAAATACTCGAAATACGGGGGTTGCACTTTTCAAGCGGATCCAGACGTTTCGCCAAGGGCGCTCTTCTTTAAAAAGCTATGTTCGAGAGAGAGAGGGAGAACTTTTTTATTGTCCAACTTTTTCAATATGTGGGCCTTCAATAGTGCAGCAGCAACTTTTTTCGAAATAATCTTCGAAAGTCGTTTTTTTCTGGAAAAAGTTCGAGCATTTCAAGAAATGACATACGCTTTACGATTTCAAAAGCGTGTTTATTTTTCATTATTCTCATCCGTTCATTTCGCCTTTAATTATGATATACGTAAATCACATAAAAAATATCGGTTGAGTGATTGGTCGAGTTATTTTGATTTTTTTTTCGAGAGAAACGTTCGCAAAGCATTCTGAATATTCATTGACAACTGCGCAGGCAATTAAAAGTAGCAGATATATGTTACCCCAAAATCTCTCTAGCTCTTTAATCATCCAAACGCGCTTGTTATTATTATCATCATATATTCATTAACTGAAGCTTTGATATTGCAATTAACTCTGGACTATAGTCATCGCTCAGCTGACGTCAGTGTTTTCACTCGAGCCGTAAAGTTTTACCATCGGAAAGAGGCAAATAAAAAGGCTCCAGGTTGTTTCAAAATTAAATTTTCATCTCATTCTCTGCCCTTCAGTTAACTCGCTCGTTTCCATAACGAGAAATTCGCGCAGAAAACAGTTTCTATGCGGGGGACCTCTTTTTTCCCCAGAGCGAGTGGCCATTTTATTAACATTTTAAAAACAGACATTTCGCGTAACAGGGCAAACAAATTTCCTTCTCAAACGCTGTGGTCAAATTAGACTCCCGCTCGGTCTTTATAATTTGAAAAGCATTTTCCAGCCCAATTCGGACGGGCGGCCTTTGAAGTATTTATCGCGCGCACTTAAACGCGGCGCTAGTATTTACCTTGCGATTTCAAACGCAGAGCGGGGAAAAACTCAAAACAAATGGAACGAAAATCGACCTAAAATATCTTTATACGCGTATCCGGCGGTGTCAACTGGGGCAGCGGAAAAACTTTGGCGCCAAGTTCGCGCACTTAAAAATTTGCCCGATATATCAAAGGCCATTTAATGGCTTGGCGCGCGCTAATATATGGCGCGTGGGGGAGAAATCTTCGAGAAGTTTTCCGTGCATTTGAATTTTCGATCGTCGAGTTTGAAGTGAGATTTTTCTTTAATTTCGAGAGGTCTCCGCTTTTCCCCCAGAATATATACTTTATCTTCGGGAAGTTTGGAACTCCATTTTTAATTCATATAATTCTTCGTGTGTGTGTTTTTTTTTAATTTTTAATCAAACTTGACTTTTGAATTGCAAATGACTGGTGTCGATGCACAATACAGTATGGATCGTTTCGCATTGAGTAACCCAAATCTAGAGTATTAATCACGGCTTATTCAAGTTAAGCTCCACACACTCTTCCGAAAATATTAATAAAATTCCATCACGGACGGATCCATCCGGATTTCAAATTAACGCAACCAAATTATACAACTTTCCACTCGGCTAAAAGCTTTTAATTAAAGCAAAGCCAAATGTAAAAGAAACAGGCCACGACAGTGAGACATACATCTCGCAGCCTCCGGGCAATATATTCAAATCTCCACCTTCTGCGCAGCGAAGAAATGAAAAAAGCTCGAAACAAGCCTCGAAAAAAGTTGCCGGCCTACCCCTCGGCGCATGAATAACTCAGCTTAACGCAATCAGCCGTCGCCAATTATGCGCTCCCCTCTCTTTCTTGCTCTACGTCCATAAAAAATTTCCCCTCGAGAAAAAAAGAAAGATGCATACATAAAAAAGCTCTCGCCAGAGTTAGTCTTGGCTTCTTACATTTATCTGTTTGACAGCATTGAAAGCACATGGGCTTTTTAATTTCGCAGACCGATAATTTGAGAACCGCGTGTATTGCGGTACAGCGAGGCTAGAGGAATGGCATTTCTGACCCCAATGGGATGCGCTGACCTCTTTAGCACTGTCGGCTCAAAAGTTGGAGATTAAAGCGGCTGAAGTGTATTCAATAAGGCGCCTCGAAATTGGGAGAGGGATTATGGACTAACGGGCTTTTACTACTTCAACTCGGGGGGTTTAAATCGTTTTTTAAAATCGCCGAGGGGGAATGCTTGAATAGAGGGAAAAGAGCTGTTTTTTGTCGATAGAAGTATTTACTTACTAAATGGTAGCTTTGGTTCCTACTGTCAAAGCTTTTTTTCGACAATTTTAACTCGAAGGTATATATACGCGCATCAAGTCAAGTGTCCGTCAAAACGGCTTTGGTTGAACAGTTTTTATTTTATATCGCATTTCACTGTGTCGGGATACTCTATAATCCTCGAAAGCCTGAGCGAATTCTGCACCAATCGAGCGCTCATCGACGAACGAACTTTATCTTGTTAACAAAATAATCCGTTTGTATTTTTACCCCCCCCCCTCCTCGACCCTCGCAAAAAAATCCACTCTTCAAAACTCCACCCTCGTCGCCTTGTTCATTCGGGCATCAAAACAGAAGAGCGAAAACTCCAGCCCAAAAGCAAAACTTCTGAAAAGCCATCGTTGAAGTTCAGCATGTGCCTTGCGTCCGCATTTTGTACATCATGGGCCAGCATATCTATGGCATATTCGTTCGGGCTGTGCAGCAGCAGCCCCGTATAACAGTACGGGCGAGGCCACGCGATAAAACGCGCTCTGAAATCAGTAGGAGCCACAAAAGATTTACGAGGTCGGGCGCGTACTTCGATGTGTACGTATAGCTGCAGCGAGCGCATAAACCGCGTGTCTGCATGAAAAGAATAAGGAGAGAGGAGCCGCCGACTTAGAGAGCGTGAGAATCTTATACATTCATTTTTATCATCGGTGCGCTTTTTTACGAGCGCTGCGGCTCTCAGACGCCAGCTTTTACATTCCCACATCGACTCTTGCCTATTGTAGGTGGAGTGGGTGTTTTTTTTTGTTGGATACAGTAGAGGTGTATTATAGATTCGCTGCGCTGATAAGTAATGGAGAGATGAGGCGATCGGCGGGAAACAGTCGCGAGATAACTTTATGAACTTTTCTTCCGGTGATCGCGCATGAGCGGATTTGCTTGACTGGTCATTCGTTTGTTCTCTCTGCTTGTTAAGGAACGGATTATTGTTCTACTGAGAAGTACGGTTTGACTTTAGTTTTGTTGTTTTTTTTTTCATTGTGATGGATCTTTCTCTGTTAACATAGCCTCCTTTTTTATCCATTCTTGAAAACAAATATTGGAAAAAATTGCCTGAACACCTATAGCTACGTTGTATATCGTATAGAAACGAGAAACATTGAAAAAATATTAAAAATGAAACATTAACATTGAAATCTTTTTTTCCGTTAAGAAGATACTATACCAAATTCTACGAGACGGCGTAACATCCAAGTAACTTTAACGCATAACCAAGCAACTCCCCGAAAAATTTTCTCACAAATCTTTTCCCTCCCAAACTCCAAGAATAAACAACTTCGATCCCGCGTAGCAGCCGCGTGTACAGGCTCCGCGCATAATTTGAGCTTCATTAAAGACCGCCTCCATCATTCGGCGATCTTCACACCCTCCTCCCCTAAAGGTATTATAGCCGAAGAGAAAGAACTCCGAGAAAGGGCAGATCCCTTGGCAGAGGAAACAAATCAAATTAGCATTAGACCTCCTCTTGCGAGGGCCATCGCGGCGAGTTACACGTTAACGGCACGGCTCCTACAGCCGGCGCGCGCGGTATAATAACCCGGAAGGAGTAGCCTGCGGAGTGAAATAAAAAAAGCCCCCGAAATAATTTATTCCCGCACCGTCTGCCTGTATAGCCTACTTACGCGCGGCCTTTAAAACAGCCGCCTCGTTAAAGCGCGATATATCACCTTAATGACCTTCGAGCAGCCGCGCGCGCGCGCGCGAGATTAGTTTTATTTCCGCGCTAGCCGCAGATTTCGCGAGAACAATGAAGAGCCGAGAGAGGGAGGGGGGACAGCATTATGCCCATCTGTAATTGGCCGGTTCCGTCAGGACGATAAAGTCGATTGCCCGAGCAATCCCTCTTCTGTCTATTTTATCGCCGTATACAGAGAGGGAGAGAGAGAGAGAGTGAGAGAGAGAGAGGGGGGGGGGGGCTACTTACACACGGGCTCGACTGACACCGAAGCAGAAGCGCTTCTCATTGTCGGGAGGGTTATATATACACTCTGTTTCCCGCTTTACGATCGCGCGGGCCAAACTGGACCGCATTGGAGTCCGCGCGCGTCGGTCGTTGTTTCGCCAAGATTTTTGAAATTAATGACCACGAAGGGAGTACAAACTATTGAGGTTTTACGTGCGCGCTCGCGCTATGTAAACATCCCGGCTTTATTGCCGCTCCTCGGGCTGTCACTTCATTTCGAGGCTCCGCGCGCGTTCTCGCGCTCCAGCTCATCGTGTAATTGCCGTAGTATTACCGCGGCTTTATTCTCCACGTGCGCTTTGTTTTCGGCACTCCGAGCGCAAAATATCGTGCCTCGCGGTCCGCGTTTGAAATCGAAGATGAACGCACTGTTATATGAGCTCGCTGGTATAGCTTGGAATATAGCTGCGGGTTGCGATTAACGACGATAATATAAAAGTCGTGGAATATCTGGTGGGGCAATTTTTTTTTCAACTGCATCCACGCGCCGATTTGTATCGCGAGCCGCTCTCTGTGCCGTCGGTTTAGAAAGTTACCGAGACTCGGAATACCCTGGGCATTAAACGATTAATGACTTCGCGCGTCCGATGCTCTACTCTCTTTCTCCTGGCGAGGACGAGGGCAAAAAGCGAAGATACATAGACCGAGCTGCTTTATTGCCGGCAGTAAATTTTTATTTCGCCTCGAGATCGCTTATTATTGCGCGCCGCGGTGGCGTGATTTGATCGCTGAGGTCGCTGATGGTCGATACAGCTTGATTCGAGAGGATATACGCGATTCTCACGGAAGTGCAGCGTTATAGTAGGGGATTCGTTTTGTCATAACTGTTGTGTTTTGCTTTTTTATTCGCATCACCGGGAACGAATAATTTTGAGATAACACTTCTGCAAAACAGTTATCCTTAATTACTAAATGATTCACAGCGAACACAGAGCGAACACAAATTTTAACGGCAATTCGAAAATTTTTCCTCTTCACTCAGAGCTGAAAATTTAATCAGCCATGGAAAGATGATGCAGCTGCTTTTCGCGTATTTTATATTTATACTCAGCGTGATGGCGTAACAAAAGCGTGGATTACATCGAAAACCGGAAATTCAAAATGTTTTGTGTTTTTTGCGATAAGAACGTCAGTATTTCGGTGCACGTGTTCATCGTCGATGTTTGCTCGTTCCAATGAAATCTGTCATCTCATCTCACCAAATTATTTAACGAAAATTCTCTGATCCTTTGAAAATCATCCCACTGCAGAGTCGTCATCGTGCACCACACGCAGCGGCCATCGCATTCTCCCAAAATTGTTCCAGTAAACAAGCCGTCGCAAAGAAGTATATCGTGCACTAAAAACATCCGCAGCAACGACACAAGGCGCCACGAAATCTCAAAGACTCGCCTTCATATTTAAACTCCTTCGTTTCCGCAAACATTTCATACCAGGCAGTCCTCCCTCACAATTCCCTCTTTCCACTGCGGAGCGTACAATCTCGCTTGCGTTCGCTGATTTTACGTTGGGTCGCGGAGAAAGGAGCCGGAAAAACTTTCGCAAACATCGTCGAGTGCGCTCGCAATATTTGGCCAGGAATCGGCCATACGCGCGCTCGAGCCGCACGTGCAGTATATACACTAGACTTTTTCCCCTTTAAAGTCTACTTGCTTTTTTTACTTTCCGTTGGACGCGAGTCTTTTTGGCTTTTCTCTCTCTCTCTCTCTCTCTCTCTCTCTCTCTCTCTCTCTCTCTCTCTCTCTCTCTCTCTCTTTCTCTTTCTCCCACTCGAGTTCGTGGACACGCGCGAGGTTTCGGGGCTTTTGTTTCAGCAGAATGAAGGGGAAACGAGCTGTATATTATTTTTCATCGGGCGTTATAAAGCTCATAACACAATTCATTTTCGGCGAAAATTCTCGTTCACTTCGTATATAGTTATTATGTGAAACACAACGGAAACATTTATATTTCACTTTAGCTCTAGCGCACGACCTCTAAGCCTTTTCATTTAATAATAATCAACGTCTAGGAAGATTTCTACGCAATCGCTTAAAAGCTCGGAAAAAAACTCGCAACATTCGTCTCCGAAAGCAAAACTTCCTCTCTCTTTCTCTCCAAAAGCGCGGGCAAGAAAATAAAGAAAGGAGCGCGACCACCGAAAACTTCCTCGCGCAATCCATCTCCGCGAAATCTCCGCGCGACGACGAACAAAAGAAGCATAAATCTCCGGCCAGATAAACTCCTCGTTTAAAAATCGCTCCAGCGCGCAGAAAAAATATATACCAACAACAGCGACAACAACAACCTCGCCGAAGGCCCTCTCGCATTTAATAACTCAGCACCAGCGCGGGGGCGGGGGGATGAGAAAAAAAAATAAAAATAAAATAGAGCAACGAAACAATCCTCGCCCAGGGCCATTAAGCACCAGCGCGTATGATCGTGCAGTCGGTGTATTTTTTCGCTGCCGCGAATAAATCATCTATCTCTCTTCCTCTCGCTTTCCGTCCCTCTCCCTCTTCTGCTCTCCGGTCGTCCTTACTTTCGATACGAGTTCGGCGTCCGAAAGCTACTAACGATCGCGCGAGTAATTGGGGGCGGCGAGCGGACGGTACGTGCTGCGCGACTCCAATTGCCGAGGCCTCGCACGCCGCATTCAAAACGCAAATGGCCGAGGCGTGCAGTGGCTTTCATCCCCACTTCTCACTCGTACTGACGGCGCTTTGCGGTGAGCTTTACAGTGCAGCAGTAGAGAGCAGTCAGGGAATGGCAGCGTCGCGCAGGGCACACACACGTGGCTGTTTGAGCTTTTTTATGCGAGCTCAGGATGTATGCGGAGTTTTCTCTTTGCCGAGTCGAGAAATTGAATGGGAAGTGAAATTTTGTCGCGGTGGAGTAGGTTTTTCTTGGTAGGGCCTGCTGTGAGTTAGGCTTGACGTAATTAGTGCGCGAGCTGACTATAACGAGCTTGCACTACTCCGAGCGCGCTAAGAGAAGAACTTGAAGCTGGCATATGTGTTTTAGTTTTGATTTATTTTTTCTTTTTTTTTTCTTGTAAGGAACGCTTGAAACATAATGCGTTAGACTGAGCGAAACTCGACCCGTACTACTTGACACACTTGAAAAGGCTTACACAGGCTGTTAGTTATTTAATAAATAGCGCGTTGAACTGCAACAATTAGTTTAAGACCCTGGTAGAAACGGTATCCAAGTTATTTGGAAGTTCTGAGGTTGTCAATCTCAGAACTTGGTAGTTTTCTTTGTCAGTTTTTGTTAAAAGATGTAACGCTTTTTATCCTAGTTCTTTGGCAGTTTTTAGATTGAGTATTCTTAACTATTTTCTTCCGAAGATAGTTGATTAAATAATACGACACAGGTGCACGTGGTTAATGGCGATTCGAGGTTAGAATTGAAAATCATTACTACGCTGAAAAAAAACACAGTCGTTTCTGTTGTAAAGTCCGGTAGCTTTAACCGTTCTGCCACCGTAATGACTGTTCAGTAAGAACAACGGTGTGTCACTGGTAGTTTTGGCGAGCCGCGACTTGTAAAATTGGTCGCTTACGCGGGATACCAGCAAAAACGACCGAACTGATTTTTTAAAACTGCTGTTCGAGTTTTTTTTTAAATGAAAGTATATAGAATAATGATTTGCATGCGAAAAAACATTCGAAAAATTTCGAGCGACCGGGGACAAGAACTGCCAAAGAACTAGGATAAAAAGCGTTACATCTTGTAACAAGAACTGACAAAGAAAACTACCAAGTTCTTAGCTTTTTCACCATTTTAAATCGGCTTATTTCTAACAGGGGAGGCAAGCCTTAATTAAGTGCTGTCCCAATGATATGTTCTTTTTAAAACAGTCCCGAAAAAGTATCAAGTCTTAATAGCAGGGGCTGATTCTTACTCAAGAATTTTCGAGAACGGGAAAAAAATAATCTTACTGATTCTTACACAGACATACCTTTGAGAATCTAATTCAAAGCTCGAAAACGTCCGAAATCCAATTAAAAAGGAAGCTTGGATTCAGTCCAACGGCTGAAATCTCAAGCTCCATTTTCCAAAATTAAAACGGCCAGTGTTCATCAACCGACGCACTCAACCCTATTACCGCTCACGCTGCTTCCTGCCGTTGCTCTGGATCTCGTTCCAAATTGAAATAACGCGATACACGCAAACCCTTTCACCGCGTCCGGCTCATCCGTGTTTTCTTATGCGAGCGAAAAGCAGGAGCTAAGATAAATATTGCGGCTGCGCTTGAAACCTGATCCCGGCGCGGCAATTACAGATTAGCCGAGGGAAAAAAAGAACGAGTAGGTGGGGAATAACTTTTTCATTAAAAAATATCGTGGCGGGAGGTCCGAGCGCTGGGAAATCGCGTGCTTACTGGCAGTTGCGCGAGCTCAGAATATTACCTGCGCTTGATTATGTTGATGAACGAATCGTTCCACGGCTTTTCCTGATATCGCGAAAATTATGTTTTATACTATTTTTAGTAAGGGTATCTTATTCACCAGTTAATTGAAAGTTTTCATATAGGAGAAGCATTTTTTTATCGTTGCATCGTTTTTCATATATGATACCAAAAAAAAAAAAAAATATGACGGATAAACTACTCGAAATTGTTCGTTCAATGCACCCCGAGTGGAAAAATGACGTTGTCCAAGCAGCTGCGATGCGCAGAAACTGAAATTGAACTTGCGTTATGAAATTATTAAACAATTCATGGTAACAGCTGCCGTGTTCTCAACTTGATAGGTACGAGATTTAATTGCATTTATTAATTCCAGTCTCTTGAACATTATTAAATCATCTCGATTCATGAAGTATTTTACCGAAAACAATTCGTTATCTAAATATACCAGAAATCATATTACCAACACAATAGAATCACGCATTTACGCTCGAAACGAAGAGAATAGAAACTTTTCCCAACGTCTAAAGATCCTTCCTAAAATCTCGATGCTCGTAAGCTCGCTGTCGAACTAACGAGAAAGAAGTGAAACCCTCCCGTTATCGACGCATATCCATCCAACAATTAACCGCTCAATTATGAATGATAGCAAGTAGCTCTCGTCGCGCCTTCGAAAAACTTAGCCGGGACGCAGCGACGTCGTTAAAAATTGTCCTTCTACGTAAGCGCGTCAAAGTTGCCCTGAGAACTTCTGAGACGACGCTGCATTTAAAGTTAAAAGGCTCGCAAGCGTCGGCATGTATAAATCCTTGAAGTTTAAAGCTCTTCTTGGGGGGGGGGGGGGAGGAGAGAGGCGGTAAACGGCTACGTTTTCCAAACTAGTTAGCCCCGCGTGCGGGCGTGATTGCCGCGTGTTAAACTAGAGAGGATTTAGGAACTTCAATTGAGCATGCGTTTGAAGACTGCGCGCACTTGTCCGCGTTTATACGCTAAAACCGCACAATATATATACTTTCTTGCGCGAGGTGAGTCTTAAAAGATGTTATTGCAGAGTTCGTCCCCCACGGAAGGCAATTTAAAGTTGCCGGAGGGGATGGGGGCTAAGAAAGATGGATCGAGTCAATTAAAAGGAGAAAAACCGAGCTCGTGACGACAGGGATTTTCCTCGTGTGTGTATTGATTTTCGCTGCTGCTGTTTTGAGAAATTTAATGGTTCCGGTGCGTTCTTTTAAAAATTATTAATGATCGCTGGGAGGAAAGTAGCAATATTTTACGCTATTTTGGGTTTGACGATGATATCTGAATAATCTCGATGTTAATAACACTTCAAAAGTATTACATATAGTTTCACGGAAAATTCACTCGACGATAGTTCAACAGTCAATGCGACGCAAAGCTCGCGCGCATAACTTTTTCAAAAATTCGCGAATTGAATCCCCTCCGTCGAGCAGCGTAATTTACGAGTTATCGAACTACACATATCTACCGACCGCGAAAACTGAGCATAATAAACCGCGGTAGGAGTATAAATCGCTGCAATATCATTTAAAAATCCACGTTATTCGGAGCATGCGTCGTCCCTTTAAATGCAATCAAACTCGCGGTTCGGCTCTCGACGGAAAATTTACATTTTCATTGCCCCAACGCATATTGTTTTGGCTGCACTGCTCACTGCGAAATGGGAGGATTTGCCAGGACCATACATGCAGCGCGCAAATTAAAAGTTTTATATACACCCGACAATCGACGGGGGAATTCTTTTGGCACACAAGCGCATCGCGGTTTTTTTTTAATATTCAAGAAATATGTGCATGCGGAATTTTCCGAAATTGCGTTGTCCTTTCACTTTGACAAAGTCAGCGCAAAGAACATCAGCCATTCACTCTACTGCGTCGATTATTATTAATCAATCGCGCGCGTCGTCCAAAAATTTAATTATTCCTCGCGAATCACAGACGATCGAGCGTCGCCCGCATGTCATCCCGATCGCTCTACCAGCGCAAAAATTGGCTTCGCCTCGGTATGTGTATATATATATATATATATATATATATATATATATATATATATATATATATATATATATATATATATATATATATATATATATATATATATATATATATATATAAAACATCGACTGCTAGCCGAAAATCACTTTTTCCGGGTAAAAATCGCGCGCGCAACCACGGGCGACTCGGTTCAAAGGGCGGCTCTTTTTGACGCGGCGCCGAGCAGGCCGAGCGTTAAAAAATGTCGGGGAGTACGCAGTGCGGGCGCGACTCTCTCTCTCTCTCTTTCTCTCTCTCTCTCTCTCTCTCTCTCTCTCTCTCTCTCTCTGTATATATGAACTTATAAAAAGCTGCGGGAACTGGCGCCGCGACTGTTTTGCACCTGGCTGGTATTTTTCATCTCCTCTTTTTATCGTTCGCGAAAGGGTTTCATACGCAGCGCTGGGTGACGCATCGTAAATTCCGGGCGTACTGTTGAAAGAGAGGTAGATACAGAGAGAGAGAGAGAGAGAGAGAGAGAGAGAGAGAGAGAGAGAGAGAGAGAGAGAGAGAAAGAGAGAAGTAGGAAATATACAAAGTTGCGTGGCGGATATGCGTAAAAATATCGAATTCGTGCGGCGTTGTGCCCGAAAATTGTTCAAAGAATCTGACGCCGTTGAATCGCGCATCCAAACGAATATGAACTTGGCTGAATTAGAATATTATGGATGCATAACGTTTGAAGCGCGTATTGCGGAGAAGTAGCGTTTGTCGAATGCCCTCTTTGGCGATGGATGAAACCAAAATCCAACTCGTATTTCTGTAGCGCTAACGCAACCCACTGTGGGCTCGTGGTTCACATTCTGTTTGGCACATAGCGGAATACATAGTTCAATTTCTAGATGTACCATATACTAATGCTCGAAACTGTAGCGTCATTCGTGCTGCAGCCAATTAGGCATTTCGACAGCTTTCACACTGAGTGCTCGAAATGTGCTTATTTCGATCAATCCCGGCAAATTAGCATGCGATGCGAGAGTATTATTAAAATGAATACATCATGTACTTGAACATTGATCTATATATTAACTGCTCAATTTTCATACATTAATTAACATTTTTAAAATCGTCACAGTGCAACTAAACGAGTTGAAAGAGCGTTTTAATCATCGGGTTTTTTGCTGCCATTTGTCGGCCGGGAATTGAGTTGTAAATTCTAGAGTGAACCGATGCACCGCAACCTCGAGTATGTGTACAGCGAAGAGCGGTGAGAGAGAGAGAGAGAGCTCCTCTGTATGCAGAATTTTCCTCGAATCAATCTTGGCTGCTATAAGATTACGTGATTAGTACAATTTTGAGTTGTTTTTAGAGCCTCGTTTAACGTTGTTTGTACTAAAATTTAGCCGGATTCTAGTGGATATCGATAAAAATGTTTTCGCTGTAGTATTCTGGACTAATACGAAAGCAGAAGTTTTGGTGGATTATAACAAACAATCGCTCAGATAATTTGAAATTAGATGAACCGAGGTCTATAATTTTAAACGAATTAATTGAATGATGTCTTGTGATTCAGTCAGTTAAGTCCTAGTTTCCTTTCTTAAAAAAATTTATTAAAAAATATTCGTCCGGAAAATGCAGCCACAACATTTGCCGGGCGACAAAAAACTTCCAGTCAATATTTTGTTACGAGAGATCCTATAACGAAGTAAGAGTCATCCTCAAAAGCTATAAATCATACCAATTCCAAAAGTAGGCCTCACGGTGCTCCCTCGAATTTCTCGCGTTTAAACAGCCTCGTAAAAGAGCCACAAGCTCGCACACGATCCCCCAGGCAGCTCGTAATCTCCTTTTCCCGCGTGTCCTCAGCTCCTATACATACACGCGTCATCCTTCGCAGCGTAAATTCGGATTTTACTGCAAATAATACTGGCAATCCGATACGCATCGCTCGCTATGTGACTCTCCAGACTGCTGTCAAAGCTCTCTTTCCAGGAACAGCCAAACCAAGTGCCTCGCTATCGCACACACCTCGAATACTGGCGACTTTGACGCAGTCCCTTTATGGCGCGCTCGGCTAATTTCGCGAAAATTCATCGCCGCTGGATAAACAGCTGCCGCGATGACAAAGGCGTGAGTCTGCAGGTGACAGAGAAAAAATTCATGACTGACGCGACTCGGTTTTCGCGGTTGCATGATGATGCCCAGCTGTGAAAGCTTGTGACACTTTGGTTTCGGTAACTTCACACGTTTTAATACTGTTATCTCCACATTATTGCGTCCGCTTACTAGGTGTTAAACCGTTATATTGCTTATTAGAGCAATTATCCAATAAGTTTGAACCACTGCTGGGTATGACAATTTTTGTTTCTATTTTCCATAGAATATAGTGCTTCATTGTTATTAGCAGTACAACAAATTGATTACTTTATTGTTTGATATTTGATTTCTAATTATCAGAGTGTAAGCTTTGGCGTTTACAAAACGTGTCAATTTCTGACAAAGCAAACATCATGGAGCTTGAACGATAGTATGTTTGATCAAATCCCTGGGAAATCCTCGACCGATCGACGGAGCCGAAACGGTGCTTTGGAATTAAATCCGCTTGCTAAAATTGAAACTCCAAACAAACCTCGTAATCATTAGGAGCAAAGCCTCCCATATTCAAAGTTCTCTCGAAATTAAGCAGTATATACGAAAATTTAA
The DNA here is from genome assembly GCF_009193385.2 of Nasonia vitripennis. Taxonomy (NCBI): domain Eukaryota; kingdom Metazoa; phylum Arthropoda; class Insecta; order Hymenoptera; family Pteromalidae; genus Nasonia; species Nasonia vitripennis. The sequence continues at coordinate 9,055,220 of NC_045760.1, read as the reverse complement.
TACGAATATTATATGTACGGTCGTTGTTATTTATGGCTATTGTAAAACCAAACGATTGCGTTGTCTTAAAAAATAAAATTATTTTCGTACAGATCGCTAATTCAATTTTATCAAGCTTCAAAAAGAGGACGTTCAACAAGCTTCAAACTAATTGATCAATTCGTTCAGGACCAGAAGCATTTCGTATTCAAATTGGCGTCTCATCGGATAATCCATTTATTGGGGACGTCCACAGAAATTTAAATACCCAAGTAGCTGTGAATTATTTTTGGAATGTTTCAAGTTTACTTTCGAAGCAACTTTGTTTAAAATTGTAAATTATCACTTCCGTCAAAGTTCTAAACAATTATTTGAAGCTTAAATTTAATCACGCCGCTAATTGCAATTAAAATAGCATGCTTACACGGGGTGTCTACCGCCTACACGACATTTTCAAAGGATCGAGTGTTATTTAGGCGAAAGATCTAAGTGTTCTCTCAACTACTTGTGGTTTTAATGCCCTGTGAGAAATTGTTGTGAAACTTATGCATTTCATATATGAGTTAATATGGGAGATATATGATAATCCAAAGTTTGGAGCGCAGTTAATGCAGCATATAGTTCTTCGCTCTACATATTCGTCTATCAATTTGACAAATTTGGCGAAGTTTTTAATTTATAGAAAAGAACATTCTAGGCGAATTTCGAATATTATGAGTTAATCGACCGAGTCGCGATGTTAACTTTCAATAAGTTACACGTATAAGCGTCGATTGACTTATCCTTATTTTCAATATTGATAAAACACCGAGCTTTTATAGCAAGGAAGCGTATACATATAGGCTTCCTCGCACTTACTTGGCAGGGTAATTCTCTGAAAATTTGCTGTTAGGGTAAATTTTCTTCAACGGGTAATGGCGTTGGTATAGAGCTTAAGTACACGCATCGATCCAATGGAAATAGAGCTTTTAAAGTGTGACTTATGGCTTACAGAGTTTGCTTTGAGAGCTTTTTGAAATGCAAAGTACACCAGTACATGAATGCTGAAAATACAAGCGTGGAATTTTGCCTTAAAATGTGAATCGCTCGGAAATCATTCTGGGCTCTATTTGATCCGTAAAAAAATAATGTGTTTTTTTCATGCTTCAGATTTTACGCAACACTGAGTACCAAAAATAAGACGTTCCCTACACAATTCTCGAGATTTATTTGGGCTCGCAAATTCAAATTACCCGAAATCACTGCCTAATTTATATAAACTAGCCAATAACAATAAAAACGTGCGTGGGCTTATCGCGAGTAGCGCCTTAACCTGACCCGCGAAAAAAGATTAACAATCTGCAGAGATAACCATAAAGAATCCAACGGCTTGGTCTTCATCGTGATCAATTGCCAAGGTGTGGGCTAAGGGAACGAGGCAATTCTTTATCGGTCAAGACAATTAAAATTTGTTTCGCACCGCAGCCGTTTCTTATATCCCAGGGTTCTCTAGAATGATTGATGTCGTGTGTTGCACGAAAGAAAGCTCTATCCGGCCGTGGTAGCAATCAACTCGCGCAGCGCGAGATTCGCGAATGAAACTCTGGAAGCCCGGGAAATATCACGTGTGTATATATCTATATAGCTAGCGACGAGCGAAATAGCTGAGCGCAAGGTTCCGGCAAAAAGATACGTCGTCGTAAGATACTTAAGCATCTAAGACAGATGATCCGAGTTATCGTCGATGCTGCTGCAGAATTGCAGCGCTTTTTTTTTGATGACTTAGCGGTTATGTTTGTCCTTGTTTTTACATCATTGATTAACAGGGATCTTTTTGATTCAATTTATTTGTATATTTCCTTTACGTTGTTGCTTCATGATTGGTAGCCTATATGCTAATCGGGGAAATATTTGAGCACGAAATGAAATGATTCGATGACATTTCGCTTGATAATTAAACACAAAGCGTTCATATTGAAGAGATATGTATTTTATATGATTTTGGCTCGCTGATTATGTAATATTCGAAATAACTTCAGTTGGATCGTGGACTGAATTGCCTTAATTGATTGAAATCAACACAATCGCGACTAAATGCCGGGTATGTGTGTGTATGTATGTATGTGTATATATATATATATATATATATATATATATATATATATATATATATATATACACACTATAAACAATAAGTGATAATAAACTGTAGTCAAATCGTTCGCCAGTTTATGCTATATATGCTTGACTTAAAAGGATCTAAAATTCTAAAAGGCTCAGACGTCCCTGTGCAACAACATCTTTAGCGGAAAATTTCAGATTTTACGACTATCGCGCGTGGCTCCATCTGAAATATCGGTTAACTGCTGACCAAAGCGCGTCGCTATATATTTTCGCCAGCCACACCACTTCGCACATTTACGAGACAGTTGCAAATGTTTCTCTCGACGAACTATATAGCTGTGAATTTGTCGCGCCAGCGTTTGTCACTACGTCCCACCCACCGAGCGTCGGGCCTGGTCGATGGACTTGTACGCGTTAAAAGGCGTGACTCGGCTCTATCTCACCGGATTTTTATCCCGGGCAAAAGAAAAAAGCGAAATCCTACATTATTTTTGTTTTTAATTTCGCGGAGAAAAAGGAGAGCAGCTGACCATTCGCTAGAAGAGCGGTTTTATCGTTCGCGGTGATTGCGGCGCTGAATGGTGGGATGGTTTATTTTTTAATTTAACGGACGAGGTTAATTTGATGTTTACGGTGTGGGATAAATCCACGAGGTAGGATATCATTGTCTCTGGCGAAAAGCTGATTCATTCGTTGCTTTTTTGTAGTTGTAAAATTCGTTTTTTTTTCATTTCGTACGCGGAATATTTCGTTAAAATGAGTTTTGATTGAAAAATTAATTTCCTGTTATATAACATTTTCATATAAATCGCCTTAGGAAATGGCAGAAACGTTTGTATGACAATAAAAAAAAACGATGAAATAAAATTCGACTCTCGATTCGCGCACCCTGAATTTGCGAAAAATCAATTTACAATTTTGTGGAAAAACGCGCGATTATATATCATCTATTGGAAATGGGTGAAATAATTTATATTAAACTCAGTATATTCTCTTTTAAATAAGACTTTTATTCTGAGTAGCAGAGAGAAGGAGTACGGAGCACATCTAGACTCTATGAGATTCTGTCGCAGACTAAACTCCTAGCGCATATCGGCGGTGCATAGCGATGCAGGAAAACTGCCTAAAACAATGGTCCTATTCTAGCCCTACAGACAGACTCCAGATGGCTAGACCCTCCAAGAAGTCCGCGTCGCACTACGTGCCGCTGCACCCCGCGTCGTAATCCGAGCGAACCATAAAATATAAAAACACATGAATGGACCTTTCTTAAGTTCGAGTATGGTCCGAGATTTAGTTTTGTAACCGGAATATTTCAACACGCCCCCTCAAAAGTAAATCTCGTAATCTGAAATTGCAGTATTAATTTAAATATAAACTAAACACACGCTTAAGTACATAAATTTCTAATTTCCTAGTATATTATATACATGCTTAAAAATACACACAAACAAACGTATATCTTCTAAATTACAAACAATAATATTAACTTCAATGAACTATAATTAATATCTAGATTAAACCCTATGTGCTCTCCTTCTTTCTACTCTCAGTTACTGGGGAATTACATATGGTCCAACATTTGTTGCACGGATTAGGAAAACCCAGAAAACCTAATCAGACCATTTCTCTCACACTTATTATACATTTACATAACTATCTTAAAATCTAAGTACAAAATATTTTTTTTTTTTTTATTCTAAACCCATCTCTGTTCTGAATTCCAGAAACTTCACTGCAGGTAATGGCTTGGTTAAGGCATCTGCTAGTTGATTACCTGTAGGAATATATTTTAATTTTATTACATTTTTCTCAACTTGCTCTCTGGAAAAATGATATTTTATATCAATATGTTTTGATTTTCGATAGCTAGTTGGATTATTTGCAATACTAATACAGCCATTATTATCTTCATAAATTATGATTGGCTTTTCAATCGTAATATTGATGCTACTAGCTAATGACTTAAGCCAAATAGCTTCGCTTACAGCCTCATACAGAGCCATATACTCTGCTTCTGTTGAAGAAGTTGCAACAGATGCTTGTTTCTTAGTATTCCAACATATTGTGCACTGTTCATACAACTTAAACAAATAACCAGTTGTACTTTTTCTATCAGTTCCAACTGAACCTCCCCAATCTGCATCAACATAACCAGACAAAATATCATTAAATTCACCTCTTTCATAAGTTAACTTTAAATTAATTGAACCTTTTAAATATCTTAAAACTCTTTTCAAATTTTGCCATAGTTCTTTATTATTTTTATTACAATATCTACTCAAAACATTTACTGCTGTACTCAAGTCTGGTCGGGTACAAATCATTATATAAATAAGACAACCAATTAAATTTCGACAAGGGGCATCATACTTTTCATCAGAATTAAGAGCTTCATAATCAAGTTTACTTGGTAAAGGTGTATTTACAGAATTACAATCACCCATGTTAAATTTATTTAAAACAGTTTTAATGTATGAACTTTGATCTAAAGTTAATTTATTATTATTTCTTTCTACTTTAATTCCAAGGAACATTTTTATTTCTTTCAAATCTGTCATACTAAATTGATTCATTAAATAATTTTTAAAATTGCTCATTGTAGTATTACTAGCAGTTACTATAACTAAATCATCAACATAAAGTACAGCATAAATATTTTGTTGTATATCACCTCTATCTAAAATATAAATACAACGATCGACTGACGAATTTTTAAAACCTTTCTCAATCAAAGTTTTTTCAAAAGTTTGAAACCAGCACCTTGCTGCTTGTTTTAAACCATAAATAGCTTTATTTAATTTACATACTTGATTGCTTTTACATTTAACACCTTCTGGCACTTTCATATAAATTTCTTCATTTAATTTACCATTAAGAAAAGCAGTTTTTACATCCATGTGATGAATTAACAAATTAAATTGATTTGCGAAAGCTACAATAAATCTAAAACTCGAAATTCTAGCTACTGGAGCAAAAGTTTCGTTATAATCGACTAAGTATTTTTGAGTAAAACCGCGAGCAACTAATCGCGCTTTATATCTGATTGGATTACCAAATTCGTCATTCTTTATTGTAAAAACCCATTTGCAATCAACAATATTTTTATTTTGAGGTCTAGTTACTAAAGTCCAAGTTTTATTTATTAAAAGTGAATTTATCTCGTCTCTAACAGCCTGTTCCCAATTTACTCTATCATTACTGTTTTCAATGTCTTGAAAAGAACTTGGAATGTTATAAATTGTAGACAATGCACATAAAATATGATCATCATTTTCATTATAAGAAATTAAAGGCTTTTGCTTAATCCTCTCACTCCTACGGGGCTTTATTTCTTGTTCATTCTCAGAGACAGACTTATTGGTTGTTTCTGTATTGATTACAGATTTTTCATTTACGTTTAATTTAACGATTTTCTCTGAACTGTGATCATAACAATCACCAGATTCAGGCACTGATTTTGACAAATTGTCAGATGCATCAGTTTCAATTTCTAAATTACCATTTCCAGTTTTTACTGATTTTGACAGATTGTCAGATGCATCAGTTTCATATTCTATGTCATCAATTATTTTTAATTGGTAATCTGGCCTTGATTTAACAAAATTTGTTTCGTCGACAATCACGTCTCTTACGACAACAAACTTTTCATTCCTCACGTCCCACACTTTATATCCATTGGGTTCATATCCAACTAATATACCTTTCCATGATTTATCATCAAATTTTGATTGTTTTACTTTATTATGAACATAAACAGTACTTCCGAAAATTCTCAAATATTTTAAGTTTGGCTTTTTATTATGCCACATTTCAAATGGAGTTTTATTAGATTTTAAAGCTTTAGTTGGCGATATATTAATTAGATATGTTGCAGTTAAAACTGCCTCTCCCCAAAATACTTTCTCTAACTTAGCACCGCTTATCATCGCACGTGCTTTTTCAGTTAGTGTTCTATTCATGCGTTCTGAGACGCCATTTAATTGTGGGGTACGTGGAACTGTCAAATGGTAACTTATTCCTTTTTCAACACAATAGTCTTTCATCTCATTCGATAAATATTCTCTGCCATTATCAATATATAAATTTACAACTTTTAAGTTGAAATGAGCCTCGCTCTTTGCAATAAAATCTTTAAAAACAGAAAATACATCCGATTTATAGGATATTAAATATGTCACACAATAATGTGTATACTCATCAACAAATATTGCAAAATAGTTTTTATTATTAACCGTCGGAGGAGTGATTGGACCGCAAACATCAGAATGTATTATGAACAATGGTCGTTTAATATAAGTCTTATCCTTCTCTCTATTGAAAGGCAACCTTGACTGTTTACCATTTAAACATGCTTCACATATATTTTCATTAGGCATAATGTTTTTAATTTGATTTATATCATCAACCATTTGTTCATTTTTAAGTTGTAAAAATTTCTGTTTACCTATGTGACCAAGTCGTTGATGCCATAATTCATAATTATTTTTAACAACATTATACACTTTAGAATGTGTATTTCTTTTAGACGCATCAACGATAAAATCAACAATAAGTAAATTATTCATAGGCTTACCTCGAATTATGGTTTTACTACCTTTCGTTACCTCAACACCATTTTGATTGAAAACAATTTTCATACCAGCCTGCTGCATTTTCTGCACTGATAATAGATTGTTTGGTACTTCGGGACAGTAAAGGACACCCTCAAGAATACCATTTACTCCCATGTTGCTTGTAACGTTGATCATTCCTTTCTTCATTGCTAATATATATGTGCCACTTTTTGCAACGTTTATTTTTATCGGTGGATTTAATTCTATATAACTAGTAAACATTTCATCGTTGTTGATAATATGATCTGAAGCACCAGAATCAATAATAAATCGCATTTTATGGTTTGTTTCTTCAATTTGAATATTATTAACCATAAAAGCATAACTTGAAGTATCAGCAAAAGATGTAGTCGCTTCTGGCTCTTCACTTTGAACTTGTTGCACAGTTTTGTTTTTATTTTTCATTCTTTTAGCTAAAAATTGCTGTCTTCTCTTTTTAAAATGACAGGTGATTTCTTTATGTCCAATTCTTCCACAAAAATGACATTTCATTTGTTGATCTTTGTTATTAGTGTTATTTTTAAAGTTGCTATTATTCTGTGAATTATCTTTATTTTTATAACTAGATTTATTTCGAAAGTGAGATTTATTTTGAAAAGTTCTTTTTGTTAAAATTTGTTGTTTGTGGCTCTTGCTGAGTTTGAAGTACTTTTGCACTCGTATCACTTGATTCACTCTTTAATTTAACTTCATGATCTAATAATCTTGTTTTTACAAAAGCTAATGTAATACTGTCTTCAGTCAAAGTTTCTATTGCAGTTACTACACCATCATAAGTATTTGGAAGTGTTAAAAATAAATGTGAAACTTTATCCGTTTCTTCTACTCTTGCGCCTGCAGCTGATAACTCTGTTATTAAATTATCAAAAACATTAAAATGACTCATGAGTGTAGAATCGCCTTGCAATTTCAAACTCAATAATTTCTTGCGGATCGCAAGTTGCGTAGCTAAACTTTTTCTCTCGTACACACTGTCTAACTTATTGAAAATCTGCCGTGCTGATTGTTCAGTATTGGCAAAACCAAGCATAGAGTCAGACAGATATTCTATAATAACACTCCTTGCAATTCTCTCAGCTTTTCTCCAACTTCTCGAGACTGGATTCGGCTCTCCATCAATCACTTTGAGTAAATTTAACTCACTTAATAATGCACGAACTCTAAATTTCCATACGTTATATTTTTCACCGTCAAACGGTTTAATGTTTCTTTTCGATTTAGAGTTATCCATTTTTAATTTAAATAAAAAACTAGTCACTATTAAAATAACACAACACAAACACAGCTAAACGTTATCTGGGCCCATAACCTATTGGAAATGGGTGAAATAATTTATATTAAACTCAGTATATTCTCTTTTAAATAAGACTTTTATTCTGAGTAGCAGAGAGAAGGAGTACGGAGCACATCTAGACTCTATGAGATTCTGTCGCAGACTAAACTCCTAGCGCATATCGGCGGTGCATAGCGATGCAGGAAAACTGCCTAAAACAATGGTCCTATTCTAGCCCTACAGACAGACTCCAGATGGCTAGACCCTCCAAGAAGTCCGCGTCGCACTACGTGCCGCTGCACCCCGCGTCGTAATCCGAGCGAACCATAAAATATAAAAACACATGAATGGACCTTTCTTAAGTTCGAGTATGGTCCGAGATTTAGTTTTGTAACCGGAATATTTCAACATCATCGCATTTTAATAAACACTGAAAGATCGTTTAAAGCCATATTTGTCATTTCTAAATCATGCAGCAGATCAAGTTGCTTTTGATAACGAGTAAAAACCAATTTGAAACAGCCCGGGCTGCCGAAAAATTTAATCCGCGTTTGCTCAACCCTCTGCATATACAGTAATCTGGGAAATTCGCCGCGTCGGAGCTTCGCTCAATACCCGGCTGAGTGTGCTCATTTGCATGCGGGCCTTAATTCCAATGAAAATTGAGGTGCTCGTGTATAGCACTCAATAAACGCACGACGCTTTTCGTATCAAGTGTTCTTCAGCGCGTCGGCGCGATTCTCGCCTATATTTCCAGCGCAGCGCAGCAGTAGCAGTAGCAGCACTGACGCTCGCTCTGTACGGCGATGGCGCGGTTTTAGAACCGCTCAGCGTGAAATTATTAAGGCACTGCGCAGCGGTATGCCGTGTATCATTCACTACACAGCTGAGACAATGTTCTTGGCTGGGTTATGAGCTTGTCCTGTGAGGCGAAAAAAATGCATCAGTGCATGAGTTGCTTCGTAAGCACGTGGCAATGTCGAGGCTACGATTTACGTATGAAATTCTCCTGCGTTGTTTTTACAAACATCATATAATACGTGAACCCAATAATTGTTTTTGGGTACACACAGCGTTATCTCTTTCCATCGAGGCTAATAACAGCTGTATCCGAGATTTACCGTACGACCGGCAGAGCCCAAAGCCAATTCCGTCGCCCCTCGGAATAAAAAGAAATCGCATCCATAACAATAAACCAGAAAAGAAGCCTGCAGAATTTTCATAAACCACCCGAAACTATTCGAAAAGGAGCGAACGATAGAGAAACGGTCTTGCGCGAACGAAAGCGACGAGCGAGCGAAGCTTCGACCAATTCGAAACTGGTTTCGCCATCGTCCACCTCCGAGCTTTCCTCCCCCATTGTGCCGTCCAACCACAATAAAGTCCTATGTACCCCGAGAGCCTCTCAACTCGGCCTGGCCTCCCGAATGAAGCAATATTTGCCCGGTTTGATAAGATTTGCCTGCTCGCGCGCTCTGTATACCTGTATATAATGCACTCGAAAGAAGGGAGATGGAAAGAAACGGAGGAGTAAAACGGTTACGTCGAATTATGATGTTACAGGTGACGTGGATTCGACGAAAGAAGGACCATCAGCTACTGACTGTGGGCCTGACGACGTACGCGAGTGACGAGCGCTTCCAAGCCCGACACTTTCAGCACAGCGAGGACTGGACTCTACAGATCAAGTTCGTGCAGCCAAGGGACGCCGGCATGTACGAGTGCCAGGTCTCGACCCATCCGCCCACCAGTATATTTCTCTTCTTGGAGGTCGTCGGTAAGTCCGTGATTGATCGCGCCGAGGGGGAATGAGCTCGTAAGGATCGCCTTTTCGCGCTTGTAATGACGAGATGTGACGAGTGGAAGGAGGTTTTCTTCTTTTCTCTCTTTCTCTCTCTCTTTCTCTCTCTCTCTCTCTCTCTCTCTCTCTCTCTCTCTCTCGTTTGATGGCTGGGGAGGTATTGTTGCGGCGGCTCCTTGAGTGCTTGCGGTCGGCGAAAGGTGTTATTCGTCTGCGTTTTTTGTGTCCATACGAAAGAAACACCTTTTTTTATCGTTCGCGAGCTAGTTGAATTATTACAGCACGCGCGAACAAAAATATACACGGATGATGCCGCTTTGACGGTTCGTAAATATTTGCCTCGGTACTCAAATACGCAATCGCGGAAATTGAATGCACGGCTACACTGAAAAAAAAACAATCGTTTCTGCTGTAAAGTCCGGTAGTTTTAACCGTTCTGCCACCGTAACGACTGTTCAGTAAGAACAACGGTGTGCCACTGGTAGTTTTGGCGAGTCGCGACTCGTAAAATTGGTCGCTTACGCGGGACACCAGCAAAAACGACCGAACTGATTCTTTAAAACTGCTGAACTCTACGGTAATCTTGGCGAGTCTTCGTACAATGACGGATTACTGGTGCGAGTTCAGTTAAAATGGCTGTGTTTTTTTTTCAGTGTACGCTAATCCAAGACACAGCTTGTATTCCGGGTCATCTTCGATTCGTCGACCGATCGCAGTCGCACTGGAAAATCAACGACTGCGTGCTAGCGAGTTGAAAAAAATAGCCATTATCTCAATCACTTGCTTGTAAAATCACACGACACTACTCTGCAATTGTGTTGTTTTCTGGTTCTCCAACGTCACTCGAGCGAATCTCTCGTCTCACTCCAAATGTTTCATACGCAAGCACTCGACATCCGTAATATAACGTTACACGCAGCTGAGCTTTACAACAAGCAATGCCGCGCGTGTGTCAGTATCGATTGTATCCGTCAACCGGCAATTCTATCTTCGGCCCTTCGAGCAGCCAAAGCACCGTATCGTGATTGGTCGGAGGAGTATAAGTACAAATACGGCTGGATCCGCGTGTATATATATACACACACACACAAGTACAGTACACGAAGGCGAGGAAAACTTCCCCGAAAGAATCCTCCCGTATATAAGGGGAAGAGAAGAAGGTTTGCACAGCAGTGTATACGTCGTCGTGCTCACTTCACTTGTCGGAGAAACTCTTCAGCGAATTTTCGCCAGACATGACGCGCGAAATAATTCACCGTTTTCTTGACTTCGATGCAAAACCACACGTACTGCATATTTTAGCGAATCAAAATCCAAAGCTCAACCCTTTTTATTTATTCAAGCTCGCGCATCGCCGAAAGCTTACTTGAATCTCTGGAACAACATTTGCTCTGCAGCAACGGAAGCCGTGCTGGCTTGTCGAAATATCCGAAAATCTTTGGCCGCAATTAATTGAAGCCGCGAGCACTTGCTGGCTTGACGAGTAAATTCGAGCGTGGTGGCGTTAAACATGATTAATCGACGATAATGCAGCACACGCGTATAATAAATCCCGCGGGACACACGCGTATAATAATACCGCAGCGAGCCGCGCTCCGTTTAATTCCTCGCGCCCCGGCAGTTGTCTTAGCGTTATTTACTTGCTCTCGCGAAATAAAGCGAGGAAGACGCATTGTTTTTCTCCTGCCGTCGTCTTGGATTTTGCCGCGACTGCGTGTGATTTTTTTTTTAAGGCAGAGAAAGCGAGCTTTTGTTCTCAGCTCTCTCACTTCGAGAGCGAGCGAGAAAGAGAAGCTTTTTGCATGTAACAAAGAGGCGGGAGCTTTTATCGGATTTCGCGCGTCGAACGATGGGCGGAGGCGATGCAGCTTTATTCCTGCGAGATGTGTTTTGTCGATGCACGCGCGCATATACGATTCGAGACGTAAGGTTCGTAGCTGTATAAACTCGGACGCGAATGATGACGCCGGTGCGTTTTAATTCCCGAGCTTCCGGGCGAATCCAATGAAATGTTTTAGGGAGAGCTCGCAGCCGAGCTTTTTCGCATATTCAAAAACGTAATTCGGCCCCGGAGTGAGTGCATTCTCGTACGGCGCCAACTTTTCTCGTAAAGCGCTGGGGGAAAAAACGACGCTCCTTGTGAATACATAACTGGGTTACGCCGTGCTCGCTCGGGACTTGCGTAATCTTCCTTGGAGGACGCTATATAAACGCGCGTACAGAAAGTCTAATGCTCGTACAAAGTGGAGTTTAATGGAAAGCCGAGCGTTATTTTTTCAATTCGATTCGCGACATTAAACAACAATAAACAAACGCTCTCTACAGAAATTCCCCCAGAGAAAGAGAGTATATACATATACGTCTTGTCCGCTTTATCCGCAGCGCGCAATCCCAGGCGCGCGAAAGCTCTCCTGTTTGAAAATTCAAACGCTGGCTCAGCGCGAAATCGAAAATCTAATTTCCTCCTGGAAAAAAGCCGGTCGAAGAGCCGCGCATCCGCAGCGCGAGAGAAAGAGCTCGAATCCCGAGATTGGCGCCTCACCAAACGTTTCAATCAACCGCACGCCGGCGCGCCGGCTTTTGGCCTCAGCCCCTTAATTCTCTCTTTGCTCTCGCCCGAGCTGTGATGCATCCGCAAAGGCGCGGCTTCGAAAATCAGGATCTCTTCGAACGCGCGCGCGCTAGCAGAGTCTCTAGAATTCGCCCAGCATCCTGACCGATAAACGTAAGTATGATTAACGCTGGAGCAAGAGAGAGCGAGAGGGAGAGAGAGAGAGAGAGAGGGAGACATATAGCTACAGCGTCGCGCTTCTCCGGCTGATTTACGACACGAGCGCCGTGGTAGCTGCTCCTCCCTCTCCGTCTGTCTTTTCCGCTGGGTCGCGCAGCAGCCGGGAATTAATTATTCTACGGCGCGCTAACCCGAGAAACGATCCCCCGTGGGATTTGTCGCTGCGCGCTGGAGGCATCCGCGATTTCTTCCGACGACTACGCTCCCCGTGTGTACAGACACGCTGCCGGAGCTGGTACCGGCGTGTTGCCGCGCAGCTCATGTGTATACGCAAACGGAGATGTATGGCGAAGGTAGTATTGCGAGCATGGTTTAACCTCGCCCCTGCGCGCGCTCGAGAAATGGAGCTGTGCTGAGGTGAGAATTATTCTTTGCTCTGCACGGCACCGCTAGGACCTCCACTATCGCTGGATTAACGCGAGAGAGGTTAATTGCACGGTCGTGTGCGGGGATGCTGCTATCTTTTTCGTGCTGGCTGAGCGTGATTGGTCTGTGATTATATTCACGAAGTTTTACAGCAGTGCCAAGTTTAGTGGTTTCGAATAAGAACGAAATACTTACCACGTCAGTTTAATCGAAGCAAAATCGCCGAGAACAAATGCACGGCTCAGCTTATAACCTACCCCAAAATCCAAGAATGAAATACGTGTTCGCCCAAGTTCGTGAGCGCACGACGCAGCTCGTATCCTGGCGCGACTTCGCGTCCCGAAACAACATTTGTCTAAACTTTTATTTGATCTCGTCTCCGCGGGCAGAGTCGTACCACAAGTCTTGATCCAATACGAAATTCCAGCTCTCAGTTACAGTCGCGCATACCAGCAGCTTCGCACCGCGATTAGAGCCTCTCTCGCGTAACTTTCCTCGAAAGTCCGGTCGTTGATCCACTTTCTCTTCCCCCTCCGGAATGATAGAAAAAAAGGGCGTTCGTTTATTCGGAAGAAAAAAATCATGCTAATGCGCGCGTTAAAGTGATGCTTTATTTGCCCGCGTGAGCGCCAACAGCCTGGGGGTGTATATTTTCCCGCCTGCCGCGTACGTCCCTTTCGGAAAGAGAGAAATTCTTGGTCCCGTAGTCAAAGGGCTTTTTCCTCGAGGCCATTACTACTTTCCGCGGTTTTTTTTTCTCAGCAACCGAAAACCCTATTATACCGCGTACGTGATCGGGGTCGCGGATAATTGTCGCAATCGACGCGAGACTCGAGTCAAGAGATTTGTCTGATCAAAGAAAGCACTATGATTATCGGTGCTGACTGCGTGTTTCTTTTGACAAGTACCAGATTTTGATTATGGGATTAATTAGAGAGGATCAGAAAACGTTTGATTTGAGAATCTCCGCTTTGAGCTGTATGCTTGCAGATCTGCTGACGGTGAAGAGGATTACTTTTTCTCTCTGACTTCTCAAGCGTGTTAAACTGCTTTTGTATTATTATCGTTATAGACAGCTTACGAAAACGTTATTGTTCGAATATATCGTATCCACATCGCTGATTGCACGTAACGTCGAAATTTCGTCCAATCGAACAAGTAGTGGGTGAAATGATTTTCAAAGATAATTTATTATAAGCAGCAACGACTCCTAAACCTATTCCGCAATAATCGAAAAACATCTCATGAATACAGATACCAGGTGGACTGGAAAAGTCAAATCTCGCGCATACAGAAAAACGTCATGAAAGCCGCACATCAACGTTCCTAACTCTCGCACTTCCGGCTCTTCCGTCCTTCTTCCTGCCTATCATCGATTCGTCTGCACGGAATGCAATTACACCGGCCAACGCGCACACACCGGAATCTCCCCCATCGCTTCAACCTGGCAGTGGCGAATCGGATCGACATGTCGCCATCCAAGTGAGCTGATGAATAAACACGTGTGCCCATCAGTGTGCGCCTCCGAAAAAGCGTGAACACGTGCGTACAGCGTCATGTATGATCAAGCCGACGTACGCGTCACGTCCGCGTGAAAGTTTCTCTGCTGTTTATGTGGCTGGAAATCGTCGGGCGCGACTTCTTTTTGCCGCAGCGCTGCGGGAATGATGGAACTTCGCTGCGGCCATCACACACACACACACACACACGCGCGCGCGCGCAAGGTGAGATTTCCTCGAGCGTCGGAAATAAGTGATCTCGGGCGTGACTGGAATCGGACAAGGCTGCGCGGATCGATGGGGGTGAAGGGAATCGCGAAATTTGCGTCAGAGATATATTTTAGTAGAGCGGACTCGGCTACGGAGATTTATGGTACTCGCGTGCTGGATTCCGCTGCTCGATTAGTTTAAGCTTCGTACACGTATTGTGAACCGTCAGATTTTCAGAAACCTTTTTGTTATTGTTGTTGTTGCCGGAAATCATTTTGTTTTGTGCGATTTACGATGAAATTTTAATACATTTGTTTTCGTGCAAATGCCAATATTTAATATACCATATTTGTACATATTTGTACGATGACGCACGAATAGCAGGTTATTTTTATAATATTTTGGATACGATCGTGTTATACAAAAGTACAGGATTTACGATGAGAGTTTATTTTAGACCCCTTTGCTCGGTTTTCAGAAGAGACCTACTTTACCCAGAAAGCGGCCCTTTTTTATGTAACAAATATATCGAATGCAAGTAATTAAAATAGGGAGCCTCGATTGCGATGTACTATGAAAAGATAGAAATTTTCATTTTTCTCGTCATTCTTTCCCCTCGTTTGATTCGCAACTCGTCTCACAATTCGACTCTCGTCCAAACAATCCGTTTTTGTAAGAAATTTCGCTGAATACACCAGTCCGAAAAAATCGAGCTTTGAAAAGAGACGATTATATGGAATAAAGCCATTCGCCGTTGGCTCTCATTCGTATACGGCACTCTTAACATGTATTCGCCCACGGCGCACGCCTTCTCTGGGTATAGATACTTACATAAAACTCTCGGAATAACTGCATTGCCGACTGTAAATCGACGGCGACGGCTTTATTGCATAGCCGTCGTACACAAGTTTTTATTTTTCTGAAAATTAAGGCGGAGGTGAAACTTTATCGGGCTTCGTTCATTATGAATTTATTAACTCGAGAGGTGTATGCAAATCTTGGTCGAGGAAATGCATCTAAAGTACCACGCTGCATAAATAAACATCGAAGCATAATGAGGGAAAAAGCATAAAATTCCTGGTAGTTTGCTTCTTGAACTAGGTCATAAATTATTATTCGCAGTGTGAGCCATTATTTCTCGAAAATGATATTTATCCCCGTAACACGTTTCATGAAGCAGTCGAAAAATTCCAATTTCCAGAATTACTCCTGCGAATTAAGCGCCAAGGGACGTTCCGCTAAGACATCTCTCGCGCGCTTTTCGGCGAGAAAAAGGAGTAACCGGGTAATTAATTACCGTCTTCATTAGCGGCACCTCGCGTGCCGACTTAATCTTCATATTTTTCTCGCGAGCCGCTTTTCCGCTCGCTATCAGTAGAAACGATCTTTTCGATTATTACGCTAATTATTGCTGCGGGAAATGAGTGGTTCACCGAAAGTTTCGGACGACGCTGTTTAGCGGTTTGCTTTGACTCGTAAAAACTTTTCTTTGCTCCACGGGACGCATTCGAGCGGGAGGCTAGAGTGCAGACGAGAAATAAAATTGTTTTTATGAGTGGCTTTTAAAAGAGGAGCGTCGTCCCCGGAACAGCCGAGATTCGCTCGGCTGTTCCCTATCGGGAATGAATCTAGTTTTAACGTCCGTTTGCTCTTCTGCGTCGTTCGCTTGAAAATCCCTTTAACGAATTGACCGCGCCAAAGGGGAGGAAACCTTCCCGTTGATTGTTTTCCGAATGCGGCATTTTCCGACTAGAGAGAAATTCACCTGGACGGCTGATTCACATCGTTGCACGATGTGTATCAACTGCTTAATTATATCTCAGGTTGAAACTTCGTTTTGATGTCATTGTCCAGTGCGAGTAAGTTGTTGTCTTTTGAATCGCCATTGTTGGGCTAGCCCATTTAGTACTGCTGGTCTCTTGATTTTAACCGTTGACATATTGTTGTAATTACACGCCGAGGCCAAAGTCTCATTTTTACAATAGAGATGCTTACGAGTCAATGCTGTCGAGTACGTATAATGCACAGTGTTCAGAAGTTGAGATGAATAAATAAATTTCTATTTCGCGGAAATTTCAAACGAACGTTTGCGGAATGTAAATACAGCGAGAAATTAAGCATTCAATTCGATCGCTCTATAACAGCCTGAAAATTCTGATGTATTCAACAACATTGCTTCGGCTTGATGGAATATCATATAGGAAATCTCTTCGTGAAAATTAAAATAAACAGCGCCTCGGTATACAATAGCTGAAGATTGAAGTTTACTCAACTGTACGTAATTCAGAAAAATGACTGAGCCGTAACTAATTTTAACATCTGATCGAATTGCAGTTCAGTAATGCCGCGCGTGAAAGTATTATTTTCTAATTACAAAAGCAATCGGCCCGTCTAATGGAAAACGGTCTGGAAAAACAAAAGGTTCCAAGAAAAAAGGAATAGAAGAGAGAAGAGAGAATAGAGTAGCTCACTCCGGAACTATTTCTCTCGACACGCGCGCCATGCTACAGTCGTCGCGTTGACTAAAACTTCTTGTAATTCAGACGGGGAGAAACGACGGAAAAGAGAGAGAGAGAGAGAGAGAGAGAGAGAGAGAGAGAGAGAGAGAGAGAGAGAGAGAGAGAGGAGATTAATTAAATTTATTGGCGTACATTTCAGATACTCGAAAAGGCCGCGCTCTCTGCTCCTCCGTCGTTTCTGTTTCATCTGCTTTCGTGCGCGCGATTCAGCGCAGTACTGCTTCAGATTCTATTAGGAGCAAATAGCGACGCATGTACGCAGTTATACCGCCGAGTTTCGTGAATCATCGCCAGCTCTCTCTTCCCCCATTGTGTTCATGGCTTTTCGCTGAACGAGTTGTGTCAACGAGTTTGTCGAAAAAGCGATGTACCCGGCAAGCTCGTTATGACTCGTCTCTCACTCTCTGCCTGTCATGTTGATCCGCCTCGGAGTTTCCGAGGGAGAAGAACACATCTGATGTGCAGGCTTTGCCGCGCTGGATTAATTGTTTTTGTTTTTTGGCAAGTTGGCTTCGTTGGTGCTTTGTTTGCGCTGTAGTCAAGACCGATTCTCAGAAATTATTAGCTTTGCCGAGAATCCGAGCAAGAAGGATTCCTTATTATTTATTAACTTCGACCTCTTATTCTCTGCAATTATTCTCTGCAAAGAAAGCCGTTATTAAAGTTCTGGAAATTCGATTTTTGTCGTAATAATAATATTCAAATAAGAGAGAGATGCAACATCGCTGGAAAATTCAGCCTACGGCGTAGCGAACGTGTCAGTTTTGAATTTCGCGTTTAGCCGTGCAGCCTTTAAACGGCGCATATGGCGCGGGAAAACGGAAACAATTTACTGCGATCCCCGAAAATCCCCCGTATATTTTCTCCAACACAGAGCCAGAAGACTTGTTTAAATGCAGGCCGCGGGCATTATGTAACGAAGAAGCGCGGTATAATACTTTCTTCTTAATAATACCCCAGCAGCTGCAACAGCAAGAGTCGCGCGCGAGTGCAAAAAGAAAGGGCAACTTAAAACTAATATAAAATGCAGCACGGCGCGGGATTCTCCCGTTGAAAGGCTCTCTTTCTGCTTTCGGTGAGTTGTGTAAGTAGGAAAGGGACGGTTTTAGGTTGGTACTACGGCGGGGCGACTTTCTTTTCCTCGCGTACATACATCAAGGACGTAAGTCACGTACTTTTCAAGTCGCATAACCGTATGAAATTTTTAAAAGCGGATTCCCGCTCCCTTCTCCGCTGATGAAACAAATATCGCTGCCGTTGGACGAAGAAATTACTGAATTGCGCAAGTTATATACGAGGCTACTTTTTTGCTGATAAGACTGCATTTTATATAGCTCTCTTGTTTGTATACGCGACGTGCTGCTGTGTCTCTTGAGAAAAGATGCAAGTAACGTAGAAAAGCATTTCGTGAATTAGCTGTGACGAAGTGCTTGAAATTTTAAAACCAAGAGTACCCCGGTGCTCGAACGAAGTAGTTCCTTTAAAGCACGAGTTTATCGCTCCCTCTTTAAAATCCAAGTCGAACGCAAAATTCATCTCGTTAAATACGCCATAGAAAAGCTCCCTAGAGTTACTAGCCGATCTTTCGAATCAGTCGTAAATATCCCCTTACTAATGAACGTTCTTTTCTCATCTGTCCCTCATTAATTCACAAAAAAAAGCTCCAGCGCAAATAAGCGCGGAACGGAAGACACACATAATTTCTGCTCTCTCTCTCTCTCTCTCTCTCTCTCTCTCTCTCTCTCTCTCTCTCTCTCTCTCCCTCTCCGCTCCTAATCAAATTCAACTTTAATTAAGTCAATCGAATTAATCGCGGCGCACGGCCTGGAAATGGAAGCGACTGATTCAAAGCGAGAGCGGAGCTGCCCTAGTAATGGAGCCCTCCCGATTTTCCGCCGCCGCCTCCTCCTCCATTACCCTCAGCAATTCCCTTGACGAACGAGAGGAAGGGGAGCATGGGAAAATTCTTGAGCCTCGAGAGTTCGCTGCTCGCTTTCGTGTTGGGACTTTTTTTTTCACGACGTCATCCAAACGGGAAGAATATGAGCTTTTCTGTGCGGCCGTTTCAGTCCGAGGAACTTTTTTATCGAGTCCGTTGTAGTTGTTTACGGCTTGTTTGCGTTGTAGAAAGGTTAATCGCACAAAGTAATCGAAAGGATTTATATTGGCGCTCATTTTTGAGGCTCGACTCTTTAGTGTCACGTTCATATTTTTGAATCCTGTATACTGCCTCAAACAATCGTAAATTCGACCATTCATCTCCTTGTTCACAGCTGGCCGAACTCGTATACGGAGCGATCGCTCTGCCAATATAGTCCTCTCGTAATTCATCGGATATTCGCTAGAGAGTGGAAGAGAGAGAGAGAGACCAAACATCAACAAACAACGTACAACGTACAACGCTGAATGAAGTTCGGCGAGACTATGAATCTTCCTGCCCGAAGAGAGACTAAAAAACCCAGCTACGAGGAATTTTGCAAACCCACTGTACAGCGCTCCCCTTTACGGCAAAATTGATCGATCTTTGCCCGGTATCGTATGTGTGTGTCGCGTGTGTCCCTTTACCATCAAAATTGGATCTTCGATGCTCGATATCGCGGGCAAAAAAAAATATAATATCGTCGCAGAATCTAGTTCGCGGAAAAAACAAGCTGGCGGGCGAGAAAAAGGGAAAAGAAAATCTAGCCGTTAATAATGGAACGTCAGGGATGGATGCAAAGAGCAGTTGAGATTCGATTCTCGGCTTATAATTTATGAGGTAACGAGGAAGGTCGCCTCTCCGGGAGGTCGTAAAATTTTTTCTCCTTTGCGCGGGCTTTAAAAATTTCACGTCTTTTCAACGGGGCTAATTACGGGGTATATAACTTGAGGGAGAAGAAGAGCTGGAAGATAGGGCGAGGCTGCATTAACGACTCGAAAGTTACTCGCGGATGCGCACCGCCTGCAACGATGATGAGATTTTATGCAAAGTAAATAAATTTAATGGAGTCGGAGGCTTTTTTATGGGGCGCCGGCGCGCGTGTAAACATTTGTCATACTTACGGCTATAAATGACGTTTAGTGCTTCTCTTGCATATGGTCGGCAGTCGGAAGTCTCACGCATGGAAAGAGTTTTTGGAATAGTGTGAAACACCGAGAAGGCGAATCTGCTGAAATAAGAGTCGCAATTATGATCGCAATTTCCACGCAACGGCTCGCTTGAAAACAATCTCCAGCTCTCATCGCTTCAGCAGCTCTAAAAGCTCGAAAATCAGCGTCTCATCAGCAGCCGCTTCCTTCCTCTCTTTCCCTCGTCTCCACTTCGTCTCCGCATCCCTGTATTCCAAAGGGAATAATATTCCCGGCAACTCTCCCCGAGTCGAGAGAGACTGTATGCGATAATGCACTGCAGCAACGACGGACTACTCACACAATCAGACAACAGCAGCAGCAGCAGTAGCAGCAGCAGCGGGGAGAGTTCCCTGAAACACAAGAGCGGCTGCTTACGAATGCGCCAACTCCCCGTGGCGTCGGCGTGTGTATAACTCGATGCGCGATCGCGGCCCAAGTATCGAGGGATGAAATGTTATCGGCTGCGCTCCGCCGAGCCTTTCAGCAGATACTGGCTGCTTCGCTGTTGCGAATTTCGCTGCTGCTGGGGAGAAAATGATGAGGCTGCAGAAGTCGCTAGAGAGGACTCGGGAGGCCGTGGGTATCGGGTTCCAGCTTTCTGGAAATAAGGGCTTGGCTGATTGGGTCAGGCTGGAATGTGAGTGATTTCGTGATGATTTTTTCGATGCCGATGTTTGCAAAAAAATCATTACGTAACGCAAAGGCCTACAAGAATACACCATACTGAGCAAAAAATATTTTACATTATGAAATAGGCATTAATTCTCATTAAGAACCATGAGCTGGTACATGAGAAGTAACCCATACGCTAAACTGATGAATTATTTAAATTGAACGCATTGTTCGCGAAGTAAATATACATTTATAATGTGCACCTCAAATATATGCGCATATATAATTAATCACTTATATCGTTACTGTATGGGACAAGACTACATTAAGGTTCAAAAATAAACTGTGAAATCATTGTTGATTAGATATTATGACTTTATTGAAATCGCCTAGCGATCAGGTCCTTGTGTGACCTTCTCTTACAAGTTGTCGCCGAGAACTCGGGCCCGCTAAAACAAAAACGCTTTCCCGAGGACTACCGAAGTGACTCGAAACAGTGCGCGCGCTCCTCTATATCTATAGCTATACACACGCAGTCATGTGCCCACGCGAACGCCTCCCGGTACTCAACTCTCTGGCCTGGCAGTCACAGACCGGCCCTTTAGCCTCTCCGCACTGAAAGTGACCTCAAAATCCGCGGAGTAAAACTCCTAGAGGGGGTCGTGTCAGTCTAGGAATGATTATAAAATCACTCCTAACCGTATTGGCCTGAAGCCACGAATCGCCTTGTCGATTCGCGCATATGAGAGCCAAATGACGGAGAAACGTTCGCTAAAACTACTAATAGGTAGAATATATTATTGATAAAGAATAAATACGTCGCACTTGCTCTTATCCCGAACAGCCCTCGGTTACGTCCGGAACAGTTACAACTTTAACTCTACGAAATATTCGTTCTACCGTGTACTCAATCTTACGCGTTCTCGTTAAATCTACGAAACGACTAACTATACGCAGTTGAAATTTCAATTTTTAAATCGTAACGCCCGATTGATCATATTTTTATTATTCAGATAAACCAACATAATCCAGCGAAATTTTAAAATGCTTTCGCGTGAGAAGTCTGTCTCGAAGTACGACTGATCTATTCTGCTTCCATTATCCATCTTTTTCAATGCGGAGCCGGCGCGTCTTCTATACCTTCCCCCCATAGCAACTTCCGGAGCAGTAGCAGCAGCAGCAGCAGAAACTTCAGCCCTTTTGATCTCGAGGAAACCTCGGCCAAATTAAAATCCAGCCTACGAAACTCCATCTCTGCCCAAGAGACCTGCAGCAGCAAACTCACTTTGTCCCGACGCTGAAACTCACCGACGAGTATCGGCTAAAAAGGGAGAGATAATGCATTATATCCGGATAACGCTCAGGATTCCTTCTGGACTTCTGGTCGCAACATCGAAACTTTTGAATTAATAACAAAACAAAAGGGGCGAGGAAAGGGAAACGAGGGAAGAAGCAAGAAACGAGACTGGAATCGCAGCCGTTGCAAGAGACCATATACGCGGGTGCAGAGTCGCACAAGTTTTCGCCTTTGCCCGACTTGTGTAACGAAATACCTTTCCGGCAAGGACGACGGCTGTGTGTTTCAGTCTTTTATGATGAGTTTTCCAGTCATGCGGGCTGAAAGGCAACTCGAAACTTCCCACCGAGTTTCCGCGCACGTCGTCCTTTGCGCGATTTTAAGCGAAAAATTGACGTTGATGAAACCGCTGGACGTGGGATTATAATCACTCGGGGCTTTTGAATTTGGCGCGCGTCAATCGCGAATACATGTGTGCGCGGTTGGCTAGATTATATTGACGAGAGATCGAGCCTGGAATTTTGAATAAAGTTCTCGAGGCAGAGGGTTTGCTCGATTGAAATATATACATTGAAAATTATTTTGAGGATTTCTGGCGCGGATATGCGGTTTGCATTGAGAGGAGACGATGGTCTGAATAAGGAGTCACCTCAGCAGATTTTATTCAGAGGGTCGTACGAACGAATTTCCAAATTCCAGAAGTTGCACAATGCGATGCACGAGCAAAAAGTAATTTACTAAAACATAATTCTTCGCCTCGCGCATAGATTTGACGCGATGAATCGCGTTTAATTAATCCCACACCCGAGCGTTTACTTTCCACGAATACGCACTGCAGGCGGCGGTCCAAATTAAATTTCCGCTTCTGCCGACCGCACAATAGAAACAAAGGTCATTCATTCCTGGCTGCGAGTGTCCTAATTAAGTGGAAAAATCTCTTTCGCTTGTGCGCAAACTTCAATTTCCATTTCTTTTCCTTTGTCCGATGAAAGAAAACTTTAGCTTGATTCGAGCTTTTCTTCTTCGCAAAATGTTATGTACATACTTGCGATGTGCCTGTCCAACATCGCTTTTCCTCCCTTATACGCGAGCTAATTTTCCAATCCGCGAAAGATGGCTAGTACAGTACTGTCATGAATGATAAACCGAAGACATTGAATTTCAGGGATAGGCGGATGATGAAAGTCATCGAGGTCGACGATTGTCTCGGCCCTTTCGTATTGTGAGTGCTGCGAGTATTTAAACAAATATTTTGATCGAAATCGTTACTTCGTTGGAATATACATCCGAAAAGTCGCAATAATCATTCCATGCTGCAACTCGGAACGAATGCTCTGACAATCTTTTCGAACGGAAACAAAATTCTCGCTCGATCGAGCCCGATGTAGCACACGTATTCTTTTCTTCTCAATAGCTTAGAAGCTTTTTCAAACTCGCTCCGTGATATCGGATGAAATCGAACTCGCGCGGCGCACATTGTGTCGTGAGTATCAAGAACTTAAAACTCCTCTCTCTCTCCCATCGTTATAATCGGAACGAAAGTGGTTTTCTGCTCGTTTGATTCAAAATGAAAGGTGGAGGTTTAAAGGTGCTAGTCCATGGGACATTTCCTCATAAATTGCGCTGCTCGAACAACTACTCCGGCTCTCCAGAATGAGACAATATTTTCACGGACTGAATGCTATGTTTGGCGATGGATACCCGTACATTATGAGGGAGAGCCTATTTACGGAATAAGGTGACCTTACTAAGCGTGTCCGAGCATAGCCGGATTGTTCCACTTGAGCGAAACTACTACTGCCACCAGCACTCGAGGTTATTTAGTGATCCGTTGCCATTATAACTTTTCTGAACTTCTGCCAAGAGCCAAAGAATTTCCGAAATACATTCGCGCGTGCATAGTATTTTCCGATAATATTGCCTCGAGTGAATACATTACAACATTCATAAGCGGCGAATCAGGCAATCCACTTCAATTTTTCATCGCGCTCGTCCCTATCATTCGTGGGGGTCATCTAATTAGAGAAAAATGGAAAATCCAAGCGAGTCCAATTACTCGCTGAACTGTTGGTACAAAAAGCGTTGTTTAACGAAGCGACGTACACTACGGATACAAACACTAAGGAAAAAAATTTCCCTCAGTGGCGATACTCATCCACTTCGATAAAATAAACCACAATATCCACTCGGTGCAGCTAGCCACGAACTGTATACAAGCTATTGCGTTAGCGTAAAGGAAAAATAAAGAAGAACCGAGGCAAAAAAAAGAAAAACAGTCGGGAGATAGAGAGAAATAGAGAGGAAAGGAAGCAACGACCGAAATTTCTGGTGGGCTATATCTCTCCGTCCAATTATTCCCGTTCAAACGTTACCGTCGCCCGCAACACTAGGTATGACGCCGCTTTGTACCCTTGGCTCGAAGAGGCAATTAGAAAACAAGGGCGCAAGCTCGGCCAATTATTATGCGCCGAGGCTAAGTATTCCTGTTTTCTTCCTGCGCAGCGACGATTGCGGAACCTAATGAGACAATGCCGATTGTTCAATTACGAGTAATCGCGCTGCTGCTGCTGCTTCGCTTGTGCTGTCGTCTTGTATATATCTTTTTCTCTTCGAGAGAGTGAGAGAGAGAGAGAGAGAGAGAGAGAGCCGATTACTCGCGAATTTCATAAGGCTCTGCGACGACAGATAAGAGTCGGGGAGCGTAAATTACGTTGGGTTCAATTGGACCCCGGGCGGTGCTGTTTCCGCTCTCTCTCTCTCTCTCTCTCTCTCTCTCTCTCCGATAGCGCGACTATACTTCCTCCCCCTCCGAATGACGAAAGCGGCAAAGAGATATTGGCACTTTGGGGTATTAGCTTTTCTCGAAACCGGAGAGAGAGAGAGAGAGAGAGAGCGCTGAAGCTCTCTTTTTTCGGGCTTTGTTCTTACGAGAGGGACCTATGCGTGTGAACTATATATACACTGCGTTTATTGTTGTTGCTGCTGATGTCGCTGTTGTTCGTGTCGTGCTTTTTTTCGGCTATCGATAGTTGGGTTATTGCTATGAAAGAGCATTGTAAACTAGTCGCGGG
Organism: Nasonia vitripennis; assembly: GCF_009193385.2. Classification (NCBI taxonomy): domain Eukaryota; kingdom Metazoa; phylum Arthropoda; class Insecta; order Hymenoptera; family Pteromalidae; genus Nasonia; species Nasonia vitripennis. The sequence goes on along the minus strand of NC_045760.1, from coordinate 9,029,972 downwards.
CTTTTGTACTGTTTTTCTTTTCGCGACTCGACGTAAGGTTGCTTCTATTCGCGCGAACGAGACCTTTTTTCATTAAAAATAGAGGTCCGAGTATATCGGTGTTCTATATAGTATGCATAGAAAATAAATATAAGATACTATACATAGTGAATCCGGGCTTTTTTCACGAAAGCTTACTGGTATAAGGGGTTACACAAGAAATGTGACTTTCTGCTGATTTTCAGCATAGAAAAGTTTCGTTATGGACTTTTGAACAGAGTCGCGTTCGACCTGCTTTCTGGAAGCTCTCAAAGCGATTACACTCACAGCTTTTGAATCTTCCAAGTCCTTCTTGTTCCCGCGAAGTGTTTCGGTTAATGTTTGATGCTGTATGCGAACATTTGACAGTGGCTCGAGCTTCGACAAATGTACGATCGTAATATGAATGTAGGTATATTATACTCTATCATTATCATTTGCGTTTCGAATACACATCGACGTACCAAACGCTCGAAAATCTACAGCACGAAATTTCTTTTTTCGGTCGGTATGAAAAGAGAACGTACGATTATTCTGCGAAGTATATAAATATTCCAGTGTGATACAAATCACGAGATAACGGAAAAGATAGCGAAACAATCATATCAACTCGACTGACTGCTTGAAAAGAAAAAGTATCACCGAAGACGTCACTACTGGAGCAACGACTTCCGAAATCGAGAGACACATTTATTAGCGTTCGCGGCTGTTTCGCGTCCCCCTCTATACTCGATCATCCATCGCGATAGCGCGGGACGTACGATTGATACTCGCCCACTTACATAATGCGCCGCTCGCTAATATGCGTCGCAACGAGATACGGGGCGCCAGAAAACGGACAAAATTTTTTTCTTTCCGTGGCGTATACCGCGTGTCAGGATGCGGCCGAACGTAATTGCCGCCGGAGTTGTTTATACTGATCGCTGTGACGCAGATGCATAAATTCGGCGGGTTATGGATCTGTTTTGCTGCGTAGCCGGAATTTTCATCTTGTCGGAGTTGAACGATTGGATGAGTTTTGCGCTGGAATTGTTGGAAGTAAATAATAGTCGTTTTATTATTATTTATTATTATTATTTATTTATCCAGAGTAAGTACAATAGATTGAAATACATCGATTATACAAAAACATTACATAAAAGTAATCCAGCAGAGGAAAATTTCCTGTTCGCCGGTCCGGAATACAAAATGACTTAATAAAATTAAATCTTAAAACTAAAATAAAATGTGTAGTTGATCCGCCGTGTTTGAAATCCAGTAGTACAATCTACCAGAACAACCCAGCGTTGCAAGTCTTCTTTCAAATCTTCTCTCATTCACCAATATCTCACTAGCATAGATCTTGCTGTCGTGAAACTCTGAGTTGACGCATTTCTGCTCCTTGCAAACATGATCCTCTCCATGCTATTAAGCCTTGCACGACATCTAAGACCAACAGCACAAGTTACTCTAATGTGGGAACATTTCTTTATGTTGATTTGCAGAGTCACATTTGCACGGCGCTGTGAAAACTATCTAGTCTATAATTACGATGTCTTTATGTGGTGGCTGTCTTTCTAGCTTATCAATCGAGATTGTGAATATTTGCTTTCCCCTCATTCCTCTGTCGAGATAAAATATTGCTTTATTTGATCCTAGGTAGTTAAGATCACCATATGACATGCGAATATTGTTTGACTGCAATATAGGCTGCCCTGGTGCTGCCGCCACCTCTGTTAGTAAAGCTTTCGTATTATTGTTCTCAACCATTTTATCAATCTCAGTGAATACTGATTCGATTGGTTTTTTTTATCTCCTTAATATGTTTTATACTATCATCTTCAACCTTTTGCTCCTGTTTAACAAAATGTATGTGTTTTGTAATAGAGGGTTTGGGTACGTCACAATTTTCACAGTTTTCTGCCAGCATAAGTTGTTTGTTTCTCTGCATTTCCTGTATATATCAGTGATTCATATGTGAAAGTTTGTTCCAAATTAAGTGGTTGATTATCAACTAAGAATTTATTCTTGTTTACTATTTTGAGTAGTTTGTTCTGTAGACTTTGAAGACATCCAATTGTGCTTGTATATGCACCACCCCAGGCTATGATGCCATAAGAGGTGATGCTATGAAACAGTGCATAATATAGAATTTTCAAATTCTCGGTAGACATAATTCTTGAAAGCTTGTAAAACAAAAAAGTTAAATATTTAGTTTTGTTATATATGTAGTTAATATTAATATCCCATTTTATGTTGCTGTCGAAAATAACGCCGAGATATTTAGCGTCATCAACTCGTTTTATTTGTTTACCATGAATATTTATGTTTAGATTTTTTGGGATACTAGTAGCGGTATTACCAAATTCTACGTATACAATTTTTTCTGTATTAAGTGACAATTTATTTAATGCCAGCCAGTTGGCTATATTGTCAAGGCGGTTATTCATTTTTACTTCAACCTCTTGCCAATCATTACCTGCAGTTATAACTGCGGTGTCATCAGCAAAAGATAAAATTCTGTTGTTTGGCATTGTAACTAGTAAATCATTGATGTAGATGATAAAGAGTAATGGCCCAAGAATAGTACCCTGAAGTACACTCATGCTTAGAGTATTAAAATGGCTTACTTTGTTATTTACTTTTACCCTTTGGATTCTGTTGCTTTGGTAATTTTTTATAAGTTCATGACTGATTCCTCTAATTCCATAGTTATATAGCTTGTCAAGGAGAATTTGATGGTCATAGAGGGCATCTTTAGTACTTCTGTTTTTCCTAAAACCAAATTGCTTATCTGAGAACAAGCTACATTCATCAAAGAAATTTAGTATACGTTTATGTAACAATTTTTCGAAAATTTTTGCAATTTTAGATATTAGCGAAATTGGTCTGTAATTGTTTAGTAGATATTTTTCTTTAGCTTTGTGTAAAGGAATAATTTCTGCAATTTTTAGAGCGTCTGGCCATATTGCCTTTTCCAAACTCAGATTTATTATGTGAACCAGAGGATCACAAATATACTCGTGTATTGTTTTTAAAGTCAGAGTATTGATGCCATCAATTCCACCATTTTCATTTTTCATATTATTAATTATTTCATGTATTTCTTTATAGTTTGTTGGGTGTATAAAAATACTTTTGTTGTTCATGCTTGGCATCTTTATTTTCTCATTCTTTGGCATATTTATTTTGCCTTGTAACTGCTTACCTATGTCGCAAAAGAAGTTGTTCATATGTTCGGCCATCTCATTTGCATCAGTGATTTTTTTGTTGTTATTTATAATATAATTAATATTATTGCACTTTTTAGGATTCTTACCCATTTTATTATTAATAATTTTCCACAAATTCCTTTGATTGCACATATTCATTTCTATCTGTTTTTTATCAAATTCTTCTTTTGCTTTGTATATAAGTATTTTGACATAATTATTATATGCTTCTTTTTTTGTTAGTGTTGAAAATAAAAATCAAGCAGGGTATAACTTCTCACGATGAATATATTTATTAATACACAAAAGGGAGCAAGAAATTAATACAAGTATGAAAGCGTAGTCAGATGTTAGTGAAGCGTTCGACTGTACAACGGCTCGCTTGCTCGATTCGGTTAGAACTAACTGCTATCCTCCGCTGAGGGTATTACAATACCTCGGTGACGCGGTCCTACGGCTGATCGCAAGAGGGACGCTGCCGATATCCAGGTACGCGACGACGCGGTCGAAGCGTGAGCGGACGGACCCTTCTTAATAGCCCCCGCCACCAACCTGGGTATCATAAAAAGGGCGCACTCAGCGAAGTGCGCGCTCCTTCTTAACCCCTAATTGCCGTGTTTGTCGCACGTATTTTTCGTAGGCAACAAACAAACCGCGTCTTTGAAAAGCTTATAATTATAAAACGAGCAGATGCGCTGCCGAGTTCGGCGACGGACTCGGCACGGCATCTGTTCTTGGGTTTTCCCAGCTACAATAAAACAAGAACTAAAATAATATTTCAAAATACTAAATCTAAGTTTTTATAAAAACTCCAACAGTTAGATTACTAGGATCACTTTTCCATATTTTATACAGTTCCTCTTTTTTATTGTGATTATTTTTTCGCACTTTATATTCAGCCTTTTTTGTGCACGTTTCGATTTTTAGAATTAGGTCATTTAATGCCAGATTTGGATCTGACATTAATAAGATGTCTGACCAATTTACCCTTTCTGCAGCTTTCCTTAGCTCGTTGTAATTTATCTTTTTATGTTCTTCATGACTAGAATTGTTTTTAATGCCCTTTAGCGATATCATTATTGGGTAATGATTATTGAAAGGGACACTGAGTGTGAAAGTTTTGTATTTTATCTTGCTTAACTTAATAAAGAAATTGTCTATGCAAGAGCCCTTATTTATATTAGTCGATGGTCTAGTTATGCTGGTTATTCCCGGGTAATACCCATTCTCTAGAAATACTTGTAAGAATTCCTGGTCTACCACATCTTGATTTAAAATATCGCAATTAAAATCTCCTATTATTAAGTTATTTTTATATTTCTTGTTAAGTTTTATAAGGTTTTTAATGTTTAATAAAAATTCTGTTTTGTGCATATCATGCGATCTATAAATTGCTGATAATATTATTTCTTTATTATTTGTTAAAGTAATTGTAGAGTTGATAATCTTGAGATTGTTTATTTGAATAATTTGTGTTGTTTCAATTATGTTTTCACTTATGTATATAGCTACTCCATCTGATTTATTTATTCTACTATAATTGTAGTACATTTTATAGCCTTTAATATTAAAAATTTCATATTTTTCAAGATTCCAAGTTTCAGTACAAACAATAATACACGGTTTTACTTCTAGGCTGTTTAAAAAAACAAGTAGTTTGTTATAATTTGCATTTAAGCTTCTTATATTAATACAAACAATTATTTCTTTATCATTTAACAAGTGCCTATTTAACATGTTTATATTATCAAAATTGTATTCTTGATTAAGGATATCCTTTTGAAAGTCTATATCCATTACCTTTTCTTAGTATTCTTGGATGGTACTGTTTGTATGGGCGATGTTAATGACCCTGCTGATGTAGCACTTGCTAATCTTGTTCTTGTACGTGTTACCATTTGTCGCGAAAATGTGCGCTCTACTTTACCGAAGAATCTTTGGTGAGTAGGCTGAATTGGATAGTCTGTCATTTCAATGAATTTTGTTATTTTCTGTTTTAGAACTTCACAATTATCACTATCTATGGCACTATGATTGATGTTGTAATTTGTCTTATATTTTTATTGCTAAATTCACAGTTTGGACACTTATTTGTTTCACTATTGCACTGAGCAGCTGGGTGATCTCCCGCGCATTGGTAACACGTGGCTTGGTTCCTACAGTTTTTGCCACTATGACCAAATCTAGCACATTTGTAGCATGGATTTGTATTTATGATGTCAAAAACTCTACAATTTTGATATCCAATGAATAATCTGTTTTTGTTTTCTTTTATATGTTTATAAATCGCTGGTGTAACTTCTAGTATTGCACACATGGTTTCAGATTTCACGTTTTCGTACATATGTACAACTTTGCACTTTTCATCAAAATCACTGAAATTTCTTTGATTAATATATTGTTCAAAATCTCTATCATTATAAACTTTGTCTATATCAATCACTTTCACGGTTGGCTTTCTTATCTGTTCCTTTTCAATTTTAAAATCCTTGTTTGCTAGTTTTTTTATCAAAGTTTTTTCGAGTGAATTAATACTTTCCTCGTTCATGCAATTTATTATTACGGTATCTTTATTTTTATTAATGACATTTTTAGTTTGTATGGATTTATCCTTGGTTAAATATTTGACAATTGTATTTTCTAAGTTAGTGTTGTTATTTTCATTTATTTTCTTGACAACTAATTTAGGCACTCTTTTGGGTTTGGGTTTGCTATTGTTTATTGAACTTGTTAATGCCTCAGAAAATGATTTAACTTTGTTAAAATCAGTGTTATTGATTCTTTGTTTTTCTTTAATTAGTAATTCGTTTAATAATTGATTTTTAGCTTGTAGTTCTTTGTATAATTCTTTTAGTAAACTGTTTTCGATTTTTAGTTTTTCATTTTCACTATAATCATCAATAGTACTGTTCTTTTCATCGTCTTGTTTCTTGCTGAGTTTGATGTCATTTAATATCTCACGTTTGACTTCTTCTCTGTTTTCATAATTCAGCTGTGCGATGAATTCGCAGACCTGCTGATTAAGCGTGCCATATGGTAGCTTAGAGATTAGAGCAAAATTCGGGTGCTCCTGGCAGATTACAAATGAGCTGTTTAGGAATTTCACAGGACTTCCAGAGTTATAATTTGACACAAATTCGCTCGTGTGATAGAAATCACCACAAACTATGCACACTACTGCACTTACTTTATTGGTTGGATGACATTTAAAGTACTTAGTATTAAGAGAGGCATCGTGCGGCTCATTGCCTCCCGACGCCATCTTGGAGTAGCTATTTTTTAAAATGAGTTTGTAATAAAAAACTGGCTTTCATACAGCCTTTACTCATCAAGTGTCCAAATCATTGCAAACCATTGTTACATCAATGAGATATCTAGTTGTTGTAATCGATGAAAGTGCACACATATTGTCCATCAGTTTCCGTCAGCCCACAAATCGATAAACCTATAATACAGCAAAAAGCTTCTTTGTTCAAAACACGAGTAAATATTATGCCTGCGCAGTCCAAACAAAGATAAATAAAAATACTACGTCAAGCCGAAGTGAGAGCGTTTAAAACGGCCAATCGTGTTTATCCATATACCCCGCGAGCAAAGTTTTTTTCTCACCTGAGCATATGATTCCAGGAGGTTTGCAGCACCTCGCTCTATCGGCGGGATGTTTACGAAATACCTGTTGAATGCTCGCCAGCGAAGGCCATTATAGATTTCCAAAGCTGCATGTCGGGGATAGATATTATAGCGGCAGGGTGAGGAAGCGAAAGGAGAGAATTCCCTCGACGATTTTCCGCTAATTAAAGGTGCAAACTCCACTGCCGAAACTCCGTAGACTCGGTATACCTCTGGCTTCGGCGTTAATATTCATAAAAAGTTGCGGTGGCGCGGGCTATCATCGAAATGAGATTTTAACGAGTTTCAAACGGCGCGTATAAGCCTTGTTTATCATAAGCTCGCGCAATTTCCATTAACCCTAATTGAGATCCTGCGCGCGAAAAAGAAAACGAGAGCGAGAGAGAAAACCCACGCGTTTCGGGACTCGAGAGGAAAGACGGGAAAGAAGGAAGAGAGACCCGAGTTACATAATTATCCATCAAGTGCGCGCCGGCGTAACGAAGTGAAACGCGCAAACGCGATTAAGCAACTGGCGTCTGCTGGAAAGGTCATACGCCACGGTTGCCTCGAGAGAGAGAGAGAGGCAGAGGGAGATATCGAATTAAGGGCCGTCTTCGTTACAGCCTCGGCGCAGAAGCTTTTGTTTAACGGCTGACCCGCTGCCTTCTGGCGAAGTTCACGCAGGAAGATGTTAACAGAGCCTGTGTGTTCTTCTTTTTTTTTTGAAAGTAACTCTCCACTTATTTCTTTGAGGCTGAAGAGAGCGTGTTTACGAGGTGGTTGACCGACTCGGTGGAGAAAAAAAATTGCCGGGGAAAGGTGCGGGAAATGCGATTAGGAAGAGTTGGCTCTTTGAGCTGTACAGAGGTTGGGTAATTATTTCATGGTATTTTTTTTTACTTACAGTTTTAAATGTCTTGACAAGCCTAAAGTGGATGTTATATTATTAGATGCATTTTTCTTCGAAATAAATGTATTTTTCAGACTCAGAAATAATTTACTAGCCAGTAGTATAGAAGTATAAATAGGCCGGCCAACGCATCAGCATATCGTAGCGACCAGCCCGTAAATCAAACAACAATGACTCCCATGGAAAAATCATTCGCTAACAGCGAGATAAATCGGCCGTTATAAGCACGAACGCTCATAAACAAAACTTTACCGTCAGCGACGAGCATGCAGTGCTCCAACGGATAATCGGCTTTTTGTAAAATATTTACACAACTATCAACATAGCGGCACACATTCGGCCAAAAACTCACTGCAGTGCAGTATATACGTGTATACATAGCATACAGGGTATGGCCATATACGCGTAGGCCCCCTCCCCTCGCTGTTTGCCTATTCTAGTGTGAGTTTACACTCGGCGCTTGGCCCATGCGTATATATGTGTGTCGAGCTCGCGCGTGTTTGCCCATGTTTATGCATTTGTAAATACATTTGCGAAAGGCCTTACCCCCGAACAATGGAAACTACTATCTTGGCTGGCCATTGTCGCCTCTCTAATATTCATTCTTCAATGTTTGCGCTTCCAGAATTCAGGAGGAGTGCGTCAGGGCTACGCTTCCTATTCGCGCACACGCGCTCTTTCGCATATACTCTCTTGTTGTGAGATTTCGGCAGAGCTGGAAGGAAGAGCTTTTTGGGCATCGAATTTCGTTTAACGATGCCTATTATGTTTGTCGCGTGTAATACAACTGTAATTGTCAATGATATAGTAACTGTTAGTTGTTTAATCACGAAGAAGGATGTGTGATAGGGATACTCATGTAACGTTTTCACTTCGTTTTGTTCACACAATGTGCATAATTTTGAATTATAAAAAATCCGCACACGTTTACCACTGCTTTTTGAATTTCTCAAATATATTCAAATAGCTCAAGCCCAAAAGTGATCCTAATCGCTTCCAAGCCCCAAATTTTTCGTCCATAAATCTTGCCCGCTCTTTAACAAAACGCTCATTCATCCCGCAGCATTTGCGCAAACTCTCACGCATATAATACAACGCAGTGTACTTACCAAGCCTCAAATACACCCATACACACACTCGCATACGCGCAGTCTCCTAACAGTGCACTGATCTACTTTGCGCGAAACACAGCCGTGCCACGCATACAACCCCCCCCCCTCCGCCTACTACACATAAACACCACGTACGAAACCCCTTTCTATACGTGTAGGCGAGCGATATTTTGTTTGCGAGCCAACGCGCGTGCCCGAGGCTCGGACTTCACGGCGTGATTATGCAGAGGACGATCAAAGCTGTTCCTCGGATTACCCAAGCCACCGGATTAAACCCGGCGCGCCATATTCAATTGATTAATGGTCAGGCCCTCCGGCAAAAAGCGAAGGAGGAGGATCGCACGTGTTCACATTTCATTAAATTATACATCCGGCCGACTAATCCGCGCGATTAGGCGTGTGCGGCTCGATCGGCTTCGTTAATAATGGCCTCGCCAGAAGAGCAGCCGCGCATAGCCATTCGGAGAATTGGTTTGAGGCAAGTAGGGTCTTCGCGCTTTAGAGAAGTTAATGCTGCACGAGCGCGTGTGTCTAAACGAAGCCGACCGTTACCACTTGAAAAGTCGATACTCAGTGCGCCGTGTTATTAGACGCGTAAACTGTGCTCGGTTTCATAGCACAACGTTTATTCAGCGCACATAATACACGTTTCCCCTCGAGGAGAATAGAATCTTTTTACATCTGCACATACGCGGCGATGCTCTCGCGAGTTATTTAAATGCAAAGGCGCTTACGTTTGTACAAACACATGCAAATTCCGCAGCGCACGATGTGTGTATATATATATATATATATATATATATATATATGTGTGTGTGTGTAGAAGGCTGCTCAGGGCAGGTGAAATCTAGATGAATTTTTTCCCCCTCGCGCAGAACGCTCTCTCGCGATCTAATATTTTACGTGACTCATGCGCGGATCTGGAGTGTACGCCTAAAATGCGCATTTCAACCGTACGCGGCACGGATGAAAGCTCGTCGTGCACCCGAATGAGTATATCTCCAAATTACCATATCGATGTATTATTTTGCGTATTTCGGAAAGCGCCGAATAAAAAGCCTCTTATTCGGAGGATCGATGCGCAAATCGTACGGGCATTAATAATTCTCAGGCGAACGAAGAACAACGGTATCTGACAACACCAGATTTATTCCACTTGAAGCACACCATTTAATCTTCGGTCTGTTAATTCATTTCCGGGGATATTTTTTTCCCTGCCATATCGTATAAGTCAATACAAGCCTATAACGCCGCACTATGCAAACGTTAAATATCGAGTTAATGAAGTGCTTCGATTCGATGAAGAGCGCGAAGGGCGGCTATATGCATTGATCTGCAAAAAGCTCGCGATAAAAGCTTTTAAACTCGTTGGACGTTAAATTGTACGAGCAAAGAAATCGAAGGCCAATCGAGCGCGCTATTATAATTGCTTCCGCGGAGGTCGAACCTTGTCAATCGGCGAATCCCGTATTTCAAAGCAGACACGTTTGCGATTTTTTTTTTAAACGCCGCGATTATACACTGTACATTAAGAGTCGACTGAAGTTTCGCGTCCGAGGGAATCTCAGAGCCCTCCAGCAGCTATGTATTCGCCGCGAAAAGTATAACGTAGCTAACGCGTGCGGGTAAAAAATCGGAAACATCCAGCGAGCGAAATACAAAACTTTGGACGGAAGAACAATGCCACACGACTCGGCGCCTATGAACTTATCCCATTTCTGGCGTGGCTTACACCGTCGTCTGAAAAATTTACGGAGAGAGAGACGCCGCGCGAAAAAAGATACGCGGCGACAATGAAAGGGCTCTCGCGCCCCGCGAAATAATAAAGAAGTGGGTTAAAGTGGAGCGCGCGAAAAGAATAAGTAATATCGCGGCCGCATCTTACAGAGAGAAAGAGAGACCTTTCATTCGCGCTGCCTTTTGCTTTGCTTTCTCTCCCGAGTCGATGTGGAAGTAGGGCGTCGTCGTCGTAACTGACCTTATACACGCCCACGCACACTCAAATATTGAGTCGCTCAGGGGTTTTCTCTCCTCTGTTTCTAGCTTCCTCTCTCGCATAGTCTATAGCGTCGTCGTATGGCCAGGATCTTCGAGAGTCAAAAACAATGCAAGTGGAGCAGCGGAAAGCGTATATAACTTATTTTAATTCCACTGGCAGCGCTGTCGATTTCTCGCCCGGGTATACAGATGCCTTAGGGACGCTGCCGGGAATTAAAGCTTTCCTTTCGGGGCGTGGCTCGAAATTATTCTCGATGTGTTTAGTCGCGCCGTGTATACATAGCTGCGTAAGAGAAAGAAACGTCGAGAGGGACGAGTGTTTTTATTTACGTGCTCTCTCTTTTCGCTGTGTATTTTGTAATTTTCGTGCAGATTCGGCTGTGCCGAGCGATCGAGACGTAAAGCTAGGAGAAAATAGGATACTGGAAAAATAGCCTTGGAGAAAGGTTTAGCGCGCTGTGTTATACATATACACACAATACTGCGTGGAGACAAGAATATTATTACGTTATTTGAGTTACATCTGAATTTGTTACGTCTATAAGAGAATCTGAAACTCCATCGGTCGAGGCATTGAAGCAGCCGTGATATAATGCAAACAGACACGTGTAGAGGCGTTTGTACACTACCGAAGGAATGATGCTGGGAGGTTGATTTGCGCTAAAATATATTACGTGACGATTTAAGAAAGATAAGTTATACAATAATGATTTTAAAACTCGTTTTAGATGCAAGCGTTCGTTGCGCTTGTTTTATTTAAGTTCGATCAATCAAACGTACATTACTTATTTCATTTAAATGGAAATTCGTTGCTGGACGCGTTTGTAATCAGTCAAATGCAAATACAACGTTGCGAGTTTTAAATTTAAAATTATAACGTAGACATCTACGCCAGCGAAACGATTGAAATCTATATATTTATTGAATTCTTTGTTGGTGCATGAAACTGATAAATATTGTACATGTTGTTGTCTCTCTTCATTAATCGATTTCCAGAAATGCGCATTCGCATCGAAGAATCATTACTGATGAATTTTACGATGTGCATACTAAAGTTACACATTAAACTCTACATTTCAATATCGATGGCTAAATAATCGTAATTTATTTTTTTATTTTCAATGTAAAATTTCAATTAAAACTTTTTTAAATCTGACTCGTACCAAGAAACTATTCCAAACTCATACTTTTGATCCTTCTTCCTCCTTCTTGCGAATTACCCGAAATCCAAGCGATGAGCCGATAATTCCGTTATATTCGATTGATATTAAAAAAGCCCCTACTGTTCCAATTTAAAAAAAAAAAGAAAACCTTGAAAATCCAGCAGCTCTCACAGATAGCTTGACCATTCGACCCGCATCACAGTTCAAATCGCCGGAATAACCGTCAGCTCGTACGTAAACGCGCTTGAATATTTCTATATCTTGAAAAGCTGAAAAGAACGAGTGTCCGCAACCGCAGAGGGTCGCTAATTCATCGCCTTTCGATTTCCGCTTGCGGAGGCAACTGGTTCCGGGTGTAGGCTTTGCTTGGCTAAAGTACACGCGGAAATAAAGGCGAATGGGCCAATTAATTACTCGGGATTTGCCGTACACCATTGATGTTGATAATCTTACCAGGGTATACGGGACTTAGAGAGTATATATCGTAGCTTAATAAGGAATTACGTTGATTAGGACGTTTTTTTGTGTAGTAAGATGTTCTTTTGGTAGCTTACTTTACGGGATAAATTGTATGATTACACCGTAAATAGTTATTTCAGTGGCATTTTGAATCAAGAACAAATGGAATTCTTTTGTCTTGAGAAAAATCCTACAAACGCGTGCAGACCGATTGATGCAATAAACATGAACGAAAATTCGATGTCACATTCCCGTCAGTCAAGTACTTCATTAACTCAAACATTTGTCCAATCTCGAATACTCGAACAAGCAAGTGCAGATACCTTCATCACACATATATAATATATATTTACCATTTCCACCGTCTCTACCTCTCTCTCTCTCTCTCTCTCTCTCTCTCTCTCTCTCTCTCTCTCTCTTGCTCTCACTTGGCGCATCGCTGCATATTCATCGCGTATTATATAATTTCCGCGGAGATCTCGGAGCTTCGACTTGCAAATTATATTTGAATTTCCATTTGCATTCGGCGTTGGCCCCGCAAACAAATCCAACCTCCGAGACAACGCGTGCGAACGATCTTTTTGTCACACTTCTCTACGACGACTTTCGCCTAAGTCAACGATAGATGAGGGTATTTCCCGTATAAGAAAGACCGCGAAGTTATGCTCCTCTCTGCGAGTGTATGCGTGATAAAGTTAGCTGGAATCGCGTTTGTTTCTGCTAGTCAAACAATGAGAGATTTATCGCGGCGGGCAATGCTAAAATCGCCGCCAGTCTATAGAGTGTCGAGAGGGAGGAATTGAGCTCCGAGACTTTCTGGCGAGGATTCGGTATCCGAGCTTTTGTCAATTGATTTTATTCGTATATAAATGTATAATACTCTATTTCTGTAATTATTTCAAATCCAGGTGCACGAGTTCTGGAGGTAAAATGAATATTATAACTGATCGACTGCTTCCTTTGGAACGTAATTTATGTCATTCTCTTTTATGATTTAACGCATCAACCGCAGCATCCTGATAAAATATCGATTCTCATTCCCACAAATACACAGATGAAAAGTACGAGGGAAGAACGCTGTGAATACAAACGGCTTCTCCCTTTTTATTTACCCGCAAATTTCTCGAGCACAATCTCCCGGAGCGCGCACAACAAGAAGCTCGACGAAGCCCGGCAACCTTATCTCCGCGAGGTAATTAAGTCGTTTCCGATTGCCTCGCGTTCCACTTCCACTAGGGCCCGCGTAGCATCAGATATCGTTGCGCGTTGAATATTTCTCGCGATCCTCAAACTCCCATTTAAATCCCGCATAATCCCAGGGACACGTGCTATATACACTCGTTTCCTCTTTTTATTCCCTTTCTCTCTTATTCGCGCGCTCGCAAGTTACATCGCTGTATTAATAATATAAGCCAGACGAGTTTTCAATCTTATTTAATTTCTACGACTGCGCAGCTCACAACCGAGCGTAGACTTTTCGAGAGGAAGCTGCAGGGGAATTCGTCCATTATTCATGAATCGACGAGTGAAGAGAAGAAGAAACCCGATAAAAAAGGAGCAAATGAATTCCCTTCGAACTCGTACGTCTATGCGGCCAATAAACCCGGCCTGCTGCTGCTGCTGCTGCTCTCGACCTCAAACCAGAGTCGGATATATACGTGGATAAAATAATGGGGATTAAGCCTTTCGGTTGTTACGACAACGAGGACTACGCGCCATCTAAATATTGACCTTTTATCTCACCCCGAGCGCACCTTCTCACTTCCTTTTTCTTTATCGCGAGTGGAGTGAGAGAGAGATTCGCGAGAAATGGAAGTTTTATCCCGTCTTTGAAATCGCATGAAATTTTATACGCGCGAGCGTGGGTTTAGCGTCGCTTTAGCGCTATTTCGGCGAAGAGTAATGGCGATTTTCTCTATTCTATCTGGGGGGGTTTTTGGAGCGCTCGCTGCGTACTGTTGTGCCGAATTAGATTTTTGCGATTTTCACGAGCTGCATTACTGCGAATCGATACGGGAAATTATGCCGAGCGATTTGCAGCTATTGGCGCGCAGCCGACTTTACAACTGCTATGCATTTTTTGGTATACGCGCAGTACACCAGCGTCTACAGTTTCGGCTGTGTATATGGAGCTTTCGTGTGCTGCAAGCGAAAATTTTGCAAAATCCTTGCCCTTGGAGTATCTAGAGCACGGGCTGCGCGGCTGGGAAATTAATAACGTTCCGAATCTGCTGAGTATGATAGACTACGCTACTTCAGCAGTTTACATTGAATCGTACTTTTTCAAATGCATACAACTAAGATATTTGAGAAATTTTGCTGAACCATTGGATCCGCGGCAGCTGTATTATCGCCTTGACAATATTTTTTTATTCAACGAATCATTAAAAAAAACGGAAGTACACGGTGAAGCAGCTCTTATCTTTGAGCGCGTTTTGGAAGAATCATAAAAATAAATTCTTAAAAGTCGATGAAGCGATAACATTTCTGAACTCGTAACCTTCTATGCTTTCAGAGGCTCGAGCGGAGATAAGCGGACCGAGCGAGAAGTTCGTCCGTCCGGGTAGCACGCTCCAGCTGCACTGCCTCGTGAAAAAGTCTACGGAGCAGCCGTCGTTCCTGTTCTGGTTCCACAACAGCCGGATGATCAACTACGACGTGGAGCAAGGTGTGAATGTCAGCACGGATCTGATGGCGCGCGAGTCGTGGCTTGAGGTTCCGCGCGCCTCTGGACGACATTCCGGCAACTATACCTGCGAGGCGAGCAACGCCACGCCCGCCCGAGTCTTCGTGCACATCTTTAACGGTGACAACCCAGCCGCAATGCAGCATAGCCTAGCCAGCTCTCCGTCAGTAATAGCCTGCTCGGCGCTGATGACCCTCAGTACCGCGTTGAAATTAGCGCTGCAGCACGTTTACGTCTACGCGGGCAGTTAGAGGGGCCCGAGGACTCGAATAACGTTAACGATGATCAGTGGATTTTTGTAGGTTAGGTGCTAATTGCCGGTTCTGTTTTATCGACGGTCGGGATGTCGCTGTTTACCGGCGGAGATTTGTACGATTAGTGAAAAAATGGAGCAGCGCGTTTGGCATGAATGCAAATTAATGAATTGAAGCTCCGTCGGTAACCCGCTTCTCCTTAAGAGGATGTGAAATTTATTAGTGTTACATTTTTTCCAGTATTCCGTAAGTCTTAAATCGATTCGATATTAAATATAATTACTTATAAAATCTGTCTTCCAATATCTGAAATTTACTGCACATAGAGTTAATTCTTACATTTACGAATATAGCAAACTTTTAAATAATAATTTTGCGTAGTCTGATTGTTTCGAGAAATATCAATATTTCAGTAACATTAAGGTATATATAACTATAAGAAGTAATGAATTTTAAAATTTACGAAAATTCCGTGGTGTTCAAACTTGCTATCAACAATTGTCTCTGTCCAATATAGGTAGATTTGAAAAAATTGAGAAAACACTTTCACATCTTCTTCATTTTTACAATTTGTTCAAACCGCACAAACGTTTTGAACAATTTGTAAAAATGTTAGCGTCGATAAAGTAGGGACTAGATAATTCTCCGAAATGCTCTATAAAGAGCGTAAAAATATAGAAGCGTCAAAACCCTATTATATACAGGAACAATTCTTGTTATAGTTAAATGAATAATAATTGAAAAAAAAACAAACAAAAATAAATCCGTTTGACTTCCATATGCTGGTTACTTGACGCATTTCAAAGACTGTTTTATCGAATTTGCATAAAGAGATTGGCTATTTAATGTATCTTTGCAATGCAATCAATAATCAGTATAGGAAAGCCAGACAATCACAAGATAACAAGACAACGTGTATAAATTGGTGAATTAATTTGTAAAATGTTTCGTCGGTAAGTTAGCAGTATAGTCTGTAAAGCAGTATAGCGTCGATGTTTCGCGTCCTTTAAACTTCTACTGTAGCCAAAAGTACTAAACTATGTATGTACACGGAATCTACACTGTTTTTTAACAACACGAACTTTCAAAGAAAGTAATATCTTTAAAATTTCATCAACATTCCATCTTAACACTAAACACACCGAATTTACAACTTTAACAGTAAGATATGCTGCTCGTCCTTGCCACCAGTCAGTTATCAAAACAGCCACATCCTTACCTCTCGAAATCCTGATAAATTTTCCGTTTTCTCAAATCAATTTTTCCTCTCGAACTTCCCAAATAAAAAGGCATTCGACGTATGATTGAAGTGCCAGAGCCACTTACCGATTGACGATTTTATCAATAAGATTGAATCTGGCCTCGAGCATTTCTGGTGCAACCGAAAATTGATCAACTCCTCTAATCGAAAAACTCGCAAGAAAAAAAAATAAAGAATCAAAATCTCGACCAAAGAGCAATCAATATCCAATACTCCGCTGCTGCAAAAACATCAAATCTCGTCCATTAAATCTCTCTCTTACGAAATCCATAACTTATATATTGGAAAGCTTGTATATAGCTGCGCAATAAGGCGTCCTCTATATTATACAGTACTAGGAATGAAGGCGCGCTTCGCGCGCTCTTGATTCTATCTCTGTCTAATAACACTGGTAGAAAATCTACTATAAGTGTTGGACGGCACACTAACGTCTGCTAATATTTTATAAGCATGTAACATGTTAATAAATCCCTCAAAACTATTTTTTAATAAATATATTAATAATGCTCAATATTTTAATAAATATATTAATAATGATCATTGGTTTGAATAGTGAATTTGAAGAAAAGTTCAGTATAAGAGTCAGTTGGTTTGTCTATCATTGCAATGCCATTTATTTGCATTATAAAAAAGCTATACAACTAAAATTTTACACAGATACTTACTATGCTACCTAGAAAATATGTAACCTACATGATTATGATTTAATTGTTTTCATTCATATTTTCACATCCAGGCTCATGCGAATTTTTTAATTGAGCAGGTCAAATTTTACTTATAACCAGTTACGCAGAAACTACTATCTCTAGCACATTGTATTTCTGGTTTCCAGTGTATTTTTACATGAAGAAAGTGATAAGTATTTTAGCTTTTTTGCCAAGGCATTAATTAGGATTTTGACTTTTAACAGTTGTGAGAGATTTTGAGACCGATACCTGTTTCTCCATTTTTGCATTTTTTCTCATTCGAAAACTAACAGGTCTAAAAAGCTCATATTTTGCATATAGATTTCTTTCGTGATTGTGGAAAGATATTTAAAGTTGAATCAACCTTAACTGAAAAACTTCTGATTTCGACTCCGACACTGAAGTGAATACAAACTCATGCTATACGACTAAATAATGATCATGGGTGTTGTAGTCGAACACAAAAGTATTTCAGTTAACGTTGATTCAACTTTAAATATCTTTCCACAATCACGAAAGAAATCTATATGCAAAATATGAGCTTTTTAGACCTGTTAGTTTTCGAATGAGAAAAAAATGCAAAAATGGAGAAACAGGTATCGGTCTCAAAATCTCTCACAACTGTTAAAAGTCAAAATCCTAATTAATGCCTTGACAAAAAAGCTAAAATACTTATCACTTTCTTCATGTAAAAATACACTGGAAACCAGAAATACAATGTGCTAGAGATAGTAGTTTCTGCGTAACTAGTTATAAGTAAAATTTGACCTGCTCAATTAAAAAATTCGCATGAGCCTGGATGTGAAAATATGAACGAAAACAGTTAAATCAGAATCATCTAGGTAATATGTCTAGTAGCCTTTTTACAATTCAAAGAGCATTGTATAATAGACTTAAAATTACTGACTCGGATACGGAACTTTTCTTTAAATACACCTCTCAAACCTCACCGAGGGCGACTTTGGGCACAGAGACACAGTATATACTTCAAACGCTTTATTCTTTTAATTGAACTTCTCACTGGCATTTAAAAAAAAAACTAAATAATATTCACACACTTTATTACTACTTCAAATAGGGTTAGGGTGCCACTTTTCAATACGCATGTTGTAATACTACACACTCTTCGTAATAATTAATTTTTACTAAAATTTCTTGCTAGTTATATTACATATATTTTATCTGTTATCAAGGTTTCCATATTTCATTTTAAACACCTTAAACATTTCTACCAGGGTTATGAGTTATGACTATTTTGAGAGTTATGAATTTAAAGCGCGGTTCTGACCTCGTTGCCTAGGCAACCAACCAGCAACCAATCAGAATCACGTATTAAATGCTTCACAACAAAGGCCATCATTTTTTTAAGAGAGGACGGCGCGAAAGCAGCCACCGTCGCATCCAATTATATTTGAGGACGAGAGAGAGAGAGAGAGAATGCGTTTCGATTTTCCTGATCCTCTTGCCGACTATATCTGGAAGAGAATCTGCCCGAGTTACACGTATATTTGAATTATTGATTAGTCGGTCGCTCTCGGACATTGGTCGAGGAAGAGAGGATTTTCGGTCGGGTCTCGTGGCAACCGGATGTTTCCGTGAATCGAGAGGTTATTTTTTGTTTTACGAATGAGCGAGTGGTTGCAATCCGTTCTTGCCATAGATGGTAAGCCTTGTAAATACTGTAAATATTACATCATGAATTCGAAAAGATGTTTTAATGTTTTGTTCATCGACTTTTAAGATTTTAAATAAAAATCGCTTAAATTTTAGTATTTTCACATAGGTATAATACAACTTCCATCACATACTGTAGTTTTGATGAAAACAACATTAATCAAATGTAATAAATAATTTCACCGTTCTGCATTTTCACAATCAATGTTGATGCAGTTTTATTGGAAACCTCTTTTAATACTTGCAAAAAGAATAATCAATCGTGCACTCGTCCTCTCGCGTTGAATTACCTTTAAAAGTAACATAATATAAAATACACTTTACATCGATAAATCGTAATTGCGTATTCAATCGAATTACAGCGAAAACTAATTTTTACTACAATCTCCCAAGTAATTTAAAACGCTCTCATCAATTTTTCAATAAAGGGACAACAATAACCGATAAAATAATTGCAGAATATATAATGGTTAATTAAGTAATTAGTACAACAAAACGATCACAAACCGCGTCTTTCACCCAAACAATCATAGCGAAACAAACGCCGCAGTAGCGTACGATTTCGCGGCTGAAAAACCCATCGATCGATCCTCAAACGTAAAACGACTAAAAGGAACAATATAAAGTGCGCTAATCATTTTTTCTCGTTCGCTCTATAGCTAGAATGGGCCGTCGTAATTAACGTGCCGAGCCGTCGATCGTGCCTGTCCGGCGTACGCGCGCGGAATGCCTCTACCGGCGCAACTCGGAAAATGAAACTGCGGGGATTTTCTTCGCAGCGGAATATTTACTTTGTCGACGAGGTATGCGATTCCTCGGCTGGAATTTTTAAAGGCGATGATTTGGTTCGAAAGCGATCCGCGATAAGGAGTATTTTCGAGAGGAAGAGCACAGAGACTGTGTGGATCTAAATGCAAATTTTTCGGTAAATATTTGAGACTGCGGCGGGAAATTTCGCGGAGAAGAAATTTTAAAAACGGGGAAAAAATTGCGGGGAAAACGCTGGGCATGGAGTTCACAGGGAAGAGGGGTATACACGACCTCGTAACAGTCGCTGTGAATTACAGTATGTGTACGCATTATAGTTATGTACTGTAGGCCGAGAGTAAATGTTTATCGATCTGCGAGTTATAGCTTGTACCGTTTTCTAATTCTTGCGCGTAAAGTACACGCGTAGCTGTGGCTTTGAAGTATCGGAATTCCAATTTTCATATATTTTTCAAACGTTCATCATTGCGGTAAAACGAGAGAAGAAACTAAACTTTGCGTAATAAATTTAATAACTGATGCGTAATAAATTTTTCTTTGCAGTCGGCGTCATTATTCATCTCTGATTCAAACATGAATCGTTTTAAAAAACGTCGGTTATAAGAATACCAATCCATCCCCGGCCAAGTAGACAAACTCAGAGTGTAGCCAGACGCGGAAGCATCGAGTACGATTCTATTATACGTCATTAACTTCGTATTCTTCCATGTCGCTCGTTTGAAAATTCGGAAGCTCCCTGATCACTCCCGAACTTTCAAGGATCCTCGTCGCCCCTCCGACAACCTTGTACACGTGTAGATACGTTCTTTCTCTCGAAGAAAACTTTTATTTAGCTACGACGACAAGAGGCGAAATTGACAAGCCAAAGGGGGGAGAGAATTTTCACGCGGCGCCGAGCAGCGACTTTCGATTGCATTTCCGGTACTACGCGCGCTCTTTTGACGAGACCGCGAAGAAGTTTTCGTAATTACGCCTAGTGGCTTTTTCTTTCCCTTTTTGATCCTTTCGGTTTGACGACTATGAGCTGCGCTACGCCGCGGAATGTTAATTTTTACACTTTAATTGGATCTGTGCGACTGTCTTTTTTTCTCTCGTTATGCATTGCGTAGAAAACCATTTTTTTAGAGCTCGCATAAAGTCCGGTGTATAAGGGAGAAAAAAAGCCATGCGGATATAGACGCACAAAGGGAAGCTGCAAACCCGGAAGCGTCGCGTTGTGTTTGATATAAAAGTTGAAAGTTATAAATTTAGTTAGAGATAGACTTCGTGTAAGGAAGGCGTAACAGCACCATTACTTACACGGGATGGGATCGATTCAAATTCAACCTAACGAGAAACAATGTAAAATTAGCTCCTTTCTTGGCGAAGGTATAGCACTACTTCTCCGTCCCTATATACTTCGATCGTCTAACCGAGTAGAGTCCTCTCGGCTCCCGAGTATATCCGGCCGGTGTGTTTTTTATTTTCGTGTACACACATAGTGAAACCTCGTTTCCTTCAATCCATTCAACGAAGATAAAGCAAGCATCGCCGCTCGATTCAGTAAACCTTCTCTCTCGTGCGCGCTCAGTCTGCCGAGCGTTTAATTTCTTTCACGGATGGCCGCGAGAAAAAGGGCAAAAATTCCTCTGCGCGCTCGCTGCAAAAAGCAACTCGAATTCCCACGAGCACTTCGCGCGAAATAGAGAGCCAAGAAGCAAGAGGCACTAGTAGTAGCAGCAGCAGCGGCGCAAAAAAAGCCTCGATCGACTGTGCGCTCACCGAAAAATGTCATGCTCCCGCTCTCCCCCCCCTCTCTCTCTCTCTCTCTCTCTCTCTCTCTCTCTCTTTCTCTCTTCCACGGGGAAAAAAATTCCAAGCTCTTTGGATCGACGGAGACGGAACCTCCCGCGAGAGGCTTGCTTTTTTGTTAATTTGATACAAAAATATACGAAACAAAGGGACAGCGGAGTTTTTGTCCGCGAGATAATGACGTGCGCGTCGTTAACGCTATCCGGGGCGTGTGGATTTTTAGCGTAAAAACCGAGCTTTAATGCGTATATTTCTCTCTTTCTCTCTCCCGCTTTCTCTTCTTTTTTTTTCATCATCATCCCTCTCTCGCACGACGCGCAAAATAACTCGTAATGTTAAGGGGTGGCAGGGACGAGAAGAGGCCGCGCGCAATTTTTCACGTCCGCGGAAAGAGCGAGCACATATTACATCAATTACGTTGAGATAGTGACGTACGTAAATCATAGGCCAAATACACAAGTATATATGTATATTTACGGAAATATATGTATAAATACACGGTAGCTTCTAGTCCGATTCAATTAATGCACCCTCGCGCGTACATAAGGAAGCGAAACTATATTTTCATTCTGTTTTTCTTACCCAATTTGTTCGTTGTTTGGCTCGTTAAAATATTGCATTGTGGAGTATGGTTTTGTTTACACTGTTGCTACGGTGTTTGGAGATATATGAAGAAATTATTACGATGCGTTTATATATTTTATCTCATACAGTTTATACAAAGCCTCTATATGAAAATGTTTGATCTTTGTAGCCGAATATGTTGCGAAGAGACGACATGAGCGTCGATTATCATGTAGTTTTTAACTTGAATATACTTGAGTTGTAGAATTAGGTACTAGCTACGAAACATGAAAATATAGTTAGTGCGCTGTACTTCTGTGTGATTGTAATAAAAAAGTGTACCATCGTGGCGAACCGACTCCCGAAGGCTTATTTTTTACACTTTTTTCCTTTGCAGAATCTGCAGTACACGACTTTTTAATATTTAAGTACGTATATGCATCATCGTATAATACATAGAATAAACATATACATGATAATCTCAACGTCTAACAGTCTAAGTTTTTTGTAAAAGAAAAATAGAAAAATGAAAATATTTGTTAAACGAAAAGAGGCGCGGAGAACGTTTTATTGTTGAAGAATTGTTTGATATTCTATCCAGCTAGATTTTTACAAACATTGCACACTTCTCCCGAATCTGTGAGTGTATATTGATGAAAAAAGTGTTGATAGTGTTGATATTATGTTTGATACTATGAAATGGTACATCAATGATACAATTTTTTAAACGAACTTAAGTAAAAAAGTATAAAAAAAATACAATACGAGTGGCGTTATATTACATGTATACAAATAAATCGTAAGAAACCTCAAGCGCTGCATCATAAACGCTATTCGAGAAAAATCATTACTCCGAGAATATGTATGTATAATTATATAAAAAGAATCTCAACACACAGATCGTAGAATCTCGTGATTCGCAAAGTATATAATGGAAGGCACTCGAATGATAATGTTGCGTATATAGGTATTTAATTAATAAAAGATAAATGATGAAACAATTAAAATAATAAGAAGAAAAAGTATAAGGACACCGAGGTTGTGTGAAAGGGTGCGCGAATGCGGCAAACCAAAGAGCGGAAGTGTATTCGTATACAGAATTAAGTACAAGTGTGTATCCAAGTGAATTCGAATCGCTCTTGCGGCGAAAGCTCGCGCGTACGCGCAAATAATCGTAGTTGCAATCAAGTATAGAAGAATAATAAAAAGTAGGTGATTCGCGTATACACCTATATACATATATATCTCTAAGCGTTTCACAATTGATTTGGTATTTATATATACGAGATTTGATTCCCCGAGGAAACGCAGTATGCAAATTGAGCGAGAAATCGATTAGCGTTTCCTTTACTGCGATATACAATTGCGTTTACTTCTGTAAAGTGTTTATACACGTATGTAGATTTGCGTTATATTTTTGTGTTTAGCTTCGAATAAGGAAGGAAAATCGTTGAATGAGCCATGTATATGAGTTTGTAATTTACTTATCAGCGCGGATTTATGAGTGTAATGCCAAGTCTATTCATTTGTTATGTAAACACAGACGTACACCCACAGCGAAACTGCACCGAGCATACGAAATTCACGACATCTGCGAAGAAATAAATATGACATTGTAAATTACGTTCTTGACTTCTTATTTATCGCTCAGATACATTACTTTCTGTGATTGTTCATTTTCCGTTATCTTTTGATTTTCATAGAAAGGCACAGTACCACACTTGAGAAGAGAAGCACACACGCTCACCCATTCGCACACACACACACACACGCGCGCACACATATACAATCCTCACGCGCACGCGCACGTGAAGACTCCAGCGTTCGTGCCTTGAACGACGCGGCCCGGATTAGAACTCAATTAAGTCCTCCGCATCGAGGAGGCAGTAAAACACTCGGGCCCGCGCTCGAACCCTTTTATTGCGATCATCCGCACCTCGACGCGGGCGGCTAAAGCTCGCCGGTGCGGGTAATCCCTGACGTAATAAAACAGTAAACGGCCGGCCGTTTGGGCCAGCTGCCCTCGCCACCGACGCACTATCCGGACCGCGCGTGCTCCGTCCCTGCCAATCCGATCGGCGATCGGTACAGGAGGCGGAACGATCGAGACCTTCGACGGTCGATGCTGGAGCCGACCAGAAACAGTTCAACTGGAGCCACGACACGAGTCGCATCACCTCCAGATACTGTCACGCAAATCAACGACAAATAAACGACCACTCCGAAACATCAAGTTCCCCGTTATTCGATTTCTTCACCTCACATTCTCCTTCACTCTCCTGCGCCACCTCACTCCCAAAACACCATTGTCACATGTAAGTATACAATATTAGTACAGTAGTTTGTATTCACGCTGCGACCAAATAATCCGCTTCATACCGGCAAAGCATCGTTTTTTAAAGAGATACTCCCGTTGGCATTTAACGATGAAAACAATCATTTCAAACCAGCCCAACAGAATGGATCGAACAAACAGGTCAAAATGTATAAAACGCGGGCGTACACGCCGGATAAAATCCTGAAGCATCATTATCCTGTAGCAGTGCAGTTGGAGTTAAAAGAGTATCATATATACATACATTGCTTGGCTATCGGTCGGGCTATTCCGGCTGGCGTCAATTTATAATGGGGGGTCCGGCGAAGAGGGAGAATATCGCGCGTAGAGCAGCGGCGAATGAACAGCGCTGATCGAAATATGCGCATAAAACGCGAGGCCGAGATAATGCGCTGTCTGTCCTCTTTCCTCCATCCCTCTACCGCTGCCTTTTTATTGCAACCCGGCTGCGGCTAGGGAAAATAATAAGATATTCGGGATAGACTGAATTTAATAATGTCGAAATTTTGGAAATTTCCCAGCTGAGAGCATTTTATAGAAATGCGAAGAAATTGTTCAAGAGTTGTTTAATTATGCGGAGGATATTATTGAGGTAGCTTGATTCGCAGCCGAAATCTCGCGCGAAATTTTACCCCGCTCTTGAATCTGTTATCCCCTGGCGAGTAACGATGAGTCGAGAGCGGAGCCGATAAGCGACGAGCAGCGTAGCGATTTACAGGGATCATTTAATGGGTATTGCAGCTCAATGTTCCGATTATTGACGCGCTTATTATACACGCGTAATCGGCCACGACAGAGCCGGGCTAATGAACATCCGATATACAGTTCCACGCGCAGGCATTATTATACGGGCCGCGGCTCCGGTTAATCGGCGCACAGGGGCGCCCGCCTGGGATAGAAACTAGAGAGAAAATAAATCAATGGATTTGAAACGAGCGTACGAATTTAATGTCTATGAAACGATACTTTACTTGTCTTACTTATTGTGTTATTTTATATACACGAACGAGGAATTTAATTGTCTTCGTTAAAACAAAAAAGTGCTACATGCTAAATGCATTTCTAATCAGAAAGTGTGCAAGTATCCCCATTCAGCATAGAACTCTCTAAATCTGAAAGAGTGAAAAATCACTCATTTCGAGTCAAAATTGAGTCACACTCTGCAAAGAGTGACTCAATTTTGCCTCTAATTCGAGTGATTTTTCACTCTTTCAGATTTAGAGAGAAGGTCGTATTAATAACCTCTTCGTTATATAGCAACGGTTTCAATGTTGTCGAATTAAATTGTAAATCTGTTTTTTATTTCCACTTTTTATACTCTCTTCTGCCTTATGAAGTACATAAGTTATCCTGAAATAAGTTTGAAATAGATATCATTCAACAGTAGTAGTTTTAGCCTGTGTAGTAATTTATTGGCATGTATAATTCGTAATGAGAAATGCCTGACTTCAAAATAAAAAATTAAAAAACCTACAGTAACTTATTTTATAAGTAGTAGTAGTGAAGTTATTCTTGTAAAAAGCCTACAAAATAAATCACCATATTTCATAATTAAAGAGAATACATTTCATAGAGCGATAAATTAGTTTGAATAAATAAGCTACGTGCCAATGAATTGGCAGCGGTTATTTATTACCAGTAACACAAACATCTGTCGTATAGGACAATTCGCAATTTATTATAAAATATCTGCACACTGGATGACCAATCGACTCGCGCGTAATTTATTTCAAAAAAGTCTAGATTTATATAATTATCCAAATCAAAAGGCACTAGATAATTTGAGTACTTCGAGATCATTCGCTGTGACTCCTGTACATGGCAGATCGATCAGGAATCGAGTCACGCGTATGTATACGTGCGGGTGTATCCCTATACTTGTTGGAGTATATGCAAGGCTTCGAGTTATCGGGAAATTGATTTTCCGAGAATAGGCTGCAAGCGTGATGAGCTTAAGGCTTCTTTCATAGATCCTGCTGCTGTGCGACGAGATGATATATTGGTTGCGGATTTATAGCTACGGAGTATTCTATCGGTAATTAGGGTTACAAATGTCGATTAAATTAGTGGGTGAATTATATAGACAGTGAAACTGAATATAAATCAATGGGCGTGATTTAATACAATGAAAATATCGTTGATACACAACATGTCATTTTAACAGTGAATATTTAATATCCCATTATTTAAGTCAAAATGAACAGTTTTATATGTAAGGTATTTTACATATTAGCCATTCACGCGTTGATCATTTCATATTTGATATTTACATCACATGCAATACATTAACTTTTGCAATGTATCACAACGTCAATACAGGCGATCGTCTAATAAACGGTTTAGTTTTAAAAACATCCTCGCCGACATGTAAACAACTCTCTCATCAAATCATTCTTTTTGAGCACTATAATATCGGCGGTGCGTGTCGACGGGCGATCGATGATGCTCTCGTTTGTCAGTTTTCGCGGGTGAAATGAAATGTCTCCAAAAAATTGATGGAAGACCGCCAGGCGCGCGACTCTCGAATGGACGGCTTTTTTCAAACGCTGTACTGCAATCGTCGACGAGGCCAAACGACGCGAAATTCGACGCGACTATTGTTACGAATAACACGAGAACGTAATTATAGCGCGACCGATTTTTACGCACTACTGCGGACTTTTCGAGCTATAAAGGAGTCGAAGGGACAGATGAGATTACTAAAATTATCACTCTCGGAGTTTCGTTTTTACGATGGATGTCTTTTGTATTTTTTAAATAAACAGATAAGTTCATAATAATTAATTTACGCTTATAATATTGACTATGATTATTTCAATCTGCAAATTCGAAAATTCAAAGTTAATAATTCGAATTTTTCCGAGCTTCATTTTACATTATAAAATTGAGTTTCATCGTTTTCCAACATTGAAACAAGATCGACATGAATTTGCCTGCAATGACATATGTGTATCTTATGGAGGAAACAATTATAGATATCGAGAAGGATTGAAGCTTTATTATGTCAAATGATTTATCATACAATGAAGTTTATAAATTAGTCAAAGCAGAGGGGAAATTTCAATTCTATCGTAAATTCTCTTGTACCAATCATCCCACCAGATTTCTTTAAATAACATTCACTCGAACAGATTCGGTTTCACAGCGCAACGATCGAGCTCATCGCCTTTAAACAAATCAACGCCATCCTCAAAGTTTCAATAAAAAAAACTCATCATCGTCAGCAGACCGCATCTGGGTGTAGAACATCGGTAATCCGTCAAAACTAACGACCGCGCGCACGCCCTCCATCAAATCGCGCCATCAATTAAAATCAGCGACACTTGAAGTGGCCCTTAAACTGTTCCCAGAGTGACCTCAAGCTTCCTATCAGCGAGAACACCGTGATCATTGCCGTGGTCACGATCATCACCATGGACACCTCGCTGGAGGTCTGTCGGATCAGCCAGCCCTTCTTATAGCCATGAATCTGGGACACCATCCCGACGACGAAGCAGAGGATGCCCAGAAAGTTGTGGAAGAACTTGCCAATGACCGGTCGCACGACCTTGCGTAGTCTGCCCGCGAAGAGAGCTGGTAATCCGGTGAAGAAGATGCCGATTATGGCACCGACGGACGCGATACCCGCGAGAGCGTGAACCGAGCGGAAGTGTTGGCGTCTTTGGGCGTACATGACGTAGACTCCGGCTATACTGAAAGCCGCGCCCAGTACTTGCAAGATCCAGTGCAGATGACTGTTGGAGCGACGAGTTAACTTTCGACTCCAGACGTTCTCTCCTGTGAGGGTCACTATTGCCTCGGACATCAGCAGGACGTACTGGAATACAGAGATCGATTGCGTTTTCAAGTTATTTTTGATAGTGTTATTTTCTTATAAAATTACTTTTTCTTTTGTTTTTCAGAAATTTAACGACAAAATTCCAACTCTACCTACAAGGTTGATGTCATTGTTTTGTTTTATGCAGTTACGCAAAAGACGAGACTATATGCAGAGAACTTCCGTAGCGCAATTTTTTACTTGCGAGATATCCCGGGACAATAAATGAACGTCATATTTCTAGTCTAGCGGTTTGGAGCTTGCTTAAAGTGGCTGTATATATTCAACTCGAACGTTTCCGTTATCATACCATTGTTTTGACTCTACTGGTGCTTCCGCGACTTTGACTGAATTCGATATTGTATACCGCTGAATTGATCCGAGAATCATAAAGTAGAATCAAAACGGAACTCTTTCTATGCAGATACGTACGTGTGCCATTAATTAACGAGCTTCGAAACGAACGCAGAGTGCCGTATAATTTATACGAGCCTAATGCGCGTTTTCAAATCCTCTATAATCAAGCGCATTTATGCTGATAATTTACTAGTTATTTCGATCCAACAGCTCACACAAACTTCTGCCGACGTAATCAAAATACGCATACTAGTTCTGCAGCACTTATTTGTGGTAATTCGTATTTTTTTGAAGCGATTCACGTGTTTATCATAAAACTGCCTAATATAACAAATCGTTCAAATCGAAAAATCTGCCCCATGAATCGAATCCGGCATGCCTTCAAAATGTACTCAAAACACACACCCTGGAATGATATTCAAACAAAGCGAGAGTAGTGACTTCGTTCTTCCCTCTGACGTAAAAGAGAATTTCGCCTTACGCTTATAAAGCGGATGAAAATGCGGGCACTTCATTCGCGGTTCTGTCGGAGCAGTTAAAAGTTCGCTGCAGCAGTAGCCCCGTGGCAATCAGCTGCTACGCGCGATGAACTCGCTCAAGGCAAAGGTGTGCATGAAGAGGTGTGATTCTGATTAAAAATCTGAGCTGTGAAACTGAATTTTGTTGAGACAGACTGAATTAAATTAGAGGTTTGCTCGCGTCGCTTATACAATGATTGCTGCATTGCTCTTGCCGAGCCAAATAGCTTCGAAAATTATTTAACCTCTGGTGAGTTTATAAGGCTTCCCCTTAACCTACATTTTCGTTTACTGTAATATTGCCATAAGTGAGCCTAAAGTATCAGTTTACATGTTTTTCATAAGACGAGACGAGATGAGATGAGATATTTTGAGAAATACATATACAAGTCTCAACTATATTAATATCGAGTGAAAAATGTTTGAAGTTTAATTTTAAAAGTCTTGAAGCTTTCTCAATTTGGAGCAGCACATAAGAATTACTATAGGTAAACAGTAGTCCATCCTTTCTCATTGGCTTTATATGCGACATCTGATTATTTCGATACTTTCTCTCCCTACGACGATCCTGCGCCAAGTTATATTAATCAGAAATAAGGCCATTGATGAAAATATCCCCCGGAGTCAACGAGCGAGTCAACTACCTCGTGATACAGCTATTTCAGAAATTGAACTAACGTTGTACACTTGTTAATGAGATTTATAGAATTCCGTTGAGCGAATACAATGAGAGCGGAAGAGCCACGTGCTCCGAATTTCCAAGGGATTGCAGGAGCCGATCCTTTGGATAAAGTTTTACTCGATATATCTATACACCGCGAAGCCGCAAAATCAAGCGCACGACACGACTCGGCGGTTAAACATTTATCGCAATATAAATATCGCGAGTTCCTCGTATATTGATCTTCGATTTCGTAATTTACGATTTTTTAATACGAGCGCAGTGAACATCGTCCGATAATACTATCCAATACCGAAGGTATCATACATACCCTGTCAGACTTCCTATGCCATCTGAACTTTATGTGTACCTTATACGTATATAACCATCCGGATATTAGCGTTTTATCCACATCCGATGATCAAGATCTCGCTTCCTTCGGATAGCAGTCAAACAAAAGTTCGAAACACCGAAACTGATCGCAAACCATCAGTTTGATTAATGCGATTTGCAGAATTCCGTTTAGCGCTCTATCTTTCTCTCTCTCTCTCTCTCTCTCTCTCTCTTTCTGCGATTTTGGAAAGTTTCGTTCCCTCAAATATTTGTCGGGATATTCATTGAGAGGAATTACCCCTTTGCTTACCCCAATCGTGCAGAGCAAGACGTGGAGATTCGTGACGTTACTCAAGTCCCGGGACAAGTAAGCAAGGTAGCCGGTAGTCAGCAACACCAGCACGTGATTGATCACGTTGCATAGGACCAGGACTGTTTGCCAGAAGTTGCAGCCGCTTGAATCGCTCGATGTGGATTCCACGCTGGTGAGGCTGGACTCCAGTCCGACGGATTTCGATATTTGTTGGTTGGTCATTTTTTTTCCTCGACTATTGGTCGACTTTTCGATTATCTTTAAAGTTGAATCGATCTCGTGCCGTAGCTGAAACGAGGATAATGATCCAGAGTGAACTTCAAGCTTATGGTCTATTAGATATATTATGCTTCATTTTAATCTGCATTGCGTAATGAATTATTTTAATTATTTATAATTCGATGCATGAAGCCAGTTATTTGTACTGACTAATTATCAAAAAGTATGATACAATGATATTGGGTTATCGTGAGAGACATCACGATAAAGCGTTCAAAGTGCAAAAGTTTCTCATTCACTTTGTGAAATACAAGAAGCTGCGATTCTATGAAAATAAAACACGCGTGAAGTGCATTATTTCCTTATTATCTGCGACTTCGTCGCGTATACGTATTATTTATGCGTCAGCGGAAACATTACTTTATGTAGAAGCTTATCTGTAATAAACGGAATTCATGGTTCGATTTTTTTTTTCAAAATCCGTATAGAATTTTCATTCATACAAGCAATAATAAAGTTAAATGCACATTCCCCTCATTGCTTGAACTGCAAGCACAATCTGTCTCATTGGAAATTCATTTTTGACAAATGCAGTCAGTTCGAAATATCAATCCTCTCTTTGCAAAAATGTATAAATCTTGCATAAAAAAGCGAGATCAAATGCATATCTGGTTTATTCACCAGTCAATCACCAGTCAAAAAAACCGTCTATAGGTAAAAGCATCTCACAAAAAATCCAAATCCCAACTCGAAAGCATAATCCTCGAGGCAAGGACACTATCGTCTTCCCCAATTATAGAAGCTCGCGAGAAAAAAAGACATAACCAACCGAAAAAGACTCACCACGCTAATGTAATTTGTAGAGCCGAGATGAACTCAAATGAAGTAAAAGCCCCCGCAGCGGCAGCAGCAGAAGACGAAGAAGAAGTAGCCCAGAAGAAATTTATTTAATTAAAAGCCATCTTCCGTCCGGCGTGTCTCGCGAAAAGGGAGACATTGATTTGGTAATCGAAGCCGTATTTGCGCGCTCGAAATCTTCGCGCTTCCTCAGCGTCTACACTATCCCTTCTCCAATCGATATATGTAGACGAGCAAAGCGGGGAGAGAATCGGAAAGAGAAAAAAAAATATTGCCGGACAGATAGCGAGGGAAGCCGATAAGAGTATTTCGATGAAATATGCGCGCGCGTCTGCATTCACGGCTCGCACGCGCGCCTAATCTCCTCGCACCTTTTAATCTGCACGTACGAACTGATAGAGTCGCTGTGATTCCGTCGATCGTAAAGATTTTCCTCGACTCAGCTAATTACGCGATTCTGCATGCACACGTCTGACGCGGCGGCTTGGAGGAAGTGCAGAGCACTTTCCGCATAGGGAAATCCCTTGTGCAAGAGAGGCAGAGAGATAGTTTTGTTTCGTGTCTGGCGCGTGATTCCGTTTTTTCTTCAGTTGGATTGGGATAAACCCACGTCGGGATAAGCGCGGATGCTTCAACGGCTTTTAGGAGCGAGCTGAAAAGCTCGCAAGAGCGAGAGAGAGAGAGAGAGAGAGAGAGAGAGAGAGAGAGAGAGAGAGAGAGAGAGAGAGAGACGTTACACCGTTCTGAGAAATTGTTCGCGGTTTAAGGTGCTACTGCACTTTCGAAAGTGGGTCTATCTTTGATAGCCTCGTTGTTGGCTTTTCGAAGCCTTTGAAATTTCGGAATTGCCGTTTAGGCAGTTATAGTGGCGATCAAGATTATATAAAAAATATAAGATATTATATTTTTTATTAAAAAATTACGTTGAAGTAGACATATATTAATGGGATTAGGAGACAGCGTTTTATTTCAACGTCACCCTACGAACAGTATAATAGTTGAAAATTTAATGAAACGAGAAATCAGAATATCGTTGATTTGTTACGTCTATCATTCGTGAATAATTTTTATAATAGGCGTTTGAGTTTATTCCTGTCGTTTTATCGGATAATTAGGTAAACCAAAATTTTCAGACATATAAAATAATGGAATGACCACTTTGAGAATAATGGATTTCTTTTCGCATAATGAATTAGAGCGTCTATTTTTTATATCATTGGCGCTACTATCAGTTACCTGACTTCGTTGAAGTATCAAGTACCGTATCGTCACTAATACATTACGTTACTATCTTCCCAGTGCTTAGTTTCATAGCTTTCTGCGTTTAAGGGTCTGCATAGGTTCTATTTTACTATAATTTTTACTGTTTACACTGCTGCAATATGTTATTATATTGATTGCGAATCACGCTGACATTATAAATACATGAATTATATGAAAGGAAATTAAATGGAAGTATGGAAATATCATAAAGGTAACCTTAACCATCATCTGATTAAAATTTATAATTAGCCGTAAATTATTGTGACTATCTTCTAAAAATATCGTGTTGTAGCATCAAAATAACGAACCCCATAATCATACTAAAATATCTGTACATGTGCGATAAGAAACTGAAAATTCGTTTTAAAATATGAGCATTACTTAGTACCTTTTGATAATATTCAGGAAGTTAGATAAATGCTACTACTTATTTGTGGCTAATAAACACACAAGCTGATATAAACAATAACAGCTTTTTAATTTTTTCTAATTCTTTGTGAAAAATTGTAATAAATACAATTCACGACAAACACGGCAATTATCTTGATAGACTCGTAGATAAATGTTGACTCTTATAAATTATTACTAATTGTAAGTTAAGATAAGAACTACATGTGAGATAACAGCAAGACAAAATTATCCTATGGGATGTATCTGCAGCTGGAATTGGGCCATAGTCAAAATTGTACCCCTTGACGACATAAAAGGTTTCTGTAATTCTTACTTACCGATTCGTGGTATAACGTGTACTCTTCGGTCGATAAGTGGATCCGCGTATGGTTTATCCAGAGGATTGTAGTACATAGGAGGTGGATGCTCTATATTGTCTCACATCAGGTGTCAGTACTGACTATATTTTCCATTTGAATTTTATTATTTGTTATGTACATTGTAATAAAAATTCATCGATAAAATTAATTTTTCCCTCGAAATGTAGTCTACTATATATTTCGAACGATAAAAAACAATATAATATGATAATTTGTTAGTTCATTTATTTATAAATTTATACATGTGTATAATAAAAAATTAAACTTTTTGAAGCGTAGCATTATGATGACGATTTATTTCATTTTTTTTCGACAGAAACAAATTTCTTAATAGTTATAATAAAGTACCAAATTAAAAATGGTTTAAACAATTCAGCAGAGTTTGATTCGTCGCAAAAGAAGTTTTATTAAATTTTATAAGCTTCCAGGCAAAACCAATAACATCATATTCATCAGCGCTAAGCTTGGATTTAACGCATGACTGAATCTCGATGAAGATATCATGCGGATACTCGACCCAAAGTGTAGTTATCCCAGCTATTCTTAAAGCCGGATGGGAAGATAAGAAAGGGAGTTTTTCCTGCAGCAGTGTAAATAGCTAACAGTGAACACTACACGTTTTTTCCGATTGCTTGATATTTATATTATGTGTATATAAGCACTCGCTTTCGGATCGAATTTACATGCAAAACCGTAAAATCATTTCAAATTAATAATTGTTGCTTTTCATCGCAAAGTTTATTTCGTTAAACATAATTTTTACGAATTTATTTACCTTCGCTAAAACTTTTTGATCAATTTTATTTTACGCATACACGCGATAAAAATCGCTGCCAGTCCAGCATGAAAATCAGCCGCTCTGACAAAGCTTATCTCTCCAGTCGAAAGCACACCT
Source organism: Nasonia vitripennis (assembly GCF_009193385.2). Taxonomy (NCBI): domain Eukaryota; kingdom Metazoa; phylum Arthropoda; class Insecta; order Hymenoptera; family Pteromalidae; genus Nasonia; species Nasonia vitripennis. The sequence continues at coordinate 8,995,486 of NC_045760.1, read as the reverse complement.
GCAAAATAAACGACATTCCACGTCGGCGCAAAAGCAGTCCCGGCGGACGAGCGAATGAAAAAAGCAGGCTACAGGGGAGGTTGTTTCAATCTGCGTGATGGTCGCGACGCAGCTTTGCATCATATAATCCGTCGACGCACTGCTGTGTGTGTATATATACTTATACACTTGTATACAACAGAGAGAATCCCGAGACCACAGACGGACACGCAGACGTTAAAAAGGGGAAAAAAGAAGCGCTGCTGCACACCGGACGCCGACAACTTACGAAATACACTGAGCTTTCGCTCTTAAGCTCTCTCGTATCATCCAGCCAAAGGGCAACTCGACCTTTCGCCGGCCGACTGTTTGCTCTCTCGGTACGACTTTGGGGAATATAGAGGAAACAGAAAAATGTGCGGGTAAAACCAGGTGAATTTATTGCGCTTCTTGGCCGACTGTGTGTATTTTTTACAATGCTGCAGGATTTTAAAATTTTTATCGAAAAAATATTACTATTGTATACTAGTATAAAATTGCTTTTTTTAAATTATAAAATTAAAATAAAAAAATATATTTTATGTATTTATTAAATTTGTTAAATAATTGATACAATTTTGAGCAGCAAATAAGATTCGCAAATTGTAAGTAATGAGCGAATTTGAAATTGCCTCCAAATCGCACACAGGTTCTTCATGCCGCCGCCAGGTGGCTGACGATAACTCCTTCTCCAAATGTAAAGTGGCACCGGGAACGTACAAGTAGGAGCACGGCACTCGGAATCGTTACTCTGGTTTCCCTTCATTACACGCATAAATCTTTCGCCTTTTACTAAAGATTTCCGTGGAGGGGAACACTTGATGAGTCTATAAAAAATTTTTTGTGTGCCCGACGAAAGTTGGGCCGTTATATAATTTAAAAATAATTCGACCTAGTGATCGATCACGTAATCGAGCTAAAATTCATTAAAATTTAATACTTGATTTATTTAAGTACTTCGATTTTTTCTAATTTAGGGCTTTATTAGAGATGTTCAAAATTAGGTTAATTATCGATATTGGGTATCGATAATATTGTTATCTAAAATATCGATATATGTAATATATTGAATAAAAAATATCAATATTACAAATATTGTTTCAAAATTCGAAAATTTTATTTTACATTTAAGCACTATAATTTTTTACACTTTTTATTACAAAATTTGGAAGTTAAAATTCTATTTTAAATGCCAATCATCTATTGATAATGAGGATAAAAACAGAAGTTGTTGAAAATGTTTAGCAGATAAACGACTTCTTTTTTCGGTTAGAATTAAAGCAGCGCGTGAAAACAATCGCTCGGAAGGCATCGATGTAGTAATTACAGTTAAAAAACGGATGGCTATTTTCGATAGTTAGGAATTTGGATATTGACGGCGCGCACTCTGCGCCCCCTATGGAGCTCCTCCCCGCTCTCCAGTTTGAAATCTCACTCTCAAATCTCACTCGCGGTCGCGAAGCGGCCAGGCGGGAGTCAGAACTCACAACTCGTGAACTTACGTCCCGACGCGACAGAAATTTTTCTGTTGACCAAAAAATTAGGTAAAATAAAGTATCGATATTTACGTATAACATATCGATACTTCCAATAATCGGTTAGTAAAATATCGATAAAAAATTCCGATATATTGAAACAAAAATATCGATATTTACACTTATCGATAATTATCGAACATCACTAGGCTTTATTCTTTCAAAGTTTCGAGAAATTTTCGGAAAAGCTGAATTTATTCACTCCTCGCGACAAAGTTCAACAGTTTCCGCAAGTAATTATAAAAAAAAATGTCCACATACTTAAAGCCCAGTCGTCTTCTCTATAATTGATCCGCGACAAAAACCTCCGACAATCATAATTCGCATTAAAATTAATATCGTTACAGCATAAATAACAGGCGTAGAATCAAAGAAGACCGTGTATACGTCGCCAAGCAAAAAGCGCGCTTAAAAGAATGTGAATTCGAGTGCCTATAGAAGAGGGAGGGAGACTATAGTCCCATTCGCCATGATACGTTCCAGCGAGATCCTATTTGTCCTTTTGCTTTCCATTGATCTCCTTATCCCTCTTAGGTATCACGCCTCCTCCGCAGCTCGATAAGGCGCGTGTGTGTGTGTGTGCGCGCGCGTGTGTGTATATATATATATATATATATATATATATATATATATATATATATATATATATATTCGTCTGTTTAACGCAGAGAAAAAAGGAGAAACATGCAAAGCTACACAATGGCGCACAGGGCGCTCGTTATATCGAGAAAAGGCAAAGTTCGAGTGTCGCCGCACGCCTTTGATCATCATCGCCGAGGTATTCCGACTTCCAACTGCGACTCGCTCGCTCTTCTGTATGAATATGAAGAGGCGGTGCGATTCTTCCGTGACATCTAATTACTCGCTGTGCTTCGATCACTTGTCTCGAGCGTGTGTACAGCGTGGGATTTGCGTATTGATGAAGTTTATCATATGGTCGGAACACATTTATTTATGTGTAAAATTAAATCGCACAGCGCGACCATTCAATTTATCAACTCGGTTATCAGTCAAAGAAGAACGAATTTCGAAAGCCTGCACGAGTCAATCCGGGGATTGATTTTTTTTCACCTCACGTTATGCACACTCGCGCACACGCATCGAAACAGCGGAGCGACTGGTAATTACCAAACGCGAGTGACAACTGTCAGGTTTTCCGCGAGATGGAAAAGCTCGACGCGTGCTGACGTCGTGGCAGATTCGCCGCGTATAGCTATGACGCGTAAATAACGAGATTTTAAACAAACAACCACTAAAAAACACGCGTATCCAGTGGATCAATGTCTGCCTCGCGAATTGTCTCCTGTCCCCGCGCAGACGTGTGCGAAACGCGTGAAATTTATATCCACGCGAGAACTCGGCGCGGTTCGAATTAAAATATTGATTTCTACGTGCGTCCGTTGAAACACAAGATCGGCACGATACGATTGTTCGAGAGTATAGCTTACGCGTGATAATTAACAGAAATAGACGCATACGTGTATAACATGGGAATCAAAGGGAACGATAGTCCGGAGAGGAGAGAGAGAGTTATTTTTGCCCCGTTATGATTTTGTGAAAAAAAAAACAACAAAATAATATGCATAATTCATCCCCAACTCCGAAGATATACATAATCAAAAACCACCCCCCAGCGATCGTATCAGGAAGTAGCTCACACCCCCAATCCGATCAAGTGCGTAATCCGCGCACGCAAGTGATACACGTTTCGCCAAGAATAAACACAAACACGCGAGCAAGTGCCCACTCGCATCTCGCGCACAATAACAACATATCAGCGAGCGCAGAGGAAAAAAGAAACTAAAGCATAACGCGCCCGATGACTGCGGCGTGCCTACAGGGGGTGGCTTCGCGTTCTCTCGAGCTCGAGTTCGCGCAGATCAAAGGCGCAAAGGGTCGCGCGTACCTCTTGAAAACCCTCTCTCTCTCTCTCTCTCTCTCTCTCTCTCTCTCTCTCTCTCTCTCTCTCTTTCGAGTGGCATCGAATCGGGGAGTATATTATACCGTGGGCGGCTCGCGCACGCATAAAGGAAGCCGCGGCTCATGCGTAAAACGATGCCACTGCAAACAATCGGACTCGAATTGTTTAGGGTCGCCTATAACAATTCGCTCGCGCGCGCGAGTCTTCATTTTTCCCTGTCTTCGGGAGGGTGAGTTGTGTGTAGAGCAGAAGATGGCTCTTGGGAGTCGCTCGGCCGATTCTTGACCCGTGTGCTGCAGGACGCAGGAGTAATGGATTAAGTTATAGAAAATAAGTGCAAGTGAATATTTGAAATATGAGATAATAATTTTTCATGTACAATGGTATTAATATACGTATAAGAGAACTCTCGCGAGTCCATTGACTGTTAATGATGCGCACTAGGCCTTTCTTTATTGCGAGACATACCCCGAAGGATCAGGCCGTAATAACTCCATTGACATGGAAGGAATGAGATTGCAATTGATTAACTTCTGACAGCGTGTATCAGCTCCGATCCTACCCCACGCCTAACCAAACACCCTCTGCATATAAGGGGGTCGATATGATCCTTCCTCTGGCTGTTTCACTAGGATTGCCATCATTTTATCAGCACGTGCGCGTATAACAAAGTCATTCTTACAACTTCAACATTTACAACGATAGACTTCATCTTTAAAAAGCCAAATTTACTCTTTATTTCAGATCCAACCAAACCTCGAGCCGACATTTAAAACATTCCGTCTCTGACCTACTTAACCAGCAGACCGAAGAATTTACTCTCCTCCTTCCAATTACAGCATCGTCATCGGCAAATTCAATCGCGCACCAAAAGTTCGCGCTTCAGAAAGCGGAGCTTCTCTCTCGCCTCTCACTCCGGCAAGTGTCGTATAGTGGCGGTAAACAGATTAACTCGAGGCGCTCGCAGTGATTAGCCAATTAGCGGATATATATCCGGCTTTATATATCCCTGTCGCATCCAAGACACGGATTGGCTTTTGCTCTTGGTCGTCGTCGGCTCGTTATCGCCTTCTTAATCCCCGCGAAATCCTTTCAACTTTCTGCCGAATCCACACTTTTCCCTCGGCGTGACTCCCTTTGCCGGCTCCGTCGCCGCGAGCCTGCAGTATCAGGGGATTTTTTTCTTATACACGGAATACGTTAGAGAGGCTCCTTTGCCAAAAGGTCAAAGAGGTATATCGGCGGGATCGACGGGAACAAAAGGCGGCGTGCCAACCTGGGACGTCGGATTTTCTTTTTCGGGAATGACGGATGAGCCGACTTGATCCTCGTCCGATTTTCGGTGCTCCAATTAGGTTCAGAAAAAGTTCACAAGAGTTGGTATTCGGCCCAGGTGACACGTTCCATTATGTTTCCAGCGTCTCGTTTTTGACTAGAGAGCGCGAGACAAACGTCCACTGTTTTCCGCGCGAATCCACAGTAAACATCTCAAGCCATCAAAACTTGCCAACTCCGTGCATACGCACTCCACGCGGCTTTCCTTTCTCCTCTCGTCGGGAAACTAGGAGGAGCGAGCGCGACGATGCCAGAGGTTAAAATGGAAGCTGCTGATGCCGTCGCCGCCGCAGCACGAGGGGACGGGCGTGAAGAGCCTAGATAAAGAGCCGCCGGGGGGAGAGAAGGGAGAGATGGAGCTGATGGTACAGATGGCTGCTCGGCTTCCTCATTACGGAAAACGTTCTATTCACGCCTCGGGGCCTATATAGCAGCCGAAAATCCACGAGCGACGCGGCTATAGAAAACGCTCCGGGGCCGTGTGTCTATGTGTGTGTGTGTGTGTGCCTGTGTATGAGGGAACAAAAAGGCGCTATGAGAGTCGGAGAAGCTACTTGAAAAATTGCGCGGAGCTAGTTCCAGTAGGCTGTGGCATGTGCAAACTTGACGGAATGAAAGGAGCAGTTGCGCGCTTGTATAAATGCCTTTGGAGTCTCGCAAAAAAAGCGAGCGTAATTTTAATGAAAATGATACGACGCGTCGCGTGTATACGTATGTAAAAGATCCGAATCGAGTTTCAGCGAGTTCATCATTTGGCTTCGACGCCGATCGAATCATCCTCCCCCGCAAAAAGCGTGCGCGTATGAAACAAGCCGGTTAACCCCCGTAATTTCGCGTATACTATACACGTCGATTCGCCAGTTCGCACGTTACACTCCTACGCTTCCGCGATGCGTGTGTATATGTGTATAGAGATATGTCGAAATTGCGCGAGGGGAGCGAAAATTTCTCCGGCCGCGTCGCGGTCATCGTCGCGTCTCTAAATCGAGGGGCAGAAGAGCGTGAAGCGCGTTGCGCCGGAAGGCAAACAGCGACATATGTTTGCGAGTATAGCGCGCTCTCTCGCTCTGTGTGTCTCTATTTCTAAACTGCGTCTAGCTGCATTGGGATGGGTTTATTTTTTAGCCCTATATGTGTACGCGTAAGCGTGTATGCCTCGATTAATCGAGGATATTCGGAGAGATGCGCCACGAGGGCGCTTGTTTGCTGCGGCTCGTCGAATCGATATATGGATGGGGTACCTCGGTTCATGTATTTTACCTCAGCTGAAAATAGTGTAAAAAATAACGAGCGAAATAGTACTTGCGCCTAAAATTTTTAATCGAAACTAAAATCATTTCCTACAAAAAAATTCCAAGCCGATCCAATATACAATAACCCGTGTAATCTCATCACTGCACCGTACACGCGTATTATATAGATCAGCGAAAGGAGCACCGCGAGGCGGTTCTCCCACAACCTTGACCCATTCCGTGTGTACGGATCTGTGTCTAACAAGTTCGCTGGGCCCTTTCTTCTCAAAGGGTGCAGCGCCGTGATCCTTCGTGTTAGGCTCGTTTGTACTTACACGTTTCGATTCAGAATGCTCACTGCGCTCGCTCGACGCATTCGTTATGTGCGTAAGCCATAAAGCTACTTTGCAAGTGCACCTATTGATTTCCCGCAACGTGGGAGTGATTCATTTCTGGGTGGTTTTGGATAATGCTGGGTTATCGCGCTGTCCCTGATGTGTGATCGTATGTGACAGGGAGCGGTTTTTATTAGCTATACTGGGCAAGGGAAGGTCGTGTGAGAATTGATTGGATTCTCGATGTGGATCTAAAAAACATATTTCCGAAAAAGGTCGGGGTAAGCAGGTGCAAAGTTAGGAGCCTCTTCGTTACCGGCCATCTGATTGCTTGTTAAGTCTGTTAAGAAGGATTACGCTCTAAGCAGATCAATACCAGCTCATTACGGAACTTTCGCAACTGATCCCTAAATCCCGGAGAAAATCCTTTCCGCACAGATCACGAATATACCCATCGCCTTCATACAGGCAAGTGCATCCGCCTGGTGCACATCTTTATTTAGCGGAACAATACCGGATCCGTATTGCGTCGTCGGCACATACGATTCATCCTCGAACCCTTTGCAATATAGCCGAGCTATGCGTGCACAATGCGAAAATCGAATTTCGAGGCTGCGCAGATTTCGGAGCAAGTAGCCCGCGAACACTTCGCTTCCTCGTTTGGAGGCTAATGTCCCTAATGCCTGTAATCCTTTGCCTTTGGAAAGGCCGACGAGGCTTATGATGCGGTGACCCCGTTTTTCCCGTAGGATTTCGTTTGTCGCTGTGGTCTGAGAACAGATCGTATACGGTCGAGGCTGTTTGTGTGGGCGTATAAGCTGGGCGGTCGTGTGTTTGTTTTGGAAAGGGTTCTACTCAAGAGAGTATATCACAGCTTTTGGGGTGTGCGATTTGGCAGAAGGTTGCCTTATTTCGAGATTCTTATATTTGTGCGATGTTCAATATTTGTCTCTTATTTTTCATCGTAAGATGTATCGACGTTTATGGACTGTATATCAAACGATTTTTATTTGTTAAGTTCGATGCAAGCTCAAAAAGTATAAACAATCATCACTTTGCATTTTACAATATACCTTCACCTATACTATATCCTGCTATCTATCCCCACGACACTAGCTTCCATTACGTTAGAGTAAATAGTGAAAAATCAAACGCAACCGTATCCTCGCTCCCATGAAATTTATAAACAAACACAACGATTCCGCTCTGTTTCTCGCGCGATAACGCTGCAACTGGCCGCAATAACGTGTAATTCACAATTCACACGCCTGCGGTTTCCACACATACGCTTAACACAAACACACAGAAGGAGCGACGATTGAATCGTCCCACTGCAGAGATATAGAAAGCTATATGTGTATACCCCCGAGGGCGGCATGTATCGGCCCACTGCAGCAACAGAACGGAACAACTCTGGCGCATTAAACTCGAGCAGACGTTTTGAACTGCCTGTGTGCGTGCAGTGTGTTGGCCGAAGGCTGTCGCCCCTCGTCAGCGTCATTGAAGATTCGCCGACGCCGCTGCCGAGGGGTAATGCGGAAGCCTCTATATACGAGCCATAGTCTGGAAAGAAGAGAGAAGAGAGAGCGTCATGCATACATATGTGCGATCGAGCCTTTTCCACAAGGATTTTTCACGGCTGAGCTGAGTTTGAGGGAGTGAGAGCGTATTTATGTGTGCCGCGAGGTTCCGATTAGGTAGACACACGAGCTGGACGGCTTTTATTATATACGCGTTTGTTGTGATTGCGCTGATGCTTGCAGGGGGAGGAAGTGAGACGTCGCGAGGTCAGGAGATTCTTATTCGGACGGGGGCGTTGATCGTTTGTTATTCAGTGTTTGCTTAGGTGTTCTTATCCGGTGGTGTAGAGTAGCGAGTGAAAAGTCGTGCGATGTATTGTATAGTTCATTTTAATATGTCAGCGAAACTTTCATTGGTTAATAATGTTATAACAATAATTGGATGAAAAAAGAAAGAGATTATACAGCGAACAACCCAGTATATAGAGCACATCTAATCGAGCTATCAAATCAACCAGCCGAACATCCTCTCCGCTCAAACTGTCCCGCGCTAATCTATATGCACAGCCGAGAAAAAAAAACTCGCCCGAAAATCCCTTCCATTCACCTCGCGATTACGTAGTTTCCTTCGACACACACACACACACACATACGAAGGCATTACCTGCCTGATTCCCGACGCATCATCCACTCCACTGTCATCCCGCTTAATCGGCGCAGTAGAAACGGGTATCGATCGGAAAAAAGGCCTCCGATTCAGGAAGCTGCGCAACGATCGCATCCGTTCTTTCAAAAAAGGGCCGCGAGCGGAGCAAAGTGGCGAACAGCAAAAAAATCGTATACACCATCGAAATGACGCTCATCCTCCTCGGCGTACGAGGCATTACATAGGTTGCATTGTGCCGAGCTATAGAGCACGGCCTCTTGAGTTTGCACTGAAGATTACGTCGTTTACGAGAGTACGGGGTCCGAGAAAAACAGCCGATCGACGTACGCTGCAGTTATATAGAGAGTATAAGCTCTTGCGCTTTAACAATGAGCGCATGCGTCGTCGATGTAATTTTTATGCGCGCGTACCATTTCGGAGATTGCGATAATAGAGGGGCGAGTGGATGGGTTTTTCCTTTTTTCCGCGGGTTTTGTTGTTTGGATCTGAAGGATGTGTATTATGAGCTATGATGCTTTCATTAGTTTCGCGTTAATATGTGCGCGCGGAGGTGCTCGAAAAGTTTTCGGAACGTAGCTTCTTCTTGGGAGTGGTAGGCTTTCTTTGCTTCTCGGATGAAATTATGTAATTAGTTGGGCACTCATATTCTGTATGAATTCCTGTGGAATTTTCGCTTTTATCTGCAACCGTCTTTCATTATTTTCACATATTAGGGCGAGAAAATTGCTTCTCAGAGAGTGAAATCTTTTCTCTATGTATAATTCTTGGTTAAAATCATAGGAATCGCGTAGAGTCTTCCTGATAATGGTTAATTAATCTCTTGTAGAGTTATTATTTAATATAGAATAACATGAAAATATTTCCACGTACAATTTGATATATCTTTACACCGCAGTGTACTCAGAAACCTTGTTGGCCGAATTGCGTTCTTTTTAATAATAACTATATATCATTTCGAAAATGCATGCAAGCTGCAAAGTTAAAAAATTTAGTACAAAGCTTAATCAACCACCGTGCAATAAAACTTAATTTTTATCATAACGCATATCATAAGTATAAAACACTCGCAATTAACTTGAAAAAAAAAAAATTAATCAACTTAATGCGAAAAAATCTCCGCAGCCACGTCCTCACGAGGTGAGAGCAGATATGAACATCTCTCTCCGCGTAACAATGGCACATCCATCCGCGGGCATCCCGGCGCAGTCTCGCGAAGGCGAAATGCACTCCCTTCGCGTTCCCTCCTCGCCGCGCGCGACAAAAAACCAGCGGAACCAGAAAGAAAAAGCGCCTCGCTAACGAGCGCGCGGGAATATTCAAAAGCGGCAGCGAGGCTTGTCTCTCTCTCTCTCTCTCTCTCTCTCTCTCTCTCTCTCTCTCTCTCTCTCTCTCTCTCTCACTCGCGCGCGCATTGAAAAAACAGCAGCAGCAGCAGCAGTCGCAAGAGTCATCAGCGCTAAAGTGACAATGACGAAGAAGAAGATGCGGTCGTGGCAAAGAAAAGCCAGTAGGCGGACAATGCTCGGCTTGCAAAAAAAAGAAAAATGAGAGAAGCAGCGACAAGAAAAAAAAAAAGAAGAAGCGGAAGCTAAAGAGGGGGACAGAGTGAGAGAGGATTGAAAAGGGGTGTGTCGTCGGCGGCCGAGAATTGGCGAGATTTCCAGGCGCGACAGGCGCAGGCGTGTCACGCACAACCGCGTATTGTCAGCGCGTATTGTCGTCTGCAATCTCGCTAAGCGTTTCGCCCCGGCGAGCGGCGTTATACACCCCCGCGCAGAGAGAGAAGAGAGAGTTGACGCCAACCTGTCCACCCACGTCACGCACGTGCGCGTCGTGCGTGTGTCTGTGTGTGTATGGGCTTATATTATATACGCGATGGGAGGATTACGGGGCTGCCGCGGATTTGCGCGACTTTTTTAATTGTTGACTGGATGCTCAGCAGAGAGAGAATGTTGCGCGGGGCTTTTTGTGAATTATTGTAATGCGGCGAGAGAGATTTTGTTGCAAATTCCCGGAAAGGTCGCGCGTCAGCGGCTTGGAGGTGATTTCGGAATTTTAACTTGAAATTTTATTGTTAGATGCGTTTTTGTACTGTCGAGAAAATTATTCAATAGTAGGTTTAACATTAATGAACCAAAAGTCTTTTATATAACACGAAACCGTGAAAAATTTTCAACACACAACTGCACACACCCGCAGCCTCTGCCATTTGTCCTCGTCTATGTTCGCGCGCTATATATAGGCGGTGCTGCGCGGCTTTTCTCTCCACTCTAGCTGCGAATTCGTCGTTCCGCCGTTTGTTGTGTGTGCGTCGCATAAAAAAAAGAAGAAAAAAAACAAGAGAGGAGAGAAATACAGCAGACTTTCATTATTTTGCACGTCTGCAGGGCCGAAGAAAACGTCGCATTGTCGCGAACGCTTTCTTTCATTCCGCGGCAAAGCAGCGCGCGCAGGTTGATGCGCATATGCAAATGAGCGAGAGAGGGTTGCGGTCGTGTCTTTTTTAACGAATGTCTTTGGAAATACCCATGCGTTTCAGCGGTATTCGCGAAAGTGAAAAGTGTGAAATTATGATGGAAAATATAACTTGATGTTACGACTTGGCTATATTATTTTATTTGTAAAATCAGAAACGCTCCGAATCGATACGAAGAAGCATAAACAACTTCTTGCCCCGTCGTGGTGTATACAAGTCAGACTCAGGCTGCGGCGCTAAATACCTCTCGCCCCGATCTTCCACCCCCGACTCCCCATTATGAATTAAAATCGACCCCTGCGAAATCGCACGACAAAAAGCTCGCTCTCTCTCTTTTTGTCCGGAGCGCAGGCTGCAAAATCGACGCGTGTGCTGTGTACAAAGAAGGGCGCGGGATTTATTGTCGTCAATCGAGCTTGTCGCGCTGATTTCGCTCGCAGCGTGTCCCTTTAATTAACCTCTTACGGAATCGGCCGACGTCGAGGGTGTGGAGTGAGAGAGAAAGACGGATAATTCGATTGCGATTTGATCGGAAGTGGTTCGGCGCGGGAGGAAGGGAAGGTGTTTCTCGCCGTGATTTATTATTTTCGTTAGGACTTTGGATTTATCGAGAGGGCGATGAGAGAATTCTTATGAGAAATGCCTTTGTGTTCGAGTTTTCGTGCCAATGGATGGCGTGCTTTCAGCAATTTTCGATTGGTGATGTGAAAACGATAATATATTTATAATGTCTTTAGTATATATAATATTGATCTTTATTTATTAATAATGACAACACACGCCGCTCCCATTCATATCGATCGCCCGCAACAACTCCGCGCAGTTCAGACCTATTCTCTCTCTCCTCATTCACATCAACAACAAAGTAACTTCCTCGTGCTCCTTCGCGAACCTAACGCGCAGAATATAGGTAACTAGCCGCATCGGTCTCCGTCTCCCACAATAACGCCTATGCAGCTATATAAAATAATGATGCGCGCGCCGGGCAGTATAGCGCGTCGGCGCGGCAGCACAGCGTCAAACGAACCGCACTAAACAGATAATCGTAATCTATTAGATTATTATGGGAATTAGTGAAATGAAGCGTGGGCCAATTTATTGGTCATAATCTCGGGCGAGAGGGCTTTGTCGAGTTCGGCGCATTGTGCCTCCGGCGGGTCTTTAATCCGGTGCATCTTGCCCGCGCACGCCCTCGCAGGACGTCGGCTCCTTTTAGCCTCACTACTCCTCGCTCTCTCTCCGGATATATCTTCTTCTTCCGTGTATAGTCGGCGAAAGAGAGAGAGAGAGAGAGAGAGAGAGAGAGAGAGAAGGAGGGGGGCGTGTTGTATACCTGCTTGCTTTAATTGAGGTTAAGACGCGAGAGCTCAGCTTTCGAGTTTGCTCACTCCTTTTTTTTCGCCGAGACCCCGTCATGATCCTTATATACGGTACAAAGGAGCAGCTTTCGGCGCGCGCGCGCGGTTGGGAGCTCGTTTGCTGGAATAACAAACAACGAAGCTGAAGAAAGGATTGTTGGATGCGCTTGCTCTTGAAAATTACATCGTGCTCTCGACACCTCGCTACGTTTCTTTCTTCTGCAGGGGTACCTTTGTTGAAACAAATCGATGCATTTTTCTAAGGCAAATAAATTCCCACAGTTCACTTGCAACCACTACATCCGAATCCACCCGAGAAATGTTCCTCCTCTCGCACATTTCTCAGTAGCCCCGAAGAATAACGCCTAATATGCGCATATAGTCACCTGCACACATTCAAGCAAACTAGCCATTAAAAATTACGGAAACCACAACAAAAACGCGGAGCGCGGCTCCTTCATCTCCCTCTCTCTCTCTCTCTCTCATTCATCCGAGCCGACGGGCGAGTGAAAAGCCGAAAAGACCTTCTTACACATGTCACGCTCGCGCACAGTAGTAGCTTCCATTTCACGTCCATTCTACACACTCTATATATACATAAATATATCTAACGCGCTGCGCACGTAACGGAGGAAAAGGGACCGCGCGACGGGAAAATCCTGCGGTCGCTCGCGCCATTCAAGTGATCCGAGCGGCGCTTTGTGCAGGCGCGCGTACATCCATGCGGCCGCTTCCTTTTTCCCGATGCGTGTATTATTATACACGTATACACGCGTGTATAAAGGAAATAGCAGTATACTGGAGGAAGCCGCGGGGAGAAATCGCTGTGTATAATGATTCGCGTATTAGTGGACTAATCTGCTTGTTCGGACGCATTGCGCAAGACGCTGTTCTTTGGAGAATGCTTCTTTCAGGTTTTTTTTACTGTCTATACGTATACATTGTGGAGAGGGATGACGGGGGAGGGGCGAACGGGAGTCAGAGATTTGCGCGATTGTGCGGGGCCGGAGGAGGCTTTGTCGATCTATGGATACTGTTATTTTCGAATTACCGGTGCAGGTACTTTGTATACAAAGGCCGGACTTCGTTTTTCATTTTCTCCCGTCTGCACCCCCCCCCCCCCCCATCTAGACGCGCGTAGATAGCCCGTACACACTGATGCAGCACAGCATCTCTCCAATTACCGCACCACAATGTCAAACCCCCGGACACCAGCGTACTGTATTTTCGTCAAACTCCGATCCACTCACGCTGCGGTACACACGCGGCAAATAATTCATCATAGAGAATCCGACGAGGCCGCGTCATCTGCAGCTAGACCAGCGCGTCTCTGATGACACGTGCGTCTCCGAGGAATTGGCCGCGAGAACTAAAAATAAAGCGGCGCCGGAGTTAACGCGTTAGCGCGACGCCGTCCGGCGTCATAACCATCTAAGCAAGCCGGTGTCCACAAAGCTCTGGAATCAAAGCCTTCATCCTTTTTTCCAAACACCCACCCATACACACACAGGTACAGCTGTGAAGAGGGCTCGAGCTTGTGGGAAAGGGGGCGAAAGAGAGACGCATTTCCGAATCTGTTTAATCTTGGTCCGCGGCGCGTAAGTGAAAGCTATCTCCGTGAATGCAAAATCAAACAAAGCGACAAACAAACCGGCGCGCGCTAGGAGAGAGTGAGAGAAAGAGTCACAAAGTTGCGCCACAGGGCGAGGGCGAGTGAGCGTGCGGGCTTTGATGTGCCCTGGCGACGTATAGTCACACTTCCAAGTGTTTATGAGCTGCGGGAGAGTGTGCTGCTCTGCAGTGTATATGTGGCGTGTTGTACAGGCTCTTTCGTTCGCGTGCGCGAGCTGCAGACACACGCGCTCAGTACACTTTCCTTGGATCATTAACCCGAGCTGCAGTACTGGCTGTGTGTGTGTGTGTGTGAGAGAGAGAGAGAGAGAGAGAGATACCGCGCGGGGGTGTGGGACACTGCCGAGAGGTATGAGCGCGAAAATCGATATCGTGGATTGCCGGAGGAGCTAGGATGTGTGTGTGTGTGTGTGTGTGTGTGTGTGTGTAAAGGGGTTGGGAGGGAGTCCAAGAAATGGCTGCTTGATTAACGAGCGGCTTTCGTGGCTGGCGCGATGAGCTGCAGCTACTTTGTTAGGGTTTTTTTTCGGTTTCGTTGCTGTGCATTTGGATTTCACACACGTTGCTTGGTTTTCTCTGGTTTCTAATTTTAATTTTAAAATTCTGTCCTATTTCATCGTTTCCTGCGCAATCGGAAAACAAATCCAGGAAAAATCGAATAAAAATGCTACATCGTTCGAAAGGCGCGACAAAGCTTGGCATAAGTAGAGATACTTGAGCGTGACTGGTGCGTATGCAGTGTATATTATATAGGTAGAAACTGTTAATGAGGACTGAGTAGTTCCGCACCGGTGAGCGAGAGAGAGGAGAGAGAGAGAGAGAGAGAGAGAGAGAGATATCGAGGAGCCACTGGGAGATTCGAACATCTCTCTTGTCGTGAGGGCGTCATTACGCGACATATCGCGACTCGACGACGTCGCTCCTCGTTACCTCGCCTTTCGAGGATTCGCACTCGAGTGGCTACGCGCGCAAAGAAATGCAGGTGGCATATAGACTGTGTTATGGTATACCTGAGCGGGGGCGAGGATTTTTTTATCGTGTCGACGCTCGCCTGATGCTTCTGCGCGCGTCTTTCGACCCAGTCTTTCTTTTATCTTTCTTATATTTGCGTTAATCCACACATTGTTATTTTTACTCTTTAGAACTCGTTTATTCTTCTTCACTTTTTGGCGAGAAAAGGTGCTGGACGTTGTGAGCAGAGGATTAGTTATACCTTAACGACCAAAATATTTCGCTTAATTAAAATTTCGAAAACCCAGTCTCGTTAGCAATCCGCCCTACCTCGCTAAAATCTCAACTATTATACACGCTTCGGCTTCAACAAAGAGCAACGCTTAATTATGGCTCGCGCCCGTCGCGCAGGTGTCGCTCTCCGCGCGCACAGTAGCATCGACGATCCAGCTCTCATTCTCTCTCGTGTCTCGCTCAATCATTGTACATCACACCTATATACTACACCACGTCGTCCCATTAGCCACGACTCGACGCCTCCGAGGATTCCGTCCTAATATTATACGCGTCTCTCTCTCTCTCTCTCTCTCTCTCTCTCTCTCTCTCTCTCTCTCTCTCTCTCTCTCTCCGTTGTGGGCCGGGGGACGCGCGACAAAGACCGCTCGTCGGTCAGGCGTTCGATGATTCCGCGTCGTCACCTCGGCGAAAAACTTTCTCTCGTCGCGCGGCACCCCCCGACGGCTTTTGTCGGAAGGCGTGAGAGAGAGAGAGAGAGAGAGAGAGAGAGAGAGAGAGAGAGAGAGAGAGAGAGAGAGAGAGAGAGAGAGAGAGAAGCGGAAGCTCGCGAGCAATGTGCACGCCGATTTACACTCTTTCAGGCGCGATCACCCTGCAACTCGGCGCTCCGGCTTTTCTTCGAGTTGAGAAGCTTCAGGGCTACTCTGCGTGTCGTGGGGGTCTCGCCGAGTAATTTTTTCCCGGGGGCGAGTGTGCGTTTTAAAAATACGAAATTTGATTTTTGATTCTAGATTTTTCGAACTTTGATCGTAAATGACCAAATTCCCCATTGCAACTGTGTACTAGTTGCACTAGCGTCCAAACCCTCCCACGCCTCACCTTAATTGGTATACACACGCGAGCGTGAACGAACTTCCGCGCGAAATCCTGTCGCCCACGCGCCGCCGGGCACGTATTAATATACGCGCGAAATAATCCCGGGTGGTCCACCCTCGCGCAGCTCTGTAATTGGTTAAAACCCGTAACTAATGAGTGAACGCGCTGCTGGAAATTATCGCCTGCCTCGATGGAAGGCTTACGTATGTATACGTATATACACCTACTGCGCCATAGTATAGTATAGCACGGTTCAACACCTCTTCATTTACCCTCTTCATGAGCTGTTTATCGGTCCGTGCGTGAGCGGAGGTTAATATCGCCGGGATGGCCTATTAATGCGTACACGAATTGCTGCCGCAGCGATATATTCGATACTTTGAGCTCTGTATACTGCAGCGGGCTTGTTTTGATGATGCCGTCGTTACATTGTTGGCGGCTTTGGCGAAGGGTCGCCGCGTGCCCGGGACGTTATTGTTGTAAGCGAGTATTACGATGGCATATATAAACGCTGAAAATTATTCGTATACGCGAATAGATTTATTTATTTTTAAATTTACGATGAATAATCTGTAGGTATACAGGCACAGATATAAAGCTTCCCGAATTCAACAACACACCCGCGTCGTCAACTTTCGACGCCAAACTCAGCGCAGCAGTCGGAAGAATTCCTCAATGGTTCCGGCGGCAGCGTCTCGAGAACATTTCGTGAACCGGAATCGCGCTCCAGCGACTCGCCGGCATTCATACGCCTCGTCGAGTGTCTCCTTTTCTCTCTGTCTCTCTCCCTCTCTATATATCCGAGGCCGGAGCAAAGTTTTCGAGTGAGACGGCGAGGTGAAGAGCGACTCCTTAGCAGCGTGACGCCGAGTCCCAGGTGTTAATAATCCCCGGCTAATTGCGCCGCCTCCCGGATAATTCCTATTAAATATCGCGCCAAACGCGCCCTTAGCTCCATGGTGTGAACTTTTTGTCGAGTCGAGCGAGTGCTGCTTTGAATTTTCGGAGTTTTAAGTACCGTGAGCCACTGTGCGCGACGGGGTATTCCCGCTTGTTGGTGCGAGTTTATTATTTTTGAGAGCTATTTTGAATCTTAATTGAACAGGTCGCCGGAAGGCTTTGTGAGCGGACCGGACAAGTGGTCGTCGATAATATCTGTCGCACTTAAGTTTTTCAAGCAAATAAAAGAAATACAAAAAATTTTCTCATCAACGCGTCTTTTTTCATATACGCAGTTCAATCACCGAATCCGAAGCAGCAGTATCATACTTACTTTAGGCAAAGCAGCACAAAGCGCGAGCGATATCATCATCCACACCATCCGCGAGCTTGCCTAATGGATGTAAATCAACGCCACAAGGAGCTTCACGCAACGGCTGATCGAGAGGAAGGGCAGCAGGCCTACTCTAATGGATGAAGTGCTGCTGCTGCTGCAGATTCCCTAGATACACCAGAGCTCTCGCACTACACACACAGCAGCAGCTATCGTCCCGAGCCATCGCAGTCACGTCCTATCTTCGCTAATCACTCGACCTCTCTCGCCATTGACGAGCCGCCGTTAATCGCGCGAAACCTTATTTTCCCGACGCTGTCCCGGTGAAGAAGGAGAAGACAAGCCTCGAGACCTCTTTTTCTTTTTTGAGTGCCTCCGTCGCGTTTTTGCAGTCATCGGCAGCGCAGAGAGGGTGTAGTATCTGCAGCGTGGGTGACGAAAGATCGAATCTGACTGCGGTGATCGGAGTGAAACTCGAGAAGATAACGATGATCGAGGCGCAGGTGAGCTCGACTGCATGAGCGGAGAGGAGATAGATCGTTAGAGCGATGCTGCTGACGCCGTCGATTGTGCGCTGTAGGGAGATCGCTCCCGTTTGATACGCTCGAGTTTTATTCGATGAACTGAACTTACCCTTTTTATTTCGTGCAAAGTTAATCATTTCAAAGTTAAGCTTTAATTCTTTGATCTAAAATGACAAAATCATACGATGGAGCAAAAGGATAACGAGAGAAGGCGAGGGGTGAATTAATCATCACGACAGTTTCTTCAATATAAGTTTTACGTGCTTATGAGTTTATTGCATTGGACTGACTTATTTATTTACAGTGGGGAGACACATATACATAATACGCGTAATCGTTTGTTTTTCTCTACTCTACATCGAGATTATCTACATTCATTATACTTTATCGTGTTATTGTTTTATTATTATTTTTCGTTTATCTTGCATAATGTGATGATCTTGTGTCTGGGTGAGAGTGGGCGTCGTCGATTATTCGACTGAACTGTATATTTCATCAGCGTTTAGACAATTCTTATAGAGTAGATGGATTCTGATAAGGGCTCACTTTCGAGTTTTATTCGTACATACGATAATTCCGATCTCGGAGCTATATAAGAGCGACGATCTTCGCGATATTGCATCGGACGTGTTCTCCTAATTAATCGTCTCTTTATACACACTGTAATCATATAATTATACTAATAATCATAGCCGCGACGTTCTTCATCCGATCGTTTATCATTTAGCTACCTACGCTCGCTTAAAGCTACTATCACACCGATTTATACAAGTTTCTCTTACAAAGTACTGTGGTGTCTTGAGTTTCTTTTTTTCCTGGATGATACGGGTGCCTGCATATTATATTCGTAGAGAAGAAGCCAATCGCGTAAAGCTTTGGCATGACTGCATCGGTAATTCATTTTGTTTACAATTACAGAGTTCTTAATCAGCGAAGGGTTTGAAGTTCTGTTAACAATGTATATAAGAAAAAACGTCGTCAATGCAGCGTCGTATACAGAAGACGAAGTATATATAATCGATCCTACTATCTACAGTGTAACGAAGTAAGTATATTAATGCACATTTCGATAATTTCATAATACACACGTCGCGGAGCTGCATTATCGATGCTGAAGTTACACTATATAATCCGCGGAATTTATACAAGAGTCGCGCTTACAACGTAATCCTAGTTCGACCATACCTTTGATTCGCATCGATATATATATATATATATATATATATATATATATATATATATAATGTATAGCTGTCTATGAGTCTACGTCTATTTACAGGTATTTACAAGCCTAGGATTTATTTAACACAGTGTGTGGCCGTCCCTCGCCGATCGGTACGAGCTGTCTATATAGACTCACTACATCGAACTGGGATCGCAGTTCGATGCAACAGCAACTCTACAGTCTTCTCGGTTCTCGCCGAGCGCGAGACTGCAGAGAGCTGCAGTCCGGAAGAGATGAGGTAGTTGGTTGCGCCAAAGCGATGTCGACAGCTCTCACTTGGAGGATTGCACGAGGGCGGCCAGATTGGCGGGGTAGTCGACGCAGGGCGGCGCCAGGCCGAGGTTTCGCCTCGCGAACCCGTGCACGTTCTCCTGTCACAAGATCTTGCTGAGGTAGCCGTTGGAGCCGGGTGGCGGCAGGAGGAACGGGCTGACGAACGCGTGGCCCGTCGGATGGTGGACGGGCGAGTAGCCCGACTGGTGGGACTGCTGGGACTGGCCGGAGCTGCTCGAGAGGCCGCCGCCGCCGCCCAGGCCGGGTATGGGCGAGCCGGTGTCGTGGAGCTTGCGCATGTGCTTCTTCAGGTCGAAGTTCCGGCAGAAGCCCTTGCCGCAGATCTTGCAGCTGAAGGGCTTCTTGTCGTTGTGCGTGTGCATGTGGAAGGTGAGGTTGTAGATCTGGTGGAAGGCCTTATTGCAGATGTTGCACTTGTAGGCCTTCTCGCCGCTGTGGGTGAGCTTGTGGTTCTTGTAGTTGCCCTTCTGGTGGAAGCCCTTGCCGCAGAACTCGCAGACGAACGGCTTGAAGTTCGCGTGGATGCGCGTGTGGGTGTTGAGGGTCGAGCTGCGGTTGAAGGCCTTGCCGCAGGTCTGGCACTTGTGCGGCTTCTCCGCCGTGTGGATGATCTTGTGCCTGCAGAGTGTGCTGGCCTGTCGGAATCCCTTGCCGCAGATCTTGCAGACGAACGGCCTGGCGCCCGTGTGCACGGGCATGTGTCTCGTCAGGTTGTAGTGCGCGTTGAACACCTTGCCGCACTCGGAGCAGACGAAGCTCTTCTGCTTGCCGGCGGTGGTGGAGGGGTTGCCGCTGGGGTTGCCGCCGGCCCCGGAGGACGGCTCGCGCTTCTTCTCCCGGGCACTCGGCTCCTCCGGCGAGCTCGACGAGAGCGACACCCTCGACGACTCCTGGTGGCTGGGGACCGGCGAGATGCTCCTGCTCTGCTGGGCCGTGGCGGGCGTCGACGCGGAGCCGGCGCTCGCGGGCGGCGGCGCCGGGAAGGACCTCAGCAGGGGGTTCGAGTGGTAGTGCAGCAGCGGGTAGTACTGCAGGAGGTTGTGGTGGTGCCTGAAGGTGGGCACGTACTTCTTGAAGGCGGACTCGAGGTGCGCCGAGTAGCTCAGCGAGAGGCTCTGCTGCTGCTGCTGGAGGATCGTCGTCGTCGGCGTGGAGGGCGACGAAGAGGGGCTGGTGGCGCCGTTGCTGGTCGAGGCGGACGACTGTGGCTGGCTGCTGGACTCGGTGAGGCGCTTGTCCGGCTCCATGATCTTGGCGATGGAGAAGGTGAGGTTGCGCGCCGTGGACGCGGCCGAGGTCACCCTGTCCGGGGGCAGACTCGTCGGGGTCTCCGTCGCCATCGTCTGGCTCGACGGGAACGGTTGCATAGCGTCAATCTGAAACACGCAAAGCAGGAAGGACCATTAGTCGACTGCTCCTCAGAGGCTGAACGACGCGTGCTTCTATGGCCCTCGTGGAAAAATGCGGGGAAAAAAGTGTGAGAGGGAGCAAAAACACCCTCGAACAGATTTGCATGTCGAGCAGTGCCGCGCCTTAATGACCTTTTCCGCACAGCCGCGCGTCGTCTCATCAATTAGTCACTTGGCTCTCTACGGCGGCGCGTCTTTCGAAACGATAATGCACTCTCTTGAGGAAAATAATAGATTTGGTTCGATGGCCATCATCGACGAGGACAATACGTATAGGCAAATCCGAACGCTTATACGTCGAGTGCGGAACCCACATGTTACGTATGCGAGAGAGTAACACATGCGGCCCTGAAATTACGCACACTCGATTGGCGCACTCGTGTCGACAGGAAAAAATGTCAAAATCATGGGGGCTAGCTGCATGCGCTTTATCGCTCGGGACGACTTTCTTTTGTGCCCTTAAACGCTCTCGTGATTTTATTCTTCGTGACGACCTATATGTACGAAAACACAGCTCGGACAGAAGCATAACACACCCCGCTGCGGGCACAGGTTAAAATTTAATCTATCGGTTACTTAATAAAAGCTCGCAGCGCGTATTGCAAGTATAATTCCGGACTATATGCTCACAAAGCCGCGAGAAAGGGGCATATATGTACAAAGTCCGAATAGCCTCGTCTGAATGAGATGCAAAATGGTCAGCACTGCGCGGCGACGTCTGCCGGAGAGCAAGAGACTCTCCCTCTTTCTCAGTATACGTACTGAGTATAGCTGTATGCACACGTCGCGACGTTTACCCTGGCGGCCGACGACTCGAGGAAATGTTTGCCCCGCAGAATGGCGTTATATTTGAACTTGGAATGACGGCCGGAATTGGATGGCGGCTTATGAAATACTCATACGGGCGGCCTCACGGCTGTGAAGAAAAGTCGCGCACAGCGCGGCTGGTCTTTTCTTTCCGCAGCAGCTTCTCTCGCGCTCGGAAACAAACGCGCGGAGCGGCTCTTCATCTCCTCGCCGGGCTTGGAAGTGGTCTCTCGTATACGACATTCGTCGCTATATTTCGCGCGAAGATTATAATAATTCAACCTTCCCGCTTTTATTAATAATATCTGCACTCGATCTTATCATTGGAAAATTGTGCTCCAATTCGCTACTCTATTTTAAGCCTCGCACTTTTCCATTCACGCCCCTGCGATAATAATGGAGATATGCGCGGCGATGTGAAGCGAGCGTTCAAGTGGCATATGTTCACGCGTAATTTAATCTCTTCCTGCCCGCGTGCGCGCGTTCCCCCGTGATTTTAACTGCGCCTAAGCAGAAAAACGCGCGCGGAGATGATTGTACATTACACACAGTTGGTCTCCTTTCAGCCTACTCGGACTGCCGCGCGCATACGTCGAATGGACAGAAGTGTGCAATTATTCGACCCACGCACGCTAACTTTGTTATGAGCGTATGTGCTGGGTTTGCGAGGATTTTTATCGGTTCGCGCGCCACTTTTACCGTTGTAGTGTTGTCATTGTGAATTAAGCTCGATGGACTACGTTGCTACGTCTTCTTATCAGAAATTAAAACAAAAAAAATGCTTAAAATACTCGGCAACTAATCTACGTCAAAAGCAATAACCGCATCGGCCCACTCCAATATAAGTGTCTCGAATTAGGATCAAGAATCATCTCTAAGGGCATCCCCGGCGTGTCAACGTCGCTTACAAGCATATCGGCTGCGCGGTTTTGCGTGCGCGCGCGCCGAGCCCCGCCCATCTCGCAGTATATGACTTGTCCCGGGGGCCAAAGCCAGCCCTAATCATCAGGGAATACGCTGAGCGAGAGGGACGAAGAAGTCCTCGCCCCGCAATCACTGCCTGCAATGTCTGCTCCTACTATACGACGCCTGTCTCTCGCTCTGTTCTCACGCTTAGGCTACCGATTCTCAATTCAATAAGTTTTCAAGTGTTATTAAAAATTCAAAGTCGGTTAATTACAATGATTAGTAAGTAGTATTGAAGGATCAAGAGCACTACCATTTTCGTTATCAGTTATAATTAGTTACAAGTATATGCAGAAAAATCCTCGGAAGAAAGAAAAATCGCTTAAGAAGCGAAAATGAAAGAGAAAGAAGGATAAAGAACGCCCCGACAATTACGCAACGCAGCAGGCAGCAGGAGAAAAAAAGGAAAGCGAGTGTATACAGAACGCTGCAACTGTTGGCTGCTGAATGTACACCGGGCCGACAAAGGAATAACCATGTATGATTACGTCCTGTGCTCTCGAGACGCACGAAAGCTAAGCAAGACTCGAAGATTAGCTGAGACGCCGATTTATTGAACGGAGGATTGATTTTTTTGTGAAGATCGGAGAGAAAACGAGGGATTTGCATTGTTGGAAGGATCGATTGTATTGGGATGTTGCGTCGGAGATTTTCCGGTGTTACGAGGAGTGACGGTTTTGTGATGCTATCAATGGTACTGGGCGTTGGGGGCGTGTAGTAGTAGTTGAAAAGTTAGCGATTTTGCTTTTTTGACTGACGCCGATTCTTATTGAGAGAGAGAGCTTGCTGATCAGAGAGCGAAAGAGTATGAGAAATTAAGCTTGGTTGTTTCAATTATTCAACGCCTATAAAGGAAGCATGCATAATGAAGTTAGCATTCAAAAAGTCACCGTGAGCGAGTAAATTTCTAATACACAGCAGTATTCTAAAACGAGGAAAAATCAACACTGCAATAACGAGCGCCCGCCTAATAACAACTTCATCCCGCAAAACCACGAAATCACCCCCAACTTCACAACACAAGCCAAGCAGTAGTCGTAACACACCATTGTCCACCGCATTTGAATGTGTCCGCTTGCTAAGCAGCTGCACTTGCGACCCCTCGCAAAAAAAGACCAACACACGCAGAGCGACGAGAAGACGGTTCGTACACACGCGCGCTCACTGCAGCAGAGCTCTATTTCGAAAGATCAAGCGCTCGAGCTGGCTGCAAAAACGACGAGCGGAGAGTTGCCCCCACCAGCGCCGGCCGGCGGATCGATCATGTGGTGGGATAGAATCAGTGGAGGGGATGGGGCGCCGGTTGGTCGACCACGGGCGCGAGGGGGCGTTGCTAAGGGGCCGAAGTGGGGATGCCGGCGGTGGGGGACTAATACATTGTTACGGCCAGTTAACGAACGCGCCGGTGGCGAGCCGCAGGGAGAGATTCTGGCTGGCATGCCAATTTCATCAATTTATTTCAATCTGCGACGACGCGAGACATGGTTGACGAGGAGACACTAGAGACCATTTTGTTTTTATTTTTCGCTTTTTCACTCGATGCTTGCTTTTTTGCAGACAGCTGCAGCAGCGAGTGTCTGCTCGCAGAAGGTAATTCATTGGAGAGTTTTGTTTTTTTTTGGGGGGGGGGGGGGAGTGCTAAATGCAATTCGGGAAATGTACAAAATGTTTCAAGCACGTTTCCCCGGAATATTTAATTATGATAGGAATGAAGGCGCGCTTCGCGCGCTCTTGTTTCTATCTCTTGTCTTGTCTTGTTTCTAACGTCTGCTAATATTTTATAAGCATGTAACATGTTACTAAATCCCTCAAAACTAGTTTTTAATAAGTATATTAATAATGCTCAATGTCGTCATCATTGGTTTGAATAGTGAATTTGAAGAAAAGGTCAGTATAAGAGTCAGTGGGTTTGTCTATCATTACAATGCCATTTATTTGCATTATAAAAAAGCTATACAACTGAAGTTTTACACAGATACTTACTATGCTACCTAGAAAACATGTAACCTACATGATTATGATTTAACTGTTTTCATTCATATTTTCACATCGAGGCCCATATGAATTTTTTAATTTAGCGTATCAAATTTTGCTTGTAGACAGTTACACAGAAACTACCATCTCTAGCACATTGTATTTCTGCTTTCCAGTGTATTTTTAAATGAAGAAAGTGATAAGTATTTTAACTTTTTTGTCAAGGCAGTAATTAGAATTCTGACTTTTAACAGTTGTGAGAGATTTTGAGACCGATACCTGTTTCTCCATTTTTGCATTTTTTCTCATTCGAAAACTAACAGGTCTAGAAAGCTCATATTTTGCATATAGATTTCTTTTGTGATTGTGGAAAGATATTTAAAGTTGAATCAACGTTAACTGAAATACTTTTGTGTTCGACTACAACACCCATGGTAATTATTTAGTGGTATAGCATGAGTTTGCATTTACATCAGTGTCGGAGTCGAAATCAGAAGTTTTTCAAGGTCGATTCAACTTTAAATATCTTTTCACAATCACAGACGAAATCTATATGCAAAATATGAGCTCTCTAGAGCTGTTAGTTTTCGAATGAGAAAAAATGCAAAAATGGAGAAACAGGTATCGGTCTCAAAATCTCTCACAACTGTTAAAAGTCAAAATTCTAATTACCTAAAACCTTGACAAAAAAGCCAAAACATTTATCACTTTCTCCATGTAAAAATATGCTAGAAACCAGTAATACAATGTGCTAGAGATAGTAGTTCCTGCGTAACTGGCTATAAGTAAAATTTGACCTGCTCAATTAAAAAATTCGCATGAGCCTGGATGTGAAAATATGAACGAAAACAGTTAAATCAGAATCATCTAGGTTACATATTTCTAGGTAACATGTCTAGTTCATGTCTAGGTAACACGTACAATTCAAAGAGCATTGTATAATGATTGACTTAAACTTACTGAATCAGATACTGAACTTTTCTTTAAATTCACCTCTCAAACCTCACCGAGGGCGACTTTGGGCACAGAGACACAGTATATCTTCAAACTCTTTATTCTTTTAATTGAACTTCTCACTGACATTTCAAAAAAAAACTAAATAATATTCACACACTTTATTACTACTTCAAATAGGATTAGGGTGCCACTTTTCAATACACATGTTGTAATACTACACACTCTTGGTAATGATTAATTTTTACTAAAATTTCTTGCTAGTTATATTACATATATTTTATCTGTTATCAAGGTTTCCACATTTCATTTTAAACACCTTAAACATTTCTACCAGGGTTATGAGTTATGACTGTTTTGAGGGTTATGAATTTAAAGCGCGGTTCTGATCTCGTTGCCTAGGCAACCAATCAGCAACCAGTCAGAATCACGTATTAAATGCTTCACAACAAAGGCCATCATTTTTTAAAGAGAGGATTGTTAACGAGCGCGTATTACCAAACACTCTAGATTCCAACGATAAATTCTACACGAGCAACAAGCCACAAATTTCATCATCGCTGATGTTGAATACACACAAGCTCACACACACACGTAACGTCCACTCAATTAAACCTGCAGCAGGAGCCCGATTGTGCACTTCCGGCAGTTCTACGCGGGATAATAATCGAAGTTTCACGACGACGCGCGCAAAGACGGGAGGCGCTAAGTGTGCAAAATTTACCAACGTCGTTACGCATGGTCCGCCGGATCCAATCAAGCCCGGCTAACTATTAACCGGCGCGAGACGAACTCGAAGAAAAGTCGAAGGAGGGAGAGGGGGGAGGTATGCAGGGGCTCGAGCTCGTCGGAAACTTGAAATTGCTTTGCAAATTTGCCCTGACCGTTTCTGTCGAGCCGTTAATTACCGGCCCTTTCTCTTTCCCGCGGCTGCCGGTGACGAGGACGGCGACGATGATGATTCTACGTCTGCTTGCGATCCTTTTATGCGTTGCGGCTATATACGCTTACGTCGCCTCGAGTGCAATGGATATAGCCGGAGTTTGCGCTTTGTTTCGCTTGCGGTGGCTGGCTTTGAAAATTCGCAGAGTGTTAAAGTATTTTCAGCTTAAATTTGGTGAATTTCTTAAAATCAATCGAATTTTTCAACGAAGTTTTATAATATATGAAAGAAATAAACTTCATTACCAAGTCGTTTAAATCATCACCTCCGCCTCCCCGCCCATTGTTCAACCTCCTCCTCCGTCTTTTTTTCGCAGCCCTTCGCGCATCTGACTGTGACGCGCGTCGATCTACTACTTCGCTTTTGCCGAAAGTTGAGAGTGATTAAGCGGATTCGAGCAGTTGTCTCTCGACGTCGACTCCCGATTCGAGAACCGCGACAAGACCATCAGTCGGTTGTAAAGGATTGATTCCCGTTAATTCGCCAACTCGAAGCTGCAGCGTCGAGTCCTTGGCGACAAGGACAAAGCGCTCAATTTTATTCGAGTTTACCGAGTATACACCGATTCATTTTTCGAGATCGACGTATTTCCATCCTCTAAAAGGAATAGTCGATGGAAGAGAAATTAACGTCAGCGCGGCCTTGGACAAATTAACCGACGAATTCTTCTGAAGCCTCGCACGTCCTTATCGGAACTTGAGGCCAGTAGACTGCGGCTGGTGATCGATGCTCCGCGCGCACGCGAAACGCGGTTATGCAGAAGTTATGCTGGCGCACTTTTCATGCCCGAGCCCTTTTTGTTTGTCCGCGGAAAATACTCGGCGCCGCGGGGAAAATCGATGCCGATTCTAGAGCAGCCGAAATAGAGCTGTGATGAAAGAGGGATTTGTTTTGCTCGCACGGAGAATTTTTGCACGTATAAAGATTGTATAAGACTATACCTTAAAATCTCGATACTCTTGAGTCGTGGATTCATAAAATTCAAAATTTTGCGTTAAAAATAATAACAAATACCATGAAATCCAAGAAAACTGAGCGTTACCCTCACCACTCAATCCTGTATCACCTCGGCAGCCACCTAATCTCGAAGACACGTCGCCTCAATAACAAACGGAAAACCCTTCCGCAATAAACCTCCCGACACCATCAGTGCGAAAAACAGCCGCTGTCTCCTCTCTAATACCCCGCACGATATATCGTGCTCGCCGCATATATCCGGCCTATTAGGGTTCACCCCTCGATTGTTCCAGCCCCTCGCGCGCATACTTTCGACGACACGGAAAAGCGCGCCGGGTGACGTATAATTAGCATCCGGGGGTTAAGGAGTCGCCTGACTATGACAGCCGGCGACTTTCCTCTGTCGCCCCGCTTATATCTCGGCCAGCGAAATACACGCACACACAGCTTCTCTGTCTCTTCGTGCGAGCTCCCCGAGAGCTTAAGTCGATTTCGGATCGTCGCTTTTCGCGCGTAATCGCAGAGAGAAAGACAGAGAGAGGGAGAGGCTTTTTCTTTGTGGGATCTTTTTTGGACGACGGTGGTTGGATCGGATCGGTTGCGGTAGTGTTCAATTCAGGGGATGGGATCGGAAAGGGTGTTGATCGCTGCGGCGACGAATAGTGGAATTGCGTGAGAGTGCATCGAACTGGAATTTTTTCCTTTCTCATTGATACGAAACCAAAGCGTTAAACCGTTAGGAAGGTGAAGAGAATAATTTAAAAATACTTTGAATAACACAATCAACGAATTAAACTCTATACTCGAAATAAATAACGCCCAGCAGATCTTCCTAGAATCGAATGAAACGTCGTATAAGGCACACACGCGCACGAGAAAAAAGAAATCTCCTCACCGCGGGCGTCATTTAACCACTGCGCGCGGAGGGAGATTCGTTTTTCGATGCCAGCATATACAGCTCGAATAAAGCAAGCGAGGAGCAAACTAATGGAATTGTTTACACTCGGCTGGTGCAAAGGCGCTGCGAGCGAGAAACCGCACGTATGAGCAAGCAGATATATCGTCGGCGGGGGGATGGAAATCGGTGCACACGTGCGTATGCGTATATGCATGCATGCGCGAGCGGCTCAATGGGAAATTTGCAAAATGGCACGTTCCCAGTGCGCCATTGTCTACTTATACTTCTCTTTTTTGAAGACGCGATACGTTGACAGAAATAAATATGTTACGTTTAGCGAACTTTACCAAGTTATAAAAAAAATCGCGTAAAGCTAGCCGACTCGCACCGACAACCATAAGCCTCCATCTCTCTTTTTCGACTAAATCGCGCAGCAGCTCAGATGCAGCATCCACGTCGCGTCCTGCAAATGCGCATAGATCCGCACGCAAGCTTATTCACAGCCATGGCGGTTTGTACTACCGCACAATAAAAGTCGCGCAGATCGAGCCGAGCGATTGCCGCTATACATACGTACGTATATTCCACGGGGGGCCATGCGCAGCAGCTCCACAGCTGCGCATTGTCGCCACCCGGGGTTCCCCATGCGGGTACAGCTCGTTATCACTCGATTTTTATTTTCCGTCGCTACGTGCCTCCTCCCCCCGCTGCATACGCCCCTTGCTGAGTTTCGTCTCTGTAGTGTAGCATCGGCTGTACCTCGTGTAACTTATGTATATACGTGGAAGTGTACAGTAGTCGAGTTGTAGTCGGATGGAGGAGCTCATGGGAAAAAAGTGTCAGGCGAGAGGCACGTACGCTAGCTTGACAGCGTGAGGCCAATGCTTTTTTCTGAGACTGTGCGTTTGATGTCGGGAGAGAGTAGAGAGTGTGTACCGCCAATTAGGCTCGATCATTCGGGTCTGTGAGACTCGCCGACTGTTTTGGATTGACTGCTACTGTCGTGAGACGAGATCGGAGTTTGATGGTTGGGCAGCAAGGACGTGCATAATGAATTTTTTACACACGATCGTGGCAAATACCAACGAACACACCTCGGTTGTACCAGAAGCCACATCACAGGATCTCCGATTTCTCGGCAAACTATAATGTAAGCCCCGCAAACGGTTCTCCCCGCACGCGAAACCGTATATACAGCGCGTGCGACATAAAAGGCGCCAGGGAGTCTCTGTTCTCGTCGATTGTTTTCCCTGACTTTTATATCCCAGCGCTCATTATTTCTCGCGATCATTGTTACGCGTGTTATTACCATTATTTGAGAGAGTCTCGGGTTACGCGAGCGACGTGTATAATACGGACGTCATTGTGACGACGGAACGAAGCTGCTGGGGCTCTCTCTCGTTTAGACGCTTAAAAGGCACCTCCGCACGTCGACGCGGTTGTAACGCGCGTGACAGTTTTCGACTTTCCTGTACGAATGCGATGTGTACGACCGCGGAGGAATCAATTACCGGTGAGCTTTGGGGGGTCAGTGTGTTCTCGGGCAAGACTAAGACGGTTATGTCGTTGTCGAAACAATGACGAGAGGGAAATCACTACAGAATTTTAAGAACAATTAATAGAGTTCGATGAAAAATAAATTCTCTGCGATGAGCTAAAAGACACAAGCTAAAGCACTCATAATATTTTCCATAATACACGCGCGGCCCACCCCACATTAAATTGTCACCTACACGCTCTTTGGGCGTGCAGAAGTGTAGCAGCTCGTTCGCGGTGAGCACAATGGAAACTAAAAAGCGGAGGTCCTCGAGTGTGTGTATAACAATGCCGCGCGCGCGCAACCGTCGCCGTGCGCTGCAGCGCCGAAAGATTGACCTTTTTTTCGTCCGAATCAGATTCGCCTCGCCGGACGCGTACTCTATATTATTACTAGAAGGGCGTAGATTGGCTTTACGGTTGATGCAGAAGTTTTTGGAGCGACGTTATGGATTGTGTGACGGGAAGAGAGAGAGAGAGAGAGAGAGAGAGAGAGAGAGAGAGAGAGAGAGAGAGAGTGTGTTTGAGGGTTTTCGACAGTTTCTACTTAAAATTGAAAACTTGTCGTAAATAAAAAATAAAAAACGAATAAATCATCATCCAAAACTGTACCGCTCAAACACACATCTCTCTGAAGGGCCTTGACTAAACCTAGCTCGAGAGAGAGAGAGAGAGAGAGAGAGAGAGACAGAGCTCCAGCAGCTTTTGCTCATTCTCTAGTCGGGGGTAGGGGAGATTCCGCGCATGCACACACGTATGTGCCATACAGCACACACGCGGTGTACTTAGAGACGTTCAACTCTGCTCGCTGCTGCTGCTGTTGCTGCTCTGCTCTGCGCACGCCCCCAGCGCCAAACAATACGGACGCGCCGACAATGGGCAGACTTTCCCTCTCACTCTAGCACATGCACGTCTGCCTGCTTTGCTCTCTCGCGGGGCTGCAGGCATTTCGGGGACTTTTTTAGGGGGTGCGATTGCGCGGATTCGATGAGATTCGAGACCAGATGGTTTTTTGAGAAATTTTTGCAATGATAAAGATGTTAAAAAATCCTTATCTTCAAGCACAGAAGCACCTCGCAAGAAGAAAAAAATGCCCATCCGATCGCCGGCGAAACAGGATAGCCCGCAATTCCTCCGAAGAAACAGAACGCTCGTCGTCGCCGTGCACCTTGATCCGCAGAGCAAAAGAGTAAGGCAGGCACGCGCCACTCGAGGACAATAGCCCCGGGCCAGTAGTTCCTCAAGACGCAGGAGGCGCGTGTGCAAGATGGCTATATATATATATATATATATATATATATATATATATATATATATATATATACACGTATATAGCTATATTGCAGGGGGGCAAATGGCACGCGAGACTTCCGCCAGCGGGATATCGGATTCGAGATGCAGCGGAAGCTGCGCAAAGAACGCGGGAGAGATGACGATGGTGTAACGTTAGAAGCAACCAGCCGGCTTTTAACAGCCTTTATTATACGCGTATGATTGCGGGGTCGGCGAAATTTTTTTTTTGCGACCGTCGTCTGCGAGCGTTCTCTCGAAAATTGTTGAGTACTCTTGGCAAATTTGTACTGTACGCAGCTTATTGTTTATTAGTGAATTGACTTTGCTATATTATTTTATTAAAGTATAGTGATTCACGTTGTTAAACGAAACGAGTTGAAGAAGCCCACCCGAGAACGTGTACATCAGTAAGTATATTCAAAAGAAACATAATAAAAGAACAGCCGAATTTGTTGGGCACAACAAAACAATTTGTGACTTCATTAGCTGTAAGGAAAGTTCGATAGCCTTAGCCACAAATCATGCAGCTGATTTAAAAGTGAAATGAGAAAAAAGCGCTACCGTAGTTCGATGTGAAAAAGGTTAATGTCAAGCGAAGTGCAAAAATTACAATTTTAAATTCACTAATGACCACGTCTACCGTGGTATAGAGAATACACGCGCAGCGCATGACCAGTAGTTTCGCGATAATGCAGCCTTGAGCTCGATGCCTTAATGAAGTTTTGAAGAAAAAAAAATCCACGTGGCTTGCAAAATGAACAACCGAGCGATAAATCGTCGACGTTGCGATTGCAAATTCACAAGTACATTGTCTGCGATTGTGGGTAGTTTTGCAAGGCGATGACAAGAGTGATCTATAGGTCAGAATTTTGAAATTCGAAATATACCGATGTCTCGGGAGAGTCATCAATTATTGATGCTTCGCATATTGTGCCGATGGCAAAAGAGATCTATTGTTAATAATTCAATATCGCCGTATAATTAATTCACGCTAAAGTTTCTTATATAAATATAGATAAAAGAATTGAAAATATAACTCAGATCTCCGAATAACACAAGAAGGATAATCTTCACCCCACTCAATCCACTCAAGGCAAGAGAGTATATCAGCTCGTCACGAAAAACCAAACCTTCCGCCTCTAATGGATGAAATCACACACGTTGTCTTCCCCCGTGGCAAAACACACATACACACACACACACAGTGAAATACGGCAGTCGACTATATAACAGCGAAGCTTTCGTGCAAGAAGCACTTGAATCGTTCGACGACGAAATTGGGACTCGGGTTCTCTCTCTCGCGCGCGCGTGTGTCGCTGGCGGATTTGACGTGCTTATCAATGGATCGTCGGCGGGCTAGTAAATAGCCTCCGTATATAAGAGAGTGGCGACACCCTCCAGTGATTTTCGCATATAACGCGCGATATATATTCGATAAGAAAACCAATAAGCGAGGGAAAAGGATGCTCGCGTGTCTCCGAAGACTGTATGGAGATGTTGATCGGGTGTTTTTTTTCTATCGAGATCTGCGGGGATTCTGCTTTCTTTTTTTGCTGCATCGTGATAAGAGCTGCGATGGAGGTGAGATAGGTGGAATCGGTTTCTCGTTTTCGATTGGTGTTTTAAAAATTTTGAAAAGTTTGGATCCCCGCATTAAGAATATAGCTCCATCAGAGGAATCCATATTCGTCACCTTGACTAAACTATATACAACAGACCCCACTTCAACAATACCCGAAAGAAAATCACCCATAAGCGAGCGACTCTTAACCCAATACTCCTCAAGCCGGCTCCTCCCGCAGAGGAACAAACGAATCTCAAAGCCAAACAAAGCCAAAATTTGGCGTCTATCGATACTTCCGGCCATGTAATATAAAAGAAACCGAGCTCCCTGCCGCCTGCATAATAGCAGAGCATTCCTTCTCCCCGACGAGAGCAAAAAATCAACCGAGCAGCAGCAATCCGAATAAAGCAAAGCCGAGTGTGCACACGTCTCGGTAACAAGACGCAAGAAGACGTCTGCAGCAACTTGAGAGAAGAAGAAGGGGGTGGAGCAGCAGCAGCAGCGGTGTGCAAAGAGAGCATGGAAAAGGGCAAAGACCGGTGCAGGCGGCGGCGTCGCTCGAGGACTTAAGAGAGCAGCGGCGGCAGCGTCTGGGACGTGGCATTCTTGATGTATCCTTTCTTTTTACTTCGCCTACTACTACTGTACATGTACACGCTACTTGTCGTTTGTCTTCTTTTTCTCGCTCGCGCAATAAAACACGAATAATCCCTCGACGCCGAGAAAGAGAGAGAGAGTAGGTATACTATAATATGCACGTTTCGCGTGTGTGCCGCTACACTTAGCTTTGTTTCCCAATCCGAGTGTGTGCCGCGTCTTTTTCGAGCTCTACTGACTGGATGACTGACGCTCTTTTGCTGCGAGAGAATGCACACCTGGAGAACTACGGCAAATAGTGCGGCCGGATTACGGTGGTTCTTTAATTCTGGTACAAGCTGTACTTGGTCGAATTTTTATAGGTATTGAGGTCACGAACACATCCCCCTCGATTCCAACAATTATTCCAATAGCTTCAGTTCCTCTGCTATACACACTGTAATATAACAGCATCTAATACACCGTCCTCGTCGTGACACTCGACTTCCGGCCACGTGGCCGGCGAGATTTTTCGTTCAGCTCTGGCCTGCCACGCGCTCGAATTTATATATTCAAATGGAATTCACGAAGGTGCACGCGGCGCGAGCCGCCAGCTGCTCGCGCTTTGCATTGTGTGTCGGAGAAGAAGAAGAAGAAGAAGGAGGAGGAGGAGGTGGAGGCGAGAATGCAACGGCGCTGGCCATACGGTTTCGCGAGACTCGAGGCTTGTAGTCTTATTTCATCGCTGTTGAGTGTGTTGGTGTGTACGCGTATACTTATGTGTGTCACGCACTTGTTGGGGAAATTGGGGAGTATATTTCTTGTTGCGGAGACGTTGTGAGGGATTAACCTTCCTTTTATCTCATCTGGCTTTGGGAGTTGAGTGAGTTATGGGGCAAAGGTGCGATTGTAAGAAATTAGGTTTGGATTTGCTGCTTTGCATACCGAGCCGATGTTGTTGTGTATAAAGTGGCTTGGCCTTTTTTTATACTGCGTATCAAAACGTCGCCCAAAATCGATCAATATCTTCATCTCCGTCCTCGCGTACATCCCCTTGAATCTTGCAGAAAAGGCTACATCGCGCCGCGCCTTCCTGATGAAAAATCCAGCACATCATCTCTCTCTCTCTCTCTCTCTCTCTCTCTCTCTCTCTCTCTCTCTCTTACTCTCTCGCGCGCAGAAAGCCCGCAACGTGTCCAAGTGACCGCGACGCAGGCCCTTTCACGCAGTCGCTCCTACACACGCCATCATAAGACGCAAGCTCGTTCACAAAAGGCGCAAGTATTCGCGCGGCCACAAAAACCACGTCAACTTGTCCGCCGCCCTCGCGCGTAATCTACGAGAGCAGCGGCGTATAGTGTAGCGCAGCGCAGCGCGGCGGCACTCGAATCACGACGTTTAATGCGTAATATCCTATTTAATCTTGTATGAAAGCCGAGGGCGCGGCATAAAGAGAGAGCAGGCGCTTCGGAGGAAGCCCATTGAGCCGTCCGAACCACTCGCTCCCGGGCGTAGCAGCAGCAGCAGCAGCTCTTTGGGGAAGGTAAGATGACGGAGAGAGAGAGAGAGAGAGAGAGAGAGAGAGAGAGAGAGAGAATGAGAGCCGGGGGTGGCAGATGCCAGTCGCGAGAAACCCGCCGGCGAAGGAGATCTCTGTATAGGCTTCTGTGTCTTGAGCTCGCTGTGCCTTAACCCGAGGATTTCCTTGATTACTGCGCGCTGTGCGATGATTTTCGTTGCTTTTGCAATATAGCTTTGATTTGACTTTGCATAAATGGACAAATTAAAAACCATATACAAGAGATACAGCTAAACGCCTGCTGATAACTCCAGCTCGTCGCGAAATACTTCAAGACACTGCTCGACGATGAATATCATTCGATTAAAGTCACAATCCGAAGCAATTTCTCCATCAGCCGTCTCAATCCGAATAAAAAGCCCGATCAACAAAAGCCTCACCCCGAGCGAAAAAAAAACCGCCAAGTGACCGCTTCCTCGTCAACCTCAGCTCTCCCTCCCGAATATTCCCAAGTTTATTTAAGACCAAATCATCATCCGGCAGTGGTCGATTAAGGTAAGAGTCGTTGCGCGTATACAGGGTAGGCGCGACGAGTATATTGCTCAGCATTGTGCCAACCCCTCGCTCGACTTCGTTTTACACTCTGTCTGTCTCTCTCTCTCTCTCTCTCTCTCTCTCTCTCTCTCTCTCTCTCTCTCTCTCTCTCTCTCGGAAGCGAGGATTGGCGTGGTATTTTCGCGCGATTGACGAAGAATGCGGGGGAGTCGAGAATTGCGGGGCTGATGTGCTCTATATACTATACTATACACGCGGGGAAGGATGTGTTTGCTGGCAAGTGGGTGCTAATGCGAAATTTTGATTTTTGTCGAGACAAACTTTCGTCGAGGCTTACTTACGCGTGGAAGTAAATTAAAAATCCAGTCGAAAAAATATTTAATTTCCCCTCTTTGCACGAACGAAAAAAAAGAGACGAGGGAGATCGAGCTGGAGCATACTCGCGATTTATTACTGCGCGTATATGGAAAGCGTTCACCTTTTATTATCGCCCTCTCGCTCGCTCTTTTTCCCCTTCACTTACCATGAGCGCGACTGCATTAGACTCGATCGACCGAACAGTAATCGGTGCGAGCGTATTTCTATTTCTGTCCTTTCATTTGAATTTCTGAACGACCTGCGGAATAAGTGCGTTTTTCTTACCGATATATGATTCTGTCTTTATTCTCATTCGAAAATATTTTTAGAGAAAAAAAATCGCGAACAATACGCATAGGTGTTAATTTTATTCAAGGCTCAAGGGCCGATACCCATCCGGCTGCGATGCTAATTGCCAAAGTCATTAGTTAGTCGAGCTCCTCAACTCGATGATTAATAGCTCGAGTGTGCACCGGTTAAACCGTTAGCGAGGCGAGTCCGCTTAAGATCGTTTCTTATGCAGAGGAGGATTTTGCGAAAATGTTGTTACGAGTATCGAGAATTCGCAATATTCTTTATCTCAAACATGTTTCAACCGAACTCACGCATCTGCGTATAAAACGCAACCGACGCCCACAAGCTGCAGCAGTGCAGCGAACAGCGCTCGACTTTACGAGCCGATATTTCAGAAATTTTACGAGTCTCCCCACAGATACACGTGCCAACTTACACACTCCTCGCAACAGGTCGGCCCTTCCTTCGCTCCTATTTGCATTGCGTAATTACGCGCGCATTTGCATTCGCTTTCCCGTGCATTATATATACCAGCCGCCGCCGACTGGGCAGACGCAAGACGAGAGAGGAAAAAAAGGATACACTCGAGCGTAATCGGACGCATCAATCTCCCGGAGAGCGCGAGAGAGAAGTGAGCAATGCGGCCAAACGGACGAATAAAAATATAAGAGCAAGAGAGAGAGAAAAGACACTCGGGGGTGGACAGTGGCCGCTGGCGATGCTTGTGTGGGAGGTTGAGTGAGGTTCATGCATATGCATGAGGGAACGTACGCCCACGACCGGAAATAAGCACCTGCTACGACTGCTAGAGTGTGGAAGGTGATCTTCACTGGCTGGATGGGCGAGTTTGCGGACGGGCTCGAGGTGCTGTGTGTTGGTGAAAGTTTATAACGAGGGCTGGTTTAAATTTTATTTCATTTAAACTGCATCCTAGTTAAAAAAAACGTTGCAAAGCCACCCACATCTCATCGAGACTGCGATGCACATCCGTTCATCTGGGTGGTCCTGCACTTCCGAATATATAGATAGCCCTCAGCCCACCCTCATTTAAAAAAAAAAGAGCCAGCCATGCAGCAGCGCTCTATGAGCAGCGCATTATCTGATGGCCAGAGCTGCGATTGATACCGGCGATAGCCTGCAGAGACAGGGGGAGGCTAACCTCGCGCACTCACATACACACCCTCGGCTCTCTCGTACGTATGTGTATGTGTGTGTACTGTGTATGGGCACATATAGGGGGGTACCGAGCGAACATTTAGCGGAGCCGAGCGTAGCTACACATTTAATCATAATCTAATATTTAAAAGGTAATTTCACGGCTTGTTTACCTCGCGCGAACGAGCCGCTGCCGCTATACGTGTACGTGGTGTATGTGTACAGGAGAGAGAAAGAGATGAGGAGGACGACGACGGGGCTTCATGGGAATTAAGCTGCGCGCGCGCGCCCCTGTTCACTGCTTTTTGTTCGTTGTTATACGCTGAGCTGCTTCGATGGGCGAGCGAGAGAGAGATAGAGAGAGAGAGAGAGAGAGAGAGAGAGAGAGAGAGAGAGAGAGAGAGAAGGACTTGGAATAGGTCGATTTTTCGTCCGGCGAAGTATTCGAAGGCTGCGATGGGTATGTATAGTGGTGCTGAGTATTTAGCGATGATATCTTTGGGGGGTGAACTGACGATTTTTAACTTTCGGCGGATGAAGGGATCGATGGGATTTGAGCGGATTTACTTTTTAAGGATTCTGTCGAACAGTTTGCTTAGAACTGCTGAATCCATGAGTAAAAGAGTCTTTTGCTTTTTCTAAGTTATACATTATTTATGTTGATATCATTAAATGACTAATGCGTGCAATTCAAACGTTCACTTTTCTCTCATGACTATAGAATAACGCCAATTATATACTCCCGCACAAAACTCTGAAAATTGGACGCGTGTCCGAAAAGGGCGGAAGTCGTTTACCGAAGGTCTGATTTGACTTCCGAGGGTGTACCGAAACAAAGTAATATACCCACTATACCCCATAAATGTATTACGACGTTCACGTATCGGTGCAGCAAACACAGAGTGAGAGAGAAAAAAACAGATAATGTATTCGCCTGCGAGGCTGAGGTGTATAACTGCTGCTGTTATTATTGCGGACGACGGGCCAGCGCGCGCGGCGATTAATCGCCTATGCAGTTGATTCACGTCGGCTTAATTCGTACGTAAATTATGTGCTCGACAGTCGTCCTTTTAATGCTTAGTGAATAAGCATGAATTTCCGCTCCCATAACGCTCTTTTCGGTAATTTTATGCTTCGTTTTTTTCCTCACTGCACTTGATGGCTTGTTGCAAGTTATCGAACGATGAGATATACGAAAATCAGGTCCAAACAAAAAGATCGATACTCAAATTTCGTTTTCCCCAAGGCAACCGACTCTTTATCGACGACACATTTTCCAAGCCCCTCTAAACACCCCTGTAGTATACACAGTGCGTTCATGCTAATGTCACTCGTTACTGTGAAAATACACACGCACACCTATATACCTCCGCTGTGTATACATGTATAGTACAAGCTCACGCTTCTCGCGTTATCTTTAACACAGCGGCCTCGGGCTCGGCGATTTACACGGGGATATCCAGCTCTTATACATATTCGTCACGGTATATGCATAATGCGCTCGGTGCCGGGCGTGCCTTGAAAAGACGCTCGCAATATGTCATAATTTTCTGCTGCGTGACTGAGGCGCCATTTCTTCGAGCCTAAGGCGACGGGTTTGGGATTTAGGAAATTTCCGCTTGGAGAACTGGAAAGGGCCACGCGAGGTGTATATATACATGTGATGCGTGGGAGTCGCGTTTGTTTATTTTTGGGAGGGTTAAAGCGATCGATCGAATGGAAAAACCTTATCGTTCCCTTTTTTCATATTTAAAAAATAATATGGAGCGCGAAAATAATATAATATTGTCAAATTATCACGGCCATAGCAGTCGCCGTCCCCAAATCAAGAAAAATGCAGATCCTCCAAACAATAAGTATCCAAATTACTCAGGACGCGATATCCAGCCCGAACAGTGTCATCCAAACACCTGCCCTCGCGCATACTCGCACACTCGGACAAATTTTATCCGGCGAATAATCTGCACTACACCCGCGGGGCTTATGCTGATTTATGAATCAACGAATGCCATTACACCCGGAGCGCTCGCGCGACCGGCTTTATCCTTTAACGATCTTCCGAGCGGAAGCGGCATCGCACCTTTCAGCAGCGCCTGGTTTTATATTTTCGTTGTGCGCGCGCAAGCGAGAGTTGAAAAATTGTTGGCCGTCGGTTTCGGGGTGCCTGTGAACGATGACTGCGCGAGTGATTTTTAATTTGGCTGATCGATGACGGTACGCGAAGCTGGAAAATGTGGCTTTGAAACATTCGCTGATGCGAAAGTGCCGATGTTTCAATGAACGTATTAATCCATCGATATTAAAATAGCGAATGTAATTACACTCTGTGGGAAACAATTCGAGGCGGCTCCGATAAAAACAATAAAACGCGCAACTCGATACCTTGATAATCGGCGATTATGCGCGTGGGAGCTGCCTTTCGGCGCAATAACCGGTGAAAACCGAAAGCTCTCACACATGCACGAGCCAATTACACCGGCATCGATTCTCTAGGCCCCGTTTTCCTAAACGACTCTCACCCACACACACGCACGCGCGCGTTCTGGAGTGTGCATGCACGCGTGCAGTACTGCAGGTTGTCCAGGAGAGAAGGAGAGAGGAAGTTCCGCATTAATTTCAGGCTCACCCCTGCTCGAGCAGCCCTCTGCGTTCGCCAGTTTAGCGTAGCGAAGGCAGTTGTACGTAGGTGGCTTCGAGACGGCTCCGCGTAATTTGTAGTCAGATGTGGAGATAGTCGGTCGGGAGCGTGTTACCTACAGCGAGTGTGTGTGTGTGCGTGTGTGTGTGTGTGGGTCGGTGAAGAGTGCGAGGGAGAAGGAGAAAGCGGAGGCAAAGGCTAATTTGTTTGTCATAAGTTTTCTGGGGATTTATAGACTCGAGGGAGGAGTCGGGTTGGTTTTTTTAAGGTGATGACGGCGATAGGTCGTTTGGCACGGGCGATTATGGCTTTGCATCGAGTAAGAGGTGTACGTAGAATTATGTAAACAACTTTGTTTCGATTCAAAAGCAAAGCATTGAAAAAATAGAAAAAAAAAACAGATTAACCCCTATAAAACAATCGACAATGCAGTCAACCCTCCTCACACAAAACAGGAGGATCTACTGCGAGCTAATTAAAGGCAACCCGCGCGCGAGCCTGGGAGATATCGCGTTAAGAGCCTGCTGCGCGCGCGCGGGTGTGCGCAGCGAGAGGGTTAAGACATCAAACGTGTCAAGAAGGCGAGAAACTGCGCGAAGGCGAGTGAGAGAGCGATGAAAAGGAAGAGAGAGAGAGAGAGAGAGAGAGAGAGAGAGAGAGAGAGAGAGAGAGAGAGCAAAAGACTGCCTATACTCACTGCTGCTTTGCGCGGCCGCCGCCGCCGCTCTCGTGAGTGACTTTCCTTCCTCTCGCGCCTCCACTTCAAAGAGCGAGAAT
This sequence comes from Nasonia vitripennis, assembly GCF_009193385.2. Classification (NCBI taxonomy): domain Eukaryota; kingdom Metazoa; phylum Arthropoda; class Insecta; order Hymenoptera; family Pteromalidae; genus Nasonia; species Nasonia vitripennis. The sequence continues at coordinate 8,954,905 of NC_045760.1, read as the reverse complement.
GCGAGTAAGAGGCGGCGTGTGTGCAGGAGAGTACCTATATGCAGTTGTGGCACTGATATGGAAGTAGATGTGCGATAAGTTGGCCTGCTGAAGCGAGACTGCAAGAGGATGCTTTTCGGGGTTGGAGACGATGATGGCGATGATTTTATTAAAAAGTCTTTTCCACGTACACGTGCCGTAACGCTAGATGGCGCACCGTCGATCATCCCTCGCCCGCTAGTGTACAAGCGCCCTAAACGAAAAAGCTTGCATCCTTAAAATAAAAAATCAAGGTCACGAAGCACGAAAATAGCCGCGAAAACACGCACACGTATTAAAAGCGCGAAAAAATCTCATTTCCCAGCCACGAGAACGCAATCTCTGTGCTGCACTACTCGCACTGCAATTATCGCGTAAATAACAGCGGCGCGCACTTTCGCCTCGGGTAAACTACCCCGCGCGTAATTTACTCCTCCAACGAGGAAGCTACTCACGCTCACACGCAGACAAAGCTGGTCGCAAGCGCGCGCACGCGATCCGGCTCACTTGGAAGTTCGCGTACGTATATATGCGCCGCAAGGGCCTTGGCGTAAAAACGCAAATAGAGGCGTGCTAGGTAGCGGCGCGATATCTGTGGCTGAGGATCAGATGTATATACCATACCGTGCGCGGCTCCCCTACTTTTATCGTCCTGGAAATGGATAGCTGTGTGTGTATGCGCGCGGAGAGGGCAGGCACTGAATTATCATTTCCGAATGAGGAGCAGCAGCGGCAGAGGAGGTGACTCGTTAAGGAGCTGCGTTGCGCGGTGTCTTCGATTTATGATTTTTTTTGTATAGCGTCGTTATAAACAAAATGACACGCCTGAGCATGAAATCGAGGCCTGAAATTCTCTCTACAGTAACACACGCACACACGCGCGCGCACATACACATGAGCTTCACGAATTACTTACATCAGGCGCGCTCGCGCATCTCACAGAGAGAATGTCCGGTAGTCCACACATGCATACTATACTATGTAGAGGCGCACAAGCTCTAGCTCTCGTCAAATATTAGCAGAGGTCCCTTTTTCTCGATCCCTCAGCGGATTTCTTTCTCCGCGGCAGCTGGAACTCGACGCGAAATCAAGTAGCGTAATAATGCGACTGCTGCGCTGTAGCTGCGATAGAGATTTGGCTGCTGGATACGCGTGTTACATACAGCCGGAGCGGGGATGGATTCTTCGCTCGATGCCTTTTTTCTTGCGCGCAAGCTATACAGGAGGAAGGTGTACAATGTACGGGAAATTTGGGAGACTCGAGCGGACGCTCACGGAGAAAAGGGATTTTTCTTCTTTTCTTTGGGATGTAAGTAGTCATCGTGAAGTGGAAGATGGAAATCGAGTGACGGTATATTTTTTTAAATTTATTATATATACTTTTTCTCAAAAAACATGATCCATCCACAATTTATTACCGATTTACATTGTAAATTTCTTATCCGATACACCTATTTCATAGCAACACCTGAGAAGAGGGGAAAAGTGAGCCGTTCAAAGTGAAATACTTAACGCACGTGTATAAAGAGACGCGTCGCTGAGCCCAACGTTGCCTCGCGGCGCGACGCCATTTTAACGTTGGTCGCCGACGGAACACCGCGAATGGACTGTTGCTGTGGAATAACGCCTATCTTGTAATATGACTTGGATTCTTCAGTATATTCGTATATGTGCAATAACAATTACAATTTATTTAGCAATTTATTTAGACCCGTCGTTGTTTGATCGCTCGAGAGAAAAATTCTCTCCTCTCTCTCTCGGATTAAAGTGGAAAGTTTTGTTTCGGATGCTTGAAGGGTTTACCTTCTTTTAGACACGAGAGCCGAGCGAGAGAGTATACAGTATAGGGCCTGGCGTCTCGGCACGTTTTCTTTCGAGGGTTGCGCACAGATTACTTCTCGTGTACGCGTTCTGTAAGAGATTAATCCAAACGCACCGGAAAATATCGAGCAAATCTTCTTAAAACGTTATTATATCCACTTTTGCATTCACTGCATCGACAATAATAAATAATAAACACTCCGCGCGCTTATCTCGGAACGATCTCCCCTCGAAAAATGCGCGCGACAAAAAGAAAACCGTCGCTCGCGCGTCCACTCGAAAAAGCCCTCTCTCTCTCTCTCTCGCTAATCGGCCAGTTAGCCATAGCGAGATATGAATAAAAAATGAAGAGCCGCAGCGGCGCGTATACAGCTCGTCGAGCTGCTGGAGGATTGGGAAATTAATCGGCGAGCGCGCGCCTCATGCGAAAAAAAACGGAGCTGGAGTGTTTGCGAAAGAGCAGTGTACAGCGATAGTATGTGTATGTGAAGGGCTCGGCTTTTTTATGCAGACCTCCGAGCTCTATACGGGAGAAGGTACTCGAATTGGTCTGTGCGAGAGAGTGTGCAGCCTCGGATCTCTTACGCGTATAAATGAAGTTTGCGAGGATTGCCGATTTTTTCGGGAAAAAATGTGTAAGCGAAATAAAAAAAAATATTGATCAATAGTGTACAGTGCACTACAGCGAGAACAACAGCGAGTGCAACAGCGCCGCATTGAAAATCAAAGAAAATCCGCATAAAGGATCTCAGAGAGAGCCGCGCGACACTCGAAAGCTCGTTAAGAACCCCAACTGCACTCGAACGCTGCTGCAGCGCACCCTGAAAATAATCGTCCACAAGCAGTATGTATAACACACTCGAGCACCGGACCCCGAGTGTGTGCGCGCACACACACGCACACACACACACATGTTAGCAAGACTAATTGTTCGCTAATTTCCGTTGGCACTACAGCAATAAAACGCAGCAAAGTCTTCATTGTCGCGCGAATCTCAAGAGCCACCGTGTACCGCTTATGCATGTACAAACGCACATATCGACACAATGTGTCGTTCGCTCGATTATACATAGCTCGCGTTTTGTCGATCGATCGAGGTGTATTATACCAGGCATACCGTCTGAGCTCGACGAGAGCTTTGGGGTCGCGAGTGTGTATACGAGGAGAGTTAATCGTGGCTGTTGGTACTTGGCAATGAGTGTTTATTGTCGAGTCGTTATCGCTGTTTAGCCTTGTTTACCGTCAATATTTCCTGCAGTGTGGACTCTCTCGATTTCAATATACCGACGACTCTGGTGTGCGGTACTGCAGTTCCTCAAGCCGCTGCGCGTTTGTCGTTTCATTTTTATTGTTGTGCGTCAGAGAACGCGTATACACAATTTTCAAGTCTAGCTAATAAACCGACGGCAGCAATCCCGACCGCTCAAATCCGGTTAGTCGTCAGCGCTGAGAGCGTCGCCGCAGCCTTGATCCGTTTTGCGCGAAATCCGCCTAATCGCACGGGCCACTTAGTATCATCCCTCTGTATGCGCGAGTCGCGTTACATCTGTAGCCGATTCGCGCGTCTCATCCAATTGTCGGTTTTTTTCTTTCGTGATCGAGATGATCCGGCTAGTTACCGAAGTAATTTCGTTCTGCTGCGGGGTTTGTGTTCGAAGGCGCTGGTGTAATCTTATTGCGCGTTTGAATTCGTTACGTATAAAAGTAGAGTAAAATGTTTCTAGGGGAGACAACGAGAATAAAAAGGGTGTATTATACTCACGCTGACAAATTGCAGCGAGCCCTACGACCTCCCTTCGAAAGATCGGTTCCTCAGCCAGCTATATGCGAGTGTCGAGCGACGGCAAACTTCTTCCAACCGCCGGTATACAGTCCAGCACGAGAATCCGCGTATACAGCGATGTGTCAGTACAAATGCCTTCCAATCGCCGACGGCCGTCGCCGGCGAGCCGAGCCACCCTCGTCTCTCCTCCTCATAGTCGCGGTATCGCACTTGCGTAAACTGCTGCAACAACGCCGACGACTACACAGCTCTCACGAGCAGCAAGTCCGCTATCCTCATCCCCGAGAAAAGGCGCTCGGCTGCAGCAGTCCGGTCGATGCGTATACAACAATCCTCAGCGCCTCAGGGGCCCTCACGTCGAGGCGCAACAACGAAATGCGCACACCGCACACTCCCTCTCTCTCTCTCTCTCTCTCTCTCTCTCTCTCTCTCTCTCTCGCTCTCGTTTTCCTCGTCGTATACACGCGGAATGAATATATCTGGCTGCTCTCGCGGCCGCGCCGGCGTCGAACTGTGCAGCTCTTTCCGGCCCGAGGCAGCGCGCCTCTTCCCTGCTCGACGACGACGGGGATGTAGGCGTGGCTGCGCGTAGGCGGAGCTTTTGCAATTCACGCCTGGTGCACGGGGAGCCCCTCAAGCGGCTGAGTTTTACCTGCCTTGCGAGGGAGAGGTGGATGTGGAGACTCTGATGGCTTTGAGGGGTGTTGTGGATATGTACCTGCGGGATGTGTCGACGAATGGCCCCTTAGGCTGCTGCTGGAGCGAGGATTGGAGAGAGGATGGTTTTTTGTTGTTGTTGCAGGATATCGTTCCGAAGAGGATTTCTCGCAAATTGGTCCTCGGGTCTCGCTCCGCGGGCCGCGGGGCCATTTGTATTTTAATTTGTTTGCCGCTCGAGTGGTCTTCTTCGGATCTATGAATTAATCATAGCTTATGCCTCTCGTGCGGTTATGAATTTTTCCGGCGATTTTTATACGCTTCGATGATCATGTAGCTGCTGAAATCTTAATTCCTCGATCGATAGAGAACTCGCTCGAAATCAACACCTCGATCGATCCAATACGAGTTTATGTGTGTGTGTGTCGCACCGGAAACAGACATACGCGCGCGCACTTGACTCGTCGCTCGCGGCGTCGACGCGACCCGCAGATGAACAATCCCCTGAAGCCCGTGCGCAGCTATATAGCTGGCGCATAGTGTGAATTTCAAGGGGTCGACGTCATGGTCCTCGCCTATTGTTTCCCCGTCGTCTTCACTCGCGTGTCTTTGTCGGATCGAGAGCGGACTATTTGCCGATGTCCGCGCGCTTGATGGTTTCGTGCAGGATTAATTGGCGGGAATTTCAAAGTTTTTCTTTCATATGCCGATGCCCGTCCAATTAAAAAGCAGAAAAAAAGAGCACAAACAACCGCGGGATTTCGATCCTCTGTGCAAAGTCGCGTATGCACACACAAACAGGTATACCGACAAAAAGCGAGAACTGCCGCATCGCGTGTGGTGCTCCTTTGCGAGAGAAGGATATATACCTATAGAGAGAGAAAGAGAGAGAAAGCGCAAACTGCGGGCGTATTTGCTCGGCCATTCTCACACATACCTAGTTATACACACACACATACACCTCGATGTATTATGGCGACGTCGGGCGAAACGGGCTTACGGTGGCGGCCAAGTGCATTGAATTGAGTTCCCTCTCTTGCACTGCTCCGCGTGTGTGCGATTGCGAGGAGAGGAGAGGGTTCGATACCGCTGCGCGGAGGAAGAGATTGAGAGATAATGCGCAGCGAACGGCGCGACTGCACCGGAAAATGACCAAGTGAGTGGTGCTGCTGAATTGCTGGAACGAGGTGATGCTGTTTTCTTGCAGATAATTCTATAATTATTTAATCAAACTTTAGACGCATCTGAATCCTAAGGAGTAAATAATTGTTATGCATAGCTATATAGGTATAGTCATAAAAATACACTTCACGAAATAAAGCACTGCGTCAGCATTATAAGCAACTCGAAAATAAAAGCATATAAAAAGCAAGTAATCGCAAAAGGCCATTTGAAAAATCCTTTTCAGAAAGCAGTCAAGCCACATAGTAGCTTTGCGCCGCGGGCGAGCGAGAAAAAAAAAGGAAAAAAAGAATCCGCGCTCCGAGGAATCGCTCGGAAAAAGGACATACGGGGGCTGCGCGCCTGCTATGTACAGCGAGGCCGAAAAAGGCTCAAGAAGAAAGCGACTGCAAGAGCAATCCCGGAGCCGTCCTTTTAGCCCCTACCACCGATATGACTCGATCCCCCTTTCGGCGCATGGCGAACGAGCTCGACCAATGGCGCTGGCGATGTTCCACCCCCTGGGCTAGACCAATGAGGTGAGAGATCGCCCCACTACTGGTATATGTATACGGGGTATGCTTACCTTTTGCCAGGAGCTGCTGCTGCTGCTACTGCTGTCGCCGCTGATGTGTGCGGAAACGAGAGACTACCTTGGTGTCCTTTTTGCCTCGGTGCGACGCGGCTGCGATGTTCATAAAGCGTAACTAGACGAGTCGAGGGATCGTGTGTTTGTATTTGGGGTGGGGGTGGTCGATGTTCGGAATGATATATGTTGGTTTGGTTTTCGATTAATATTATTTTTGTTTATGCAACGAAAGCATACCAAATTGTTGTTTATTCTATACGTCCTGTTACAGGCATACGATTGTACATATATAATATTATGTAATTTGTTGCAATTCGGGTTTATTGATTTTAGTAGGTGAACGTCAATTATAATAATTTTAACGAATTTCTAAGAAGACACTTGTATGAAAGCGCTCACACGTACACTGAATTCACCATCGAAAACAAACACGCATACACTCGCCACCGAAAAAATCGATCCGGCCAATCCACGCGGCGGCAAAATCCATTCCGGCTAATCGTCGCATTTGAAGCCAAGACCTCTCCACCCAGTCGCTCATTGTTGCTCCTTTGTGTCCGACAATCGCCGTGAAAATCATAAACGCACTTACGACGCTTCATACTTCGGGCGCGACACAATCGTTTCATTCTCCTCGCCGACAATGGGCCGCTCGCTCCCGATGATTTCAATGGAGATTCGAGGCGGCAATCCTTTAATTTAATGTTTGCCCCCGAACGCCGTTGCCGCCGCCGATACACAGCACGTGTCGCCAGTGCTATGTGACAAGCGCGAAGAACAGAGACGTCGTAGTATTGGCGAGCGTCCGCCGCGTGCAAACATTTCACGAGCGTGCATCGGCGTTAAAGGGGCTTTTAGGTGCGTGGGTGCTGCATAGGCGAGTCGATAAGGCGCTGTAAGAAGGTTTTAAAGCGATTTCTAATTGTTGCTGATTTTGCGAGGTTTTTACATTTGATTAAAGGTGCATACTGATTGTCTTATACGATTAGATAGAATGTTTCAAAATTGGAAACACAAGCATGAAAAAACATGAGACTCCAGTGTGACGCGTGTACCGTAAAATGCGCTTACAAGCCCGCAAGGGACAGTGCTGAAACAATGTATCAGTGTACGATGTTAAAAAGCAAACAGTGGAAATAACGCGAGGAATTACTGAACCAAACAATATGTCTCTCTGTCGTCCCTTTGCATCAGCGAGTGGATAGAAAGCGGGGGTGGATCGTGACGTCCCTCCTTGTTTGTCAGCTCGTTCTGTCCCTCGCTTTCTATCTGGCTCATTTTCCGTATACTCTCGCGCCTGTAGTTCTTTTTGCTCGCGTTTGTCCGTTAGCTGCGGTTTACCATTTTTTTTCTCTAGAGAAAACAATTGAATATAAGAGTTCAAGAGCTAGTCCAAAAATGCTTTGCAAAAATTATGCACAGAATGTACCACAAGACAATGAAGTTTCGAAACTTTATTATTCCCCCTTGCATATACTTATACATGCATATTTTATAATTACAATCACACCGCCCGTCTCCAATTAATTTTCCCACGCCTTTATTCCACACATGCCCCCTTACATTTTTGATCGCAAAGTCAAATTGAGATCCGCACCAGTCAACCGTACACGATCCTCACTCGCACAAAGGTCGCGTATACCTGCCTACCGCCAGGCCGCGAAAGATAAAAAAAGAGACGAAAGGGTGGCAAAAGTCGGCATAATTAAAAAGGCCGCACGAGATGAAAGCCTCTGCCTCGCTCCACAAAGCAACGAAATAATCCGCGAGCGCCGAAAAGTGCGCTTCCCAGTGATACTGTATAAGTCGCACCCACGCACACGTGCGCGATTTCAAAAAAGAAGGAAACCAAAGTAAAAAGAAAAAAAAAGTATAGAGGCTCTAGGGTCGAAAGTGCAGTAGAGAGCCCGGAGGGACGTCTTTTCCTAGCAGTGCCGGCGCTGTCTGTCTGAGCATTCCTCGGCGCAGACAATTCACAATTAGCAAACACAAACAGAGGGAGCAGCGGCAGAGCAGAGCTTCGAGCATCGGCGGGACGTGAGCTGTGCTCTATGCCGCAGAGGACGTCGACGCCGGAAGCGACGTCGGGGGAATCCTATAACCCTTTGCTGCTGCTGCTTCCCCTTCCTCGAGTAGATGTATATACACTGAATCGTCGACGACGATTCTCGGCTTTAACCTTGCGGATCTGTCTCGCTATTCGACGCCAGCGGCTAGTTCGCTTCAAGTGCGAGTCGGCGCGTGCGAGTAGGTGCGATGATGATGACGGAGCTTTGTTATGTGCACCTTTTTGCCGGGGAATGGAGTGGCGATGGTGTCGGAAATTTTTTTTTGCTGAGTTTTTTTTGAAAGTGTTGCCGAGCTTTTATTTCGAATTTCCATTTGACAAACCGGCGTATTTACACGACAAGATTAAACACTCTCTTATAAGCGAACGCGAGAAGAAGAAAACAAGCCTCGTCAGAAATCGAAGGCAGTATATACATAATCCCGCAAATACGACCGGTCGACGGCTCGAGACTAATTTGACCTCGTCCATATATAGCTCTGTATATAATACAGAGCAGCAGCTTCGCTGAAAACTTCTTCAAAACTCATTACACGGCCAAGAATTTGGCCGCTAATGGCTTCGATTCACAGAGCCGCGAACTTATGCAAATCGACGCGACTACGGAATGTCGCTCGCACTCTCACAGCCATCTTTACACAGTCGCTATATACATGTATGAGAGGGAGAGAGAGCTGACATGCACCAGGCGCATCGGACTCAGCTCTACGGCAGTGTGTATATATATATATATATGTGTGTGTGTGTGTGTGTGTGTATAGTGTATAGTCTGCACCCTCTCTCCTCTCTCTCTCTCTCTCTCTCTCTCTCTCTCTCTCTCTCTCTCTCTCTCGCGGCTCTCTGTGTGGAGTTGGAACACTTGAAGTCCCAACCAGTTACGGCAACAAAGGGCTTTGTCTTCGCGCCGTCGGCGCTCGCAAATTGGTAGAAATCTTGATTAAAGGTGCAATTCCGCTGCTCCTGCTTTGGTCTCGACGACGCGACGTCTCTCCGGAGGCGAATATTACGAATCTGCACTTAACGCCGCGCGGCTGTGTGTGCTTGTTTTTCTCTCTATTTCGTCTTTTGAGATAGTCGCTTTATATGCTTGGTTGGTCTATCTCGGCGGAGTTGGCGAGCTGGATGTAAAGAAAATAAATGCTGAACGTTGTGTACTCTGCTGGGATTAGTTGATCAAAAAACTGAATGCCGAGTACACAATTTTCGTTTCCTTTTTCGAAACTAATTAGGAACGACTTTTGCGCTAGTTTAAAACATCGAATATAATAATGTTCAACAAATTAAAACGGTATATTATGACGTTTCGACAAATCGAAGCGATAAGACCAATTCCCCGTCGCGGTCACAATGAGGATAAAGGCCATATCGTCAAGATCCTCCCCCTGCGCGCTGTGGTCAGCAGCGGCAAATCTGCTGCAGAATCCCCGGCGAAAACCCATCAGGGAATCAAGAATTATAACGGTAATAATAACAGATATAATGCGCGCGAAATTTGACAGATGGGCTGGCGCGGGAAATCTCCGATGATGAGACCCGCCCATACACCGTCAATGCGACATTTTCACGCGTTATTGAATGCAAGTATATTGGAAATGTGCGTATGTACATACGTGCCCTACTGTAAAATCGGATTGTAATGTACTGAACGCGTAAGTAGCTCCTGTCGGTAATGAGCTTACGTATAGGTTTTAATGGAAATTCTAATAATCAGATTACTCGCGGAAATGTTACAACAATTTCGTACCAAAATCAGTCCAGAACTCGCTATAGCGAATCCAAACATTCAAAACGTCGATTATATCCACAAGCGCACCTCAAACCGGAAATTCAGCAGCGAACGACGCCAGTTACCAGTCCCGCCTGCACACAGTACACACCGTATCAGTCGCGAATATCATCATCTTGTACACTTGCGTCTAGCAGCTCGAAGGCATTGGCCCGCGAGGCTTTTCCCTCTCCCTCGGCTCCGTTTCGCGCTCAGCCCGCTCTCCAACACCGCGAAACCGAGCAAATTTACATAAAGATAATTGAGACGCACATGAAAGGCCGGCGCGCGGCAGTAGCTTTGAATTCTCGAAAAGCGATTTGATTTTGGAAACGCGCGCTGTATCATGTCCTCTCTCCGTTAAAATCCACCCCCTCGCGCGTTATGGTTAATCCAGAGGGATAGATGTGTATGGCATGAGTGTTTGTACCAGCCGCGAGGATCATGATGTATCAATATAGTGTTTTGCGCTGGACTATAAGTGATTGATATTTGTTCATCCTTATATTATTACAATCGCTATTCGAGAAACTGATATCGCATACTTGCGAACATGCTGATTTATTTTCTTAAACGCGCAGAAAATCTTGTGAATCATTATTTAATATTCTTGTTTCCACCATACTATTATTTTAAAAACTAAAAGTGAAGTTGATTCCTTGTACACAGAAATGTCCAAGGCTTTTGACAAAGTCAATCACGCTAGATTGCTCTCGAAGCTCTGGAATTTTGGGGTGCGTGGTGTCCTTCACTCGCTCTTGGCGTTGTATCTTGATGAACGTACTCAGGTTGTCCGTTTTAATAATTGTGTCTCGTCTACAGTTTCCGTTACATCGGGTTTTCCCCAGGGATCGCACCTGGGGCCACTCCTCTTTTGTTTGTATATTAATGATCTAGTCTCTTATATTAAGTACTCGAGTGTTCTTATGTACGCCGATGATGTAAAGTTATTCTCGTGCGTTAAGTCCCTGGAGGACTCTGTGTCGCTGCAGTCGGATGTGGACGCTCTCGTGCTGTGGTCGAGGGAGAACGGCCTACTCTTAAATATCAACAAATGCAATAGTATATCCTTTCATAGAGGCCAGAGGTAGTTCTCCTTCGGTTACAGCATGGGTAGCCACGAGTTAGAGAGAGTTAATGTAATCAGGGACCTCGGGGTCCACTTCGACTCGGCGCTAACTTTCGGTCCACACATTGATCATGTGACCTCGAATGCTAGCAGGCAGATCGGTTTTAGCAAGCGAACTACGTCTGATTTTAAACAGTATGGCACCATTGCCTACTTGTACAGATCTCTAGTCCTGCCGACCTTGCTCTATTGTTCACCCATTTGGTCTCCCTTTACTAAGGTTAGTGCTGACAGGCTTGAGTCTGTTCAGCATCGTGTAATCAGGTATCTTGCCTATAAGGATAACCGACCGATGAGTCGGCTCAAGAATGACTACACGGATTTATCTCAATTTTTTAACCTGCCGACTATAAAGAGTTTGCACCACTATCATGACTGCCTGCTGTCCTTCAAGGTCCTCCATGATTACATCTCGTGTGACACGATTATTAATAAGTTTCGTATCAGGGATCTTGCCTACTCCCTCCGAAACCATCGTCCTCTCCAGGAAGAATCCTCTACGTCTAATTTTGGATTCTTCTCTACTGTTAATAGATTGAGAAGGTCGTGGAACACCCTTCCGCAGAGTGTCTCCGAGATCTCTGCACTGCCGCAATTTAAGTCAAAATTGAAAAACTTTGTTTTTTGTTTTTGACTTCAACTTCGTATATATTCTCCATTTTCTCTTTAAGGATCGTTTTCTATTGTAAAATTCTTTGTAAAGGGCTTCAGCCCGTTTAATATCAATAAATAAATAAATAAATAAATAAAAACGCTGTTTACCATGCAATGTTTAAAACTAGCTGTAGAATTGTATTGTACCTTTAAGAGATAAGTGGAAGTTGTGTCCGTCGGTACCGTTAGGACTGAAGTCGAGGAAGATCTCCAATTTACCGACCGAAACTGCATTCGAATGCACTTTTACCTACTCCTATACTTCCATTGTATGATTCACGATTACGTAACATCAAGTGCTGCCGTCATCACAATTCGCATGAAATAAAAATTACTGATATTATTTTTACAAATAAAGACGTACTTGTTTTCACAGGTCAAGCGAACGAAAATAAAATATAAAATAAACGTATGACAGGTTCATCCGCAGGAAATAACGACACTCCATAATTATGTATTAAGAATTTTAATAATCAATATTGTCGGATATATAATACATAATTGTTAATTGAGACATTATGGACACAACGTATCGTTGGCGCGGTCAAGTGACAAAAAACACTCGTCGATCCCCTAATCACTCCTATCTCGTCAAATTCCGCGCGACACATCGTATAGTCAATACAAGGGACAACAACAGCCTTTTTGCTATATGTACTCCTCGTACACACATCATCAGGACTTGCAGGAGGCGGCTGCGTCTATTCCGTGACGTGTAAATTTACGTGTGTTTTATATCCCCTCCTTATAGTTTGCTTTTTTTTTGTTTATTTATGTTATCACCAAGCTCGTTTCCACCACTATCACCACCCTATAATCTCCACCCTTCGTGCCTTCACTTATCCCTATATATATTCTCGTGTCGTCCCCACGTTTGCCACTTTGTCGTTTATTTTTTTTTTTCGACGTTTTTACTCTTCGTATTCTTGTGCTAATTAGTCTAATCCCTGATATACATGAACCTCGTTAGCAATCGGTAAACAAACGACGAGAGATACCAATGTAGGACCGCACTTAACTCGCTGAAACGTTGAAACGAATTTTCGAAAAGATTTTTTTTACTTTTATTTATATACTTAAATACTGCTTTCAATGAAGCTCGAAACGCTGCAGAAATCTTATTTCGATTCAAATTGTGTGCGTCTGAATTTATGTCTCGAAGGTTCGCCAAAAATAAAGAAAATTAAAGCGCGCACGCTCGGCGCTGCGTCTCGAGTTTTTTACCTTTTGCTCACGTCTCGCACGCGTTCGAGTCGTTAAACTCGAAAGTTTATTCTTTTTTTTAATTCTTTTTTTATGCTTTCTTTTTTTGGTAACTGTTACTGCTGTCTGTTCTTGCAAATGCTTTGTACAATTACGCTACCCAAGTTCTAAGTTTTCATCTCTCGTTTATTATTGTTGGTATTATAATCTTTATTGCTCAATAAATATTCGATAAATATATCACTGTGTTTTATCTATAATTTATTATTATGTATATAACGTCGTAAACGCACTATCGTCTTTCTTTTTAGTTAGTTTTGTTTTTATCATCGGTATATATAATTATGGTTCATTACTATTAATATTACCGTTGCTGTAGTGGTATTCTTAATAGGTGATCGACGTCTCGTTGCCACAGTTTTTTCGTCATCCCTCGCAACGACGTTCTCTGTGCATCTCTTTTATTATTTTATAATATCAAATTAGCTCGCTTATATGCACCTTTCACTGTGTTATTATTTTTAAGTATATAGTTAACGTTATTCTGCTTACTCCTTAAACCTATATTTGCAAATTGCATACTTTGTTTACGTATAATTACTTATAGAATACGCAAGTCTCACTACTTTTTTCCTCAATTGGTTAATTGCGCTGTATGATAATTTGACTACGTTTCCTCGACTGGGGCGATCCTTCACTCTTTTCCCTCCTTATATTATAGTAACGTGATTCAACTTCGTACAAGGATACACATTTCCGAAACGATCAGAAACGTGGAACGCAAATTGAACGCGTTGCTTTATCAAATGTTATCGCCAAAAAGCGGAGCATATCACTTATATTTACAATATAGGACCGTTATATTTCGTTGGTTTCGTTTGTTTTAAATTTCTCCTTGCAGTTCCGTACGTTTCAAATTCCACGTTGGTGATAATTTCGTTAGTTTTTTTAGCTTCGAGTTACAGTTTCCCGCTGCGTACAAAATTCGTGCCAGTTTTCTTTTTATTTTTTATAAGTTCGTTGTATGATTTAATCTGTGTTGGTTTTTGTTGTAAGTTCTTTTACGGAGGTGGCCCGGGCTATATATTTATTCCGACTATAGTCGTCGATTACGATATAATTATTATCGTGGCTAATCGAAAATTCGAGTCGTACTGAGATTCCGCTGATGTTACCAGTGTTGTATTGTCCAATTCATCGAACGAGGAAACTTGGGCGGAAATGACAAACATCAGAGTTCGATGTTCCTTTTGATTACACTGATTATTATTTTTCACGAAAAGTAAACCATTCTTTTTTTATTTCAAATTCATCAAATTTAGATAAATGATTATTCACGAGGTGTACAACTTTTCTCAACAGAATCAAAGCACACGTCCCTAAATTTATCTACGTATATACTTAATGGCCTTGTCGGTAGTATACACTTCGTCTACGTTTACTGTTTTACTTAGCTATCTTTTTTTTTAATTCATATACTCGTCTATACGTGAAACTACTTTTATGTAGAAAAACCCTCGTGTCGTCGATCCGATCGAGAATGCGCCTTATTTGTTTTTCGTCTTCTCTCACTCTCGACCCGTCGAGCGAACGATTTTTATAATGCACTTTCGGTTCAAGGCAGCTCGAGACGCTATACAAAAATTTTCTTTCGGGTGAGTCCAATATTTGCGATCGCTATACTCGCGAGACTTTTGTTTCTATTTGTTTCGTTGCAATCACGGCGTTCGTTTATCTTTTTTTTCCTCGTTACAAAGATAGCTTTAAAGTAATTGCGGCTAATATCTACATTTGGCTTAATCTAATAAGAAGAAATATATAGCGAAAAAATTTATTTCTCGAGTTAACGCGTTAGCAGCATCTTTATCAACCTTACAACTTATCCGTACCTCAAAACTGGTACCTTCAGCCTTTTCTGTTTAAGTTTTCACAATTTTTTTTTTAATACGACGGTTGTAGACCGTTTTCCTTAAATTACTTAAGCGAATTCCAACGCGAAAACAATTAATAGCCGACTGAACGATAATTTGAATAATTGTATAAGTGTATGATTATAATAGTATAAGATTATAGTATTGAAAATTTTCTAAATTTGAAAAAATAATACAAATCTTTTACGTATTTTATACGATATTTATTTTATAAAGTTATCACGACCGCGCACTTAAAAACGTCTCTAAATATTCTAAGCTATAGAAAATAAACTTTAACGCTTCAACCGAATATTGAACGCAGAGCAACTACTTCACTAGCCAGTAAGAACTGCTTGTTCAAACTATATATTCTATGGACTATTCTGCATCTCAGAACTTCAGACTTTAATGACGCGTTAAAGTTATTTTCTTCCAGCGATTTCCGTGTGTTATCATAATTGAACCAATTAACGTTAAAAAAACGAAAGTAATGTAGGATTTCGGATTATTACAAATACTGTGTAGCTGAAAGTTTCTTTTCAAACTAGATATCGAAAGAACACATCGTTGAAAAATTAGAAAATGAAAGGCACGATTTTGTTTCACAAGCATGTTACTATATTATACATCATTATCATATCTTATTGTTTCGCGTCTATATATCAAGCAAAAAATATAAAAGAAAATATCAAATCATGATGTATTATAATTATTGTTATAGTATTATTTAACGCGATCCCGGACCACCCTGTTTTTTTTATCAGAGACGTTTATAAACGATTCTGCACCAACTCCTTGGGCTGGTACAACGAAGACAGTTTTTTTTTCATTTGCGTTCTCTCGTCAAATAAAAAATACAACATGTACTGTATTCTCTCGTATTAACTCTATCTTACTTGGGCTGCTTGGCATACTTTTATAGCATTTTTTTTTATTCGCGACTTTAATAACTACGAACCTTACGCGTGAGTGTATTTATCTTTCTCTTATATCTGACCTTTACATAATAATACGCTAATCTTCTTGTCCATTTTTATAAATGTATATATACTATATTTTTCTCCTAAATCGAATCTCTCCTCTGCCGAACTCTTTTTTGTATATAATATCGCTGAACAAATGCGTAAATATATTTTCATATATATATATATATATATATATATATATATATATATATATATATATATATATATATATATATATATATATATTTCCAAATGAAAACTCGTTTCCTCGTCCCCTATATATGCCGCTCGTTAAATGTTACAATTTTCTTTAAAATTATATCTATGTACACTGTTTTTCGTAAACTATATATAATAAGAAAGTATATTATAATATAGCAGTCGTAAATTTAGGTTCACTATAGTGTAGTAGTATTACAGTTTTTTTATAGTGATATTTGGAATTGCAGCGTTTTTAAAGTAATAGCGTATAGAGTATATTTATATATATAGGAGCTGTAGCCATTTCGTAGTAGTAGTCAATTGCTTTCTTTATAATAACGTATTAGTAGTATAATAGTATATAACAAAAGTGGTGGTAACAATTGTAGAGTTAGTATATAGCAGTGGTGGTGATGGTGGTAGTCTCAATATACCCTTTCGATCGAAGTGCCATTCGTCATGCATCAAAAATTTAGCAAATCTACATTTTAAATTAAAAACATTTTTTAATCATACATTACTTTATCTTTTTCACATATTATTAATGATCTAGAACTTCTAGAAAAGAATTGTGTATACATGACGAATAACGCTTGGATCAGTCGCGATGCTTCCTTTAACAGTAGAAGTAAAGCTTATAGTTTATTCTAAAATATAGTAGTGTTAGTAATAGACTTAGGAGTATTGCAATATAGCTCGTTATAATGGCAGCAGCAGTATCGAGTCGTCGTCGTCATACTTGTTCTTGCTTGCAATATACATTATCGTAATAATATAATAGCACCGTAATAAATAAACTTATCGTTATATTCGCAGTTATTGCTGCTGCCATAGGCGCGTCACGAAATTAGCGTATGTCTGCTTGAAAAGTGAACCAAATTCATAGCGGTCAAAGAGGGTCATCTTTTTGTTTTACTTTCCATCATATCTCTTTGATGGTATACAGGACTATTCCACGTTTTTGCGTCGAAAGATCACATAATTATAGGAACAAAATTTTCACGCCTATGTGTTAGGAAGTTGCAGAGAATATAATAAGGTTAATGTGTTATTGCAAAATAATCCAACGTAAAAGAAGAAAGTTCTTACCGTCGTAAAAAGGATGAAGATACTCTTGAACGAAAAGAAAAGGCGAAGGAATGAAAAAATTAAATTAAATTTAACAATCTATTAAACGATCAATATTTTGTGTTTCGATCAACATTGTTTGTAAATTGTCTCTCCGTTAATTGAACAAACCAAGCTAACGAAGTCCAAGTTAAATTCGTAATATAATACAATGCGCATAGTAGCGATAACTAATGCGATAAAATTACAATACAATAATAATTACCTAGTAAATAAAAATAACCTTACAGCTGTGATAATAGTAATGTCATAATGATACAATTAAAATAAATCATAATATCATCCGCCTAATAATAAACAATGTATGTACTATTTATAAAACTCATTTTTCCTACAGAATATAAATAAACGACGTGTGTATGCGAGTGTCACCATAAAAGTAAGAACACACGACCCTCAACGCGGTAATAGCGGGGAAAGGGAGAAATCATTTGTTTTTGTTTTATGCAACCTTTCTCAACCCTTAAACTCTACGATAAATCGCAAACTCAATTCGTATTTGTTCGTTTATAATCGTCGAAGCACGGTATGTCCTATAGCGAAGAAGAAACGTATCATATTATCCGCAGAAGATCTACGCTTTATGAATAATAAATATACGCTCGTTTACAATTTACACGCGAACATATGGTTTTCTTCTTCACTCTCTTCTCTATCGTCATATATACTACTGCACGGTTTTATCATCACTTCGCGCGTTATATTCGCATTATTTTTTTTTATAACAGCCGTTGGAAGCATTTAGGATAGGTAGTCTCTGTGTTATACTCAATTTTCTCTCCATTCGTTTTTCTTGAAAATTAAATCGCGCGGCATATATATGTATAAAGTCTTAAGTGTTAATGACGCACGTTTTTGTCGCTTATTGCTCGTCGTCACAGATTTTGCGTGCTTATTATATTCGTTTTTAGTTCCTTATTATTGATCCTCTTAATCCGTACGATCATCTCTATCAATTATAATTGCGTATCAATAGTTAATCTCGATTACAATATCTGTTCCTTTCGAGAAAAAAGTCAGCTACGAATTACCTTTTTTGTTTCTTTAAATAGTAATTTTTGTTCTAACTAGCAGCCTCTATTGACTAGTTCGCACTAGTCTTAACTAGTGTTAGCACTAGCCTGAGCATTAGGCAAATGATCGGTTACATATTGCCTCCTACACTATATAATTCCAAGTGACCAACGACTTATAGATGCTCATTGCACTTTTTTTTACGAATTTATAACATAATCGCGCGAAATCGGTGAACCGCATCCATAAGCATCGTTAGTTTCTCGCGAAATTCATTTGCAGTAATCTACACCCCCTGTGATTCCTCTGCCCGTCAGCACAACTATAAACGAGTCAAGTTTATAACACCTTTATACGAATGTACAAATCGTTTTCTCGACACACAGACACGCACGTTTGCTCGTATCATTTTCGTCGCGTCGTTGCTTATGCTTTTTTCTTTCGTCGATCATCGCCTCATCGTGTACAAAATATACTTTTTTTTCGTTCGCCAAAAAACGAAAATCACTATGGTTTTTACTTTATAGGCAATACTGACGTTTGTATATATCTCGTGTACGCGACTATATACAACGCTAAGCTTCTCGAAAAAACTGTACATCTACTTTAAATTTATCATAATATATTGACTTTTGAGGGCAGATCCCCGATTTGTTATTGTGTTTTTGATTTCTCGTATTTCGTCATAATAGTAGATTTCGTTCGCGAACGATTTTCACTTTATTTTTAATCCGGATGTCCAGCTCGAGTCGTGCGATTTCCGAGAGTTCTATGTGTATCCGTATGTATGTGTGTGTGTGAGAGAATACGAGGTGTAAGTACAAAGCAACTGATTATCCTATCTACTCAAATATCGCGAACTATACTGTATCATAAAACACAGCGATGCGGCTGTAGGCTTGGAAGACTGTGTGACAGCAGCTGCCACGTCGTACAAACGAGCGTCAATCGTTGCGCGTTTCAAGCGAAAACAATGTAATAAAAACAGCTACGAATTCGCGAGGCGTATAGAAAATCTTCGGCGATCGAGGCTCGTCTTAGAAAAATCATCATCGTCATCGTCGTCATCATCAGTGTACAAACCGCGTGCTACTGCAGCTCACACGGAAATATATAGAAAAAGCTACGTCTCGTCTTTTGGCACAAGAGTTTACGAGAAACTCGCTTTTGTATAAAGGTCTACGAAAGAGTCACAACGATAATATATTATATATATATATATATATATATATATATATATATATATATATATATATTGTGTGTGTGTACAGAGACAACCTCGCCGCGCGGAAGATTTTCCTCGGAGAAATCCGCAGGTATAACGAAACCGCGAAAGAGCAAGCGAAACGGTATACTCATGACGGTGCCGAGGCATCGAGGGTCTCTCTAACTTTCGTCTCCTCTCACTACGACTTAACATACAACTGGAAGCATAATGTAATAACTCGACTGTGTGTACAATAATAGTGTGTCTTGGGCTGTGTGTGTAGTGTGCGAGTGTCGTAATATCATCGCAAACCGGACGAGAATAGTAACAGAGCAGCGGCATCAGCAGCAGTCTACCGGGCCAGTAGACAGCAGCGGCGCGACAAGTCCCTCGTGGGGCTGCTCGGCGAGCTGACGTCCGGCCCGTAGCCAAGCGTTCTCCAGTGTCACGGGGGAGACTTTGGCCTGCCGAGTTTCTCCTGCTGCATCACTTGCTGCTGCGGCTGTTGTTGTTGTTGTTGCTGCTGCTGCTGCTGCTGCTGCTGCTGCTGCTGTTGGTGGTGATGCGATGTGGGTTCGAGGGCACTGGCCATCATGCCGTCGTTACCATTCTTGTCAACGACGCTCGTATGGACGGGATGGAAGTATCGTTCTGTAATATGTAAATTATAAAGTTTCCTTTGAAAATGGTTTAGGCTTTTCGCAAGATTCAGGTCGCGCACACGAGCCGCGTGTAACGTAACTTCTCTATTACTGAAAAAAAGTGCTCCATCCTATACGAGACGCTATATTTACGAGCCGAACGGCCGTTCCTTCCTCTTTCGCGCTCTCTCTCGCGCGCGCATATCTTCCGATTCGAGCTGGAAATCCAATTTCGCGCGCGCAAAGTGACGTCGGGGAGCGAAAGTTATCCCTTGCGCGGGCGCGCGTGCGCCGCATGAATAATTCACGAGAGTAGGGATATGTTTTATACCTTCTTCCATTGCGGTGGGCGGCTCGCTGGCCGTGCCCGCAATAATCGGCGCTATCATATTGTAATCATCCTCGAGGTTTATGAAGGGCGTGGTGTTCCAGCGCGGCGGGATGTTGGAGACGGACCTCTGCGTTGCCACGGGCCTCGTCACCGAGACAGGGGAGGAGAAGAGCGAGAGGTTCGTCGGCGATATCACGCCGGACATCGAGCTGATCGTCGGGTACGTGAAGATTTGCTGCGGAAGAGAACATAAAAAAGTTAGCTTCCGCGCTGTGTATAGCTGGGACGTATCAATTATCGTTTAAGCTGCTTAACCGCGCTTCAACTCCGACTGCGAGGCACATTACGGTAAATACTTTGAAACTGCTGTTTAAAGTTTCGCGTGCGCAATGTCGAGTTTCCCTATCGCACGAGAGCCAGAATCGCTGATAAAGCGCAGCCTCCCTGCAATTTTACACTTTCTAAGCGTGACACTCTCAGCTCGCCCAAATGGATCCTGTTAAATCTGGCGATTGCACGTTCGCGAAAAAAATAAATCGTAAAAGAAAGCTCACCTGTCCAGGCTGCGAGTGAAAGTGAGCAAAGGTGTACTCCCGATTCGTGTGCGGCGCCGTGACGAGGATCCTCGTGGGGCTCTTCCTGCCGGCCGGGTCGACGGACGTCTGACAGGCGGAACCGACGAGCCCGGCCGCTGCAGCCTGAGCCATCTGGTCCTGGGCCGCCTGGGCCGCCGATGAGGAGCCCATGTCCGAGGGGTCACTGGGCGAGCCCGTCGAGTTCGGGGGCGAGTTCGCGCTGCTGGCGGTGAGCTCGCCGGTCGACCTGATGATGGCCACCGGCCTGGCCATCGGCGCAGGCGGTGGTGGTGGCAACATCGAGCTCGGATAATACTGTGAGAACTTTTGCACGCCAGACCGCGGGCCCGCGAGTTGCGTCTGGAAATTGTACGCCACCGATCAACTATCGAAAGCCGAGCACCCGTCCAGTCGCCCCAGAGCTCGTTTAGCTCATTGAAGCTCTTTTGTAAAATTTTCAACGGAGTGCAGCAGAAAGTGCAACGCGGTGCGGTTACATTAAGCGATCCAGGGCAAGTGGACGGCGGCGATCGTCTTCTGTCGAGACGCGAAGGTACCCTTGATGACAGCGCTCGTTAAATATACACAACTAACGATTAATTTACAAGCTGCGATTCAAAACCGATAACTCCAGCGAGCGGTGTCATCAACGATAGGGCTGTTCGTCTCATCAGCCACGGAAGCTACCTGGGGTAGTTGCTGAGTGTTCTCGGCCTCCTGACACACGAAGGTCACGAAGTCCGAGAGGGTGTCGTGGCCGTTCTCCGGGTACTTGACGACGCCGGCTGAGCCCGGGTGCTCGGGCTGGTAGTAGGCGAGGCTAGACATGCTCTGGCCCGAGCCTCCGGCAAGTCCCTCGTGCGGCGAGTGCAATCCTGAAACACAGTTCCACCATGCGTTAGACCACATCTCTGGCTCGTGTTGCAGACAGAGGGAATTTCATGTTTGCTCAAGCCATTCTCGTCGTAGTCTCGGCTTGTCGTTGCAACCTCCGTTGATTGAAGGTACGTTCAATGTAAGAACCACCCCGTCAAACCACCCCCTGACCAGCAATCGTCAAATTAACGTGGTAATTCGTAATTCATAAATTGGAGAGAAATTCCGACGCTAAAAGTCATACCATCGCGAGATGAAAAAGCACTCTCTAATTAAATTGAAATTAATAAACTGACCCACATTGCACATCACAGAGGGCGAGAGAGCGTGCTTGAAAATACGTGAAATGCGCGTTGCTTTCCACGTAAAGGAGCCGCGTCCGCGAATGAGAGAAACGGTAATAACAAAAAAGGGGCTAGAAAGGAGAGCGAGAGAGAGGGGGGGGGGCGAGGCTGCAGAAAGAGGAACAGACAGAAAAAGTGAGTGTATATAAAGAGAGGAGGGCGTTATCGTTATTAGGGGGTGGTTTTAGTGGCGCACGAGAGCAACACGAGTTACGGGCAAGTGGATACATATGCATGATATGTAAGCTCATACACGATGCATAATACATATGATACATATGTATACCGGCGCACTCTAAGCGTGAGACTGCGGCTGGCTGGAAAAACGTATACATTTATATATATATATATATATATATATATATATATATATATATATAATATATATATATATATATATATATATATATATATATATATATATATATAAACGGACACACATAGATCTGATGTGCGGGAGCTGTACGTATGTCCGCGCGTACGCGTTGTACATGTGTATACAGTAAGCGCAAAAGTATGCGCACTGCAACGTGTTACTCTGGCCTTTTCTTTTTTTCCATCTCTCTCTCCCAGCTCAATTTTCATATTCCGCGGCTCTTTTTGGACCAGCAGTGTAATGAATGTAAGAGAGAGGAGAGTCTATAATAACGGCGTAGGCGCGCACTTGACGTACATTTTTTCGCTTCCTTTTTTTTGCTGCGAATATACGCATACATGGAATGTACATAATGATATATAATACATGTATAGACACAGGATGTGAGGGCAGTCAAACTCCAAGCTCGATCATTGGTCAGACGGTACTTTGCAAAAAGTGCGATGGGTTGTGCGACGTCTCTGATCGGTAGCGATATATGTGTATCTAATTGCAAATTATGGAGAAAAAAGTAATCGCGAGCTCGGACTTTGCGGACCGTGACAGCCTGCGTTTGTTCTTACTCTTTTGCTTCATTTAGTGCAACGACAAACATCAAACAGCAAGGTATAATGTATATATATATTATATATGTAGAACATCGAGTATTATATATATTTAAAGATGGTATATATAACGCATGTCAACATCAAAACATCAAGGTAACAACAAAACATCAACATTAACAGTGATATATATATATATATATATATATAGATAATTTGGTATATATATGTATGAAGTAAACAACAACACTAACATCGCAACAACAATATATAGTCAGATATATATACATGTATATGGAAGAGGTGGTATCGTACACGGTGAGTAGAATATTATTATAGAAATATATACACATCAACAGTATCAAGTATAGAGCGAGCCTATATCATATATAATGTATATATAGTAGGTCGGAAAATTATTAATATATTGAAAGGATCAAAGTTATGTATATGAATAAATACATAAAGAGAGACTTAAATATATATAGTTAATCCATCCAGCATACGACATACCCAGAGCATAATATTGATCGTGTGAACAGTGAGCGAGACACATATGTATATATAGATAAATATCAATGGTGTGCAACGGTGTTTTTACGACAGCGATACTTGCGTCAAACTGCATCGACTGCTCTAACGTTATCGTCGATTCTGACGTTTGACGCAAGCTGTATGCGATTGTGGTGTAAAGTATCTTCAACAGCAAGGTATAAGTATACATGGTAACAATAATGATAATAATAAGGTGAGATATATATAGGCAGCAAGGTATAGACAACAAGAGGTTGGGCAACAAACAGTCATATAATATATAGATACACAGAGTATATGTATGTGACAGATATCTATATGGCTTACCCCCTGCAGTACATGACACTGACGCGAGCGCGAGAAAGAGTAAAGTACGATATGCGCATCGACTGTCCGTTTCCAATCTCTGCTTCAAAATTGATGCGTCAATATACATGCTCGTTATTGAATGAAATTTGATTTTTCACGGCCAAAAAACAAAAGATCGAGTCGCTCTCCGGTGTGTTGTACCAATAATATAAGCAAATCCCGCGAGATGACGAAGTTTTCCGGGTTTCGGCCGATTAGAAAAGTAAACATGGCTAAAAGAATTAACGGATAATCCCTTGGAAAGCTCTCTCTAACTCGAAGGAAGAAAAAAGCGGCTCCTCTCGCTGCGCGCCTCGTCGGTGTCTCGCACTTTCCGATAACGGCTTAGCCTGCAAAGTCTTCCCTCTGCTCTGCTCTATACACTCGTCTAATCCCCCCCCAGCAGCTGTACAGCGGCGGCATTCCCGCGTATTATACGTATTCGCCATTTCCCGTAATGTCCTCCGCGCTTCCTTATCAGCCCTCGCGGTTTTGTATACACACAGCGAGCAGAGGGACAGAGCGAGGGTGTGTAAGAGAGAAAGTGAGTGTGTGTGTGTGTATGTGTGTGGGCGTGTGTGCAAGAGAAGGGGGTTGCGGAAAACTAACGAGCCAACGTATACACTTGTCAGGCCGCGCCTCTAAGGAACGATAGCATCGCGCCAACAATCGTGCACACAGAGAGTATATAGCTGCAGGCGGCTAAACGAGCAGAGAGAAAACGTGTTTGTGGGCGTGTGTGTGTGTGTGTGTGTGTGTGTGTGGTTGCGTGAAAGAGACAGAGAGAGAGAGAGAGAGAGAGAGAGAGAGAAAAGAGATTTTTTTAAAGGATTGCAACATCGACCTACGGGTGACGGGTGGAGCTTGCTTTTCGTCATGGTCACGATCGGATCGTCGCAGCCTTATACTAGTACAGGAGCCCACGACGGTGCTGCCGACTCGCTGGACCAGGCCGCGTCACGACGACGAAGCCGACGACGACGACGAGCCGCTTTCTTGGGCTACTTCGCTTGGGCAGGCTTTTTTTTATAATACACACAGAGAGATAGATTTTTCTCGTTTAGTTGCTTCTTTGGATATAGGGAGGTTATTATGAGCGTTAGATTGCCTTTTGTTTCGTTTTGTATTGTGAAATTACTTCTTTTTTTTTGACAAAAAGCAATTTATCGTAATGGTGCATGATTTATGTGATATGATATATTTATGTATAGGATGATGGGGATCCTGTATTAATAATTTTTTTCAGCTTGTCACTATTTAAAGCCAGACTGAGCATGTCGTAACCCTCCTTGATATCGTTTTCCCATTTCTGTCGTTTAGTTAAAAATAATGTGATGAGTAACTACTCAGGATGAAAAGAGTCTCAAATTACAGAAAGAACTAGATTTTACAGAAGGTAAACAGTCGTGAAGATCGAAAATTTACGAACGCATGATATACAGAAATTAAAAATAAGATCGGTTGTCTCATTGTAAGTTACTTTTCAGTCTTAACGTGGTGTACTCTTATTGTAGGAATTTGACTGTTTCCAATCGATCCCAGGCATTCTCAGCTGTGTTGGGGGCAACATCGAATAATAAATAAGAACAAAACACTTGGGCATCAATGAAATAAACATAGTCAAAGCGCGACAAAGAGACAAGCTGTTGTACAAAAGGACTTCTATTAAAGTATATTCTTTGTATGCAACGAGGGTGTTTAAGCGAGTAGTCGTAATGATGTCGTGCTTCGACTGAGAAGTCGTACACATAAATGTGTATATATATATATATATATATATATATATATATATATATATATATATATATATATATATATATATATATAAATAATGAATAGAATAGATATAAAAGGGGACAATATTAATGTACAAGAATAAAATGGGACGTTTAAGAGTGAGAGAGACCTCGGGCATCGTGCACAGTTATTTTTCTCTCGATATTACATAGACATCGAATGCTAACATTCACATCGAGAAAAATACGTTATCTTTCCCCTGATGATTTTACGTACTTTATCCACGTCTACGAAGTACACTGTATTTTTCTCCGCATGTGAGTGTTTAGGATTACAATTGCTCAGAAGACAAGAAAACTGCCCAGAAACGTATACTTTCATCGATCTTTTGTCTCCTCTCGTCCGAGCACTTGTAATCGCGTACGCTTTCGATCGCACCAACGCGCGTGTGATAAAGGATATAATATATCAAAAAATATAATGACACATAGCCGGTGTGTGTATAATATATATAACATAATAATCGTGTACACGTACATAGAGAGGTATGCAAATATCGATATATATAGATATACATAGATAATATATATATAGGTGATAACATCATAACCAGTCACAAAAGTACCTTATAGTTGAGTTAGCGAGCTTCTCTCTATGCTCAGGCTCAGACTGAAACAGAGATTACGCGTAATTCGCGATATTAGTCACACTCTCGCATCCATATATTTTCTTTTCTTCCCGTCGGGGGGATATAACCTGCCCTGCAGAGTATATATCGTACGTCTACCGCGTGTGAAGCGTGTGATCGTGTTCGTCATACAATATTAATATATAAGGAGACTCTTTCGAATCGGTATCGTATAAAATGCGCAAAGTATATATATAACGATAAGCGTCGAGGCAGCGAATGCTTGTGTGCACAGCGATGTATACAGATAATCTATACTCTATAGCTTATACATAATGGTGTGAAAAAAAACTTTAGGATGTGTTTTTTTTCGCGATAATTGTTTATGTTACTTACATGAATATGCCTATAGAGGTGAGCTCAGAATGGGTCTATCGCACACTGGACAATTATATATCAATCAAGGAAACATATAAACATACATATCTATATAATATATTCAGCTGCAATGGAATTCCCCGCTTGTAACGTCGTTCATATATACATATACATTATTATCTCCGGCGGCGAACTTTCCTTATCGTCGACAACGGCCCCTATTTATAGCGGTATATACGTATAGAGCGCGGATCAAGAGGAATCCGAGCGATTTTTGCCCCAGCGCGCGATAGCTCAATTTCGATCGCGTGCAGGCGAGTAACTTTTCGATTATCAAGCTCCGTACCAACGACGACTACGACTCTGCTGCAGAGCGTCAAAAACTTGAATCGTTGAAAATCCGGCCCTCTCTCTCCCCTTCTGATGAGCGCGAAAACGTATATACCGACGAACAATAAGAGGGAGAGAGATAGATAGGGACTATACAGAGAAAGAGCTTCCATCGGCGCGGGCTCGAAATTTCCGTCTGGAAATATTCGAGGCATTCGCGCATTGTGTCGGTTTAATCGAGTTGACCCGAATTACAGGCGCCTACTCCGTGTAATTCTGCGCGCGCGCTGCTCCAGGATTCGCGCCGGCATGACACGTCTGGCCCAAGTGATTTGTACTTCGGCACACTTGGCCTCGTTGCGCTGGCTTCCTCCTGTTTTCTCCCTCTCCCTGCCTGCCCCCCCCCCTCTCTCAGCCGAAAAGGAAAACTTATTTATTCGCCGTCGTTGCAGCGGAGGGGAGTATCTTTTTTTTTGTTCCTCCTCTCGAATGCAGGAAGCGAAAATGTATTTTTACGACAAACTTTACAAATGTGTTTCAAACTAAGAAGTACAAAAATTGGACGCTTGCCCGAGAGCCGTTGAGAGAGGGGGGGTGGGAAGGGATGACAAAAAAACAGGAAATTTCGCGTGCAGTGCGCCGAATTTTCGCGAATTTCACGGCCCGCTGCGGCGCGAATTCTTTTTCCCGCGATCATACCTTAATCGCGCGCGAATGGAAAAAGCCGGATCGGTGATTCGTTTCGATTTTTTTTTTCATTTCGAACACACAACGAACCGTGAAGACGCTAGCTGAGTGTTTTCATACCCGCGAAATAGTGTCGCGGATCCTCGACATAATAGTACAGCACGTGTCCGACAATCAGGCCTACACAGCAATGAAACGCTCGTAAAACGGCTGGATCCGCAGAAGCAAAATATTTTCTCTCCCCGGCGCGCGCACGCGGGCAACTCTCCAATTCGGCTCCTCTTCCCCCGCACAGCCTCATAATCGAAGTGTGAACAACACACGACGAACGTGTAGTGTACATAACGCAACAATCGCGCGAACTTGAACTCTATGTCTTGCGCTGCGTTAAAACAATATTAGAGAGAGTAGAGTTCATAGTAATATGACAGACGTGTATTTTGGTTCTGTGACGATGACGATGACGATGAATTTTGTCTATGGGAATCAAGTTATGCAAGTAGGTATATAGAGAGTGAAAAATAGGGAGCATAGGTACCTGTCTGCGAGTGCGGCGAGTCCATGCCTCGGTGGTTACCGCCGCCGTTACCACCGCCGCCACTGTCCTCGGGTCTGAGCACCGGCGAGAAGGTCGGTGCGCTCGAGACCGAAACCGCCGGAGACTTGTCAGTTTTGTCGTTGCGTATCAGCTGGTGTACCGGCGGTGGACCTGTGGATAAAACGAGGTTTCTCTCGTTAAAAATTTTACATCGTCTCGACCCCTTTCGACTGCCATTGAAAGCCCGATTGGAAGTAGATAAACGACGAGTTTGGTGAGATATTTCGTTGATGTGTAACGTTCTCAATTCTAGCACGGGACGTCTGCTCTGTGAAATTATAATTTGAAAAAAAAGCGCTCGGGTCGATTTGCACGCGACGACGTTATTACGGTTCATCCAAACGGCGGAATAAATCACGAGATACAGTATAATGCACTGTGCATACTTTTACTAAATTAGAAAAGCTTCTACTTAACTTTCTCATCGTGAGGAGTAAAAAAAAATAAACCCCCGCGCAGTAACATAACTCGAGCGCGGCTCGTAAAGCCCGGCGCGCGATCCCCTCAAAATCGCAAAACCAAACAAGGGACGGCAAAAAAAATATAGACTGCCCGGTCGCGAGCCAGGGAATAAACCAGTCGCGCTCCTTCGTTATCTCTCTCTCCCTCTCTCCTGCCTGTAATTACCGAGCAATTAAAGCTCTCTCTCTCTCTCTCTCTCTCTCTCTCTCTCTCTCTCTCTCTCTCTCTCTCTCTCTCTCTCTCTCTCTCTCTCCTTAACAGTGGCTGGAGCTTAAGAGTAAGAGAAAGAGTGAGGAGAGGGGGTGGGGGGTATTTAGTGGGCTGCAAAAACTTACTGTAGCTGGCCGCGCCGGTAGGCTGGCCGTGCTCGGTGGCGGCCGTAGCGGCCGACGGCGGCGTGTAGCTGCTGCAGTAGTACGGCGGGTGCTCTATTTTGATCGCGTTTATTTGAGGCTGCTGCA
Organism: Nasonia vitripennis; assembly: GCF_009193385.2. NCBI lineage: Eukaryota > Metazoa > Arthropoda > Insecta > Hymenoptera > Pteromalidae > Nasonia > Nasonia vitripennis. Next base: position 8,925,778 of record NC_045760.1, on the reverse strand, counting down.
TGTCGCTGAGGTCATGCAGTATGGACGCTGAAACACACCAAGAGCGCGAGACGCACGTGTTAGACTTCTCTCTCTCTCTCTCTCTCTCTCTCTCTCTCTCTCTCTCTCTCTCTCTCTCCCTCTGTGATAAGACTCGTTATTCTCATGACTTCTCTTTTCTGTCTTTCTCTGAGTGAACATGCTGTGCGACATCGTTTTTCAAAGGGGACTCGCTCTTTCGACGCTCGAGAGGATAAGCTTTCAACGGGGACGTCTCGAAAGAGAGTGAAACGATCAACCGAACAGGGCATCATATACCTGAAAAGCTGTCTTATTACTCTCTGTTAAGCGTGTACGCGCACTGCGGTAGCGAGTATGTGAATTATCCAGCCGAGAGAGAGCACTCGCGCCTACGTCTTGTTTAATTTTTTTTTCTCCGTTATTATACGTCGATTGTACACGGGAATCACGGTAATTTCGAAATGGAGAGCTGGTTACAAAGTTATTTAATTTAGCAGAAGTGATATCACGCTATACAGCTCCACTTTGCGGCCGCCGCTCGTCGAAAGTTCTGAAGCGTGTTTTATGCAAAGACTTGCTTGAACTTTTCGAAACTTTGAATTTTATGGCTCGCGTAACCTTGGAAAATCTTCTCGGTTACACTATTGACGTACGTATAAGGAGAGTAAAATGTTATCGACCTCCTTGTCACAGTCATACGTTTTGATGTTACGTTGCCCTACCAAACTCGACCTTATCTACTTCTCAAACGACACACAAAATGAAAATGTTCAGAATATGTTACCACCTCGTTGAAATACGGACTTCCATATAAAAGAGCATTATTGTTACATCGCCGATTATATGCAGTCAACAACGATTCAATTTAGTTAATAAATTCATACTTACTAGTGATTATAGGTGCACAGTTTGAAAAGAAGTTAGATATGCGTGGTAACATATTCCAAAAGTCTTCATTGTTGCGGAGCATTAGCGTGCAGGGATGCTTTCAAAACGCAGAAATTCTCCCGGCACCTTTCGAAAGCATCCGCGTCGGGATAATTTTCTCGGCTCTATTCGGCTTTTGCAAGAGATAGTATACGAAGAGACCGCGAGACCGGATCAGAACAAAATCATCCCGAGAAACTTTTAGAGTGGATAATCCATCAAGGCAAATCAATGCAGCGTCGCGTCCGATCTAGAATACACACTACACCCTCGAAAGTACGAAAGAGCGAGGCGCAGCAGCACTCGACGGGAAAATCCCGTCGCCCGGAGCAATGAAAAATTTGACATTGCAGCTCTCCAAGTGAGAGATACATACAGTATAGACACAGAAAGAGAGAGAGAGAGAGAGAGAGAGAGAGAGAGAGAGAGACAGCAGCATATACAGTGAGACAGAGTAAGAGAGAGAGAGAGAGAGAGAGAGAGAGAGAGAATAAAGAGAGACGCTCGAGCTCGTACCTTTTGAAAGCATCCAGAGCTCCTTGGAGCTGAAGACGCCAGTCGCGAGGATCGTGTCGTTGCACACGACACCGTTATACAGTTCGTGGTAACCTGCACCTGAGAACAAATACAATCGATAATCGATGAACGATCGCTCTCGCTTCTTCCTCCTCCCCTGGATTATATATGCTCTAGGCCAGACCGTCGCGCCGCTCGAGATAAGATAAGATGTATTGCCTGTGTACAGTCTAAGCCAGATGCGCGATGGCGAGCTTTTTCTTCCCGCACTTCGCGGCGCAGTTTTCCGTTAATTGAAAGGCGCGTAATTTTAATGGCCACGCGGAAGTGCTTGTATAAATAACAACAGCTCAGACATATCCGAATGCATTATGCGCCTATCTATTTTTAACTCTCGAATTTGAAAAGTCTGCGAGATTCGTACGCGAATGCATGAACGTGATGGCCGGACAAACGAGTTAAAAATAATGCCGGAAGTGAGGATCGCGGTATTTAATTAATGGCACTTGTTTTCCTGTATCCGCTAAAAATAGACTACGTAATATAAACGTTCATCGTTCGTAAAAAAAACAGGAATTTTTCTAAGCGCATCTCACTTCTGACTTGTACTGTGTGGTAAGAACCGACAACGCGTCGGTTTCGATCGCATAAAAGTGAGGGAGAAAAGTCGAGGAGACGATTCGTTCGAGCGATTGTCGTTATATGAGTTGCAGATACGCTTAGGGGAAGGTCAAAGAGGCTGTGGAGATAGGAAGTTTACATAACTCGATGGCTGGAGAAATGCGCTGCAGAGCTGTATGTACACGGAACAAAAAACAGGCCATCTGCGCATTCACAACGAAATGAAAAATTCAGCCCAGCGCGTTTGTTCGCCTTCGTGTTCGCATTTGAAACAAATTCTCCGCTGTGATGCAGCTTTTAAACGTTCGTACCTTTTCGCCGCCTCTCCTCCTCTTTCGTCGCATTGCAGATACCGTTTAGGACTTCTGTAATCAAACATGACAAAGAACTCATTAGTTGCATCCTACCTCTCGCTACATAAATTCGGATGAAATAAAGTATAAAGAAAGTTCAAAATTAAACCAGCTGCATCGTCGTTTCATTGCCATCGCTTAATTGTTTCGCTCCAAAAATATATACGCATGCGTGTATCCGAGGCTCTTTATTTATCCATTCATTCCAGGCGAAACACCTTCCCGGGAACTCGCTAATCACCCGGAGCCATCCTCGTCGCGGTGACGCGTGTCAACAGAGGCGAGAGAGAGAGAGAGAGAGAGAGAGAGAGAGAGAGAGAGAGAGAGAGAGAACCTGCTGGGTCGCTATACGCTACTGCTCTATAAATAAATGCGCGACGGACATCTTGTATAGCGCGTGCCTCGGAACTCGGGACTGTATGAGAGACCGGCGGATATGCGTGCGTTGATCTTGTTGTCGCGAGAGGTTGAGTATATAGACACGTGAGCCGAGGCTGTATAGCTCGGAAGAGATTTTCCGAGGTGTTGCCTTGTTCGGTTTCGGTCGAGCTTGCGAAAAGCTCCATCGATAAAAGTATGCTACTAATGAAAGAGTTGTATGATTTATCAAAGTATACTGGGAAACGTCAATGGATAATATCTCGGAATATTTCATCTCCGTTCAGCATAAGAAATTTCTAGAAAACAGAAAAATACACGTACATCGCACAAACAGCTCTAGCATTTCTTCCCCAAACAAAGCTAACATTCGACCTCCAACTTTGATTCATATCCTTCCCCGGTCTAACTGCAACTGCAATATACGCAACCTTCAATAACTAAGCACATCCCATCACTTTCTTCTTCTTCTTCTTCCTCTTTTGCGCTCGATAAATCTCCTCGACTCTAAAGAAACTCTCGTGCGGCAACCCTGAGAGTCTCGCACACATTGAAGTCTGTCGGGCGGCGACATGCAGCGGCTATTATTATTCGCGAGTAGTGTAAATATATTAATCTTCCGGCGCTGCGCTGCGGGTATAGTGTCTTTGTGCGTTTTGCAATTGCATTCTCTAATTGCGACGTTGTCGACATTACTGTTTGTGTATGTGCGTATGCGTGTGTGTGTGTATGCGTGTGCACGCGCGTGTCCTGTGTAGAAAATACGACGCCTTGATGTTCTTTGATGCAAGGGGGGAGTATAGTTTTCTAGTATACCGGGTTTTGAGCGGGATCATTAAAATAAAAAGTTTGGATCATCTGGATAAAACTAGTTTTTTGCCATGCACTTGCTGCTTCGAAGAAATAAACATATATTATCACATGATCCTTTAAACTCGATAAATTCGATGCGAACCATGTCCGATTTCCATTGGATGTTGCTGGCTCAAAGGATAATATTTATTCAAATGAAGTATAGCTTCAGTTGTACCATTACTGATTACATTTTTTTTCGATGTCTCCATTGCTTGCACATCGAATACTTACTGATTAATTGAATAATTCTTCATTATGGTAGTATAATTGTTCACGTCATTCTTTATAAAAAAATAATTATAAATGTATAAATTCCACGCGTGTTTAATTATCATAAATGTACATATTGTTATGTAACTAGTTCAAGTTAATATACTCCATAGTACAAAGATAGACTAGTTAAAATTTACCACAATGTAAATACAGAGTAATAGTTTTGCATTAAATTCTGAACTACAGAATAGGAAAAAATACAGGATTTATTATTATTTAAATATATATCCTTATACAAAAATAATTAACAACGCACAAGGGATAATTAGAATGCTATACTTATAGATAATTAAGAATAATTCGTTTTTTGTTGATAAAAGGTGACGTTTATCGATAAACTGGCTATATATGAATACCACTTTTAACAAAGTAAAAAACGGAACACCGAGACTTATCAGAGAAGGTACGGTTATAACTCGTCGCCATGAGGTTAACAATAACCGTATTTCCGTTGCTGATCGTACTGCTTGTGTTGGTTGTCAATGCAGGTAAGCAATTCGATTTGAATATAACATTTTTTCTAAAGAATTTATTATTATACGTATTTTTTCAAAGCTAATAATACTGCAGATGTATATTTTTTACCTATCGCGCGCTCTTAAAAAAAATAATGACCGGATGTTTAGAAGCCGGCAATAATAAGTGATTTGATTGATTGATATTTCATTTTATATTAAGGGGGCACACCACCTTTGAAATTAAAATCAAAATTTTTCATTAAAAATTTATAAATAGGGGGGTTTGGTTTAAATTTCATAGAAAAAAAGTTACATGATAGTTATGTTAAAATTAATCAAAAATTGATAAAAAAATCAGTAATATGCTTATAAAACTTTTTCTATGAAATTTAAACCAAACCCCCTCATTCATACCATAACTAATGTACTTTTAAACAATATCCTAGAGTTTGAGCTCATTTGGGCCATTCGTTCCTTTGGAATCTTACGGTAAGTGAATTATGGACTCCCTACTATACGTAGGTATTATAGAGGTATATAGAATGTCTAAAACCATCAAAATAAAGGTAAATATGTCTAAGAATAGTAATAAAAATTTGGTTCATTTATATAAGTATTTATAAATTTTTAATGAAAAATTTTGATTTTAATTTCAAAGGTGGTGTGCCCCCTTAATATTTTATTGTATTAATTAGATACACAATCTATTTTTAAAGAGATTATCAATTATTATTACAACAATTAAATCATTCTCTAATTTAATAATGCTTTAAGCATACGCACGTCCGAGCAAAGCAGAAAGAGAGCGCCGAAGCCAGCTTCTAAAACAACAATGCGACGAATTAGCTCCGAAAATTAAATCCGGTACAAGCAGTGAAGAACTTAAAAATGATATCCAACAACCTGAATTAGTCAAGAATTATTCCAAAGATCAAATAATCTCTGCTTGCAAATATAAAATATATCATTCTTAATAAAAACAACAACAACAACAATAGAATTCATTTAAACGATATTATAATAACACTCATGTGGAAAATTAACCACTGGAAAAAAGTCATGGAAGAAATATTAATAATTATTTCGTTTTAAAATAAATACTCGCGGAATAATTTTTAACGAATTGGATGTATTCAACATGTATAATATATAAAGCTTTTATCCCTCCACCAACAATGATACTATCCCCAGAATTAAGCGATGATTTAATTTGAAGAAAGCCAAAAATTTAGTGCGAAAAGCACTATATCTAGAGTTACACTGGTCGATCTTGCGCAAATCGCTCATTACGCAACGCGCTCACACGAAAATACACCACGTGCGCTGTCGCTCGGCTCGAGGCTCAGCCCGGAACGTTCGAGAGCAGCTATATAGCTTTCTAACGCTGCATCGGTCGACCAGCGGTAAGTATATAAGGAGCTTCGCAACGCGCGATAGGCGAAAATGCACACACGTCCGATCGCGTAGTTTGCATTGCGCACGAAGCTGTTGGTGACACTGAATTCTCGAAGGCCGACCGAAGAGGACAGAGAAAGGAGTCGGAGAGAGCGAGGGGGGAGGGGAGCATTAGAAATCGCAAATGTGCGCCGCAGAATGTCCGAGTCGGGCGTGAGATGCATTATTTGCGTACGGGCTTTTGCTTCTGACGTCGCTAAACGAAGAAGAGGACGATACTTCTGATTCAGTACAGCATAATTTTCTAGTAAACTTAAGCGAACGTTGAGAACAACATCGGACCAAGCGCAGCAAGTGGAAAAGTAAAAATTGCCAAGCGAGTTGCACACATCGTCGGCGTCAGGTACCTGCTTGTAGAACTTAACGGTTAACCGAGCTTAAAGCAGAAAAAATTGCAAGCTTCGCGTCACCAGCAGCCTGCCGCAACATCAACCAAATAGCGGCGCCGACCCATCAGCGAAAATCCGCACTAGCACAGCTTGGAGAGACCTTTTAACCCATAAGATCCTAAATTAAGCTTTGCGCGTGCGAGCAGATGAGTTTTCATAGCGCACGCTCGCTCTAAAATTACACGCTCGCGTTTTGGTCCAGCTTTTTTTCTCCTCTTTCCGCCGCTTTCGGCTTCAGGACTCATTTCACCTGGTATTATGGGCACGCACGAGCTTGCGGACACTGGCAATTAATTATAAAACTTAGAGCAGCGCAAGCAGCCGAGGGAGAGACGCGATCTGGATCGGGAGACGCTGCAGCCGTGGCTAATTCGGAACGAGCGCTGAGAGATGAGTCAGAAAGTGTATAGCAGGAGAGACGGTGTGCGTTCTATGCTCGCAGGGTTTTGAGATGGTGATAACGAAGCGGACGTGGAATCTTGGAACAAGTGGTGCGCGGCAGCTTCGGTTTGACCCGATTCCTCGATTATATTCGCGGCTTTGAGAATTCGACGACGATCAGGAGTGAATTTTGGGATTAACAAAGTGTATCAACGGATGGTTTAGATTATTGCGAATTTTTATAAAGCTTTTGTGAACTTGAATGGTGTACAAGCTCGTTACAACGATGAGATTTCAAGATATAAAAAAGTAAAGAATCATTCTACTATGCACATGAGCGTTTTTTATCGAATCTATCCATCGCGGCGTCGATATCAATCTTTCAGAAATCACAAAGCGGTCAAGCTATGTTAATACTTGTTTACAAGCCCGCGATATTTACTCCTCGCGGTTCTCGATCCACAGCCGCGCATCAGACATCATTAAAACACTCTATTACTCGCGAGTGCACTTTCGGCTCTCGTTGCTCGCATCAGTATCGCATCTTTCATCGTCAATCACCGCGAACGTACCTCAGGGCCAACCTCGCGAACTCGAAAAAGCGCATTAACGTCAAAGATCGCAAGACACTTTCGATGAATCACTCGCGGCAATTCGCCCCGTCATCGCGTCTATCCGATATCGTCATAATTCCCGAAGCTCTTTCGGAAAATATACAAGTGGCATCGCTGTAATGTAAACCTAAAACTAGAGTTTTCAAGGTCGCGGGAGTATGGTTTTATTGACTTTGGTCCGATGGCTGCTCTGTAAATTGGGCTATGATAAATAATTATTCCGGTGCAACGCATCGTACATTGACTATATGATGAAGAATTTTTACGAATATTGTTGTGTATAACCTGTTCAATTTAGCTCTAGACTACTAAAAATGACTAGATAAACAAAAATTGCACAAGTGTTTTAAACTTACGACTACTATCATTGAAAATGTCCCTGGTCAGATCGATATAAATATGTATATGTATAGTCATAGTTTTGTATTAAATTGTAAACTACATACAGGAAAACTTTAATGTTACCTCATTTAAATTATATACATTCTTCTACGAAACTTACTGAAGATTAGAATTAGATTAGAATTACTTAGATTAATTAGATTAGAATCTACTTATACATAATTAAGAAAAATTTGCATTGATAAATTGCTTATATATCTAAAGGACATAATAGAATTAGGTGCATTTATGCACGGTCCACGTGCTCTACTTCTCTACCCATTAAAATAAACCTATCTATTTTCAGCTATTACTTTTTAAAGAGACGAACTGAATTACGTTTAATCTGATAAGCTACCGTCATTACTCGTCGCCATGAGTTTCACAAAGGCCACGAAGTCTACATTTCTGTTGCTGATCGTACTGCATGTGTTAGTTGCGAATGCAGGTAAACAATTCATTCAAACGTAACATATATCTAAAACGATTTATTCATATTTTGTTAATTGGGTGCTTTAGGTAAAAATAAATACGATTTTGCAGTATTATTATCATAATAAACTTGTACCTATGTTTAGCTCTAGATTATAACTATAACTAACGAAATCGTCATTCCTTTCAGAGCTGCTCAAACATAATTAATAACTTAATCATTCTTTTATCCAATATAATGTTTCAAGCGCACGCACGTGCCAGCGAGGTAGAAGATGAGGAGCAATACCAGCTTCTAGAACAGCAATGCTATAAATTAATTCCGAAATTATTAGACAGTGCAACTGATTCAGAACTTGAAGAAAGTATCGATCAATCTGAATTGGGACCGTATCATTCTAAACCAGAAATACTCGAGGCTTGCAAACATCTAATTTTCACCTTAGAGGAAATCAGTGCTTCTTATTCGCCTTTTCAAACGGTTACTCTTCATTGGTTTCCCTCAAAGTTGTCTAAAATGTATGTTCGTTCGAAAAAAAAAATAAAAAAAAACTCTCGCATATCTCCCAGACCCTAAAAAAACTCACATCTCTACGAGCCCAATTATAAAACTCTCTCATCGCGCGCGTCCCGCCATCTTCCATTCAAACTCTCTCACTTATTATAACCTCGTGACGCTTCGCGCGGCTCTCTCTCTCTCTCTCTCTCTCTCTCTCTCTCTCTCTCTATCGTGCAGCTGGAGCTGAAACCTTAATCTACCCCATCGTCTTGGCAGTCGTCTCCTTTTTTTCGCGCGCGCCAATTTTTGCCTCAAGACCGCCCACGTCTAGCTGGTTCGTAAACATTAGAAAGCTCGCTGCCAAAGCGATACGCGGCCAGAACCCGCGAACTTTGAACTCGGACGCGCGGTTTCTTCGCGGATGGTTGTCTATCTGCCCTGGCATTCGAGAACACTGATGCTTCTGAATGAATCAAGTTGGACTTGAATCTATTTGACAGAATCCAATTCTCGATCACAGTAGACAATTTTTCGCAAAATCAAAGTCAAAGCTCGCGCGCAAACGAAACCGAGAGTCCGAAGCAAAACAAAGCAACGCGCATCTCGCGCGGGCAGCAGCGCATTAAATTCGAGGTCGCCTGGAATCCGGGCAGTCAGTATAGGCCACAAGCGGAGCCAACTGCACACGCGGCGTGAGTATCTCGCGCTGCCAAAGAGCGCGCAGGCAGTGTCATGGGGACCGGCTGCTGCGGCTCGAGCGCGTACACGCGGGTGGAAATTGGCAAGCCGTTCGATTCGCGCAAGAGTCTGAATGGGCCCGTTTCGGACGGACTGGCTCTACTCCTGAATGAAGCAGCTCGCTTCCAAATCCACCGCTGCCAGGAGCTAGCACGTTCTGCAGCTGGCGACGAGATCAGCCGCGATCGAGTCCTTTTCGCGCTGCCGGCTTAGGAAAGATCTGGCGCGGGGAATTCGATGACGACGACGATGATGCGAGGGGTTAGCGAACTTGCATAGATATTACGTTACCGTGGCTGGTTATAAAGTTGGCGAGGTAGAGATCGAGTTCCCGGACGGAGACGTTGATGTGGTAAGGGTTGACACAGAGGCCCGGCTGGGCGCATTCCGCAGTCTTTTCCAGTCTCTCCCCGTCCGTAGACTCCAACGGAATCGCCTTGAAGAGGATCACCATCACCAGATCCAGCCTCCATACCTGCGGCGTCGATCGCGCGTCTTTTACTCGACCGCTACGCTATACGCGAGTGTTATGTAATATTACGAACAAAAGCGAACTAACCTTGTCAGCTTGGCGTAGGCAGTCGATGCGCCGCATCTTACCCTTCTGGTCAGGATTGCTGAGGACGCACATGGCCGGCCTCTTCCCCGTGATGCTCAGCACAAAGTCCTCCCGGTACTCTTGTGTAATGTCCTTCCGCAATTTTCCCAACAGCCGTGACGCCCATTTCTGTTTCACCTCCAGCTTCTCGTTCTGCAACGACAAATTTTCAACCGCTACTTTAGCAATTATACAAGACTATACAGACTTTTCTCACAATTTTCGCGTTTCATTTAATTCAATCTCCGCGAGACACGCGCAAAGTTTTCCCCAAACTTTTCCTATTACTCTAATTGCTTCGTTCGCTCGCTCGCTCGAAAAATCTAAAAGTCAAAGCGCACCCATCCCGCATATTTGCACACGCGAATGTGTCGCGCGATAACGATCGCTGTATTATTCCGCGGTCTCTTTCCCATCGACAGCAGCCGTATCCAGCACGAGTCGAAAAGAAAGTCCAGTCAGTTTGGAATAAATATTTTCCTCGACGTTAACGTACACACACACATAGAGAGACAGTGAAATTCCGTATTCTCGAGCGAGCGCTCGAGATATCGGAAAAGCTCGAGGCGCGGGAAAGCATATGCAGCGCACGCGATCGCTACCTCGGGCCACGATTGCGGAATAGCAAAGTATACGCGCGCGCGAGTCCTTGAGAAATGTCCGGCTACGCGGCTTAGGAGAGGAATGCGATGCTTTACGATGGCTGATCGGGCATCTCTGATGTTATTATAGTGAAGGGGACCTTGTGAAAAATATGCTTTATCCAGCGATATTTGAATTTGTCGCCGTTGAATTCGCAGAATCGTCTATAATCAACTATGCGCGCGCTGGCGTATAGACTAATAGCCGACGCACAGAATGCTCGCCGAGGCTATGCGCAATCGTCGCCGGTGATCTCGCACGCGGTGCGTTTCTATCGAGTGCATATTTGATTTAAACACCTCTGGAATCCGTTACTCGCGCCTTTCTCCCATCAGCCTCGACGAAGCGCGCTAATAAAAGAATCAAAACGGAAGTCAAAGTTTCTGTATAATCGCAGCGAAGAGACCCGGCGAAAATCAGCGAAACTTTCGTCTCGGCGCGAATTGCTAATAAGCGCGTAGATCCTCGAACTCCGGCGCTGCTGCTGTCCCGTTGCTCCATTATGCAACGAGGAGGTAAACCTTAAAATTACGAAGAGAGAGAGAGAGAGAGAGAGAGAGAGAGAGAGAGAGAGAGAGAGAGAGAGAGGAATGGAGAGGCAGTAACAATAACGGCGAAAACACGAAAGTTCGGAGGGGCGCGTTGTACGATGCACCGACGGAACAACAGCAATTTGCCGGTGAATATAGTGGATGATGTGCGCTTATACGTGGCAGTTGATGCGGTGGCGGTGAGGTTCAAGTACCTCGAGAGTATGTCTATTATTGCTGATAGGGATGATGTGAAAATGTCTGTATTTTATACAGACACGTTTTCATTCATTTAAAAAGCTCAAGTTCAATAAAATAGAACGAACTAACGAATTCGATCATTTAAAAAAAAAAGACCAGCTCACCTCCGCGAATCAACTGTACTCCTCTCCGCACGTGCATCAGATGTACTCACACATACTACTGTAAGCTCAAACGGATTGAGTCGTTACTCGCGCGTCGGCATAAACTCGATCGAGTATGCCAAGTGTGAAGAGAGATTCGCGAGTCTACGCAGCCAGTCGCTGGCAAGGCATCGCTATACGTGCGGGAGTGGCGTTAGTTTGCCTCGTTTACGTATATCGGCCCCCGATTGATTTAGCACCTACATTCGTACCTACTCCAGCGCGGCGCCTCCACGACAGAGAGAACGTACGTATATACACACTTCAGTAAAGAGGCTCTCACGAACGATTGGGGGTCGAGCCGTGGGTGGATTTCGGCTTTCGGGATTGATGAGGCTGGCGTCATGGTATAGTAGTACAAGGGAGAATTTTAAAGATTGGAGTCGTGTGATTTTATCTAATTCTTAGTGCAAGTAGCAAACGTCGCGGCGACACACGATCTCGAAAATTGAAGGTTTGCCCCGGCCAATTCAGGCTGCCCCGAATGCCAGCGTTTAACCGGTAATTCGCCAGCAAATCAGCAGGTACATAGAGAGAGAGAGAGAGAGAGAGAGAGAGAGAGAGAAAGAGCAAGCGAGTGTACAAGCGCTGCACATTCGTGTTCCTATATACACACCAGTAGTGTCCTTCCTCTGCAATATTTATAATGTCGCATAGCCTAGCCACTCGTCCCTATCGCTGTCTTTTTTCTTCTCTCTCTTTCGCTCTCGTCTCCTTAGCTTCGGATTACGCTTTTCAGATCACGCTCGCGACCTCTGCATTTACGACGCGGAAGCTTGCGATGGCACGGACGTGACGCGAATATCTTCGGACTCTAAAGAGAGAAAGAGAGGCAGAAAGAGAGGGAGAGAGAGGCATCGCGTGTAAAGAAGCAGCAATTACTTATTACATACAAAGGAGCGGCCGTAATTACTTTTCGACCGACGCCGGCGCGCAGCTTCGAAAGTTCGGGAGAAACTACAATCGACTAATTAACTTTTCAGAGTACGCCCACCGCCGCCGCCTTTTTCTTTCTCCCGAGCTTTTCCCCGTAGATATCGAGGAGCCGCACTGAACGCCGCCGCTCGTGGCTTGTAAGAGAGAGAGAGAGAGAGAGAGAGAGAGAGAGAGAGAGAGAGAGAGAGAGAGAGAGAGAGAGAGAGAGAGAGAGAGAGAGAAAGGAGGGATATCTGAGAGGCAAAGTTTAATAATCAGCTGGAGCTTTTGTTCTTGTTCCCCTTTTTCGGGCACTTTGATGTCTCGATTTGGATTTGTATATCTTTGATGCAGTTTGGATTATAGGTACACCTGAAATAATCGCTATTGCAGTAAAATTCAAATACAAATTCTTGATTATGCAGGGCTCCAAGGACGAATAGTCGATGTCGAAAACAATATGAATCACAGCGAGATACCCCCCCCCCCCTGAGGACATATTCCATTCCTATAAAAATTAAATTTCCATGAAAAGCCGGGGATACGAGCGGAGAGAAAGCGAGCGCTTTATTGCATCTCCCCGTCGGGGAATATCAAATATATCATCATCCGCATTACGAAGAAAATAAGTCGTTCCCGTCTGTATGTCTCTTTCTCTCTCTCTCTCTCTCTCTCTCTCTCTCTCTCTCTCTCTCTCTCTCTCTTCTCTATTCTGCAGATCAAACGGCCGAGATAAGGCGGAGGCTCTCGCGGTTTACCTTGTGCGCGATATTTTCCAAGTCCGCATGTAATCAGGCAAAAACATCGTCGGAGTCGAGAGGAAAAAGGGGACAGAACGATTTTCGAGGGAGAGAGAAAGGGGGAAAGAATACGACGCGACGCGACGCGACGGAGCTTTTATATAGTACGTATACTCGGTACTGCTTATATTCGGCTTCGCGATTGGGCGAGAGAGACGGAGAGAGAGAGAGAGAGAGAGAGAGAGAGAGAGAGAGAGAGAGAGAGAGAGAGACAACGGATGCAAGGGTTGGGGAAATTTATATTCGTCGAGTGTTGGGGCTGTTTCAGGGGGGGCCATGACTTTGAACCCATTAGTTCGAACAAATTTCGTACACTTGCTTTTGATTCTCCCTCGAGTGTTGGATAACTATGAGAGGAATAAAAGTATAATGCATATGAGAATAGAGCTTTTAATAATTTTAACCCTCCAAAAATGTTATCATACATTCGGCAGCAGCGGAAATGCAGAAAAGCAAACCCTCGCAAAGAAAGCGCCCGATAATTCATCGCCCAGCCATTCTAATTCTCAAAAACTGTATCTCTTATATCTCTCTTTTCCTCAAGGGCGCCGAGAAAGCTGGAGTGAAACAGAGCGAGAGAAATATGTACCCTCGCAACGGGGGTCGCAACGCGGCGCGCAAAACAAAGCTCCGCAACGGCATGCTTCTGTGCTTCCGCCGGAAGCGTCTCGCGATTGACCCTACGCTTGCGAATTCACGTTGATGATTTTATTTTTCCCACTCTCGAGGCTCTCTTTCCCTTTCTCCCTCACTTTTTTTGTCAAGGAATTGATAGACAAAAGGGGCGGATTTTCTGAGCTGTTGCGCTTTTATGCGTCATGGAGGAGAAAATTATGAATTTTATTTCGCTGGGATTTCGAGGTAAGACTCTCATGGTAGCACGCAGAGAGCATTTTACGAAGGCTGTGAAAATGAGAGGCCGGCATTAGAACGTTGTTTTTCTGTCTTCAATTTGCAATGACTAATCAAATAGAAAAGAAACAATTAATTTTCTTACATGGTATAGAAACGTTTTCGCTATCTCGCATTTGAAATTTTTCATTGAACAAACTGATCGATCCACACAGCACCACGCAATGAGTATCGTGCAAAAATAAAATCAAATCAAGCCACCAAAATCCTAATTAAAATCTCCCAGGGATCCGTAACGTCGCCGTGCGTACACCTCTAAACCGCCTCTCTCTTTCTCTTATAACGAGCATCCCGTCGTTCGGCAAACATGGCCGAGAGCAGTTTCCATCCTCGTCGTCGTCGTTCGTCCATCGGCGCTGGCCAGTCGACACAGCGTACATATACATATATACCTATATAGTGAGACTCTCTGACACAGACTCGCGCGCGCGCGAAACACGGACGCAACAGCTGCCGCACCGATTTATTTTGGATTTCGTCCGTCCGTCCGCTCTTCGCTTCTCCTCTATACGCTACGGCTGCTGCGACTGCTTCTTCCTTTTGCCTTTGCTTGCTTTATTCGTGTTTCTTTATTGCGCGAGAGGTATGCACGTGTACGCGGTGGGATATGGGTGAAAATCTGCGTGACTACTCCGAAAGGCTTGAGAGACTGTGGGTTATGCGATTCCGAGGGGTAAAATTTGTTATATATTCTTGTTGTAAAAGAATGATACAGTTAATATTAAGTCAATACCGATGTACCAGAAATAAACGCGGAAAAATTTAATTTTAATATCGCATATCATAACGAAAGCGAAGAAACAGAGACGAAACATAAATCAAATCAAAATAATAATTTTCCTCCCAACACACGCGCGCCTCTCTTCCTTATTTCCATTCTCCCCCCACTCTGCCACCTATATCTCTCAATTCTTTTCTCATCGCCGTCATCGACACACACACACACACACACACACACACATCGTCGCGTCTATCCCCACCAGTAGAGCCGCTCCGTTTTTTCATCCTTCTCACGCGCTACCTATAGCGCGAGCTATTTTGAAGCGCGCTCGCGCGGGAAATAAAGTGCTGCAGCGAGCGAGCGCTGCATTTTTAGCCTAACGACGGTCAGCTCATTTTCATCCGACGGCTTTTCTCAGTGCCGCCGCGACGACGCCGTAACGCTACTGCTGCGGCCCGCGCTGTCTATATACATGCATTGTGTCTAGAGCTGCTCGCTGCGCTGACGCTTTTCTTATATTTCGCTATTATAAAGACTGAGAGAGAGAGAGAGAGAGAGAGAGAGAGAGAGAGAGAGAGAGAGAGCGAGAGCGAGAGAGAGAGAGAGAGGACGGATTCTCGTCGTTTTGTCACGGCGCGCTGATGCTTGAGATTATGAGAAAGGGCCCATTGTTTTTGGCAATGGCGGGGGATGACGACCACTTTGGGAAGTTGGACGCGATGAGTTTCTTTTTCGCGAGAACGCGCGGAATCGATCGTTCGAGCTCTAGTGTCGAAATACTGCTAAAACAATTCGCAAAATCGAATTCCACATCAGTAATGAATCACAAGCAACAACACTGCGCCGAAGCCGTTAATTCGAAATTCCCGCGCTCGTAAAAGCTCTCTCTTGCTAGCTAGCTAGCGTGCAACTAATTACTATTATACCGCGCGACAAGCAGCCCTACATCATTCTAAAAGCGCAAAACCGAGCTACCTCGGAATAATTTCCCTGAAAACTACCCACACGCGCGTACTGTATTCTCGGAGCATCGTAATTTTGCGGTACTGCATCCCTTATTGTTTCAGCGGAACTGCAAACACATTTCAAGCTTTCTCTCGCGCTCTCTCTCTCTCTCTCTCTCTCTCTCTCTCTCTCTCGCTCTCCCCGCGAGCTCTGTATCAACCTGTTCAGCTTGCGGACGTCGGACTTTTTTATTGCTCCTCTGCAGAGTAGGAGGAGGAGGAGAGAAACAAAATAGAGAAAACGCGAGCTTGCGACGGATGGCGTCGCAAGCGCTGCAGCCCCGACGTCGAGTATATATAACGGGTATAAAAGCAACGAGAGACGCGGCGACGATGTGCAGAGCTGAGGATGAGAGCGAGAGAAATCTGGGATGGGGGGATTTTTATGGTGCTGAGATTTTCTGAGTTGCATGTATACTTGTGGGAGTTTCGTTTTGAGTGTTTTTAAAAGCGTTGCGGACGATCGCAGTGTTTCCTATAAGATTGATCGGATTTATGTTTTAGTAAACGATTCATTCGTAACAATAATTTAGCTAGTCTTATTGAAAAAGTTACAGTGATCCACTAAGTATAAGACATAAAGTAAAAAATGACCCCTACATAAACGCACTAATACCGAAAGCTTCGTCGACCGCAGTAAAAGTACGATCAAGAGCGAAGAGCAGTACTACGACATAATTCCATAGCTTTGAACGATATCTTGCGCAGAAATAAAACGAACGAGAAGGAGAGATACAGAGAGAGAGAGAGAGAGAGAGAGAGAGAGAGAGAGAGACCCACAGTGAGAGCTGGGAGTTGCGTATCGAAAGTTTTTTCAGCAGCAGTCGCCGCGGGAGAGCGGAAAAATCAAGAAAGCCGACGCCAACGCCCCTTAATATTTAGATTCAATTACGCGGCACCGCTGCTGGAAAAAAAATGAGGACGAGCCATCGTTACGCGACAAATTGTCGCGCGCGTCGGTGGTTCGCGCGAGTCTCGATGCCACCGCTACCGCCGCCGCAGTGGCGGCGAGTTATGTTTCCGCTGTTTCGGCGACATTGTTGAGGAAGAGAGAGAGTTAGAGAAAAAATGAAATGTTTTATGCTTGTACAGCTTTGGAATTTTAACGGCTTTTCTCCTGCTAGCGGATTTATTAAGCTAATGATTTTTGCATTTGCTTTGATTCATGTTACAAATAACATTCGAAAGCTCTGACGCTACGAGTAGCCGATGTTGCGACTATCGCTATCGCGAATAAAAGGGATGCTGCGCAGGCGAACAACATCGTAAAATTTTGCGAGCTCCGTGTGCGGAGAGAGTTGTGTTCGGAAGATAATACACAGAATTCGCGTAAAAGGCCTCTTCAGCGGCAGCCGGAAAAAGGTGAGAGCTTTTTACGGCGCCACGTGCGCGAGCGTGCAAGCATGCATACGTAAAGCTATACACTTGGCAAACGTTTACTGGATTTACTCGCCGGAGTAGAGCGCACACCTTGCGATCCCCTGGGAATCTTTACCTTAGTTTTGATTCTTATGATCTGGTTTCTGTTTATGTTTTTACAAGAGCAATTATAGGGAAGTACGAAGACCTTATATATGGTTTCGAATTTTTCAGGAGCGACAATTTTGTAAATTTTGGTTTAAGAAAAAAAAAACGAAAAAATTCGCGACATCGCCCACCCCGAAATGTGAAACCGCTCGAGAGCTTCAACTCAAAACGATATCCCGCGCAGCAATAATCATCAAGCCGCTGCACTCGCGTACAGAGCATTGTATAGCAGCCAAAATCATTCCCATTAAGCCTCGCCCTAACTCTCAAGCTCACCTCGGCAGGCCAACAAACGGTTCCAGCACCTCGCACGCAACTCGCGGACTCGCTCTCTCATTGATTCACTGGGCATACATCGTCCGCGTCATATAGCTCTGCCGCAGAGCTTACCTACACATATAGAGCAGGCGGAGCGAGTGCGCTTATCTGCGCGCCGGCCAGCCGACGATGGCGCTTTCACCGAAAGTATACAGTCGCACGTGGCAGCGCGGCGTCTTGGCGTTCGCCGTATCAACAAAGTTCTGGCGGCCTCGCTTTACGAATCTTTGGCAGCAGCAGCAGCCGCAGTTGTAATGGAGAGAGGGCGAACGGCCTGCCGCCCGCAGTCGTCATAATGGGCCGAGCGCACGCGAGAACCGCATTCCGTAAGCGCCGAGCTTCCGATCGGTCCTTTTTCCCGATTTTTCGAGCGATTCATCGCGAAGCTTTCGTCCTTGCGAATGTAGGCGAAAGATTTTAGGACTGAACGGGCAGGTTCTCTATCGTTTAGGGTTGCTTGGTTGAGGGGGCTTGAGCCTGGCCGCGTTTGTCTATTGATATTGTCACAGACGCTCTGCAACGCGAGCTGCGAGACGAGTCAGCGATAAGAGTCCGCAGAGCCGTACTACGATGCATAGCACGCGCTTGTATCGTAGACGTTAGCTCAGTGGTTAGAGCTCCCGCTTATTAATCTCGGGGTCCGCGATTCAAGCCAGCGTCTACTCTTTTTCGCTTTCCGACTCGTCTTCTCTTCGTCCGTTACAATATAATCGAGTGTCTTTTTTTGCTAACCGACGCGAAAGAGTTACCATGATTCAAATTCTGACTGACTGCCATTCTGCAATCGCAATCCCCCGGCGACTCATAGCTCATCAATTCAAAAGAAGGAAACCCTCAACTCTTTGTCCGCAATGAGAATGCAATTTGCTCCCGGTCCAGCGAGTCGCATCGAGGACCCTTTTTTCGCGTTCGGTATCAAAAACTCACGTAGATACCCAAGACAGCGGGGCCTGTCTATTGACTCTCGCGGTGACCGATCCGCGTCGAAGCTTTCTTTTCTCTTTCTATTTTTCGTCTCTGAATAGCGAAAATTTTATCTATGCAGAAGAGGATGCCTGCGTTCGCGCTTTTTTCCCTCGTCTATTTCCCCCACCCCCTCTCTCTTTGACCCCTTTTCTCGCGACCCCTTCGCCCGGCCCGATCCAAACGAAGCTGCAGTTGATTGAACTAACAATTCGATCGAAGGTGTGAATGCTGCACTTTACCTAAATCTCGATCCTAAATTAGGTGAGCTTTGCCTATTCAATAAAATTACATACTCAACAAATTTGATTAAATAAAATTACATTCAAATTTTATGAGTATCTTAATAAACCATGGTTCTGCTGTTTTCTGTAATTACGAGAGCTACAACTCAAAGCAGGTTTTCCATCTGGGGTGCAT
Source organism: Nasonia vitripennis (assembly GCF_009193385.2). Lineage (NCBI taxonomy): Eukaryota > Metazoa > Arthropoda > Insecta > Hymenoptera > Pteromalidae > Nasonia > Nasonia vitripennis. The sequence continues at coordinate 8,906,754 of NC_045760.1, read as the reverse complement.
AGGTACATACCTATAGGTCACAGTAGACTTTGTACGAGCTGCGTATGCTTACATGCATACTTCTTTCGGTGAGCCATCTTTATCACACTGCTTTTTATTTGGAATATCATCTCATTTTCTGTGCATAGGAACGTTTCGCAAAAAATTCTGAATTCGAATAGTACATAAGTATTCACACATTCTGTGAGAGTATATTGTCCTTCAGTGCACGCTTTTGTGGCGCGAAATTCAAACTTTGTTGTAAATCAGAATTGTGTTAGTCTTCGTAAAAAGCGACAGTATTAAGTAACAGCCTCTCGAGAAATTGTTTGTCAAAAACCTTTCCTTACATAAGTATATTTAATTAAACATCACTTCGATAAAAATCATATTGGGTAAACTTTGTCTATTCAATGATTGAAGTATCATTCTGCAATCTTCTCTAACTTCAAGAGCTTTAACTCAAAGCAGGTTTTCCGTCTGCGGTACATAGGTATAGGTCACAGTATTCTTCTTTATAAATGGCATATTTCTGCATGCAAATATCTTTTGATCGGCCATCCTTATCACATTGCTCCTTATTTGGAATATACATTAGCCCATTTTTTGTGCATTGGAACATTGCACAAAAAATGGCTGAATCTAAATAGTACAAACCCTCACACTCTTTTTTAGAATATCCGCTGTCAGCGCACGCTTGTTACCCTGAAATTGAACTATAATACCTGAAACGCGTGAAATTAATAATATGTATATTCATTTGATTGTGTTTACCATAAACTCCTGACCACTCTACTGTGCAAACTATGACCACCAAGAACAATACTACGTATTTACAGATAAACATTTTTCCAGCTCGCCGTAATAAATGTCGACGTGTAGCAAACAACTCGTTTATATACCGTACAGTAGTTTAAAAAAAATGGAACCGCAGTAAGGAAATAATTAAAAACGACTCCCATTACGCAAATATCGATGTTTAACGCTCATTGTCACCACCTAATCAATAATAATGTAGTGCGATTGTATTCGAATGCGACCTTGTCGTTTGGTTCACTTGTTGTCACATACTCCGAATACTCCGAATGGCAAAAGTTATTTATTTATTTATTTTTTTTTTTATCAAAATCAAATCTAATGCGTAGCCAGCGGAAAAATAACTTCGGGACTCGAGCATTTTTTTAAATTAAAACGTGTCGCGCGAAATTTAAACGCCCGCGTCTGTGATCGTTCTCTGGACAGATTTAAATGGGGGGGTGAAAAAGTGGGATCCCGAAAACCATCGCAATTACTGTGCGCACCAGCCGGTGAACGGCGTAGCGACGACTCGTTAATTTACTGGCGCACTTACCTATCCTCGCCGATCCATCAGTCGGCGAGAAAGAGAGAAAAAAAAATCCCCACCAAAGCCCTACGACTAGACATTTAGAAAATGCTCTCAGCGCGGCGTATGTGCGCAGGCGAGCAGTGGCGCTGCGCAGTTAGAGAAAATACGTAAAAAGGAAATACGTTCGAGAGAGCGAGGGACTCGGATTGCAAAAAGAGCGGAAAAAGGAATCGAAAATAGAAAGCAGCAGCAGCAGCAACGGCGGCACAAGCTGCACACACATTTTATCGTACATGTGCAGAGTGTGTATATATATATATATATATATATATATATATATATATATATATATATATGTATATACGCGTGTGATCTATACAGCCGGTGCGCGCAGCGCTTACATACGGCGGTGGCGGTACATGCCGACATGTACACCCCCACACATAAATTCCACTTTCATTTTACACGTGAATACACGCTCTCCATATATGTGTACGTATATGTGTACGTAGAGACGTACGTACCCACAGACTTCGTATATACGGCCTAGTAGTCGGGGGAGGGCGGCTATGCACCTATCGATTCGGTTTTTCAGCTGCAGGCCTCGTTTCGGCACTATACAGTCGTCCCTCCTCTCGCTCTATATATACATATACACACCTGTATACCATATAGCCGCGACGGATATATGGGCGTGTGTGTATGTGCGGGTTTGCTGCGGCTCTCGCCCGATCCTCTTCATATCAAAATTATACACGCGCCACTCCTTGGAAACTGAGCGCGCGAAAAGGGCCGAGGCAATAAAGTCAAACTGATTTCAGGCGCGGAGCTTGCAGAAGCTTGCGCTGGCCGGTGGTGTTCGATTGATCAAGCGCGGCGGAGGCTCGCTCTCTTTTATTTTTATTCTAATTACGGTCGCGACGGTATGCCCAGCACCGTGCGGAGCACATCTCATTTGGGATCGAGTGCTTTTCGGGTTGAATTTTTTCCCCGAGCTTTTCTCCTCGCGATACGCGTGGTTCGAGGTTTCGTACGCTCGGATCGTCGTGCCGAAGATCACTGCGAGTAATTTCTTCCCCGGGTTATTAATACGCCCGAAAGCTTTCACAAAGCTCTCCGCCCCTTCAAGCTCGAACACAATACGCAGGACTACAATACGTCCCTCGGAAATAATTCAGCGGGTCATCTCGCGATGTATCACATCATCCCCGCGAAGAAAAAGAAGAAGAAGAGGAGGAGAGAAGAGAAGATAACAGCTCACGCATTAATACGCCGGCGGCCGGGGTGTCAATCCGAAATTTACGGCAGCTCATCCCCCTCTGGAGATGAGAGAATCTCAAGAGGAGAGCGAGAGGCGGCCGGATAGTCTGCGAGACATATTTATTAATTTGGCAAAGCTCCCGAGTGTGCATATAGTCCTCGGCAATGTGCGTTATGCACACACTACGTTATGACGCGAACAAAGCTCGACTCGAACGGATTTCTTTATAGGCAATTCCGCCGGCTGCATGCGCTGTAAATATTGCCGTTCGCTTAGCGACGAGAAAGGAGAGTATGGAAGGAGGATAAAAGAGAGCTTCTTCCTCTTCTCGACTATGCTTGCGAACTGGCCCCTCGAATTCTACAAAATTTTTATTTTTCGCCTAGCTACAGTGAAATAGTCGTCTTTATTTTACACGCACCGCTCAATCGACTAACGCGCGTACGCAAACACAGCGACGGTTCATAACTCATCCGGAAGCAAAACAGCCTCGTCCTCGTGTATCCTTCCGCAAAGCGTAGAGCCGTCCTCCCCCGAATTTTCCAGCGCCGCCTACGAAAAAATACATCCTCTCGCTATATAGAGAGCCGCGCGCGGAGACACATAACAGCAGCGCTTTTCATCTTGCGAAGAAGCAAAAGGTGGAGAGAGGCGCGGAGCAGCTCGTACTGCGGATGTACCCTTATTTTTCGGTACTCTTTATGGCCTCGATGGGGGCAAGAGAGAGCAAGAGAGAGAGAGAGAGAGAGAGTGAGAGAGATATGAATGCGCATTCCGTCATTTCCGCTGCGCTCGCGCCGAGGCGGAAAGGAAACGAGGCTGCGGGAGACGCCGTCTCTACTCATATACATGTATAAGCCATTGCGCCGACGCTATGTGTATACTCGCGTATGCGGTGTTTTTGTTTTTGCCACTCGACGCGCTGCTCCTCTTCTTTTCGAGCGATGCGCTGCAGCAGCTATATAGTTTCAGAGGGGAGAGGAGCTGGAGATCGGGCTTTGGTGTGGGCTGACCGTTTGCGCGTTGTACTACTTGGTGATCTACGCGTTCCAACGGTTTGATATAGCTAAATATCCAATACGAATTCTTTGAATTCAAAACAAAGAGTGTAGAGCTGCAATATTGTCATCAGCTTCAAGAGAAGGGATCGAACGAATTAAACGCGTGTTCCATACCGTACAACGGGAATCGGCCCAAACAAACCAGTAGAGCAAGCACACGCAGAGATCCATCAAACGATAAACCCTGATGCGCGCGCGCGCCCGCGTTCCGTAAATCGATAGATAATTCTCGCTGCAAAATAAATATCAAGTTCTCCCTCTCACCCTCTCTCTCTCTCTCTCTCTCTCTCTCTCTCTCTCTCTCTCTCTCTATCTATCTATCTATCTATCTCCCTCGCGCAAGCTACATACCGAACGAACGCGAGAGCGATCCGATCCCTGCAGCAATTTTGCATGATGCAGAGATTGAACCGTCTGCGGCGCTCGTATAGCCTGATTCTCCCTCCCTCACCATCGCCGTGTTTGCTTTGGAATGCCGATGCCTCGGAATCGCGGCCGATGAATTATGCCCTTTGACCCGAGACCGCCTCTATCCTGCTAGCTACTTGCCCCCTTCCACGTATCTTATGCTGTCGTTGAGAGGAGAGCGAGAGTCGGGAGCAGAGTCGACGAATGCGGATTAGAAAAGTTTGCTGTCAGCGGAGCGCAGTTGAGCCTTTCCTTATTAATATACCCTATACACTGGTCGTGCATGATGATTCGCTTTGCGAAGCTTTTCAGGACGCTATCGCATGAAGACCGACACAATCCCAAACGTCACCGAGCATCGCGAGTTGCAAAACTCCTCTCCCCAAAAAAAGTTAGTTAAAAACTTTTCCGCTCATTCGCGGGCACCGTCTTAATACCCAACTCAGCCATGCGAGCGAATGTGTTTTCCTACCCGCGCACACTGCGGAGCAGCAGCTATCCTCCGACAACATGAGCGGCAGCGGCGGCAGACACGTTACCGCGCGCGCGGACGAGCAAAAAAAAGAAGCGCGCGGAGAAAAAGGAGCAACGGCAACAGTGCATCGTGAATCAAAACACGTAGCGGCCGGCGAGAGAAACTCGATAATCCCTCGCGCACTTTCATGGAGAAACGTTTTCTCGACGGGACGGAGAGCTGCGCCGCCGCTATTCTGCGGACCGACGAGGCAGCACAAAATGAAAGCGAGGAAAACGACGAGTGAGAGAGAAAAACGTAATTTAAGGGTCGACTTCGTTGCTGCACGTGTGTGTGTAGAGTTTTTTGCGCTGCAGTCCTCGCCAGCTTCTTTTTTTTTAAACGAGGGGAGTAATAGTCTTAGTCGGAGTGGAGGAGGAGAGTCTTGTTCAACGGTGGAGGACTGCGGGCTGTTGTGCGAATTAAATGTTGAGCGCGGCAATTTGTTCCGATGCGCCGAGAGAGTTTTTGCCACTTCTCGAAAGGGGGGGGGGCGATAGACTCTCTCCGAACTTTAAATACGATCGCTCTCGAGTGCAGGTGACACCCAAGCATTTTCCGCGTCGAAAGCAACCGATCAGAGCCGATCGGGGCACGTCAGCAAAGCACCCTCGGAAGAAGCAGTATGCACCGCGAGGCTATACAAGCTCCGCACTATCGCCTCAGCCGCTCTACTCTCGCTATCGCTCGTTAGATGAATGGGGCCGGCGACTACGCGGCGCAGCAGCAGCAGCAGCAACGTCGTACAGTGGCAAAAGCGAGCGCTTCTCTCTCTCTCTCTCTCTCTCTCTCTCTCTCTCTCTCTCTCTCTCTCTCTCTCTCTCTGCTAGTTTGCATAAATTTAGGAAATACAGGGGCGGCGTTGCTGCTGCTGCTGCAGCAGCTCAAAATCGATATCCGCATAGAGATTATAGATGGTGGTCGCGCGCGCGCTCGTAGGCAGGCGCCGCGTAGCCGCAGCCTCCGACGTCGCGACGCCGGCGTTCGGCTCTGTATGTATGTACCGCGACGTGTCTGGCGGCGCACTACTGTCTCTGTGTGTGTAAGCGCGCCAGCAGAGCTGTAACTCTGCGCGCCGATGCCGAGGAAGGGAGTAGTGTGTATAGCGCTGTAGAGCGAGGGAGAGAGAGAGGGTAGACAGAGACGGACTGACCTATGCAGCAGTACTCGGGAGAGAGAGAGAGAGAGAGAGAGAGAGAGAGAGAGAGAGAGAGAGGCCGAGTGTGTGTGGCCGTCTGTCTGTGTGTGTGGATGTTTTTGCGCGCGCTATGCGGAGTCGGTGGGCTAGAGAGCACGTGAATATACTTTGTACGCAAATAGAGAAAGAGATAGCCGGCTGCTGCCGCTGCCGCTATACTGTCTGATGAGGAGAGGGAAGAGAGGATATGCGAAATTTTGTTGCGCGGCCATTCGTCATGATAATTGCGGGGGTAATGGCTCATGATTAGAAAGAGTGCTTGGAATTTCAGGTCGTTATGCGCTTTTTGAAGTTGGTTTTTGATTTTTTGAAATCATCGCGAGCTTCTGCAGTAATTCTCAGAATCCGATGCTATAACATTGACCGAGGGGAGAACGTCGCGAAATCAGGTGAAAATTCCAATATCGCAAACTATATAGTACGCTCGCTCCATCCGAATTTCTCCCAAGACGACTCGAGGAAATGAAAGGATTAAAATAATTTGAATAATTAGACCGAACACAAAACGTGCGAATTCTTCAGACAACTTTCACGCCCGCGCGTGCGTGAGTTTTCAACGACACATAGTACACCTATACCGCGCGCGCTTTCTTTCCTTTAAAACAGCCGGCCGCTAACTACCGCCATTTAATTAAACATTTAATTAAAAACTTATTCGGGATTCGCGGGATGACGAGGCCGACAATTTTTCCGTTTACTTCTTCATCCTTTTTTCCACCCCCTCCTCCTCGCGGAATTAACAAAGTTGCGCCAGTAATACCACGTGTTTATTAAGCTCGAATTTGCTTATCTACGCATTCAACGCGGAGACTCTGTACTGTACATCCCCGCGTACAGCCGTCGTAACTTTGCTAATCCCTTGCGGACCACTGGCTATACCACCTACGCGTCTGCCACGGTTTTCCCTCCTTTTTCACCCAGACGGGATTGCCGAAATGTTTTAAAGTCCGCTGCGTCTATAAAAATCAAACAGACGCTTTTGGAGCTTCGCGCGTTGCTTCGAAATCCCTCTTATCGCAGACATTCATAAAACGCGATGATTTCACTTTTGTCTATGCATTCGTCGAAAACCCGAAGAAAAAACTAACAAGAACAAGCCGAGCAGCGTCGGCGGTGGCATCGTCCTCTCGTCTATTTTTCTTCGCCGGGTGTGTTCCTGCAATTTCTCCCTCTCGCGCGCGCGCTGAACGACGACTACTACCACTGCACCACCACTACTATAGTACTACTGGGCTCCACACGTCCTCGTGCGCCGGAATTAAAGTAGTCGATATCATCCGCACGGCCTGTCTTGAAATTAAGGGAACGACCGCCGACGGCGACGACGAGGACGAAAATTTCGGCCTCTGCAGCGAAGCACGTTTTCTCTCTACCCTAGAGAGAGAGAGAGAGAGAGAGAGAGAGAGAGAGAGAGAGAGAGAGAGAGAGAGAGAGAGAAATGCTGATTTTACACTATAACTCGTTCTTCTGTCGTGTGGCGCGCGGAGCTTTCTTCCTCTTCCTCTCACTTGCTCTACTACTCTCGGATGTGTTTTTGGGGTTGTTTGGGGGTCTCTACTGTCGCTGCTCTTAGGCTATGTGTTAACGAGCGGCATACACGACGGTCTTAGTTTGTATTTTCGAAATTTAGTCGGGACCATTCCGGTTAACTGAATTGGAGTTTATACGCGGCTGCTCGGACTTGAAGATGATAATGCTACAGTTGCTGCAACGTACAAATTAAGTCAAAATCTATCCAAATGGAAAGTCGGCGGACATAAGTATTGCACGTGCATATGGGAGAATAATATTTTGAAAAATAAAAGCTCGCTTTCGCTCGTCCATAAAGCTCGCGTATGCTCTATGGAGAAAAGTTTTGAAAATCACTCGACGATTCCTTCTCGGCGGAGAACACATAGCGAGAAAGTTGCGCGGACACATTCTGCTCGAGAGAGAAAAACGAAGGCAAGCATATAAAGTTGTACCGCGAAGATTACGCAGCTGTTGATACGTATTACACATACTGCGGCGTTCTTTATGCAAATTTCGCAAACTTTCCATCGCCGCGCGTGTGTTGCGAGAGAAGAAAAGAGGGAAAATCAATTTTTCATCGGCGATGCCAAATTCGCGCTGCTGCAAGATGCGCGACTGCGAAATTTCCGACTGACTTACGGCTTTATTCACGGCTAATGGATTTCAGAGACAATCGTTACGGTAACCTTTTTCTCTTTGTGTACACGCGGAAGCTATTTTGTGCGATGGGTAAAAAAAGCCGATGGATATTACTTCGCGTACGCGCATCTGTCGCGAAAAATCGTAACAAAACGAGAAAAAATTCGACGCGTACGCAAAATACGCCTTCCGCATTTCTCGCTCTCATTCCCCCCTGGCTGGGCTGGCAAATCGCATGATCGACTGGAGGACAGACGGTTCCGGCTCTCGGATGCGACGATTGACAAATTTCATAGCTTCCCAGAGTCACGCGCGCGAAGCGATCGAGAAACAGGAGGAAATCGCCGAGCGCGCGGATAAAAATAGAGGTCGAAGGGGTGGAAAAGTTTGAAAAATAAAACGCGGTCGCAGGATCAAAAATCGGGATTTTCAGATGTTTGAAGGGTGATTTGAAAATTATTTTGGTGGTTCATTGCTTTTTGAAATTCGTGTAGTAAATTTAAATCGTATTGGTGTAAAGGAATAATTGGAATTTAATGGAAAATACAGCGCTTGAGCAAATGCAATACACACACAACATTACGTAATTTTGCGTTTAATTTTGTACACGTTATATAATTTTAAGCAACAGCGCAGAGTACGGTCCTCTAAATTCAAAAATATACGTTCGTAACTAAATCCTACCCCCTCAAAGTATAGCCCTTCAAAATCCAAAAAGGGCCCTAAACCTTCAACTCGCGAGCTTTGCATGAAAATGAAATCCAGGCCCAATAAAAAATTCAAAAGCTCAAACATCGTCGGCCAGCCGGATATAAATTATCCGCCCTAATCTCTAAATCATCACTCCCACTCTCTCTCACTCTCTCTCTCTCTCTCTCTCTCTCTCTCTCTCTCTCTCTCTCTCTCTCTCTCCCTTTCTCGTCGCGAATATAAACGGTTTTCCGATAAAGCTCAGAGCCGCGCTTCGTACGAGGCCCCGGTAAATCAGATAAAGATGAAAGCGAGAACGTAGTCGAAAAAAATCGGTTTCCATCGATCAAAAAAAAAATAAATAAATAAATAAAGAAGAAAATCTCTCCCTCCGAGCGAAATTCACACAAATACGCACACACGCGTATCGATTCCGGGCCTTTTTTTCGCGCGCGCGAGTGCAGCTCGATGTCCATCCGCTAAATAACTGCAGCATCGCGGGATTAAAATATTGATCGACCAACGGCGAGAGCCAGAGAGAGAGACGTAGAGAGTATATATAATGCGAATTGCGGTGTGGAGTGTAGGGGGGGAGGAGACGCGTCTGCGGGGGATGGAAAAATTGTAGCGCATTCGCGACCGGAAGTCAATGACTTCTTCCTTGCAGTGTAGGAAATTTTCTTCCTTTTTCGGCTCTTCTCGTCGATTGAACGGGTCGACGTAGGCACTTGTCTGCATAACTAAGGTGGATTCTTATTCTATACTGGTATACGTGGGATCGAGGGATGTGCTGGGAAAGGGGAAGTGGGGGACCTTTTGTTGGTCGGGTGATTTGATTCGAGCTTTGTCGTATTGAATCCACAACGAGTGCCTGTTTCGAGGTGGAAAAAATACATAACGAAGACGTGAACAATCGTTTAAGGTACATCAAGCTATACGTAATCAAAATCGCGCCTCAACAAGTCATGCTCTTTCACCGCGCGCTTTCCCGAATAAGCCAGAGCTCATTAATCGGTTCTAAAAAAACACGCGGCGAGCAGCTTAATGGCCGGCGTTAATAGGACAGCTGATGGATCTTCGCGCGTTCGGGAAGCTTGCGTATATAGCAGAGCAGCGAGCGGCGGCGACTCGCTCTCTCTCTCTCTCTCTCTCTCTCTCTCTCTCTTTCTCTCTCGCGAGCTTAAATCAGAACGAGAACCACTGTCGAGGCGCGATAGGACGTCACGAGGTCGTTTAGCGCCAAAAATAGTTTCGAACCTCATTATTTTTTGCTCTTAAGATCGAAATTTCTCTCTTGCGCTCGCCGCAGCGCGCTCATGCAGCTGCAGCATCGAACGTTGCGATCGATTTTTGTTTTCTTCACCGCGCTGCAGTACATATACACCGGCGTGGCGAGCTTTTTTCCACTGTCGGAAAATCCGCTCGACGAGTTAAAATCGAAGCGACGCGTCAATTTCGCAAATGGCCAGAGCCGAACCTGTTACATAAATATTCAGCGGGAAAGAGGGGCCGAGCGAGCGAGCGAGAGAACGAGCGCGACGACTGATAAAACAGAGCGATCTCCATCGGGATAATTAATTGTAATCGATTTTCGATTAGCCATATATACTACCCCGTCGCTGATCCTGACGGCTTAACGAGATCGACCGCGCGCGTGTTAATATTTAACTAAGTACAGATATAGAGAATAATTTGGAAAAATTCCGTACCTGGAGTTCCTCCTTGCACTGGCGTTCCTCTTCGAGGCTCATCCGCTTCTCGTGCTTCTTGTAGTAGCGCCTCTTCGCTGCCTGTAGGTTGAACCACGTGTACGAGAAAGACTTCACGAATGGTAGGAGAGCCTCAATGAACGGATGGAACTCATCCTGGAAAGACGGGAAAAAAATCGTTATGAAAAACGAGAAAGAAAAAGGGGCAGAACGAACGATACTATATACTCGTCCACTTCATTTTCCAGCTCCGCCATTAACACATTCTCTCTTCCGCTCATTTCGCGAGAACTGCCGAACAATGCCGCCCCGTCGTCCGCGTCGTCGTCGGGACTATGTGCGCTCTTTTTTAGATTCGAGCGAGAAAAGGAAAACTGTAAGCGAGAGGGAGAGAGGGCGAAAACGTTTAGTACGTTGCCGCCGCGCACGTGCTAGGTGGTGGTATCTTCCAGATTTTTTTTTAAATAGACAGTGGAAAAAATGACACTGGAATTAAAAAGGCGCGACTACTCGCCGGAGGAAGAAAGAATGTCCATTTTGCCGATTGCCTTGTTTCGGACGATGAATAAGGTTGTTTCCGCGGGTAGTACGTGCTGATTGGTCTGGTCACGCGGAGCTTGCAGTGGTGTTTTTCCTCTTACGAGTGAGGAATTCAAATCATACTCATTAATCACGCGCGTGTATCACTTCGACACGTCCGTTAAAAAAGCTGCCAAAACAATTAGTCAGCCGATCAATTAGTCAAAATCAAACTAACGCTTTCTTATCCCACCGTACTAAAAGCTCCTTTGCACCTCTCAATCGTCCCTCCTCAAATATCTCACCTCAATACCTCAAACCCCCTCGTGATTTACGACGCGTCTCATGATCAACGGCGCATCAGATTGAAAAAAAATTTCAAAAATCTCGCTCTTGACCCTCGAAATGAGCGCGCACCCCTCGCGAAAAAGCAAGCCGGCAGCATGAATCAAGTCCGGGGTGCCGTTGCTTCCGGCGCAGACACTCGCGATATCGATCTGCAGCGGCGCTGCAGCAGCAGCAGCAGCGGCTCGGGGGAAAAAAGGCCGACGAAATCTATCTGCTCGATCGTCTCCGCGCGCACTCGAATACGGAAATATCCGGCGAGCAAGCGAGCCTGACTCTGCTATTTCGAGTGGAGCCGACTACGACGACGACGACGACGACGACGACTCGAGAAGCGCACAAGTGCTCGCAGCCGGTTTCGTAATATCGCAAGCGAGAGAGAGAGAGAGAGAGAGAGAGAGAGAGAGAGAGAGAGAGAGAGAGAGGAGAGAGAGAGAGAGCGAGAGGAGGGATGAGGGGAGGGGAAAGCTGTCACACGCGCCCGAGCGCGAGTCTAATCGTGTAGCACGTGTGTGGATTTGTTTACGTGGGTTGTTTTTTGAGATGAGAAGAATTTTTGGAGTTTTAGCTGTCGACTATGAGTGCAGCGCTGTGTGTGTTTTGATTTTTTTGAAAGGTGGATTTGATGGGTTTGGTGGCTGTTATCGAGAAAAGTGTTTATTGGTACTAAATTATTATTATTTCAAGAATGAAACATTAATCTGTCCTTTTACATGCAAGACCAAAGCTCTTCCCACACAAAGATCGTAAATCAACCAAAACAACGCGCGTAATTTCGCAAATCTACGTCTGGATATCAAAAATTCGAGAAAAAAGCCGAAGGATGGATCTTCGCGCTATACATCACGTCGATAAGCCGCGAGAGCTTTTCGCCGTAAAGGGAAAAACGATTTTTATCAATGGTCAAGTCTACATATAAAGTTTAACCCGTTTTCTCGCTGCCGACTGTCGCTCGCGAGCGCGAGGGGCTGTATCTATATATCTCTTATGATATCTGCCTATTTTCGCGGAATATTTATGCGACCCTCTATATCATGCGATCCTCTTAAATCGTGCGGCTTTTTATTGTTCGCTATCTTGTCGCTGCTATACGGCCGATCTCGTATAAGAACAATGCCGTTACCGCGAGCTTTTTCAAATTACGCTTGTTCCGTTCTTTATGGCTCCAGCTTTGTGCGTTTAAATTATTTTTACGGTAATAATATTCAACGGTTATCTGCAGTATATATAGTTGCAGAGGTCGACTGACGAATCTCGTGCGAATCAGAAGCGCGAAAATAAATTCCAACCGAAGCTCGTCTAATGAGGGGCAATCATTTATCACAACAAAAACTCAATCCTCGCTTTGTCTGACATAAACGCAATTTAACGAGCGCGTGTTCACTCCCCGAAAAATGTCGCTCGAACAAAGCGCGCGCAGTGCTTGCGGAGCTTTTCGCTGAAGTTCTGAAAAACTTTGCTCGCTTTTTGCGTCGTCCGCGCGAAAAATCGAGCTTTTTCCTGAATTCTACCAACTGATTACTCATTCGCACTTATTAGTCATTCGACGAGAAACTTGCACGAACCATCGAGTAATCGCAAGCCCCGTGCGGTCGCCTCCTTCCTGTCCTGCACCTGTCTGAGGCCTCGATAAATTCGGGGCCTCACTTCTTCTTCTTCTTCTTTCACGCGCACAAACACAAGCAATTCTTGTCAGAGCCTTCCACGACCCCGGCTCACGTCGATCCCACTTCTCGGCCTCATCTGTCTGATATCCTCTCCTCTTTCTCGCCTCTTATCGCTGTCTTCTTCCAGTAGCGGCACACACCTCGAGTACACGCGCACACACTTGGCACAGTTTCG